>NW_024367596.1:2967964-3662964 GCF_014805655.1 Passer montanus
ATGCCAAAAGGTCAGAAAAAAGGAAAAAAAAATCTTGGACAGGTTCTTGAAGTGAGGAAAAGAGAAAATCAATAAAAGTGTCAAATCTGGTAAATCAATTTATTGTGATGGTCCCCAAGGCTGAAGGATAGGGCATAAAAAGGAAACAAGCAGGTGAAGCTCCCAAGAGCTCACTCATTATATATTAAACATCAGGGCAATGGAGAGATAAAACTTACACAAAGAGTCAAAAAAGATGAACAAAACCCCTACCAGAACAAAATTATGGCAAACAGAAACCAATGTCCTATGAGGAGCAGTTTCATTTATTGTTGGGTTACCACAGACACCTGTATCTGAAACAAGTCACCACGCGAGCCCCCTTAAAATAAAAGTTCAGATTTATTCCAGTATTACTACTCTGAATTAGTTAAAACCTGTGTCACTCTCAGGTCAGCCCACAGGATCACATGGAACTGCAGAAAAGCTGTCCCTGGTTTTCTGAGCCTCCTTTCCCGGGGTATTTGTGCATCATAACCAAAGGATTACAGGAACACTGCTCCAATCCCAGTTCCTTCTGCTGCCATTTAGGTTTTGCCTTTTTTTTGCTTTTATTTTCACTGTATGCTTCACACATATTTGTAACTCTGTAGTCTACTGCAGTAGTGGCTCATTTTCCCAGCACTTTTCCATGGCCTTTCCTGAGGCAGAAAGATAAAAATTTCCAGAGCTCCAGGCCCCAGGGCTGCCTTGATTCTTGCTGGGAACCAAGGCTGGAAACTCTTGGAGATCCAGGTCATGGACAGAGCCCAGCCAGTGCCAAGGGGGGCTCCAGAGAAGGGGCTTAACCTGGGGGGAATTGCATCTCCACTTGTCCTCCTAACTGGTGCTTCTTATCAATTATGCCAATTTCCTAAAACCTATAAAATGTACTTACTCCTGTGGGGTGAGCTTTTGTGGACATCTTCCCATAACTGCTCCTAAAGGCCTTCAAATAAAATGCCCTTTTCTATTACCTCCTTACTAAAATCATCTCGAGTTTCATTTCCAGGAAAAAGGCAACACTTCAATGGCTTTAGGTCATCACATCACAGAAAAGCTGGGAGAAGGGCTCCTGAGTGACTGTCACATTTTCTTCTGAAAATACTGCATTTCACAGTAGCCTCTATGCCAGTGAGTTAAGAAGTCTTTCCTATGCAAATAAAAGCTCCACTTCTATGACCAGAGAGCAAATCTGTCTATTTCTATGAAGCAGATTAAATTTCTTTTGATTGCTCGCCAGTTGGGTTTTTCTTTTCCTCTCTGTTCCCTGAACACCTTTTTAAGAACTGGACGAAGATCTTTCTTAGATTTTGCACAGCATCTCCAATCCCTGCTTCTTCACATGTAATTTCCCAGTTTGCTAATAAGTGCCCAAACACCTCTTTGAGATGATCTCCTACAGTCAGACAATCAGAGCTGTTCCAGTTTCTCTGAGCTTCACAGAGCTCCTCTATTTAATTAACTTCAAGTGCTGTATTCTCCAAGGAAGCAGAGGGAGAGTTTATTAGGAGGTGTGGTATAAATTACACAGTAATTTGAACAGAGTGGAAATCCAAGACAGTTTGAGTGCAAGAAATCTCTCTGTAACACACCTACTCCCTGACAGGCCAAAGGGCAGAACTTGGTTTCCAGCACTTATTTAAGCCCCCGTGGAAGTGTGATCCCTCAGCATCTCCAGCAATTTGATCCATTAGGAATGCACGCCAAGCCCAACTCCCAGAGGCTTTGCACAGATTTTTAGACTTTAAATCAAAATCACCATCCAAAAATACCCACCCACATTCTCACTCGTTGCCTAGGTGAGAAATTCACCAAGTCTTCCCTTTTGCCTGGAAGATTTTAAAGCTGCATCTGAAGGATCCAAGCCTGAGGAGCAGATGAATAAATCCCAGAGGGGCTCCTCACACCCTGGAGACCCCAAATGTTCCAAGCACAGCTACCAGACAAGAGCAAGTGGATTTGCTTTAAACAATTGCCAGAGTATCAGATAATGGCTCAACAATTAAAACAACTCTCCAGAGAAAGGAAAACAAGGCAAAACAATCTCCCTGCAGAGGATTCCAGACCACATCATTTCCTGCTGCTGCTGCCACCCAAGCCAGCATCCTGCAGAGCAGGAGAACCGAGAGGAAGGCAAACCATGCCAAATTAATGTGCCATAAGGACAGAGTGCAAAATTCCCGATTCTTTTTGAAAGCAAGCACTAAAGCTGTGCCTTAACTATCAGAGTAGCAGCAATTTGCTCCTCTGGAGGTGGGAAGTTCTACTTAAGATGGAATGTGTGGGAGTCCAAGGCCAGGTTGGTCAGGGCTTGGAGCAACCTGGGAGAGTGGAAGGTGTGGAGGTGGAATGGGATGAGCTTTAAGGTCTCTTCCGTCCCAAACCATTCCAGGATTCGATGATTAATACTGGCAATAAAAAGCAGGTTTCAAGGCATCTCCTTGAACCCTCATTTTAAAGGCAAGCTCTGTTCAATACTTTCAGAAATTATGCAAGCAGAGAGCACAACACACACCAAGCCAAGATTCCATCCTAAGCAGCCATGAAAAGCAGCACCATCAAATCCATATACACAAAGCAATCCGTTAAGTAGAAATACAAGAAGTTTTGCAACATAATGTGGCTACATTCTGGTGCATTCATGAATCCTATCAGCTTCCCTTTTATTAACAAGATTCATTTTACGTGTTGGTATTAACATGACAACAAAATGTAAATTATTTGGGAAGGCTTTCTCAATTGCTATATAATTATAAAGGGGAAAAATGTTTCTTGTATCAAGTTCATTATTAAAAAGGATAAGTAAATAAATCTATAAAATATTCTGTTAGTTGCTGAGAAACCTCATTGTTGATATGACAACCATGGCACAGAAAACCAGATTACAGCTTCCTTCAGATCTGTGGGGATTCTACATTTTCATTAAGGAAAGTGGTTTCTATCTGCTATGCTATAGTGACACCTACAGAAAAAAACCCCAAAAACATTTAAAATGGGGGCCATGGGCAGGAATTGGATTAGAGATAATTTTTAAGTGCTGCATAACCACACTTGTGTGTGGATGCAGTAAATATTGTTTAGAATCCAGCATGGAGGTTCTGCAATTCCATCTGTCAGTCTTCCAGGACCCAATTTACAAACATTTTCATGGCAGTCATGTCAGCAGATCACACCAACAGCAAGTTTCCAAGCAAAGCTGGTTATTAAAATTGCTGAACCCATGCTGCTAACATGCCTTCAGAGGCAGGGATTTTCACAGTTTTCAAAGGCTCAGCACTTTTCCCCTGTGGTGCTGCTGAATTTACAAAAAGGAGCATCTCCAGGATCTCCTGTTGATTGTGCATTGTTGCACTGATGTTGTGCAACTTGTTTTCTCTTGAAAATGAACTCAAGGCTTTGCTTCTGCAGAAGGAAGAAATATTCCTTTTTTCTAGACCTCCTTTCCTGAAAATTAAGTGCTCTGGGAAGCCCTGGCACGGCTTTTATGCTTGACAGCACCTTCAACATCAGAAGCCATTTGCAGAAGTCTCATTCATTAAATATTACATTCTTGAATCCTCAAAGCCTGACACACTATTTCCATTTTCCTTTTCAACCAAACAATGGCAGAACAACCTCCTTTTTCCTGCTCTCTAACACTTTAAGGTACTGGAGCTGAGGAAGACTTTCATGAGATTAAAGGCTTCAATGAAGGAGCCCCTTCCTTTGAAGGAATGGAAAGAAAATCTTAAAAAAAGCACCTTCATTACATTTCGCAATACGAAATTACAATCAATATTGCAATTTATACTTTGTTTTCAGTCAGCAACAGCTCCACAACCAGAGGGGAAAGACTCCATAAGATTTCTTCTCCCCCACGTTCAATACCCAGATAAACTTAGGAGCAAATACCTAAAACCTGGACATGGACCTAAATACAACACAACAAACAGCCCTCGGAGTTGTCTTTATTTAATCCTATCCATTTAACCTATTGCTTTAGGAGAAAATTTTCTCAACTAACATGACCTCAAGCAGACATATTTTTTTGCTAAACCGTACAGATGACATTTATTTGCACAGATCAGCCACTCTCAGCACTCTGAGCAGACCATAAGGACTCTAAGCAGGGTTTGAACCAGCCTTAGGACTGCCACCATCCCAGACTGCAGCAAAAAGCCTCTGTAGAGCTCCCTTTGAGTCTCTAAATAAACATAAATAGTCACCAGAAAAAGTTACCAGGCATAAACATTGGTTTACTACTCCCTGCACTTAAATGTTTATTCAAATTCACAGACGGTTCTTTCTCAATCAAATGGGAAATGAAAAGAGACAATGAAGCAGAAATGTTGTGGTTACTCCTGGAAAAGATAAGGGTTCCTTCTCACCTCACTCCCTGCACAAACTGAGCTGGAGAAGCTGCAATAAATAAGGAAAATGCACAGGTACTTTGGGCGGACACAACCGCTGAAGGAAAAGCAAAATTTTTTTGCTGTCACAGCAAGAGTTAAACCCAACTCCATTACCTCTTCCTTAGAAAGCTCCTCACATTCCACCTCCCTTAAATTGCTCCCTGACTTAAGTAATCATCTCCTTCAGGCCCTTAAGCAAGGACTGGAGCTGGGTGAGTGAAAACCAAATTTCATCAGTACCAGCTGAGGTAGCACAGGAGCAGCAGAGGTGTTTCTGGCAGTGTATAAAACACTGGCAGTTTAGAAAGGAAAGAGCCCTTTCCCATCTGACAGGTTTTTAATATTTCCACTCAGTGTGTCTGAGTGCTGCCCTAGGCATCCCAAAGTTTGCTGCACGACATCATTCATTTCAACAATTCTATCAGACACAGAAAGCAAAAATAAAACACATTAAAAAACTATCAAGGCAGGCAAACTTGTGCTTCTGGGAAATCTAAATCCACACTTCTCTCCTTGTGAGAGCTCTCACTGCTGTTGCTGCAGCCAAGTGTCCAAGTGGGTGCTCCTATAAAAGCATGGAGGTGGATGTGGCCAGAAATGTAAGCACTGATGGCCCAAGCTGTCCCACATCATCCAGTGGTGTCTCTGGAATTCCTATTTGCTCCAGCAGCCAAAGAGACGTGGCTGGTTTTCCACCAGGTAGCAGGGCTGCCTTGAGGCCCCTCTGTGGCTCCCCCATCACTGAAGTGTTCCTGCTTCAGCTTTCATTATTTGTCCAACTTTTTACCTGTGCCCAGGTGCCTCATGCTGCTGAAGAGCCAGGTGCAGGTTTTGTCCTCTCCTCATCCTTCCCTGCAGCCAGGAGAGAGGTTGTGCACTATTCTCAGACAGCATCCTCCAGCAGTGGTGAAATAAATTGGAAAATTTCTTCCCAGATATCTGACTTTTGGAGCACATCTTAAATTGATCATATTTGGGTTGTTTTAGGGAAGTTTTGCAGGTGACACCCAGGAAATCAGAACCTACAGAACATGCTCAGGCCTCTGTCTTTGCTGTAAAATGAGACTTACACTTTGCTTGGCTTCCTTTTACTCTTTATTTTGAGGCTTTGGACTATGGAGGCTGGCAAGGGCTGGATTTAGGCTCAACAAGCATTTGGACAATGCTCTCAGGCTCAGGATTCTCAGGATTTTTGGGGCTATCCTGGGCAGGTTCAGGAGCTTCACTCAGTGATGCTGTGAGTCCCTTCCAACTCAGAATACTCCATGATTTTTTTTCAGGAGCAGGTCTTTCAGGTTTCACTGTCTGCCTGTGGGGAATTTTTGTGTCAGAGCAGAATTTCAACCAGTCCCTGTTCTTTTTATCATTCAAGATAAGAATAGACTTATTTAATTCAGGTCACGTTCCTTCCTTTTATTTCATTTTCTTTTCACAAAACAGAGTATCAAATTCCATCTCAACACTCAAAATACACTATGAAAATGTGCATCACTGATCTAAAGAAATGCACATGCAAATTCTGTAATTAATTAAGGACTCCTAAACATAATCTCATTCCAGGAAAGTCCAAGCACAGCATTTCACCTCTGCTTTAGGTAATACCTGGACACAACATCAACCTTTCAACAGTGCATAGGGTAAGAGAGTAGAATTTAGATTTCTGCTCAAATAGCACCTTTAAAGTTTAATTTTATCAATTTGCTCAGACACCTCACTACACTTCAGCTATTAAATCTGAATAGAAAACACAAAAGCCTCACTCTGAAATCCCCCCATTTCTGTTATACACAGAATGCAGAGTCACACAGAAAAGAGAATTTGTGCACATCATCAGGTCAGACACAGAAAATTCAGTATTACATAGTGGCCACAAATCTCAGCTTTCAGAAAGCAAACGTCACCCACACCTCACAGAACAGAACCCTGACAGATGTGCTTGGCCATGAAAGAAATCCAAAAATTTACATCCAAATAAGGAATAATTTTTGCCAGCAGTGCACCACGTAAGTCAGATATTGAGTGGCTGGTAAAGCTGATATTCAAAGGAACCTGCTGTGGTATCTCAGCACCTCCCTCCACCCCTGCCCCTACGGCCACCTCAGCCCAGCCCTCGGCAGGCAGCAGCAGCTGAGGTGTTGGAATCTGAAGAAAAAGAGCCAGAGCAGAGCCCCCCCAGCATCCCTGGCCTTGGCACTGCAGGGCCTGGGACACTCACTGAACTCAGGGGGAAAATGTAAATACCTGAGCTGGAGATCAGAGGAGCAGGACCATGTTACAGGGGACAACATCCCCTCCCAAACCCCCTGAAATGAAATTTAAACAGTAAAATCATTTTGTCTGGATTATTAAATCAAGAAAACACTGCTGATACCATTCCCAGGAGCTAAGGACTGTTTCATTTTACTGTCTAAAAGAGCAGTCAGCCAGTCGGGTTCCTTTACTTTTCATTTTGCATGCACTGGGACACAACTTCACCTTCACAGGACAATGGCAGCAAACACCACAGCATGAAAAGCAATTTTCTGAGTGCAGGATTCTTTCCACAGACAAACTCCTACAAAAAAAAAAAAAAATCAGGATTCAGTAGCTTCAAGTGTCTGAATTAAGCACCCAGCTGTTGTGGTGGGCCCAAGATCCTGAGGCAGTCCAAGGGAATCATCTTCCACAGACAAATGAGTGCTCTCAAGATTAAAACAAAAAGCCACAGAATAAAATTGCTCACAGGTGGCCAGCAGCAAGCTGGATATAAATTGGATTACAGGATTGTCAAATGGAATATCAACTGTTCTCTAGCAAATGGGCAAAGAAGGTCCTCTCCACTCTTGTGTGCTCAGGAAACTACAGAAATCACATCCCTGAAAAAAAATACACAAATTCTTTGTAATTTATTGAATAGCTTTAGATTTGTAACATAATGCAGCACTCAGAAAGCAATGGAAGATAAATCACTCTTTTAGCTCAGACACAGAGTGTTTCCAGTTCCTCAACTACTGCTCAAAGAAATTATTTACTCTTGCAGAAAGCTGAACACTGGATAGTAAGAAAATAATTTAGCTTCCATTTACTAACAAACTTCTGCCACACGTTGCAGAAGACCATTCTGCAGCTAATTTTCTTAATTTTAGATATATTTCAGCTTCAGTCTTAAAACCCCAGTATTTAAAACAACTTATTGAATGTTCTGTGTAAGCATTAAGCTTTATTGGAGGAATAAGAAACTACACAGCAAATTTCCCCCCAGATTTACCAACTTCTGCTGAGAGGAGTTTCATTCTTCCTTTCTGTTCCTCAAACTGTGCCATTCTTGATGCTCTGCAGTCTCATTTTCAAGCATCTTTGATCAAAAGCATCCAGATGTTTCCTTCTGGCTCTGCCGAGTGGCAGATTTCACTTTTTTTGTGAAGTCATAGAAGTTCTGAAACAAAGGAGGAATTTTATGAGCATTATACAGTCAGTCTTCAAGGAATCTCAGAAGTCATTTGCTTCATCACATGGACTGGCTGCATTAAACCTCTCCTAAATTTAATTACATTACTGAACAATGGAGTTAGCACAGCTTTTATAGCAAACACAGCTGGAGCCGTAAAAAGGTGAATTAGTCACATCCTGTCCTAAGGACCGAGGGGAATCTCCTGCCAGACACTATCTTTGATCAGTTTAGCAAAGTTTTAATTTGAGGTTTTAATTGCTGCCTCTCATTAGACACAACGACTTGAAAGAAAAGCACTGATGGAGAGAGAAGATCCTTATAAACTAAAAATGCTGGTTGGAAATAAACATTTCTGACAGTCAAATTAAAATCAAAGTTAATCTGGAAGTGGGACAAAGGTTCCAGCTTTACTCTTAGAGTCAAGGTTATGGAAGCACCTCCCAAACACTGTATAAATGGCAAAAAGAAATTAAAAAAAAAAGAAAAAATAAATAAATTTTAAAACTTTCAAAAATCATGTGCTGCCTGCAAAATAAGGCCTTTCCTGGAGAATTCCCTTCCCAAAGAAGAGAGAATTTGAATTCTCCTTCCAGCATTCCATCACCAGTGAGCAGAGCAGTGCCCAGGGTGGCCTCACTCTGCCCCAGAGGGAATTCCACTGGTGGCAGCTCAGTTGCCACTCAGCCACATCTCCAGGGAAAATCAGACAAAGATTATTTCCCAACCAGCAAATCCAGGACTTAGCCATGACTTTGACTAAGGTTCCTTCCCACCCACAGTCACTCATTTATCAATATTCTGTTTCCTCAGTCACACAAGAATTTCTGCAAGCTCCCACAGCCAGTTTTAATTAGAATATTCTGAGTCATTTTGCATCAGCAGCAAATTGTCACCTATTTACTTCCTTTTTCAGGCCACATTTATTCAGGCCTTGGAATTGCCTCCACATGAAAACCTGTCCTTCAGATCCACCTCTTTTTAACAGAAAATTGAACAAGAGTTCAATAGAGAATTGAAAAGTTTGGATTAAAAATCAGGCTTTTTAGGCATTCACATTTTAATAAGTTGTCAATGCCTAAAAAGCCTAATTTTTAATCCAAACTCTTGTTCAATTTCCTAAAAAGCTTTTATGTATATTTTTAAGAGGCTTTTTTGAAAAGTCTTTATGTAATATGTAAATTATGTCATCTTCATACTTGTTAACTTCTCCTAAAACCTTCCATGTACTGTTTATCTTCATAAAAGAGAGGACTCCCCAACAACTGCTTGTCTATTTCTCTGAGCACCTGGATTTTTTTATGCTGTGCTAAGTCAGATTTGAATTCAGCTCCACACTGGAGCCAAGGCTGGGGTGAGAGTTCCTCCCTGCTGCTCCTTCTGCACCCAGGCAGATCTAAGTGGTGTCCCACAGCAGCAGGCTGGTGATTTCACATTTTAATTCCCTTACAAGCACTGGGTGAAGCCCATCTGCTCTTTGTGCAGTGCTCCTGCTCAATTTATTGATTTGTCTCAAAACTCGAGGATGCTGAAGAGAATAAAGCTGTTACAAAGGTCAAGCCAGTCCAACAAGCCCTACAGAAAACACATTTTGCAGGATCATTTACCTAGGAAAACTCAACTACAGACGTGATGCCTGCTTTTGTGGGGTTTTGTCATCATTCTGGCTCAGTTATGTGAAGGAACAGAAGGGAATCTGACCAAAGTCATAATACTAAAGCTGCTCTATAGCCCAAAATTGTGCTACAAATCATTTGCATTTATTAAGCAATTTACTTTTATACACACACCAGCTGAAAACACATGAACACAGGGTTAAGAATCTATAAATATATCCCTGCTCTTGCAATAGGTATCTTTCCATTTTAAATCCACTTTCCCTATAAAAAATATACAACAGTCCCTCAGTTTCACAGTCACACACATTCTCTTTACCAGTACAATTAAACCTACTCTGGTTTTCTCTGTATTTCCTTTCCCAGCTCCCCTCATCTTGTAAAAAATATCCTGGAACTCAATTTATTAGGGTTTTGTCTACTGGAGGCCGCATTTCTAATAATCTAAAATAAATAAAGCCCCCTCATTGGATGGAAATGGACACACACAAAGCAGGAATTGTACAGAAGAGTAATGTTTTGTGCATCCTGCAGGAGTTTTTAGTTCCTGGCTGTCACACACACCAAAGAACAGCAATTGATTATTTGGGGTTCCTGAGCTGGATCCCTAGAATTTAGAAGGGAGCAGCAGCCTCCCTGCTGAGGACAGCCAGCTAAGGAGGGGTGAAAACCAGAGCTGGAGCCAGACCCTGCTGAGGGACAGAGCTCAAGGCACTGCTGAGCAGCAGGGAATCCAGACAACATCAGCAGAACCTTCCCCTGGCCGCAGCACGGGCTGGGGGAAAAGGCCTGGATACCTCAGTCCTAGAAACTAGAAATTGCTGTAAAAAGTGCAAAATCCAGAAAATCTCACCAGTAAAGTCCAATTGTGCTGCACAATCAGCCACAGGTTTTTGTTGCCTCCTCTCCTGTCTCTCCACATGTTCATTGCCAGCTGCAAGGGGAGGGAAAAGAACACGTGAAGGTGATGCCTCAGGTTTCAGCTTTTCTATGTTTGAGGTTCTCTGCTGCTTTAGTGTGCAGTTCTGAGCTTCACATCAGGGCATGATGAGCTCTGTGCACAGAGCAGGGACACAAAACAATTCCTGCTCCAGCTGGGCACCAAGGACAAATGATCCCAATCTCAGCCCAGGAGCACAAAGCCCGTGGGCTGCAGAGAGAAAAACAAGCAGGGTGGGACTGCAGGGGCTGCAGTGGGATTGGACACTGAACTGCAATGTGCACATGGAGCAGAGCTGAGCCCAGGGAGAGACCCCGGCAGCGCTCGTGCATTTTGGGGCCATTTGGGTTCATCCTGGGGGCAGCCCTGGCTGGGCTCTGGTGCTGCCCAAGGGGGATCCATGGAGGAGATCCTTGGAATCAATCCCTGCTTTATTCTGGAACTCTGGCCAGCCTCTGCTCTAGGGCAGCCTGCACAAAGGACAAGAAGCAAAGTTTGAGGAGCAAGGACAAAATGCCTCCTGTACCAGAGGATACAGGAAAAGGAGAAATAATCGCAAAGCTGATTGGCTTTATCCTGCAATACACTGCACCTTGATCACCACTGCTGGAAGGAGAGGGAGCCAGGCTGGTTGGAGAACACAAAGAGTGCAGGACAATGTGGGAGGAATCTGGGCCAGGTCTCAGTGGTGTCCAACACCCACAACAATCCTTTGCACAGGAGATTTTGGCAGCAGGAGTTTATTCAAAAACCCAGGTAAAACCATTTGGCTGTTTGCTGTCAAAGACGATTCCTGAAAAAGCATTTCTAATCAAACCAACACCTTCAGTAAGCAAAACAAACAAAGCCACCTACAACACTCCTCAGTTATCTTCATTTAATGTGATCCTCGGAATGGAGCAGCTGCCACATTCAGGTGACAATTTGGTTGACGTTTTGACACATCATTCACACGCAGAGCATTGTTCTTCTCTTGGAAGCAAACAGATTTTTGCTTTAAATAACTCACTTCATGCAGTGATACCTGCAGGCACAAAGCCTGGGGTGTCATTCATGAAGAGAAATGTGTAGTTGAGTTGTAAATTATAAGACAATGGAATTTGAATCAAAATGAAGAGTCAAATATTGAGTGGATGCCACCAAAACGAGACATTAAATGCTTTTTTCTTTTTTTTAATTAGGAAGAAATAGCAATAGCACCAAGCAGGATAATTAGAATTTTCAGCATGTTTTTCCTCCAGCACTTGTTGAAGCCCTGGAAAGAGTCACTGGCAGGAGTGAAATGGGCACCACCACCCAGCTTGTGCTCTGCATCCTGAGCTGCAGTGCTGCAGGAAACTTGGAAACAAAAACTCTGGAGAGGAGGATTCACTCATGTCCAATTTTGCCTCACCATAAGAAAAGAAATGCTGCCAGTAACAGGCATCCAGCTCTTGTATGCTATTTCTGTCAGGAAAAAATATCTGAGAATGTTTCTTTGTTACATTTAATTTAAATCTGTTCCTATATCCATATTTAATGTCTCATTTTGACTCAAATCCTCCTGTCCAATGCTGTGAGATCTTACTGTGCTTTTGAAAATCATTCCAAATTGACAGAGAGAACAGTCTCACCTGAAGCTCATGCCAAGCCTCACAAAGCTTAGTTCCCTTCCTTTGCTTATTTCCATTCACACAGAGGCAATTTATGAAATCAGACATTTTTTAAAGGTGTTTGAACTGAAATCCTGTGTGCCTCTGAGGACAGAGTCACACAACAACAGCACAAGCAACAATGCTGGGAATAGAACTGAGGCTCCCAAGAGAAGAGAAACAAACCTGCTGAGCCCTTTTAGCCTTTCCTAGACCATTATCCACAGAATCCCAGAATGGTTTGGGCTGAAAGGGACCTGAAGCTCCCCCTGTCCCAGCCCTGCCATGGCAGGGACACCTCGCACAGCCCAGGCTGCTCCAAGCTGGTCCCTCTGGAGGAAGAGTGCAAAGGAGATGCCACCAGAGATTCAGGGTTTTTCCAGTGGAGCTCTTTCCCCTTCTTCCCAATAGATTTTACCTGGAAAGGCCACCTGGCCCTGGCCATCTTCCTTCCCTGGATGAGCTGTTAATAAACACCACTGCCCTTTCTGCCTTCCCAGCCTGCAGGAACAGAATCCCAAGAGGAGCAGGAATCTCTGCAGTGCTGTGACAGTGATGGCCCTGTGCCTTGGCAGAGCATTTAACACCCTTAATACCTCGGGGTGAGCCACAACTTTTCTCTGTGTTTAAATTGATCAGCTACTGAGGCTGCTTTGGCTTCTGAGAGCAGGTTTTTTTTGATGACATGCTGAGAGCACAGCTGTCTGGGCAAGTAATCTGCAACTAATAAAACTCTGCATTTATTTCTTGCTATGATATTTTACAAAATGGAAAAAAAAAGCTTTTGTTGAGCAGCAAGCATTCTATTTTGTTTAGAAAATTGTCAGGAAAGCAGCCTCATCATTCTTCAGCTGCCTTATTAAATGTAGATGCCATGCAAAGCAGTCCTGATAAACACCCTGCAGCCAGATCAAAGTCCTGGAGTGAAAAATAACCCCCACTGCTGTAAATTGTCTGTCTGGTGTGATTTTCTAAGCACTCCCCACATGCTGTGCCATAAGCCTGCTCCTGGTGCTGCCTCCCAGTTCTTGTGCAGTTTCTGTTGTAGGAACGATGTAAACACCAGGGATGTTAATGCAGGAGTCAAACATCCCCATTTGTACAGGTTCAGTACAAAATGCTTGAGGGAAGAGGAAGGAAAATGGTTTACTTGGAGATGATTGGGATATTCAAAGCATTGTACACATAAGTTATATAAGCAAACTCATCAACTTTCACAGAATTACTTGCCAAATAAATTCAGGTAGAAAGATTAACATGAAAAATATTCTCTAGGAAGCTATTTTGACTTTCCAAACAGACATCATGAAGCATAAGAAATGTTATTTGGTGATGCTTTTCCAAGAAAGTTCAGCAAGTTTTAATTTGTACTGCAGAAGGGAATTGCAGATAACTATAAAACACTGTCTTTTGAAGTGCTGCACATTATAAATGTCTGGTAAATTATGAAAAGATACTTCATGTCCCCAGTGCAATTCAGAAAAAATAAAGGGTAACCATCACATCCCTGTATTGGTTTTTGATGAAGTGAATAACATTTGAAACTCCTCTGAACATTAAATCTGCTCTTTCACAAAGTTTGTAAAACATCAGGATGATTTCCAGCACCCTTGAAATCCAAGTTATGATCTAATGTCAATGATTTTCCATGAAAACAGGTTCTTGCCAACCAGGCCTAAAAAATTCTTTGTAAAATTCAAGATTGCTCAGTAACAATAATATTCATAAGTCTGAATGTTATTTATCATTATTGTCAGTTAATCTGTCTGAACTTTGGCCTGGGCAATGGTGTCATGGTTGAGCCAGCTCTTAAACCTTCAGCCTATTTTAAGCTCCCTTCCAACCAAAACCACTCCATGATTCCATGAAAATTCAAAGCAAGTCCTTTGGAAAGGGCCACATGAAAACCATTTTTACATCCAGCTTGAGGTTTCCCACTTTTGGCTACATCACAAGAGGAAAGATTAATTTCCAACCAATCTCTTATTAAACACTACATCTTCCTGCACAGGAGATATTTGTCTACCTACAACCAAGCTGAAGATTTTATTTCCACCCACGTTAATCTTGCAAGCACTGCAAAAAAGCACAAGGAATTTAGAGAGCAAAATGTGAGAACTTTTGGCCTGACAATGAAAATGCTTCCTAGCAATGAAATTTTGCACGTCAGGGAAGTTATTTTAGTAGCTATATCATAATTTTAAACAAGAAAAGATGGACAGAGGGTTGTAAAATTTGGGTAATTTAAAAAGGTTTTAAAGCAAAAGTCAAGCCAGCCAGCAGCTCACCCTGGGCTCAGAGTCTGTTCCCTGTACCAGAACATTTGTTTGAAGATTATTTCCTCACCTCTCTCTTTTCCTGGCAGTTTATTAGCCTGAACCCTGTGTCCTACACCTGAGGAAGTTTATAGCAGTTGAAAGATGTTGGAAATTATTTCCAGGAGCTCTTCTCTTAACAAACCACCCACAGGAGTGCAGCTCCTGGCACTCCAAGCCCCTCTTCCCAAATCCTGGCTGTTCCAGTGGCTGAGCAGGGGCAGGCACTGGATCCATCACAGGAATGAGCAAAGACTCTGCATCAGGAAGGACATTCTCTAAAATGGATTCCAAAGTCATTGCAGCTGTGACAGCAACAATGGCACTGAGAACAGGATGTGCTTTTTCACTGGCAAGCCTCCCACAGGCTTTATCAAGAGCAGATTGGGCAGTCCCTGCATGTTCTAAGATTTCATCATCCACATTTTAGCTGTTTGCATGATCTGAGCTGAAGAGGAGGCCAGGATATCTGCTTTTTACCACATAGTAAAAAGTAGGAAAAAGAAATCAGAACTGATCTCAGCTCCCATTTCGATCTCCCTCCAAAAAAATACACAATAAAAGCAACTCATTCTATAAATGGATGCAAGGCCTAAAAGTCACCTTAAAAATACAAAATAAAACAAACCCCCCCCACCAAAAAAAAAAAAAAAAACACCACAAAAAAAAACTAGACAGGAAGGAAAAAATGGTAGGAAAGGAAAGTTTGTATCTAAAACCACCCCCCCCAAAAAAAAAAAAAAAACAAAAAAAAAACTAGACAGGAAGGAAAAAATGGTAGGAAAGTTTGTATCTGTACCTGCAGGTCTTTCTGATCTAGAAATTATTATCATAACTAACTCTTCTCTCACTCCTTTCTCACCTGATTTTGAGGCCCAACATTTCTGAATACTGGCTCATTTCACCTACTACAAGAAATGCAGCAGAATGAAACTTTAACCTTCATTAACAGGTTGGCCAAGAAAGAAACAACACCAGTGATTGGAATCAGGCCAGGTGATGTGATTCCTCTCTGCCTCAAAAGTTGCTGGATTGTTTTTTAAAAAAAAAACCCTCTTTGTTCTGTTTGTAGCTGATGTTCCTATTGTGACCATAAAAAGTGGTTTTACAGCACTAACAGCTAAATGCAAATAACAGCAGCTGTGTTTCAAGCAACATATGATGTATCTATTTGATAATTTAATAGCAACTCTAATGTAATATAAGTAGGAAAATTAAATATAGTAGAGGAGAAAGTATATTTGTATTTGGCAAGCTCCAGCAGCCAGACAAAAATAATGCAACAGAGCATGATTTTTCCAGGCTGTTTCAGAGCACTTTAAGAAAAGTGTTCACATTTTTCAAACTGAGCCACATTCAATTAACTTCTCTTCTAGTTTCCCTGTATAAATGATTCAAACTTACAATAAAAACCATAAAATAATGGTCAGGGCTCTGGTGCAGAAGCAGCATTGGTAGAAATGGTTTGTGGGCACCACAGCATGGGCCACTGTGTTTTGACAACTTTTCATTGCTCAATTTACAGCATTTTAAGGTTATAAACAGAATTTTGGTAGATCCAAGCATAATTCCCAACTCACATTGACCACCTCTCCATCTTTATGAAGATGTTTATTCGGAATTCTGCATCCACTGCCATTACTTTATGGCACAGAAAAACTGGGTACAGCAGGAAATTCTGGAAGGCCTCTCCCAATGGAGTAAAGATTTCTTTTAACCAAAAATCAGCACATCTGCAGTAAATTTAACACAGGGAAGAACCACAACAAACAAAGAAAAAAAAATTGATGGAGTTTTATACTATTTCATCTTGCAAAGTAAATATTAGGAAAAATGTAGAAGTACCACAAGAAATGCTGCCCCAAAAAAATAACCAACAAAAAATTATGTTTGTATTCTTCAACACAAACATTGGGTAATTTTTGTTGCATTGAGCTCAGAGAAATATATGATAGACACACACTGGGCCAAATCCTGAAGGATTTGCTGAGGAGTTTTTGTTAGGTTTGAGGTTTATTTCCAGGTTTTTAGTTAAAATAAAACAGAATCTAATTTATACCTACCAAGGTTTCACAGCTCATACTGATGAATATTTGTTCCTTAACTCCTCTGTTGTAGTTCCTTTGGAAATCAGCATTTTAAATACCTCCATTTTACTGAAATAAATCTCAGTTTTTCTTTGAGGGTCTTTACATCCCTCAATATATGGAAAATCAGTTTTGGTTTTGGAGGCTTCCATTCCTTGGGCTTGTTACCTAATCTGTATTATTAACATAAAATAGATTATTATGTTTCCATCCCTTACCAAAAGCATAAGCATATTAAACAACCTAATTAATCCTAATTAACTAGAAAGTCACGGAACAGTTCTCTTGACCAAAATAATTTAGAAATGCCCTTGTGTTGATGGCTTGCAATTTGCAGGATTCATTTTTGAAATGAAAAAGACAGATGTATTTGTCTCTGATGCAAATGGTCTGGATAAATTAAAACTAATTGGGTTTATGTGTTCCTGATAATTAAATGAGATGCATGTAAGCTATATTATGATGGAGGAAAGAACAACTCTTAATTTTTATAAATGAGATGCAGCAAACAACAGCATCTTAAAGTCTATTAAAGGGTAAAACCAAAGGGTAAAACAGAGCTCTGCTCTGGAGCAGGGAGCAGAGACCTTCACAGTGTTTGCAGTGGAATTCATCCCTTGATGGTTGAAAAGAAACATCAACAAGAAAACCTCAATTTTCACTGTCCAATCTTTGCCCATCCCCGTGTGCAAAGCAAGCTGAGAAACACTTGGGGAGGTTTCTGTGACTCAGAGGAGTGGCCCTTCTACATCAAAATAAAGTCTGGCAGCCAGACAAACAGCAGCCAGTTAAAACATTCCAAGGACTTCCTGGTAAGTTGGTCTGGATTTTGAGCACGAGAAACATTCATTTTACACTGCAAATGAGCTCATTAATGGGAATTTGATTGTTTGATGAGAAGCAAGCACATAGATGTGGGTCAGGATGTGGCATCACAACACAGCCCCTGGCAGTGTCAGGCTGATCATTCACCAGCCCCTCTGACCTTCCCTGAAAGGCACTTGATGAAGACAAGGGGAATAGGAGTTTGGGAATTCCAGCACTTGGAATCCTGTGGCATTTGTGTTATTCCCCTTCACACTGAGAGTAGAAAAGGGCCACATACAACAAGTCAGAGACAAGCAGGTGGAGTCTGCCAGGCTCCTCACCAGGAATCCTAAAATACTTTTATATATAATGAATGTGATGCTCTCTCTCAAAACCCAAACTGATGGCCAAAGTAATTTCTCATGATTTATGTTTTATACAATCATGTTACCAAAAGTCAATGTACACAAAAAGACAAACTCACCCCAGAAGCTCCAAAAAATAAACTGGTCTTTCATTTTCCCCCTCCTCCTTTTCTCTTTCTCTAAATGGACTGGAAAGATGATTTTTCTGTGCAAATCCCTCAACACTTGGGTATGGATCAAACATCCCTACAAAAGGCACAGGTAGAAATAAAAATAAAACATTAAAAAAATTAATATTATCATTTGTAGATTGTATTGATATCAAGGAATCATAGAATGGCTTGGGTTGGAAAGGACCTTAAATATCATGCAGAGAATTACATTAAACCACATTCATCATAATAAACAGCTTTCAGTCTTCCAACACTAGATTTGATCTGTTAGCAGTAAATCTATTACAGAACTGCAGCAACTCAGATGCTCTTTTTGGTCACCTGTTTAGGATATCAGTTCCACCACTATAACTAAAACAGAGGGGAAAAGAAACAGCACAAAACATCTTCAAATGTTTTAAACCAGGAAGACAAAACTGAAATATATTAAAATCACCACTGCCTAAACAGAGATCACCAATACATTGAAGGGAGCATATTTTAAGCCCAAATTTCATTGCAGGTGTTATCAGAAGTTTTTTGTTTTTTTTTTTCCTTTCAAGAAAAAGGGATGGTAAGGGAAAACTTTGAAAATCAGATGTTGAAAGCACTCAGTGACTTTCTGGTTATCTCCAACAAGCCCAAATTTAAAGGATTACCTTGCCTGCTGAGGGCTCGAGGCACACACTGCAGCAGCAGCTGCTTCATCAGTTTTCCTGTTAAAAAAGGTTGGGAACAGCATGGAAGCAGTCAGGCTGTCTGTGCCAGTGGAATGAGTGTAATAGGAATATTTGGAAGAGTAACTGAAAAAGAAAGGTTACATTGATGAGAGAAAAGCACTGGCCTCCATCCCCAAAGTAGAACTCCTGCTCTGTGATTTTATTCTCCCAATTTCTGACAAAGAACTGCTGTAATAAAACATCAATATATGGTAAACTCTATAAAGAAAACTGAGGTGGAAAATATGCCCTCACCTTAAAGACAAGAAATGAGGCAGGAAATCAAATCAATGGTCTGTTCAGCCTCATGCCTCTAGTTTGGATGAATTAGGGTGGCTGAAGTACTTTCTCCTGTAAAAGAAATTGTTGCAAAGATTACAGTGTTGTCTGATATTAGTGCAGAGCTGCTGGGGGGGTGGGCTCAGATAACACAGCAGAGTCCTGGGGCGTGGGGAGAATCCAAACCAGACTGGGTTTAACTGCCAGAAACCAAATCAGAGACTGGAATGTTTCCACTGATCCATTAGTGAAGGGCACCTGCCACCTCTGAACACAGAAAAGCAGAATTTAGAGCTTCTCTTCCTAAAGGAAAGTTTCTGAGGATAACAATTTCCATGAATTTTAGAGCCCTGCCAGGCAGTTCACCCATAAACATTGAAGAACAATTGTCAGACAAGAGCTTCTAATTAATCCCACTTTCAAACTTTCCCAACACAAAAAGACAAATATTTGTCACAATTTTTCATACACCTTTATTATCAAAACTAGGGGAGAAGGGGGAAATTTTCCTTAAAAAACACAGTGAAGGAAACAAAAGGAGGAAAGAGTCAGGCACATGAAGGGAAAGAACTTTCAAGCTAAGCAAGCTGCTGTGTCTGAGAATCCTAAAGATGTTAGCAAAAGATACCATTTAGGTAATTTCAAAGCCACTCAATTACAATTAAGCATCTCCTCAACAAGAGAGCAGAAAGTCCCCAAACCCTCTTTACATCAAAGCACCACCTTGGCCAAATGACCTTTTACAGAAATTATATTAATTGCATTAAACCTTACACTTTCTAAGGAGGAGGAAGAAAAAAGCTTTTTCTACAACACAAATACAGCAAGTTCAAAAGGACAGCTGGGGCTGTTTGTTAAAATTCAAGCCACCCAGGATGATTTGAACTGCATTTCCTCTTTGTTCTTTTAATTATCAAAGGTCTGTAAGGCAGTAACTTGCAGCACAGCTGGATTTGCCTGGATACAGATCCCTCTGAACTGGAATTTTGGAGCAGGGAACGAAAGGGAATTCACTCCCAACTGATTCTGAGCAGAGGTTTGCTGTGGTCTAGGCTCCCTGCTGGAGTCAGGAGTGTGGAAGGAGAAGTTAAATGTACAGTGGAAAGCTGTTACATTCCATTCTTCCATTCCCTTCCAAAACATCTGACAAAATGAACTTGACTTTAGAGACTCTTCCTGTGCTTTTCAGCACAAACCTGATCATACAGAGACCCCAGTTCATCCCATTAATGCCCCTGGTGTGCCACCTCCCAGCTTGGCCACATAAAATCACATTTGGAGACAAAATTACACCTGCAGACAAGAAAACTTACATTGAATTCAAAATAAGGAATAAAACTATCCTAAAAATACAGCACAAGATAAGTTTTTATTCTGTTATTTCTTCATAGTAAGAATTATTAAAAAGCCAAATCAAGGTATTTTAAAGAAGTTTTAATGTCAACTTTACAGAATATTCCTTAGTAAATGATGTCTTGAGCAGAACTTAAAACGCCTCTTGATCTTCTTGGTTCTGAACCATACAAAGGTGGAGACTGAACTGAGTTTTCCATGTTCACTGCAATGCCAAAACCTGCTGTTTGTCCTCCAGAATTGCTTCCTCAGCGTCCATTTGGCTTTCCTCCCAGTCCCTTAAAAGAAACACACCCCAGTGATTTCCAGTGCCTGCAATTCCCCAAGTTCTCTGCTTTAAGCCTTGCTGACATATGTTCACATGTGTTAAACTAAAAGGCACCAAAAAAAAAAAGCTTATACTGGAGATGTTGGCAGTACAAGCTGCTGTAATTCAGCTTTTCCCTCAGTTTCTGTCACAAATCTGTGAATCAGCTCTAATCACACAGCCTGGAGTTCCTTCAGTGCTCCTCTGACTCCTGCTGGGCAGGAGATCCCAGTAAAAAAAAACAGTGAGACACCGAACTTTAGGAATTCCCTTTTTCCAAGTCATCTCAGTGTCCAAGGCAAAATAACAAACACATGGTGGGTCACAACCCAAGAATGCAGATGATTTTAAGAGATTTACCTCATAAATCTCAGTGCTAATGCATTGAAAAACCTACAATCCCCAAATTTATCATTTGGAGTCTAAAGAACAAAACACATCCCTCAGTTCTGACTCTGAGCTGCCTGAGAAGGGGCTTAGAACACCAAGACACCACAAGGTCATGCTGACTTTTGTAATTAGCAGGTAATGCACAATTAGAGAGTTAAGACTGTTTTTATTTCAGTTCTGACATGGTTGGCATCTTGAATAATCTAAAATGTCATAAAAACACAGCCAGCAAGTTGAACTCACCCAAAAATATCAAATGTGTCATGGTCTTTCAGCTCCAGGGTGTTCTGCACATCTGCATTTCCAGAGATCTTCTCCATGGCTCTGCTGGAGATGGTTCCATCTTCACAAGCTAAGTTGGAATTACTTTCATGGCCTGAAATGTCTTAGGGGCAAACATGAACAAAAAGATGCAGTATCTCCACTATCAGCTTGAAAAAAACTCAAAATATTGACAAAAACTTGCCATTAAAAGTCTCAAACCAACTCTAGCTAATGAAAAATATCACTAAAATTAAGGTTGTACTTTCCAATACATTTTTAACTTCTTTATTACCACCTATAAATTCACCACCTCATACTTCAGAAGTATCTTTCAAAAAAGAAATACATGATTTAAGTATTCTGCACAATGCCACAAATTTTGTGTGAGGGGAGACACTGAATGATTGCAGAAAGCTCTAAAGTTTGGTTCTTTTTTTTTAATTTAAACTAACATGAATAAAATATAGACCCTTTCCAATATTTTCCTTGGATTCAAAACTGACAGCTTCGATTTCTGCACACAGCATTATTTAAATTAAAATGTCAACCTGGTTGCTCATGATGTGAGAAATAATGTAGAGCTACATTTCTTGGGATGGAGACAGTTGAAATTGAGAAAGGTAACACAAAAGTGCAGACACAGTTATTACTTGTGTCCCTGTTTCTTAGAGTTCATGTAATCAGACTTGCTTCTGTAGCAGAAGGAATCCTTTATTAGATTACTCCCAAACTGTACCAGAGACTACCAACACACACAAATACAGAAACTTCTTCTAGAGGGTTTATTCTCTAAATATTCAAGCTAAGAGGGGAGTAAAAGGGCAGCAGCAGGAGCAGAAAGTAAGCTAAATAAAAAGAATTCTTGGTGATAGTTGAAAAGAGGTAACTTTAAACTCCAAAGCCTATTCAAAAAAAAGCATTAAAATGCAAATACATAAAGAAACAACTACAATAAAAAACCTGTTTAAAAAAAAACACAAAAAAACCACACACACACACAAAAAAATACACAAATGAAGATATAGAAATGACAAATTCAGAGTGTCTCCATCTTATACAATTAAAATTAACCTAATTAGGAGCTCAGAACTGTGGCTGTCCCTACCTGGCCATGGCATCCATGCTGCCATCAGATGGGAAAGTTGATTTTGGGCCTGGAAAGCATTTGCAGCTCTGTTCAGCTGACTTTCCAAGACACCTTGAACTACAGAGTCATCAGCATATTCACTTAGGCTCCTCTCAGAAACCCACTGTTCTTCTCCTGAAACCCAACATTATTAGAGGAAATTATCTGCAGGTTTTGTGTTAATATGCATTTACTTGTCCTATTTTTGCTGCATTTAATGTGTGAATTAAAGAAGCCAGGAAACAATTTTTTACAGATATATAACAGACTAAAAGCCTGATTTCAAGTGATATATTTAATCAGATTAATGATGTTCACTTGTTGTTTCATATACACCATCAAAAGCAATAGGAACCTTATGGAACTCTATTATCAGGGGATATATTAATAAATAATTCAATTTCTATTGTAATATATAATATATATTTATATATTATACATAATACATACTATAATATATAATCATATACAGTTTAATCATAATGATAAAGATTAAATTTATGGCACTAGATTGCCTCAGAGTAGGGAGTTTATTTTATCCTTGCTCAGCACCACTTGTGTGGCATGACTGTCACCCTGAAGTGATTCCTAAAGCAAGCTGGATGGAACTGAAAAAAAAGATGATAAATATCTATATTTTTGAGGATTCATTCACACAACAGTACCTGGAAAAGGGATTCTCCTGTCCCTAGGGCTGGAGGCAGCAGCCAGGGAAGAAGGTGCCTCCAGCTTTTCTTGTTTAGGGTTTGCACCTACAACAAAGAAACCTTCAAGTCCCTGATATGATGTAGAACCACATTTCTGTCTTTTGGCTACATCCTGTAACTTGAATAAAACAGAGAAATTACAAACAGGACAGGAAACAGGAATTTTTATAATTGCCCCTGCAAGTTCAGATTAATAAAATGCTCCTTTCATAGAACTCAGACTGATATTGACAGCCAGCTGTAATAGATATTCATGAGGATGATGTTTTTTGCTCAAGATATGCTTTAAAACCCTAAAAACTTGTCATGTTGTAAGAGCTCGAGTCTGTTCTTTCACTAGGGACATGAAAAGCAAATTTTCTTTGTGTTCACTTTTGGGTCCAGAAAGGAAGGTGATCACTGTTTACCAATGACTCCAAATCAATGTCCCAACCTTTTCTATCTTTTTTTGCTTTGATTTTATTTTCAGCAAATGAGGATCTGAATAATTTCTTAGATAAGACAAGGCACCCTTTTTTGGTCATTCAGACAAGAGGTGAAGTACTGTTAACACAAACATGAGAAGATCTGCTCCTCCAACAGCTTTTATGCCTGACACAGAGTTTGTTATATTTTCCTTTTTTTTTTTTTGAACATTAACAGAAAACTGGCACCACAAAGTGGAGCCTTTCATCCCTTACATATCAAATATGGCAGGCAGTGATATGCCCTAAACCTAAAGCAGATAAAGCAACTTCCCTAATCTATTTAGCAATTAAAGACACCATAGCTTACTGCTGAAGATTTTGTAGTTACAGGCAAGACCAAGCTCTGGCTGTTGCAGACCATGCCCAGTTCTTGTGGCTCCCTCCTGCTCTCCTGCAGTTCTGCCTCCAGATCTCTGCTGCTCTTCAGTTCAGCCCCAATGAGATCTTTGCTCACTCCTTCAGTGGGGTCAGAGATCTCCTCGGGAAGTTCACAGGAGCTCAGTGATCTTCTCCCTGCCTTTGGTTCAGTGCTCTCCTCCTGCTCAGCATTCATTTCAAGACCACTGCAGACAATCAGATTTTCTATAGGAGCACAACAAAATCATGAAAATACTTGTAATGAATATTAATTATAACCTGCAAATCAACTAAGTTTTCTTCATGAACTTAAAATACAAAATCTTCACTAAAGCTAAAGGCAATTGTGGAAATTTAATAAAATTTCCTTAAAAACATTCCAAGGTTTGAAATCCATCTTATCAGGCTGTGAATGATTCTGTAAGTTGGTTTTCTTTGTTATAGGTATTTATCATAGTGCTCACACAGCCATGAAACTGTAATCAAAGGAAATTGTGACAGCCCAGAGAATGGGACATAATTTAAGGATCTTTATTTTTCAGCCCACTGTAGTTGATTATTCCATCCTATATGAGAATGACAAACTGAACACATTTATGTATTTTCAACAAAGAACTTAAGAACTTCTCACATTTACCTTGAGAAATTTCTTTAGGAGAAACAGGATTTCTGTGGAGAGGCAAAAGTAAAAACTATTACATTTCAGCTGAGGAAGTTAAATGGAAAGAAGACTTTCCCATTACACCCATTTTTCTTTTAAGGGGCTGGTTCTGTGTTGTTCTGGTCTGCAAATGCTGAGGTTTGATAGAGGAGGGGAAAAGACCAGAAGGATACAAAAAGCAAACCAGGTCACAGTTAATCCAATAAACGTTGGGAGATCAGAAGAATTGTAGATGCATCAGTTATTGTTTTTGTCTGGAATTACAAGGTTAAGAGTATCTTCAATTTGCACAGCACTGATCAATGGCAAAATCTGTATGCGAGTTCCTGCTCCTGCTAAGAGCTCAGAAAAGAGAATTTCACTAAAATTCAGGGCAGGCAAGTGCAAAGAAATGCATCTTACCCATATGGGTTAGGATTTCAAAGTGATGCCTCTCTAGTTACAGGCAATTAATATTCCTTAATGGCCTTGAAACACTGTACACATAATAACTCAAATCTAACTGCCTGCAAAGAAAAGCCCCCATTTCTTAGGAACTAGCACAAATTTGGGATTATTTGCTTTCCTCTTCCACAATCTCTGCATTTCTGATACCTTCCACACTCCAGTGGGTCAGTTTTTCCTTGCTTATTCATCCCCACATCTCCAGTTTCCTCCAGTGTAGAGTCTGAAGATTCTCCCGAGTCCTCGCTCTGAGACTGAATAAAGAACAAAAATAAAGAGACCCACACTCAGCAACAAATTAAACATTTAAAAATAAAGAAAAAAATTAAGAGTGATGAAAAGGTGTCAGATTTATTTGTGTATAAATCCCATATAGTGCAGATCCCTGAATGCAACAGAAAAAAAGTACAGGGAACTTTTGGAATGATCAGTTCTCCACATTTGTATGGAAAACAAACAATGCACCAGAATTCTTCCTTATTGGAAGTTATTTAACTGTTGCTACTTTAAACATTTACCAGATTAAAACTTGAACAAATCAGTTCATTGTTGAGACTCCTCAAGTCCTTTATCAGTACTCACATCATCAAGAAATTCAATTTTCAAAGAGGACTCTGCATTTTCAGAAACAGTGTTGGATTCTTCAGCTCTATAAATAGATGCCCAGTATTTCTTCACCTCTTCATCTGTGAAATGTAAATAATTTCATGCACTTCAGTTTTTCCTGTTCAAAACACACTCAAAATACAACATTTTTATTCATTATGGAAAACCCACAAATTTCTCCTTTTATTATTGCTGCTTTTAGCAAACTGGTAAAGAGTGGAAATGCTCAGCAATCATAGAAAAAATCTCAAGGAAAAGGTATTTTAGACTGAATAAAAAAAATCAATCTGTTACACCTGTTAACTCCTCAATGTCATCATCATCATCATCTCCTTGTCCCCCTCCTCCAGCCCCAGCCTGTTGGACACTCGGGGCTTGCACAGGCCCTGAATCTTTCATGCAACTTGCAAAAAATTGATCAACTGGAGTTCTGAAACAGAAAGAAAAAAAAATCGATCTTAAAAAGTCATTTTTAAATATATCACCAAAAAAAAGGAAAAACCCTACCAGCCAATTTACTGCAGCAGCCTTAAGTCCTCCTAACTTCATTGAGGTGACTTTGCTTCTCAAGAACTCATAAAACAACTCTGTAATGCCCACAAAAGAATCCTGAAGATTCCTTTTCTCTAAATCCCTGTAGCAAATGCCCCAAAATCAAGTAACTAAATATCATTACCAGTCTTCAAATTCTACAATCAACTGAGCAAAGAGAATCTCTCTAAATACTCCCTCTGCAGGAATTCTGAACTATGAAATGATCAAGTCTGGTTATAATTATCATTTTATTAAAATAAAGCCCTGTGTTCACACTGCCCTTGACTCTTGCTAATATATCTAATATTTCAAAAGTTTCATCTGGATTTTTGTTAATTAAGTATTTCTGAATTCTTTCACTAGGGGCAGCAAATTCAGTAATACCTTCTGTATTTCTTCAGCAGGAGTTTCTCCATGTAGCTCAGGCCATCCTTCTGGAATTGCACATGGATGGGTTCCTTCAGAGCACTCACATTGGTCTGTACCTCACAATTCCCCACAGCTTCTGTCAGAATTATTTTTAAAAAATTATACAGCTGTTCAGGCTTATAAACAGGCTCTTTACCTACATTATTCTTGAATGGACATCACATTTGGGTCTGTGCTTAGTTCAGTCTTTGCATAATTCCAAAATTTAAATGGCCAGCAGTATTATATTTACAAAACACAGGCAGTAATGGGAGCAGCCATAAAAACTCATTTATTACAGATTACACACTGGAACCATAGAAAGAGTGGAGGGACAGAAATCCATGACTCCACAGATCAAAATCCCACAGAAAAGAAATAAAAAAAGAAAAAAATCAGTTTAGCATTATTTTGTACAAAAAAGCCACAGAGAAAAACCACCATCCATGGACTAGAGGAACAAGACACAGATTGGATTTGCACAAATCCAATCAGACCAGAGGAATTTTCCATATTTTTCCATGCATACTTCAGCTGATTGCAGCTTTTCATTGGGACAAAGAAATATTAAGAGCCTGTGGAAGGCAAGCAGAAAATGTACTTGGATAGAACACACAAAATCCTGAGCCCTGCACGTTCCTTGGCTCAGTTTAAAACTGGTTTTATGCTGGAGCATTGCAGTTCATGCTGAAGTGCCACGTGAGACACAAAGCCATAGGAAGGTTTAGGGACCTGGGCTGGACATCCTGGCCACTGCCAGAGATGATTAAAAAAATTGAGCTAAACACTCTGCATATCATTTAAAAAAACCTTCAGAGATGATTGTTATTAATAAAGGCACACTGAGAAAGAGTCAAATTGGTTTTCTTAGCTTCACATCATATCTGCCTTCATTAATCTAAAAACTAACTCCCCCAAATAGCTCCTATTGTATTTTAAAAGTCATAAAATAAACCATACCTGATGGGACCTCACTGGCACATGGATCTCTTCCAGGATCACTTTCACCTTTTCTCCACTGAAGCAAAGCTTCCTGAAAAGACTTTGCAGATGCCTTCTCATCAAAGGCACCACTCAGCAGCAATCCTTTGTCCTGCTTTCCAGGGCTTGCAGAGGCTGATGCTGAGGCTGGTTCCTAAATCAGTTCCACAACATTACTGATAAAGCATTTCTGAGGAGCAGCAACATTTTTAGTGTCAGCTGTGGAACTGCAGCACTCACTTTTCTGGGCTCAGCTGAGCTACCTGGTAATCAAGATCACTCCCATTTTATGTGATCTTGCTCACAATTAACTGCAAAGATCTATCAAGAGCTAAATAAGAAAGACAAAAGTTTTTATTACCAGACACACAAACCCCCTACTTTTACAGGTTTCTGGTATTAGAGAGCAGTGGCCATGGACACCCACATCCATGTTTTGGATATAAAGCCATGGACACCACATCCCATGTACAAGGGGATTAAATGAGGCATTTAATGCAGCATGTCTCATTTAAAGGAATTTATGAGCTATGTGCTTTACCAATGAGGAGCTGCTTATTGAAGCTTCCCAGTGGACAGGGGCACATCTGGAGAGGTCAGCAAGAGGAAAATGGTCATTTAAGGGGCTAACTGGGTAGCCATTAATACAGCAGTCCAGGGAAGTCCAAACTCTAATTGATGAGATTGATTGAAAACAGCTACAAAGGGAGAAAAACAGTCCTGCACTGGGACTTGAGTGATTTCTCAACCTGTATTAGAACAAAGAAAATTACTCTGGAGGTTTTCATTATCATTACTCTTGGATGACTATCAAGCAAAACCACGGAATAATTTATGTATTTATGGGAAAGATCCTTTGCCTACACATTCTCCAAGTGAGGGACCTCAGCAGCAAAGGTGAGAGTCAAACACCAGCAGCCCCTACACACTCAGGATGTTGGGAAAACTTCTTTCTACCTGCCCTGTGCTTTAACTGATCCAGGGACTGGTTGTACATCCAGTGGCACTTGTGACTTGCAAATGCAATAAAAGGTGGCTGTTAAAGGTGTCAGCGTCTGCACGTCCAGGGCATTCCCCAGTCCTCTTACTGCAGTGCGGGGTGAGCACAGCACAAAGCTCACTGTGTGAACACGGGATCAGCAGGGAACAACTCCAGCGACTCTCAGCTCAATTCCCCGCACCAGCAGGGATTTCCAGCCCAATATTCCTGGGGCTCATCCCCTGCCAGCCGGGATCCCCGGGATGCGGGAGCGCTCCGGGATGCGCAGGGCTGGACCGTCCCGCGGGGGCGCAGCGCCCTCGGGCGGCGATCCGCGGCACTGCAGCCGCTCCGCGCCCGCCAGGATCGCTCCCCAAAATCCGCTGGGAAAAACAAAACGCACGCGATGGGAAAAACAAAACGCGCACGACGGGGAAAGCAAAACGCGCACGATGGGGAAAAACAAAACGCGCACGATGGGGAAAGCAAAACGCGCACGGTCGGCGCTGCTGGGAGCGAGCGTTAGTGAAATTGGGAGCACGGCAGCAAAATCCCCGCGGTTTTGTTGGCAAGTTATCTTAAATTCCAAATCCGCACATATTTTTCCCCGAAGGAAAAGCATTACAAAGACACACACAAAATATTAGTTCCTTTTGAGGGTGAGCAGCTCCAACTGGTTTAATAAAATAATGGAAAAAAAATCACATCATGTGGTGTATCATCGTGTATTCTAGGCGGGGGATCTCTCTAAGAGATTATTTTTTTTAGAATAAAAATGTTATTTTCTTATTCAACAGTGGAAATTCACATAAATAACTTTAAAATCGAGATGTATGAGGCTAACACCACACTTTGGAGGCTGGGTTTCCTATCTATTATTCCTATTTCCTACTTGCTAAAAGACAAAAATACCCTTATTAAATAGAAATCACCTCATAGTTGCTAATAGAAATTTCCACTCTAACACAGCCAACAAGGTGCCAGCCTGAAAATCAGTCAGAATTCAACGCGTGCCCTGGGCTTTATGTAAGGATTTAAAATTCCAAGACATTCATGGACCACTTAATTTTGGCCCCTTTGCCTGCAACCACACATCTTTAATCACAGAAGTGTTCTTTAGTTAAGGATGAGATCAGCCTCCTTCAGCCATGGCCACACGCTGGGCAAGTTAAAGAATTTATTTAAACTCTGTTTTTATTAACTGTTATCAGTTAAAGAAGAGGTCACAGTTACACGCTGGGCAAGTTAATAAAAACAGAGTTTAAATAAATTCTTTAACTGTTACCAGTTAAAGAAGTGGTCACAGTCCTGACAACAGAACCATTTAATCTGTTTCCTTGCATTCAGGGAGATCAGTCTGTAAGTACAGGCACTAAGTAATTATTAGAGAGCAAGAAAAATGTGTGCCTACATACTGACACAAAAAATTCCACACACATTAAATTGTGTTGCTTGAAAGTTGTTTTTAACCATTTACTTACCAGCAGCCCACCCTTAATTTCAGGTGGTCGACAGGCCATCCCCTTCACTCCCAATTGTTCATGGGCTACATTTCCTCTTTCAGGCTTAACTGGTTTTTTCACTGGCTCTGAAACAAAGCAACAAAAATCACAACTAATCCAGTGTTCCACTATGTTTTCTTCAGTGTTTAATCACAGCAACCTCTATGAAGCAATAATCTATCAGAAGTTTAAGTTTTATTTGGTTAAGAAAGATGTCTTTACCTTGAACATGCTTGAGTAATTGTAACTTCACATTTTGTGGAGAAACCTAGAGGAAAGAATATTTATATATATCTGTATAAGGTTCTAATGCTAATGAATAAAGAGTAAGTTTTACAGAATAAAAATTATTTTAGGGAAATAGGGCATGCATTTAAAGAGAATACTCCATGTATTGTTCATGACAGCCATGAAGTGCAGAACCAGTGTCCCTCCCCAGATATGAAACATTGTCCACGTGGTACTTCCATGATCTAACATCCCAGTAACTGATAATTTTCAGCATTTTAGCTCCTCAGTTTTCCCCTGCAGAGTTCACCCTGCTGCCTCACTAGCCCTCACTCACCCCTTATTTTAATTTTGCTGTTTTTAAAGTTCTGCCCTGTTCATCTCGTCAGCCACCCCAGCTGAAATTTGAAATCTTTGAAGTAGCAACAGATCAGAGTTCCTTGTCTCAGAGAAAGGGAAAGCAAAGAGGTAGGTAAAGAAAACCTTTTCATTCTGATCCTCTCCTCTCACAGATAATAAGGCAATTTTGAGTTCTCATTTTCTGCCAGTTAAAAAAAAATTGCCACACACTTTTCCATTTGTACATACTGAATAGAAAACAGATTTTCAAAGATTTAGCAGGAAAGTTTTACATCCCTTCTTTTAGGTCTGAGCAAAGGTGTCATAGAACAAGAGTCAATATAACTGAGTTAAAGAAAAGACTTCAGCTGTGGTGTATTTTATCTGGGAGGGCAGAGAATTTGCACTCAAAGTTTCACCCAAAGCCTTTCAGATCCATCATGGGCAGCAGCCAGCCAAAGGCAGGCTCCTGATGACTTCCACCAGTGCCACCATTCAATCTGTAGGAGCAGGGATAATTTACTGTTTATTGCAACTGAAACCCCAACAGCTCAACCAAAAAAAACTTGATGTTCCTCCAGCTCAAAGGGAGCTTGGCATGGAAAAATGAGTAGTCAGGAATTTTACTCAGATAGGGCTCAACCTTTTGGTTTTACAGTGTTTGAATTTTCCTGCTCTGCAGCATAAATTAGTTCTAAATCTTGTTTTTCTTTAAATAGCTTTACTTGCAAATATGGTTTCCTACCTTCTTCCTGTTTTCATTATTTGGTGCCACAACTCGGGGTTGGGGGGTCCTTGGTCCTGCCTGCCCAGATTTCCAATGATAAGCACCTAACTTCCTACAAACCAAGGCAAGAAAAGACTTCAAAATTAGGCCTTCTGCAAGCAAGAGAAGCACTTTTTTCCTTTAGCTTGTTAAATATGAACATCACAAAAATAAAATTCTTCTCTATAGAACAATTTCCCAAAGCACAAATACTCAAATATGAACATCACAAAAATAAAATTCTTCTCTATAGAACAATTTCCCAAATGTGCTCCATTGAAACCTGCTTCAAGTCCACTTTAAAAGCAGTAAATACAACAAATGTGTGAGAAAGTACTTATTTTTAAACCATTAAATTGGTCCAAGTTCTTAAACTTAAAAAAAAATCTTATCAATTCTCAAAGGTTGGTTTCAGAAGAATAAAAACAAAAGTACATTTCACGTGAGCATTCACTGTCCCAATTTATTGCAGGACTTCATCCAGCACTGCTAGAAATGCAGGAACTCTCAGATCCTCTCCAGCCCAAACCACTCCATGATTCCAGTGGTGCAAATGCCAGAGCCTCCTGCCCTTGGAGCTCAGCACAGCAACCCTAGCAGGGGCTGCAGGTACAAAGCCTTGAGAGCAAACCAGAATACCATGGAGAGAAAAGTGCCACACATCACCTGGAAACCACTGCCCCAGCAGCTCAGGGCAATGCTCACAGAGCTGCCAGCAGCTCAGCAGCACCAAGGGAGCCAAATCCAAGGCATTTGCATTCCCAGGGACAAACACAGCAGGCACAAACTCAAGGAAAAGGAAGCAGATGTTGCAGGAATTTGCCAGCATTCAGAGTGACTCAGATTTAAACCTCACCCCTGCATTTGCCTCATCACACTGTGCTTGGTTCCAGGCCCTGTTTGCCATCATGCAGGAGAGGCCTCCCTGGGAGGCCACACAAATGTGAAAGGGGATCAAAAATAACAGCATCCTCTGCAGAAACCTCAGAAATAAACAAGGGGGCAGGAGAAACTACTCTGTCTCCTGCTGGAAAACTAAGGTGACAAATCCAGCCAGTCAGAGGAAAAAGGGAGAAGGAATAAACGATAGGGAAAACAGATCAAATATCATATGGAAATTCCAAATTAACAAAGTCATGAGGAAGCAAGTTTAACATTGGGAAGAAAGATTGGAGAGGGGAGACTGAATATAATTGTGAATTCCACACTTTACAAGAGATCCCATGTGGGGAGTTGGAGGTGTGGAAGGAGGATCTCATTGGATTCCTTTTCTCCAAAGAGAAACTGAACCTACCTCCTCTCTTCTTTCTCTCTGCTCATGTTTGACTGCAGCTGCAATAATCTTCTCTCCATCTCTTTGTTTTCTGTTTCTAACTGAGCTTTCTCCAACTGCAATTCCTTGACAGTTCTGGAGGAAATAGTGAAATATTTGTTAGGAGTCACCTGGAAGTCAGTAAGGTACCTGAAGAAGTTTAAAGCAGAAAAACAGAAGCTGGAAAATGTCTCATTACAGCCATGTCCCTCCTTTATCTCCCAGCAGGACTGAGAACAGCTCTGGAAAATTTGGGATAGGTTAAGTGCAAATTCCAACAAAAAACAGATACAATTGTGCCTGTACTCAGAAAGGTTTGGGGTTTAATTATATTAAAAGAAACACTTCACTGACTTCTTTAGTATGCTTGTATTATCCAGTGGATACAAAACCTGTAACTTAATCAGGAAGTAGATTAAAGCCTGAGAAAAGAAAGGCTTGTGGATAAAAGCATGGGGAAATGCTAGAAAAGAAACACATCATGATTCTTCTTGTTCTTCCACTCTTCTAGTTAATGATGCATTAAAATTTATTAAAAATTATGAAAACACATCTCAATCCCAATCAGATTGAAAGCACTTACTTTGTTTTTAATCTCACTGAGGTTCCAGCTTTCGAGCCTGGGAGAATTACAAAATCATTGACATTCATGATGCCCAGTATAACTTCTCCTAAAGAAGAGAATTTCAATGATTTAGAGTTAGGAACCTGTTGAAATGGGAATTTGATTGAAATTAAAACAGTAAAAAACTCATTACACATCCAAAAATATTCATATATAGAGGGAAATGGAGCGCAAAACTTGTTTGTATGAAGTGCCAATAAAATCCTAGAGCAACTCAAAATTAAATTTAACTGTGAAAAAAACCCTTTTTTATTACATTTGTGATACCAGGGAAAAGATTTCCTTGGCTGTTTCATTTGGGCAATTCCCTAAAGTTCATGTGCAAGCAGATTAATATTAACTAAAACACAGCTTTCTTGAACTAAACCCATAGAAAGCACCAAGAAGGAGAAAATTGTACCAATGGCTATGAAGTCAAACCATCTCACCTGATTTGGGAAGATAAATTCCTTCTGTCACAGACAAATGGATACAAAGGAACACAATAACTCACAGAGCAGAGTTAATCCCTTCTCTCAAGACTTCAGTGGTATTACAAATACTTTTTTTTTTTTTAATTCAGGTTGTAAAATAAAATACTCTTCCAAAATGAAATTCATACAGCAGGGGGTTTAAATTGAAGGTGAACATCCAGAGCTTTGCTAAGCTGGAATGTTTGTGGGGTAAATGCAGCTCAGTGCAAAACTGGGCATTTCCTGATGCTGCTGGAAATAATGGGAAAAGAATGGAAGAATGGCTAATAGAAAAAGGAACAAAAGTTGACAGTGCAGGGACTTACAGCTGCCAGGGTGCTTGGGAACTCTTCTGCAGCTCGTGGATCTCAGCTTCCTGGGGAGAGCAGGACCTAGGAACTGATAAGGATTGGGAATATCCCAAATGGAAAACTGCCTGTTCACAGGTAAACCTGAAATTGAGCATTAATACAGATAAAATGTGCCCTAATATCTCCACCCATGGGGCCAAACACCTCAATGGCACGTGGAAGTTACAACACCTGGTGCCACAGAAGCTAAAATGCAATATTTCAGTGCTGACAAAGCATCAGATTTGTGCACAAAACATTTTTCTTATTGTGTCAGAAAACCCAAGCATTCAATTTTAACATCATTTCAAAACAGTTATTCCTTTATCACTTTCCAAGATAAAATATTTTATTAATTTTGAACAGAAGAAAGTTTTTCTCTTGGCTAATGTGAGCTGGCAGGACCAGCACAGCTGGACAGGAGGAGGTCACACACTGGATTTGAGGGGCCCAAAGGCTATTTAATAGTAAAAACAGAGGCAAATGACACAGGTCAGCTGAGCAAGCTCAAGGAGGGAAAGTAGTTCATAAAAAAAATACCATTTATACAAGTTAACTTTAACATATTCCACTGAAAGCAAATATTTAAAGGAATAACTTAAAAATGTGGTAATATCAGAGATAAATATCAGAGATGCTGTGTGAGAATATTAGAGATAAAAAGACCTACAAAGTTTCAAGAACATTGGGTAGAGAAAAAACAGCATCAAATTGTAGATAACAGTGATCAACCTCCTGAATTATTCTGAGAAAATACAGGGAGTTGTTGAACAGATAGAACATAAAAACACTGAGACTGGACGAGTCAAAGTTAAACAAACCCCGTGGGGAAATGCACACCCTGAAATATCCCTGAGCTGGGCCCTCAGGGCTGCCAGGAAAGTGCAGCAAAGGCAATCCCAAACTCCTCAGAAAGAGACTTGGAGTTTAAATACACAGAGGAGTTCCCTCTTTCTGTCTGGTTTTCTTTAATGAATCCCTCTTCTCTCTACTAGGCAACACAATTTGCCAGTGAGGCAAACACTAAAGCAGCTCATCAACATAAATAAATCAAGCACTAATTAGCCACATCCTTTCTGCCTGCTCCTCTGCCACACTGGTACTCCAATTTCATCATTCCAGCAGGTTCCTCTGGGCTGAAAATGGATGTACAGTTAAAAGTAACAAACCAAAAACTGCTGTTTGGGCTAAACAAAGTTTGAGTCAACTTGAAAGACTACTTAGCTAAATAAACCCAAATTCCACATAGCCTGTACTCCAGTTTAGCTCAAGTCTCTTCCTAATCAATTTAAAGACAGGTTTATAACTTACAGACAGCTGAAGATGGGTGTAGTTTATTTCACACTACAGGAGTTTAACCAAATTCCAACAGCTTTCTCACATCAATAAACCCATCAAATCCAGAGGGATGCTACTGCCTATGCAACAGCTCACATCCCATTATCAACACCATGAATGTGGATTTCATGCTACACTAAGTTCCATCCACTTACCAATACTTCAAACTAAATTATTTCCTTTGAAGAATTATTCCAAGTGCATTAAAGAGTTTGTCTATTATCACTCCTCACCCATCTGCTGTTAATTACAATGACTGAGACTTCTGGTCCTTCCAAACATTTAATATTATGCTAACTACTTTAAAGAAAGGGGAAAAAGAATGACATTAAAAAGATCAGAAAGGAAAAAAATACACATAAATTTTAATTCAGGTATGCTGAAATAATTCCAGCCTTTCAGAATAAATTCATGTTCTCCATGCCCCAACATCTGTGACACCAACCATTTCAAACTCCACTTTCTATTTTTAAACCAATTATCCATTTCTATTTGTAACACTCTACAACACACACAGAGTCAGCTCAGGAAAACAACATGAAACTTACTAAATGCCACTTCCCCTGAGTCCTTTTACCGTATTTTGCAATTTCACCACACTTTGGGAAGATGCATTATCTTGGTAACTCTGCAAACTCAACACCTCTTTTTACGGTTTGCGTATCTTCACTGTTGTGGTGGTTTGGAACAGCTTGGTTTATGATTAAGGGAAAAAATTACAGCAGTTAAGGGGAAAAAATGTGGTCAACCACTACAACTGTTTAACTGAGAACAGTAATTTCAGCTGTATTAAATAACTTGAAATAACTGTAAATGACTTCAAACACAAGCTGTAAATAACTTCAAACACCAAGGCCATGAGCAGGAGGGTCTAAGCCTTTCCACGCCGTCTACTTAAATGACTTCAAACACAAGCTGTAAATAACTTCAAACACCAAGGCCATGAGCAGGAGGGTCTAAGCCTTTCCACGCAGTCTACTAAAAAAGAAAGAAACAAAAAAACACCAACAATGAAACAAAAAAAAAAAGAAAAAAAAAGAAAAAAAAACTACCTAAAACCCAGAAAAAAAATCCCACCCCACATTACAAAGAGAAAAAACCTTCTCACCCACACTATGGAGCTACAGCAGCACTGCTCTGAGCAAAGCAACAGAAAAAAACAGGTGGGCTGATAAATCCCAGATACGGTGACAAATACCAGATCAGGTGATAAACAACAGGTGGGGCGATAAACAGCAGGTGGATGACGGCAGCAGGGTCAGAACCCGCCTCCCCTCGAGGCCCGGTGCAGGACGGCCTTGCGGGATGCACTCGGTCCCGACGGCCGCTCTGGGGAAACAGCAGCGCACAAGGGCAGGCAGAAAATAAAGGTGTAAAAAAAACCCGTAGCAAAGCGTGGGGTTGTTTGGGGTCTTGGGTTTTTTTTGTTGTTTTGGGGTTTTTTTTTTGTTGTTGTTTTGGGGTTTTTTTTGGGGGGGGGTTTCATTACCGGTGTGCTTTCAAGGCTGATGAGAACTCGGCGGGGCAGGGAAGAACGAGCTGCCTGGAGCTATAACCTAAAGCCAGAAAGGCGTGAGGGGGGCGATGAGGCGAGCACAGCCAGGCCAGCACCGGGTTCAGGGCACTGCCGGGCAGACTCCGGGGGCATTTACACAACTCACACCTGCCCCGGGCACTCTCGGCCCTCCTCAGGCATGGGACGCGCCGGCCGGGCGGGAGCCTCGGGCCCTGAGGGGAACTCGCAGGGCTCCCCCCGGCGGGGGCTGGAGGGGAGCTGAGGGCTCACCCCGGCGGGGGCTGTCGCTGTCCCCGGGGCTGTCGCTGTCCCCGGGTGTTGTCACTGTCCCCGGGTGTTGTCGCTGTCCCCGTCCCGGCCCCGCCGCCCCTCGGTCCCTGAGCGTGGCGCCGTTGCCATGGCAGCGCGGGAGAGGCCATTGAGCGCTGCCCTGTGGGGGGGGGGACAAGGAGAGAGATGATTCCGTGCCGGGGGCGCGGAGCTCGGCTGAGGGCACAGCTTCATTTATCACAGAACCGCGGAATAGTCTGGGTTGGAAGGGACATTAAAGATCACCTAGTGCCACTCCTGTCGTGGCGGGGACACTTCCCACTAGTTGCTGCTAGCCCCGCGCAACCTGGCCATGGACGCTTCCAGGGATGGGGCAGCCTGTGGGCGCGCTGTGCCCGGGCCTTGCCGCCCTCACAGGGAACAATTCTCTCCTTATCTAAACCTGCCTTCCATCAGTTTAAAACTATTACCCCCTTGTCCTGTCATCTAAACCCGCCTTCCATCAATTTAAAACTATTACACCCTTGTCCTGTCATCTAAACCTGCCTTCCATCAATTTAAAACAATTACTCCCTTGCCCAGTCACTCCAGGCCCTTCTAAAAAGTCCCTCTCCCTCTTTTTAATAAGCCCTCCCGTCTCGTTCCAACCTTTATTCCCGAACTTGTCAAAACATCGCCGTTTTTTCTTTGAATGCAGGCTTTTCCATGGTTTCGCTTTAACGTATTATTTACGCTCCACTCTGGAGGAAGCAATCTGCTCCTCCTGCTCATTTAGTGCCCTGCTTTAAATAGGAGTTTTTAAAATTTAGTTAAAATCTAAATCAACCTCGCTGAGCACAAGGAGGCTTCAAATGGCTTTTTTTACGAGTTATCCCATTATCCACACTAACCTTTAGTTAGTGCACAGGACTCACAGAGCTCAACATGCTTTTGATGTTTAATTTTTCACAAAAGCTCTGTTTATGCCCACCCTGTAGATTTGTGCAGTTGTAGGTCCACGCATCACATCTCAGCTCTTCCAGACCAGGTATTTATGTCTCTGCCAATAAATGATAATTCCCATGCCTCCCCCTCAAAGGACACCTGGAGTGCATGGCAATATTTGAGTTTTTATCATTATATTGTTGCAGTTTATTTGCTTTGAGTCCTGTCCTTCCAATTTTGGTGGCTTGACCATTTATTTAAAATTGATGCTCCTTTAGGGGGTAAACAACCTCCACAGAAAAGCTGGAGTTTCAGGAAAAAAAGCACTCCATGATCCAAGCCAGGATTTAATAAGGACAAAATATTATCTGTTTGAAACTTATGCACTCTAAGCTGTATTTCATTTGGCAAATTTGCATTTGTCCCATATATATTCAGGCTAGGAGGCACACAGTAACTTACCCCGTTTTTCTTCACTATAGAATCTGTCTGGCAGTAATTTTCCTTCATCATCCTGCTTACAGCACAGTTTTCAAGATTTTTTTTTTACTCTGACAGGCAATTTGAGTGGAGAGCCTGTGGAAACACATATGGATTTATGGATTTTTGGATCTTGAGAAGGAACTCAAGTAGTTTGCATAATGTGTAATCAAACCTGAAAATATTCTGTATTCTGGACCTTGCCTGGAGAGTTCTTTTGTAGCATTATAACACGTTCTTCCCTGCAGGAAAACCATGTTCTTAGTAACCAGATGAATACAGTTTTTAATATTTTATAATAATGCCTTACTGAAAGGCATCCCATTGTGCATGGGATACTTATCTGTTCTTTTCAAAGAAAGTAGAAGCAATACACTATTCTACATAAATGATGTTACCAATACTCAAGACTACTTTTAATTATGAAGTTTCCACTAGGAAAAATGCAATTTTAAATGTAAGATAACTTCCTGCAGAAACACTGGCACTGAGAATCCCAAACTTGAATGATTCAAACTGACTTTGTGAGCTCTGGATCAGGGACCTCAGCTGGAAGAGCATCAAGAGCCTGTTTTGTTCAGGTTTAGATTTACATGCATGGGAGATGAAGTCATGCAGGATTTGATGCTGGCATCCTCTACATAATCTTATTTGTAATTAGATTATTTAACTTCCAGCCATTGTATGTGTCTCCTCCAATGCTCAGTTGTATTTTTTGTTTCATTTACCAAGATCTGATTTTCATAAACATAATTCCCTATTTTTGCAATCAGCTTTCACAAATGTAGATCACACAAAGAAGTCAGTGCTTGCCTGATTTCTCCCAGAGTCACTTTTATTGGAAGTAAACATAAAGTTTATAAAGAAAATAAAAACTGAAATTCAACTCAGATCCATCTGGTGGAGTTGTACTATAAGTTATAAACCTTCTGTTGCCATTCTCTTCCTTTGTTCTCATACTACTTCTGACAAAAATGTACCAGATTTATTAACTTTTTAGGGCTTTTCATCCATATTAAAAGATTTTTAACTGTTTTTGAAGCTCTGTGTTTACAGCCACTGTTAGAAAGAACTCCTGAGCACAGAGGTGACTGAGGGACTGAGTGGCTTTTAGGGGTTTTACCAACCCACATTCCTATTTTTATTTACAATCCCTTACATTTGTTTCAGGCTTTAGTTGAGGTTCCAGATCAAAATTTCTGAGCTTGCAGGGCTATGAGTTACATTAATACTGGAAATGAAGAATGATCAGGAAATAGAATTTAATTTTTTCCAAGCCGCCTTTGATCACTTTTCACACACTTTCATGCAGTTCAAATTCCACTTTCATGACCATTTACCAAAGGCCAGTTTTAGAATGTCGTAAACCAGGATCTGCAGGAAATGAACTTTCAATTTGCTCTGGGACTTTCTGTTCTAATGACCAGGCAAGAAATAGAAGCAACATAATTTTACTTACCTGATGGCTTTCAATAAATACATTTTCAATAAAAGCAGGGTATTTTTAATCCTCAGGAGGAGATTGTGTTACTTATTAGTTGTGAATTATTTGCTCCATGTTTTCCCTCTTCCTCCCCTGTTTTTGGCTGCAGAGGCACGCTTGGAATGACAGCTACCAATCAGATGAAGATCTTTTACCTTTAGTCACATCAGATCCCATTTAAGATGGTCTGCAGTATTAAAACTATTTAAATTCAGGGAAACCCTGGACAGCTTCATCCCAGGAGAGGGCTAATTAAGTCCATTGGGGAGCAAAACCCAGGCAGGGTTTGATTTACTGCCAAAATTTCCATCACACATCCCAGAACAACACATGAAATTGCCATGTTCAGTAATTTTTTAGCATTCTTCATACAAATAAAAGATTTCCTTGCTCAGCCAGAGCTCCTGGTTTGATCAGAAAACTTGGGCTCAGCCAAGCACAGGCAGAAATGAGCTCAACACCTCCAAGCATCAGAATTTCCCTGATGAAAAGAGAAGTGTTCACCTCGAGGTGTGCAGTGCAGACCAGGCCATTAATTTGTGCCTTGAACTAAAAACACACGGTGCCTTTATTGGCCCTGCTTGCCCCCAAACTCAACCAAAAGTATCCAAAATTGGCGCCAAGTTGGGAGTTTTCTGTGAGGCCAGGTGATTTTCAGGTTTCACGACCATGTTTCAGGCTCTGTGACCTGCAGCCTGCACATCTGAAGGCAAAGCAGGCTGATACCTCCGAGGAAAAGCATTTTGCTGTAAGAAATGGGAGGATTATTTCCAGTGAATACCGCTGCTGGGTAGTGTTTCATTTGTTCACTTTATGAGGATAAAAAAAAGGAACTCGTTTTAAGCCATTCAGGTTTAAGACAGGCTTTATCTCCCTGGTTGGAGGGAAAGATTAGCACTTATTAGAGCCTAATCTTAATGATATCCATTTATAAATAGAGCCTCAAATTGTCTAAAATATTTAAACATGATGAAATGTAAAGACTTAAGACAGCTGAAGTCTTTACAGAGAAAAAAAAAAAATTGAAAACCTGAAGATTTATCTACAAAGATTAAAGCAGCTTTAATGGCAAAGCCCTAAGAAAATAAAAGAAAATATCAGAAGAAAAAGGAATATTTTGCTGTCTGTACAAGGCAAATTAAGTTATAGACATGGTAAAATGGCTTAAGAAATTATAAAAACGTAACCATTTAGCAGCCGTTTCATAGCCAAAGACATCACAACTGTTTACCTTTGTCTAATCCTGTTTTTCTGAATCTTTCGACAGTCTTTGCTTTTCCTACAGAAGAGTGTTTATGCACTGAGACGTTTTCAAGTTTTAAAACTAGAAGTGGTTTTGGTTTTTTTCCCCCAAACTGCAGGAAAGCGAGAACACAACTCTTGTTTGTGTGCAGACATTGTAGTGAAGCAGCAGGGGAGTTCCTGGCTGATCACAGGGCAAGGCAGGTTACAAGCACAGCCTTGCAGACATTCCACACTGAAATTTCCACCTCTGCCCAAGATCATGCTTCCCTTTGACTCAAAACCTTCTGCATCATGAGGGAAATGGTGTTTTATGTGCAAACTTTGGAGGAGTCTGGCTATGAAAAGCCTTTTCCTGAAGGTTTTCAGTGGAGGATGGGTGTGAAGAGCAGTGTCTCGGTTTGAAAAGCCAGGTGTCTGCCAAGGAAGGCAGGAGCCTCCCTTGAAATGGAAAATGTAAACCCCCTCCCTCTGAATTATTATAATTTTGAAATTAAAAGGCTCTCAGGCAAATATATGGGAATAGGAATAACAATTCCTTATTAGGCAAAAAATAAAAATTGAACTGCCCCAGCTCTGACAGATGGGAATTGAACACACACTCAGCTAAACCTGAGATAAGCAGGAAGCCAGACAAGTGCAGGGATCTCCAGAGCTGAGAGGGCTTTGACAGCACAGTCAGGACCTTTTTCCAGCACTGCTTTTTTCCAGGTGTGCCTGTCAGGTGATATCCCAATCAGGCTGAACTCACTATGGAAGCATGGATCCCAACCAGAAGGATTTTTCCTGGACGTGCAGGGAATGGGCAGCTGGGTTTTTCTGGAAGGCTGGGCTGAATTTGCTTTGCTTCTCCTCGCCTGATCCATGATGACACATTTGAAATGCCCAGGGTTATACAGATGTGAGCCTGAGCTCACCTTGCATCCTTCCTTCTGCTGCTCGGGCCCACAGCCCTGCTCTTCTTTCTTGATATCCCAGATTCCTCAGTGCTGCTTTTCACAAACACTGCAAGACTTTTGCTGTCTTTCCATGATTTGCTGTTAATACAGGTCTCAAAGAAGCTCCTGGCTGGTTTAGGGCCATCTTTTATCTAAGGTCAATAGAGAATTCTGTTGTTTGAAGTGGTTAGTAACCTTTGCCTTCCATTTTCACAACTCCAGCACCTCAGTTTCTTTCCATTCCACAATAAGAAAAACCAGGAATCAGGAATTTACTTAAAAAAAAACATGGACAAGCTGCCTAGAAAGATTGAAACTGAGAAATCCTCAAGTGAACTTTACCTATTGGCATTCACTTGGCATGGTTAGTGAGTGCACCTCACTTTTGCAATTCATCTCTGTAACAGATTTGCAGAGCTTCTTCAAAGCCTTGCCAAGTTATTTCGGGTGTCATCATCAATATTTTCTTCCAAAATTGGATATGAGAAACAGTAAATGGGCAGTTTATATGTGAATAATGATTAGTTTCAGCAGCAATACCAAATCATTTCCCATAGCCATGGTAGGAATAGTTCAACGACTTCACATCTATGAAAGATGGGAAGACACAAAAAAGAATGCAGATCACAGCCCAGTTTTACAGCCAGAATGCCAACAGATCATCTTTTAAAGAACTTTCACTGGAATTGCTTACAAATATGAGGAAATGTTGCTTATTTAGCACATCTGTCAGAGACAGAGAGATGCTTCCCTAGGGAAGAGGTTTTTAATATAATCATTAAAATAATTCTGTCTTGCAAAAGTTTGCAGTTTTAGTAGATTGTGTATGAAACATGGATGGTTTGGTCTGCTTGTACTAAATTCCTTTTTGTAGCTAAACCACTGCAGTGGCTTATTGAAACATAAAAAATCAAAAGCTCAGATCCTGCTTTTCTGGGCTGGCAGGGATATCAGCCCCTAGAGGTCACATTGCTGTCATTTGTGATTTGCTGAATAGCTGTGATCAACAGGCAGACCCTACTGGGGGCATTGGGATGCAGGAGGAACAGAAAAGGGGGGGGAGCAAAATTGATTTGTGCATGCTCCAAAATCTTAATGGTGTTAAAAAAAAGGACTCACCTCATTCCTGTTTTAAGTCACTGGGAAACTTTCTGTTATAAAACATTCTTTGCAAGTGATAAAGAGAGGAGGATTAGATGGGATATTGGGAAAAATTCTTCCCTGTGAGGGTGGGCAGGCCCTGGCACAGGATGCCCAGAGCAGCTGTGGCTGCCCCTGGATCCCTGGTAGTGCCCAAGGACAGGTTGGATTTTGGGAATTGGAGCAGCCTGGGACAGTGGGAGGTGTCCCTGCCATGGCAGGGAGTTGAATGAGATGTTTTTTAATGTCCCTTCCAAACCACTCTGGGATTCTATGAAATTCTTGAATTTCTTGCTGCAGGCCGTCAGAATTCCAGATGTCTGGAGAAATGTCTTTTATCAGTTCTGTACAAGTTTGCAAGATGTAAACTTTGAAAAGCTTTTTCTCCTCCATGAATTTAGTAACAGAAATGTTATTTCACGTAGGCACAGAGCTCCTTGAGTAGAACATTGATCTCTGGATAAGCCATTTAAGGGCAGTGGATGGGAGAGGAAAACATCTCAGGAAGTTCATCTGAAGCATTGACTGCAAATTCTTTCATTCCTTGCAAGAATTCCTTTCTTGATTTAATTTTAAGAACTACAACTGTCACGATATCCACCCCTCACATAGTCTGCTCCACATCCCTCCAAAAAGGGGGGAAACTTTATCCCTGGATCATCTCAATGGAAGGATTCTCCAACATTTTTGACCTCCCAGCAGAGGTGGGATTCTGTGATTTTACATTGTGATTTTGGCCCTAAGGTATCTCAGTTCTGCCTGAATCCTGCTGGCGATGCCAGAGCTCTTTCCCAGATGGAATTCCTGCTGTGCTTTTCACAGAACACTCCTGACAGGATGCCATCCTTGAATGTGATCATTGTAAACACTGCTACCCCACAGGTGAGCCCTTTCTCTGTGCAAAACCCCACAAAAAATGTACTCCCTGCCTCACAACTACATAAGGAGTGTTTAAATTAGACCCTTGCTCATGGCTCCACCAGAATTTTAGGGGAGAAATCAGCACATGGTCAAAGTTTGAACAAAAATGTCGTCACAGTGCAAATGTTGTAGTCTGGTTGTTGGGTCATTACCAGGCACAGGCAGAAATATCCATCAGAAAGTTGCTGACAATCCTGCAAATAAAGGAGGAAAGGATTCACCTTGTGACTACAAAAAAATCAACAAAAACCCAAATAAATGCAAAGCCTCTGCTGGATTAAGAACAAAAAATGAAAAGGGGAAAAAATGCTTCCAATTTAGAAGAGCTTCACTGGAGTCCTTTTTTTTGTCCCAAAAAGCAATAGAAATTAATCATCTCTCCTGGCATGCCAGAGTTAGAGACTAAAACATTGGTCCTGCAAGTAAATACAAGTGAAGGTCTTGCTGTTAAAAATTCATGCAAAAATCATTCCAGCAGAGGAATAAGATCAGATATTTTCTTCCAGTTCCAGCAAGCTGACAAAGGAAAGAATTAGATACCAAGTCACAGCATGCATGAATTAATCAATATGGATTTCTAATGCATCTCCCTGAGAGCTGCAATGAGAAGAGCAGACAATTATTGCATGGCCAAAACCAAGGTGCTACAGAAACAGAATTCTTATTCTGACATTTAAGTTCCTCATCCTTTTTACCACTTAATGAATAAGAACTGTACTTAACTATTAATAATGAGATTTTAATTTCAGAAATTAGACCTTATAAGCTTTATATTTCTTAAAGCCAGTGATCTTTTTCAGCACTCCCAAAAAAACATGGTGCCTACTTATTCAAAGGAAAGGGGAATTTATTTAATGCTAATCATTACTGTGAACTTTGGGTTTTCATCAGTTGCTAAATGGCCTTGGCATTAGAAAATATCACAGTGATAGGTAATGTCACAGAACATTAACAATTCCATTTTTCTTATCAATTAAGCTGACCTTACCTACACTTATTATTTATTTGAACAAGAGAAATCTAAACACATCATAGCTATTACAGTCCAACTACCACAGAGTTCTCTAAATTACTTTCCTTACCCAAGGCTTTCCATAATTCATCTCAGAAGACCCTAACAAAAACTGCATTTGTGTAATCAGTAAAAGCAATAATTTCCTTTCCTTTCCTTTCCTTTCCTCATATCCTACAAATGATCTGCCATTTATCCAAGCCCTTAGTTTAAGAACTAGCTCAGAAAACATCAATTTTTTGTTCATTAAAGTCATTTTGTCAATAATGGCAGTGTGGAAGGGTGTGGGGAATTTTCTGTCTCCTCTTAGCCCCCCTTTGGCAAATGGAAAACATAAGATGGCATAAAATAATGGACATGTAAGTGACAGTGGAGATGCTCAAGGAAAGGGGTTAACAACTGAAAATGTGCTGGTTACAAATGAAAATATGATACTGGCAAACTCCATCATGAAAATAAAGTTAAATTACCTTGAATTCCCTCCCAGCACCCTTGCTGGATGTAATAAATCATTGTTCAGCTTTAAAACAAGTTGAAAAGCAGATTAAGGACCAGAAAACGAAAACAGAAATTAACATAAAGGCAAAATTTACATTTCCAAGGTGTAACAGAAAAATGGAGGCAGCAGTCCTGGGTGTCCTGGAGTTGGAAGTTCTTCCAATTCTTCGTTTTTGATTAAATTATGAGAAACAACCATGGCCATCCTTGCAATTTCTTTGTCAAGCTTTGTGGTTTTACACTGACAAACAACAAATGATAATGGAAAGTAGTAAAATTGAAAAATATATATTATTTAAGATTTTTTCTCTTCTTCCTCCTGAACTCCATTAAGCCAGGCTCAGCTGGACTGTAATTCCTCTGTCCTACCACTCCCACAGCTGAGCTGTTTGGCCTAAGCTGAGCCCCTCCTCATTTTGGCACTGTTACAAAATCTGATCATTCCCATGATTGTGAGAAAAATGGCTCGAATAGAGGCAAAAAGGTTTGCCCAGTAATTGATGATGATGATGAAGGCAATAACTAATATTTGATAAATGTGGAGATCTCTATTTATATTAAAATACCAGTTTTTGTTGTCTGGGAAAAATGCAGCATCTCAAGAAAAAACATTTCAAGTCCATCCTTGGAGCACTTTAACAAGACAGAGACTTTTTGCTTGGTGAATTCCCAATGTCCCAATTCCCCAAGCTTTATCAAACATTGTCATTCTGCATGACAATATTAAGAAATGTTTCAAAGGGTTGGGAATCTAAAGAAAATCCCAGATGTTTTCTGAGCAGTTTGGAGTTTCTGTCCCTCCCAGATCAGCTGTTGGTGCTGCTGACTTCCAGTTCCACTGGGCAGTGCCTTGGATCCATCACGGATCAGAAATTCATTGCAAAGCAAACATTTAGGACATGGGGGAAAGTGGAGAATAACTGGCAAAAAAATTATTCTGAAAAAAAGAAAAAATCTGTAGAGGATTTACCATCTGTTTTGTTTTCCATCCAGGTACTTCTGGGCTCTGAACAAGCTTTTGTGCCTTGGAAATTCACCAGTTCTCTGAAAAAAATCCCTTGTTGCCATGGAAATACCATCCCTTCCCGATGAATCCTTCTTGAAGGTGGAGGACATTGGCAAGAGTAAATGTAAACTTTTCGCGTTTTTTTAAATGATGTGTCAGACAAAAGTGGCTGGAGCAGGCAGAATTCCTCACCTCCCCAAAAAACACTCATGGTATCATCACCTGCATGGGAGGAACATGAAGTAGATGCATGGTGGGGTCATTATCCATCCCCAAAACACAACCACAGTGCTCAAAACACTATCCATCTCCACATTATCCACCCCAAAACACAACCAGAGTGTCCCAAACACTCTCCATCCCACACTATCCATCCCAAACCACATCCAGAGTGCCCCAAACACTCTCTATCTCCACATATTCCACCCCAAACCAAATCCAGAGTGCCCAAAACACTCTCCATCCCACACTATCCATCCCAAACCACATCCAGAGTGCCCAAAACACTCTCTATCTCCACATTATCCACCCCAAACCACATCCAGCAGAATTCCTCACCTCCCCAAAAAACACTCATGGTATCATCACCTGCATGGGAGGAACATGAAGTAGATGCATGGTGGGGTCATTATCCATCCCCAAAACACAACCACAGTGCTCAAAACACTATCCATCTCCACATTATCCACCCCAAAACACAACCAGAGTGTCCCAAACACTCTCCATCCCACACTATCCATCCCAAACCACATCCAGAGTGCCCCAAACACTCTCTATCTCCACATATTCCACCCCAAACCAAATCCAGAGTGCCCAAAACACTCTCCATCCCACACTATCCATCCCAAACCACATCCAGAGTGCCCCAAACACTCTCTATCTCCACATATTCCACCCCAAACCAAATCCAGAGTGCCCAAAACACTCTCCATCCCCACACGATCCATCCCCAAACACATCCCGAGTGCCCTGGAGCTCCTGGCACGGCTGCTGTGGAGAACTGAGGGCTGGCTCCGTGCCCAGAGCTCTGTTTTAATGAAACACAAAGTTGAGAGAGATCAATAAGGCTCTCCCCTCCCTAACAGCCCCTTAGAGCAAGCTTTGGGAAGGTGATGGGGAAGGAAATTAGATGTCTGTGAGAGCTGGCAACATTCCTGTCAGGTTCACACCACGGAGGCTGCCTTGTGATTCCGTGGCAAACCTCAGCAGGGGGATAGAGAACAGAATGAAAGACAAGAGTGTGTGAAAAGAACATGAGAGAAAACCTCTCTTTTTTCCCCCTTTCCCCCTTCCTCCCACTTGTTTTTTCTCTCTGCCTGCATCCCAGCAACCCCCAAGTGAAATTCCCCCAGGTGTGACCCTCAAGATGACAGAGCTGGTGATGTTCAAATGCTTCCCCCACTCAGAGCCTTCCCATAAACACAGCCTGATGGCTGCTGAGGATGCTATCGACCCTGCAGGAGTAGAGTGGGAAATAAAACAAAGCCACCCCTTCAGAATTAAGACCTAATCCATCCTCCTGCAGCTCAGACTTGTGCAGTGATTTATGACCGAATTCCTCCCTCCCCTATGATGCACTCACCATCACAAACAGGCTCAGGGACCACTCAAAAAAATTAAAACCCAGCTCAGCATCAGCATGGCAAATCTGTTTGTTAACCTCATGAGTTTCTTCAAAGGGTAATACCCAATGAAAGTCATTTCAAGAGCAACACACGGGAAAAAAGCAATTTAAAGGTGGTGTGCCAGTGAGATCTTGTGGTTCTCTAATAAATTGATGTCAGGAGCTGAAATGTTCACAGAATCCCAGAATGGTTTGGGTTGGAACATTTAGGATAATACAGCTCCACCCCTGCCATGGCAGGGACACCTTCTACTGTCCCAGGCTGCTCCAAGCCCCATCCAAAGTGGCCTTGGGCACTGCCAGGGATCCAGGGGCAGCCACAGCTGCTCTGGGCACCCTGTGCCAGGGCCTCCCCACTCTCACAGGGAAGAATTTTTCCCAATATCCCATCTAAACCTGCTCTCTGTCCATGTGAAGCCATTCCCCCTGCTCCTGTCATTCCAAGCCCTTGTAAATTGTCCTTTTCCATCTCTTCTCTCAGCTCCTTTCAGGTACTGAAGGGCTGTGATAAAGTCACCTCAAAGATTTCTCCTCTCCAGGCTGAACAATTCCAATTCTCCCAGCCTTAGAGCAGAGCTGCTCATCCCTCTGATCATCCTGGTGGACCCAGAGCTGGAGGCAGCTCTGCAGGTGGGGTCTCACCTGAGCAGAGGGGCAGGAGCAGTGTGGGCAGCATGCTGGGACACAGGTGGGGTTTTAAATCACTTGGGTTGTTTTTATTGAGAACACTCCTGTTTTGAAATCTTCAGCTATTTGATTGTAATTTTTTATTGGGGAAGCCTGAGCCAGCTGCAGTTCCAGAGCACTCCCACTGATGTCACCAGCATTACAGCTAAGCTGCTTTATGCCACTCCATCAGTCCAGTTTATCACAGCTTATTTTCCCCTCTCTTCAGCTGCCTGCTCATCTCACTCCATTCTTCTGAGACTCCTTTTTACAACCTTTTCAGCACGGATTCGTTCAGTGGTTTTGGCCCCCTGCAGGGAGAGCTCTGCTCAGACCATCTTGTACCACCAGGCAGCCTGAGGAGAGCCCTCTGTGCCAGAGACCTCCAGCACTCACAGCCCCGCTGCTTCCTGCAACCTGTCTGCTCAAATATTTCTAATGGTGGGGGAAATAAATTCCACCAGCTACAAATCACCTGCCAGAGTGGCCAGGCTTGCATCACAAAGCTTTGCACAATCAATACTTGAGGAAAGCCAAGTGGTCCCTTGGAAAGTTAATTTTTTTTGACAGTTTAGAAAGGTCTGTGGTAGGAAAGAGTTCAAAGCAGCATTCAATGTGCTGAATACTTTTTATTCCAAGTGCAAATCTGTGACTGTACCTGTCTGAGATTTCATTAGAATGATAAACCAATTAAAACAGATTTATTGCCTTTCTAAGATCCCCCTTTATGATGGAAATAGTCCTGCTTTTAAAACATTAATTCATTTGTTCCATACAGGTTGCACACATTGAAAAAGTATTATCAAAAAACGTGGGATTGCCTTTTGAAGTAATTTTTTAATCTTTCACTGCCTGCCTTACTTGGCTGAAACAAGTCAGTAGAGAACACTTTTTAGGGAAAGTTGAGAAGAAAATGGAGGTACAGCAAATTTCTGACACGGGACCAGACTCTGACACCAGAAATCTCTTGTGGAAGGAGCAAATGCTCCCAGGAACTGGAGTGAGGAGCACATGGGTACAGTTTGTACACACAGCAGCCCAGGGCTCAGATCCTCTGCCGGCTCAAGCCTGGCCACAGAACAGGTCCTTGGTAGTCCCAGGTTGGTTTGGGATGATTGAGGGAGCTCCACATTCCCTGTGCAAGCTGGAATTGAGCTCATGCCTTCCAATGCTTGACCACCCTTCCCATGAAGAAATTCCTCCTGGTGTCCATCCTGACCCTCCCCTGCTGCTCAAGGTTGTTTCCTCTCATCCCATCACTGGTGGCCTGTGAGAAGAGCCAGGCCCCTTTTTTTAGTTATTTACTACATAGATTTTTTAGTTGTTACCATGTGAGGAACACTTTTAAATAACAATCTGCTGCAATTTGTGGCAGCAGCAGGAAATCCCTCCCAGAGAACAGCCAGCAGCAGGACAGGAGACACTCACCATCATCTCAAAGCTGCTTTTAAGAGCTGGTCTTTGTCCCCACTGCCCCATTTCAGGCACTGGAGCAGCACCAAGGGGGTGCAGAGCCCCATGGAGAGGCAGCCCCAGCACAGGGACGCAGCTCTGCTATCACACACTTGGCATTATCACACTGTTTATTGCACTTTTTCCCTGCCAGATGATTGAAACCAATTAAATTATTGGAACCAGGGAAGTGATTTATCTTCAAAGTACTGCTCTTGCCTGAGAAAATTAGATAAAACTACTGAATTTTCTGGAGTTTTATTGCTCCCTGTCTTTACCCATGGAAGGAAGTTGCCTGCATCTTTTGGGAGAGTTATCTCTGACCTGGAGCAGGACTGGGTGTAAATCAGCCTTCTAATGAAAACTCCTCTATCTGAATGGGTGCCAGAACTAATCCCACAAAAATCCATGTCAAGGAGAGTTAAAATTCATATTTAGGGCTATCCTATCAGTTTTATTTAGATAAGGAACACACTCCTTTAAATGCCCCACTCACAGACACAATAAGAGTTTCTTTCCTCCTGAGAAACAAGTTCAGTGATTGTCTCATTTCCCTGATCTGAGCAGCAAATGTTGTATCCACAAATGTTGTATCACTCTTACACACAAAACCAAGCCCATACATTATTTCAATTTTTGAGAAATACTATTGAGAAACACTCTGTAGAAAGTAGAGAGTGGCTCTCATGGCAAATACAAACCTGGACTTTCAATTTTGTACTGCTCCCCTTCAGAATTTTTATGTCAAGATGACTAAAATCCTGGCAAAAATTTAAAGAACAAGAAATGGAGGTTTTTTGCTGATCCTTGGGAAGGCAAGTCAAACTTTCCTTTAGAAAGGCATTCAGATATTGACTTAGAATTCCACTTCAAAAGGATCACCAACACCCACACCCCCTTTCCTTCCATTCAAAGAACTGCCACAACATATTTATTTTCTTTCATGGGGATCTTATTTATTGCTGGACAAGCAGGATACAAAGAAATAGGATCTCTGTAATGCCTTAACCCAGAGTATAAACGTCAATCACATCAGGGAGCTGAAAAGGGGATTTTAAAAGCATCTCAGCAGCTCTTGGGAGAATCCTGCTCCAAATCCATCCTGCTGTTTATCACCTGCACTGTCCTAAAGGCATCAGCTGAGAAGGAATAAAACCAGAGGGACTCTTCCCATTTGCTTTAATGGACTTTGGATCAGTGCCCAAGCACATTATGTTTCAGAGATAAATATATTTTTAACTCCATCAAGTTTTCTAAAGTTTCTGTCGAGATCAATCAGGAACTCGGTGGTCTTGTGGGAAAAAGCAGAAGCCCACACACAGCTCTGCCTTCTCCTAAAGCTTAAGCAAAAAGTAAACCAGATTTAGGCACTGGGAATACCAAACACCACTTAAAATATTTAACTTTCCTCTGTTAATGGCTGTCTCTGGCTGCCGTTGCAACTCTGTCCCCTGTGAATCCCATCACTGACACATTAACTGTTCCCAAAAGCCTTGGGAAGGATTGACATGCACAACTGCCTGGAAAACAGTGTCACACCTCTCCACTGGTCAGTGTTAAAGCAGGTTTGCCTTGAAAAATAAAGCCTAGAACAAGGACACAGATAAGCCTAACATGAAAAACAATTTGATTAATGCACCAAGGGCCACAACAGGCGAGCAGCGAACGCTGGGCTGTCAGGGCTGCCTTTGGAAGAAATTAATGGAGGGAACAAGGTTTCAGTTTAATGGGATTACGAGACCTTAAGAAATGCTCATTTCTGTCTCAATTTACCTGACATTTTCGTTTACTTTGCAACCTCTTCTGAAACAGAGTTCAGAGCTCTGCATTTGTAACCAATACGTTACATAGGGCTCGTGATAATCTTGTCCTGCATGGCTCCCACAAGGAGTTGCTCTGTCCTGTGCCCTTTTCCTTCCTTCCTTCCCATTGGAAAAGGAGTCAGAAGCAGCCTGAGAAAACCCCCTTAGTCAGCACAGGGCTGTGGCTCAGCCCAGCCTTTACCCTGCAAATGCAATCCCATCCCTCACTCCATCACCAGCTGAACGTGAACAAAACAGCTTTAGGCTAAAAGCAATCTAATCTAAACCAGAGAAATACTGTGACATTAAAAGCACTGGAAATAGATGATAGAACATCTCGAAAGCTTTTAATCTGGATGGGTTGGAGATAAGGCTGTTGTCACTTGCAGGAGGCACGACAACCTGGGTGTGACTCAGTGATGGATGGCCCAGCCTGCGAGTGCAGGGTCTGTACAAAAACATTATTTGTGGCCTTCTTACAAACATTCATTGTCACTCTGGCTGTTTTAAATCTGAGCCTGCTCAAGCTTTAAAGGAAGAGAATGCCATAAATAATGGCTTGGAAACTTCTGAAATTGAGCAAAAAAGCCTTTCTGTGCATAAAGGTGGTACTGGTTTAAAGTCCAATATATTGCCATCTCCTTGGACTAGAAGTTGTGGGAGGGTTGGAATTTTCTTTCTTCAAGAATATAAAGGTTTCATTTCGAGCCCTGAGAACAGAAATAATCAGTCCCAGGGCCAAGCAAAGCTGTGTCCCATTTTCACCTCAGCCCTGCAGAGCAGATCTGGGGCAGGTGGGCAACGCTGGCTCTCCATTCCCACCAGGCATGAAAGGCCATGGCTACAGCAGATCCATTTTTAAAAACTGGCCTCTGCCTGAAACTCCTCAGGTTTGAAATTAACTTTAACTGATATGAAGAAGAAAAGGTTCAGTGCAAGCATCAGGCAGTCAGAAGGGAAGGTCCCCGTGCTCCTGCACCAGTGGCAGACACATCTTTCTGTCACCTCCAGAACAGCCATCGCTGCCTCCTGACACCCTGTGACCCCACAGAGCTCAGCCAAACCCCCTGTGCTGCCACCCTGCCACCCCAGTCACACACCTGGGGGGAGGAACTGTGTATTTCATTTCCCTGTGCCCTCGGATTATTTTAATTTTCTGTCTCAGAGTTAGAGTTTCTCAGAGCAAGGATAATTTCTCACCACTTAGAAAGCATCAAGCATCTACTCTGCATGTAATTGAGGTCCTAAAGTCGTTAAGGCAATAACACAGGAGAGCTGTAAAAAATTATCAGAGAAAATACAGACGGGAGAGATAAGATACAGCTCTGGGAAAAGGAACAAAAGTACTTTAAAGTTCTATTCTTTGAGTCTTTGGATTAATTAATTAACTCTCCTCAGCTTGCTCTGCTTCATAAGAACTCCCCATGCCTGGGAGTGTCCAAGGCCAGGTTGGACAGGGCTTGGAGCAGCCTGGGATAGTGGAAGGTGTCCCTGCCCATGGCAGGGGTTTGGAAGGAGATGGACTTGAGGATCCCTTCCAATCCAAACCATTCCATGGCTCTCATGTCCACAGCACTGATGCTAAAATGGCTCGGAATTAATGAACACATATTTGACATCACCCATTATCACGTTATTCTGCAAATATGTCCTTGCAGGAGGAGATTTTATTTGCTTTGAAGTTTACGTGATACTGGGAAAGAAACAGGCTTTGACCTTGTAAACAACTCTGCACTTAGGATTTATATTTCCAAAAGCATATGTAAACCTGAATAGTCCTCCTGAATTCAGCGTGACTCAAATCTCTGCAGGATTTGGTCTGGCAAATTACACATGCAAATTATTCTACAAGAGGATATTTTGCAGATTGACTTAAACTTGAGGATGAGCCAATATAGTAACTATTGCAGTAAGATATGTAAATTGCTTTGAATAAAGCCCATTTTCTAGTAACAAAATATTTTCCAGGAGAAATGAGATGACAAACACTCAACCAGATACTGCAGAGAGCAGCATCTCCTGAGCAAAAGCTGCCTCTGAGGTAGCAAAGCAGCTCATTGTTTTCTTCCTACAGGCTGACCTTGCTCCTTAATGAACAGCAAAGTTCCTGGCAGAGAAAGAATTAAAGCTGGAGTTTTTAGAGAAAGTACCTCTTAAAACATTGCTGTCAGTTTAGGCAAGCACTGAATCCTCAATTACTTTCCCCAAATTTATCCAGAACAGGTATGAAGCTGGAAAATGGAGGAAATGAGGTTGTCTACAGAGATTTCTTGCCCTTCACGTTCAAAGAGGAAATTAGAGTAAAACAGTGCCAGAATAGTGGGGTTTTTTTTCATATTCAAAGACACACAAACTATTTTTCCTTTCTTTTTAGCTGAAAAGATCCACGATTGCCATTCTTAATGCTTTGCCACCACCTAATCAAGCATCCAGCTCAGCTGCTAATTCCATTTGCATGTGGCTTCCCTGGTACCCAGGGCTGGGTTGGTACAAGGGGGAGATCAGGCTGGAGGTCAGCACTTCCTTACTCTGAATTAATAACATCAAACCTTGGGGAGAATCTGGAGAAGAAAATCCCTGCAAACAGCAAGTTCTTCTCTGGGCTCACACTGGCATCTGTTTTTTAGGGTTAGAACAGGGAAATCAGGGGAAATCTTAAATTTGGAAGTGAATAACTGAGAAGTACCTTCACTGCACTCCAACTGTTTGGTTTAAATCAGACGAGGATTTGATCCCTCATGGTTTTAAAACATTCCAAGAGCATCTGAACGCCTGGAAACTTCAGCTGGATTTCTATCAGGGAAATTACTCAAACCACAAGAAAAAAAGTATAAAAGTGACCTCCCTGATTTTGGTTTCTTTGGTGAAAAACCCAGGATGAGCTGGACAGAGGGGATCCTCAGGGCTGTGTAAGGGTGAGATCCCAAGTAATGGCTGGAAACATTGCTCCCAAGAAAAAAGGGAGCACATTGGGAAGAAACTAATGGCACACAGCAAAGACAATTTCCCTTGATCTGCATTCTGTGTACACACCTTCCTTTGGAAGGGGAGGTTTATTTTTCTGCCAGCTTTGCTTGTTGCTTATTTCTTTTTATTTTTTTCCTCCGCACTCGCTGACAGAGTTGCTTCGCTTGTTTTGTTCAGGATCATGAATTTCTTTTGGGAACAGGCTCTTCTCATCAAATATTGCTTTCAAGGCTACAAAACAGGAGTGAATTCCACATCAAAACCAGGGGAACATTTGGGGAGGTGCACTGTGAAAATCAGGCTGCAGGAAGGATTTTGAAAAATGAGAGAGGCAGAGCTCAAGCACTGCCCTTCTCCAAGGAAAACACTGGATTTTCTGCTTCCACTTCTGCTGACAGGTTTAGATTTTTGGGGATTTTTCTCCCAGTTAGGGAACTGAGACTTGTTCAGCCCTGAGGGTCACAGTGTATCCATCCTTTGAGTTCATTGGGCAGGTCCAGCACAGCTGATGGGATGGAATCATGGAATTGTTAAGGTTGGAAAACACCTTTCAGGTCATGGTGGTCAATACAGAAGCACTGCCCTGTTCACCATTAGACGCAGAAGGGTGAAGATCCCAGGGAGCAGAATTCCTAGATAATGGATGGAAGAGGGACAGCCCTTCCTTGGGGATGCCCCCATTCCTGGGCAATCTTCACCCAGAGCCAGCTCCTCTTTGGGCACCAAAATCAAACCAGTCCATCTCAAGGGAGAAATCCCTGGCAATGTGCCTTCAGCAGTGCTTTTGTAACTGCTCATTCCATTTTATTCCTTCCCCTTTGGACTGAAAATCAGCTGCAGATCCTGAAATATGCAAAGGGAGAGGACTCCCACCTCCATTTGCCACCCCTTCCAAAACCTTCCCTGTATCAAGCAGAACTTTGATTTTGACTTGTTCACAGGGGCAAATTAATCCTCAGCTGAAGGAGTCTGGGCTGGATTTTTTCCCCCCCTGCTCCTTCAAGTCTCCATTCCTTTAATTTATTAGAACTCCCATCCTGCCATTAAGAACTGAAAAAAAAAAATCAAATTATCCTCTACTGAAACAAGAGCTCTAAAACTGTTTCCTGAAGGCCTGCATGACTGAGCAGGTTTAGCCTGCAGCTATTTATTTACGTGAATACAGAGGGATGATCTCCAAGGATTCCTCCAGTCCCGGACAAGATTCCTTCTCCTCATGTGCATCAATCCCTCCAGATAATTCATGAATAAGCATTAAATGATATTCACTGAGCTGTTACTATGACACCTGATATACCTCAGGAGCAGCACGGGAGGGAGGGCTGTGCTGCTTTCTTGGGGAAAGGAGCCTGAGGAGTTGCCTGGCTGTGAATTTCGGATATTGTTAACGAGATGATGAGCACAGAACGGGCACAGATCTCAAATTGCTGCAGCCACTTCAGCTGAGAGTGCACTTGCATTTAACAAGACAGGAAAGCAGCAGGCAAAGGCTGGACTTGATGCCTGAGTGATTGTTATCACTGCAGAGAGCATTAAATCAAATCAAATCAAAGGTACACAACGCTCCTGGAGCCCTGCTCATTACTGGCCAGGCAGGAGCGCCCTGAGTGCTGAGGGGAGAAACAGCAAAGCATCCCAGACAACTTTGTGTCCACACTCTGGAGTCTCACCTTCCAGCTGTAATTACAGGCATTTAGCTCTTGGGAAAGCTACAGGACTTTATCTATTGATTTCTGTAAGTTTAGGGCAAAACTCGCAATGATTTAGAGGATTAGGATTTTAAATGTGTAAACTGTGTTTCTGGCTTCAGTTAATTAAAAGGTACATGAAACTACAAAAAAAAAAAAGGCTAATTAATACATTACCAGGACTTAGTACTACTTAATTTCAGATACAAGACAGCCATTTAAACACACCCTCAAATGAGAAAACTTTAACAATTCCCAGGCAAAAGTTATCAGCAGAAAATAATGTGATACTGATTTACTGCTAGCCTGATGCTAAAGGCAGCAGAGTGGCTTTAATCAATGATGGTTCAGAGCCTCAGACAGCAAATCAGCTCCCAGTGCCCACATCTGCAGCACAGCCAGAGCAGGAAAAACCTCAATATTCAGTCAAATAAAAACTGGCCCGACGTGGCAGGGATTTGTGTGAACAATCCAGCTGTTCCCTCTCTGTAGAGGTCACTGAGAAGCCAAGGCCATTTAGAACTGAAATTCAGATTTGCCAGCAGCTGGGCTTATTTGCTTTGGTAATGGGGATATTCACACACAACCAGCGCGTTCCACTCGAGTTTGGCTTTTAAAATTGCACTGCCCACATGATTTTAATGGCTTTATCCCTCATTTATCTCTCATTTTGAGCAGCTCATGGTAACATGGAAGTGCCAGACCCATTTTTCTTTTGCTTGATGAGGGCAAGGTTTAGACAATTAAAACTAAATTAGTGAGGAAGCTCCGAAATGCTGGAATTGTCTGTATAAAAATAACAGTGTTTACACCTGGCCTTCCACAGAAAAGCAGAGAGAGCGTTGCTGCTATCATCCTTACAGAGAAATAACATCCCCATGTCAGATAGAAACAGGCACCTGATTAAAAAATGCACAGCTCATGTCACAATTAAATCAGCTTCAACGTATTTAATTTAGAGGTTGCACACTTGGCCTTGCTGAGTCAGCTGCAGGGTGTCCAACACAATCAGGTTCTTTCACCTCATTTCTTTCTGGGGGCTGAGCTATCGACCTCTGAAATCCATCTCAGCCCAAGTGAACGTGTCTCACAGCAAAGCTCCAAATTTTCACCTCCAAATTCCTGATCCTGGGATCTACAGCCCGTGCTCAGCTCCAGCCTGCAGGGCTGGATGTGCCCTTATCCTTCATCCTTCCCACCATGGGCAGGCTGGGAGCTGTCAGCTTTGGAGAGGAGCTTTTCTAAGGACTAGGAAGTGCCAAGCAAAATTCCAAAGCCATCAGAAAGCCTCCTGGAGGATGCAAGGACACTGATGAATGCACCAGTCAGATGCTTTAATGCATCCAATTAAGCAGCTGCACAGACCCTGTCAAGTGGTTTCCAAATGGACCGAGGGAAGTCTCTCATCTTATTAAAGAGAAATCACCTGGTGCAGTCCCCAAATGTAATTTTCCTCTCAAACTCCCATGTATTTCACAAATTAAAATCCTTTTTCTTCGATCAAACCCATTCAGGAGCCAGTATTCCAGACTCGTGTTTGCAATTAACCTGTGAAGTCTGATCCCGTGCCTGATGAAGGAAGTTCTGATGTTTCCATCAAATTCAGGGAGTTCTGGAACATTGCTTTACAAAAGAAGGAAATGTTGAGATAGGATTAAGAGTTTCACCACTTACTTGGAGCCTCAAATCAGCTGCTAAGCAATAAATCTTGGAGTTCTCTATTACCTTCATCTCATTTTAGCACAGATGGTAAAAGCTAGTGACCTTTATATTTTTTGTCTTTCTGTGCTGAGAGCTGGAGTAATGAGAATATAATGAAGGTCTCTTTATTTTCCAGCAGCCTGGGAGGACACAGATTTTCCCAGCACTGCTCTGCTGTCTTTTTCCCAAAGTATTTCTCAGGGAGAGGAACAAAGTCAGGCTGGTTCATGCCATCAGTCTCCTTGAGGGCTCCAACACTTGGTGACCTAAACACCCTTCAAATCCAGGTTTACTGGAACACCAAACGGAATTGTGCTTCTCTGAGTTAACTTTTCTCATCTCATCTTTGTAACAGTGGTCTACCAGGCAGATAATGTAGTTACAGGCAAAAAGTGTTCAGAAACTCTAAATAGAGTAAAAGCATGTTTTATTTTGTTGTTTGTTATTTTTTTCCCCTACTGTTTACTTTTTAGGGGAAATAAAATGGTCCAGTTTTTTGTTTTTTTCCAGTTTTTCCCCTTCAGTTAAAAAGCCCAAACTTCCTGCTCTGGTGAGATCCTTCCCAAAGAAGATGAGCAAAGGTAAAGTGCAGTAAGTGCTGGGAAACTGGGCCAGCCTCTTGAAGATAATTAATAGTGCTAATTACTGCTTTGTTTTGTGCAAACAATTCCATCCTGAGAAAAATTCAGGTGCAACACATCATTTGCTGCTGAGATATTTCGATGCCACTTGAAACAAAGGCACCAAGGCTCAGCTGGGATTCAGTACCAGGAGCAGAAATGCTGTGAAATCAATTGTAGAACTGAAATAAATCTGTGCTTCCTGTTGGTCACAGCCCTCGTGGAGTCCCCAAAGGAGGAGAAGGAAGGCAGTGTCCTCCTGAAGGTCAGGCTGAGGAGGATCCGTGGGGATGGATCCAGGAGCAGTTACCTCCCTGAGCCCTTCCTTGTTTAGGTCTTGCTTTTGCTGTCCCCTTCAGTGTTTTCCTGAGCTTTAAGCTGTGAGATCCATCTGTATTTGCAGAGCATTTGGGGGGAGATTTTTCATATATGCACAGTTTATATATTTATTCAGATATTGATATAGTTATGGATATACAGAAATACGGCTTGGAGCAGCCCTTGAGGAAAGATTGCAGGATAAAAGGTTTCTGTCTGCAGCCAAGGAGGAGTTGGAAAGGTTTGGATTGGAAAGGACTTAAAAACTCATCTCATTCCCTTCCACTATCCCAGGTTGTTCCAAGCCCTGTCCAGCCTGGCCTTGGACACTTCCAGGGATGGAGCATCCACAATTTCTCTGGGCAAGAAGCTGCTTTCCCCCTCAGAGACAGCCCCTGCTTCCACAGGAGGATGAAGGGATGTGACATACAGCTGTGCAGCTTCTTCCATCTGCCTTGGTTTGAAAAGTCAGGTATCTGCTAAGGAAGGCAGGAGCCTCCCCTGAAATGGAAAATGTAAACCCCCTCCCTCCAAACTATTATTATTTTGAAATTAAGGGGCTCTCGGTCAAAGATACGGGAATAACAGTTCTTGGTTAGGAAAATTAAAAATATAAATGCAACAGTATAAAAAAATTCCCTGCCCCAGCTCTGACAGATGGGAATTGAATCTTACACATCTTACACACATCTTACAAACCAGGATACCATCAAACACAAGCAGCAAATCCAGCAATTTATGGTCACACCAAGAAACTTTAAATCCAACAGAAAGTTTCTTCACCCTTTTGGAGGGTTTCAGGCCAGGTAAGGGGCAATCTGCAATCAGATGTGGCACGGCCTACTGTACAAATACAAGATGTTTAGCAAGTCAGCCAGAAATCCAACTTACATAATAAGGCTTCTAATCATCTTTTTTTAATGAAATTCTAATTATGGAAAAATTAGTAACCAGTCTAGAGGTTTCTGCATTACCATAAATGTCTCCAAAAAAAGCACATACTCTAAGAAATACCTCATATTCCTGCAGAGCTGGAAAGTAGGACATGTTGATGGGATCCCAAAGCAATTTTTACTAAAAGCACTATTTCTGAGGAATCTGGCTCCAACAAAAGACAATCCCTCATGAGGCCCCTTTCTAGTAAAATATTTACAAGAACACCCAGAAGCCAGTTTCTTCTTCATGTGCCTTTGGTAAAAATGCACCAAAAGTGGAACAAGTTCATCTGTTTCTCTTCCAGACTCTGAAAAGTCAGAGAAGAAACCTTCTGCCAAGGCCCCCGCTGGGCTGGGAGAAGGGCTCACACCTCTGCTCCTGGTTGGCATGGCTGGGAACAGGAAAAAATGGCAATTCCTTGGAAAAATGCACCTATTGGGCCATCTTCTGTTTTCATGTCAGAATAATAAAACCTACAGTGCTGGGCCCAATTCAGGTGTGATTTCTGACAGCTTTATAGAATGAAATCAAGGGAGAATGTTCTGGAATTGGATTCTAGATTGAGAGTGTACAAAAAGTGCTTTTCACTCCATGTTCCTTTTACTTCTGTTCAGTCTTCAACAAGTACCCCATACAGAATTAACCCCACATACAACAAAATCCCCTTCAATTCTAATTCATTTTGATGATTCAGATGATGGAGCTGGGAAATCCCATTTCCTCTTTGCCCATCACCTGATGGGTCAGTTCCTAACTGAAAGCAAGCTTGAGAAAGCAAGTATTTACTTAAAATCTAATCTTTACTTAAAATCTAATTTCTGTCATGTTAACAGACAAATGGTTGAAATTGGAGGCAGTTTAAGTGTTTTCTTTTAACATCAAATCTTGTCTTCCATCATCCTCAAAAAAAATATTCTGAAACATCCTACTTTTTGGGCTTTTCACCTAATTTTGATATGTCAAAGCATGTAAATATAAGTTACTTACAAGTACAATAACTGTTTATCTCCAAAATTTGGAAATTCCTCTAAAAAAAGAAAAAGGAGTTGCTTTTCTTCTTGTCTTCATCCTCATTAGCCTTTGTTCTTGTACTTGTTTTTTGCAACATCCTTCCTGTGAAAGACAAGCAAGATTTTCAATTTGCTGATTTTTCTTTTAAAAAAATAAAGGAGAAATGTTTGCTTGAAGCTTGAATAATTTCTTGTAATGTTCAAATAGAATCGTCAGGCTCTCCTACAGATAAATATATCAGTTGTCATTCTTTTCCTGGAAGAAAAAAGAGAGGGAGAAGGCACATCTCTCCCCTGGGACATCTGCAGAGCCATAGTGTTTATTTCTACCAGAGAGGTTCTTAAAAGTGTTGTTTTTAGAAGCCAGGATAACTCCCAGACCACAGCTGCTTTTTATTTATAGTTCATCTTTCTACCCAACTGCTGCTGAAGAGGGAGAAGTTGTTCCTAAGATGCTCCAGCCTTCCACACGAGTTGTACAGAGAGTAGGGCTGGGACACTCTCACTGGGACCCAGCACTGGAAAACAGATTTTTCAGGAAAGAAATACCCAGGAGGAGTTTGGAATCTTCCCAAGGCCCATCACGTGCTGTTTGTAATCCTGGGCCTGGAGGATTGATAAGGGAACTCCTCCTCATCTTATTTATCAAATAGTTTTTTTTGAGCTGCCTGCTGGATGCTTGTTGGATTGAAATGGATCCCTGGACTTCCCTCAACAGCTCAGACAGGGAGTTTGAAGCTTTGCTCCATTTTTCCCTTTGCTAAAACTAAACCAAACCAAACAACACCAAAAATTAAAGCCGCAAGTAAAACCTGACTGATTTGCCCTTGGCCTATGGTGAACAAAAATCAGTGGGCTGATTTCCTTGCACTCTAGCTGTATTTTCCATAATTTCACTTGCCTGAACTGTCAGGAGATCCTGACTGCCTTGATCAGTGGCCATCCTGGACCCAGCTCCAGCCTGAGCATCCCACCCTGCCCTCAGCCCCTCCCAGGACTGCACAGCTTCCATGGGAGCACAATTTGCTTTAGATTTCTCCTCCAACACCAAAGGGGCTGCTGGGCTCTGCTGCTGCCCAAGGGGGATCCATGGAGGAGATCCTTGGACTCAATCCCTGCTTTATTCTGGAACTCTGGCCAGCCTCTGCTCTAGGGCAGCCTGCACAAGGCTTCAGAGCAATTCTGCACTGAAGCAGCCTCTGCTGTGCACAACCTCATTGTTCCAGTCATTCCTTAAACACTGGCTGGGACAAACCCGCAAATCAATTTTCTCCACAGGAAATACATCCTGCAGGTGGCTGCTGGAAGGATTCATTTCCCTGCACAGTGCAAAATGAGAAAGAGTTACAGCAGAAAACAGGCTTCTTTCAGAACTGTACCTTTATTTCCTATTCATGAATACAGTGCTCCAAAGTAAATCTCACTTTGTAAACAGTTTTCTTTATAGGACTGAAAGTACCTGGTGAAACGGAATGTGGATGGGGAGGGGGAAAAACTATAAATCAGCAGCCCAATGGACAGATTTCTTTGAGCATAGTAAATAAATCTGCATGTTTTCAAATTGTTTTACAATTGAAAGAGATACATGGTGCCAGTTCAAAGAATGGCCAGGAGAAACAACAGAGAACTTATTTCACTTTCTCCAGACAGGAATCAGCTGAAGATCCCACAGAAACCCAGAATGTGCTGTCACAAATAGCCTGTGCAACCTGAGTGACTTCAGGACTATTCCATGGGCTGGAGGCTGCACACATTAGGATTCTATGTTTGTTGCCAGGATGGGTTTAGACTATTTAAATTCCCTGTCAGGATCAGTTATGGTCAAATCATTTCCCATAAAAAGAGAAATGGATCCGTAACGAGACTTAATGCTTTGTTGTTTGAAAAACTATTTCAACACACTATTAAAAACTCCAAGGACTCTAATTGAACTGGTTTTTTAAGGAGGAGACAATTAAAGTTTGCTGCATAATTAATACATCGCAGCCATTAATAACCCCTAAATGATCCCTAAATTTAATTTTATTCATTATGGACAAATTGAGCCGACTCATTGTACAGGAAATACTTTAAAACACCTGTCAGTGAGATATTCCTTCTACCATCTAGACAGAAAAGCCTCCTAACAGCTCCCTGAAATTGTTGTCAGTCATTAAAATCATCTTCAGACATTGTGTGCCTTCCACAAGTCCTCTAATCTCGATCACGGGGCTGCTTTAGTCACCGCTCATCTCCGAGAGATATTCCCAGCTTTTATCAAGGAGCTTGTGTTTGTAAATAGGCAGCACAAAAAGCCACAGCTCATTTCCCCACTTTTGTACCGAGCTGCTTCATGAATCCCAATCTCTTTTGAGGAGAATTTGCACATTCACACGGTTTTATTTTAACGAGCTAAATCCTGCCATCCCTCAGGCTGCTAAAGAGATTCGGATCCCGGAGATTAATCACGGAGTTTCAGCGGAGCCATTCATTGAGGGATGATCAAACTGCACAAACAAGGCAGCAGATGGTGGCCAGGGGAGGCTTCCAGGCCCTTCTCTAACGAGCACAACACCGGCTCTGCCTCCTTTGCACATCCCAGCCATCACACCCAGGAGCTGTCTCCAGCTGGAAGTGGTGCCTGGTGGCGGGACCTCAGCTCCTGGCCTGGCTCCTTTTGGAGCCCCAGAGATGGAGAATTCAAGGAGAGTTTGGGAAACACTCCCAGGCACATGACAGGATGCTTGGGAATGCTGTGATCCCTGTAGGTTCATTCCAGCTCAGGGTATTCATAGAGCCATGGAAGGGTTTGGAAGGGAGTTTAAAGATTATCCAGTTCCACCCTCTGCTGTGGGCAGGAACACCTCCCACTGTCCCAGGCTGCTCCAAGCCCTGTCCAGCCTGGCCTTGGGCACTGCCAGGGATCCAGGGGCAGCCACAGCTTCTCTGTGCCAGGGCCTGCCCATCCTCACAGGAAACAATTCCTTCCCAGTATCCAACCTAAACCTGTTTTGTCAGTGTGAAGCCGTTCCCCCTTGTCCTGTCACTGCAGACCCTTGTAAAAAGTCCTTTTCCATCTTTTTTGTTGGCTCCTTCAGGCACTGGAAGGCCACAATTGGGTCACCCTGGAGCCTTCTCCTGTCCAGGTGAACAATCCCAGCTCTCCCAACCTTTCCATCCCTCTGCTCATCCTGGAGCCTCCTCTGGATCTCTCCAGCAGCTCCAGGTCCCTCCTGTGCTGGAGCAGCTCTGCAGATGAGGTCTCACCTGGGCACAGGGGCAGAATTCCCTCCCTCACCTGCTGCCCATGCTGGTTTGAATTGTGATATTTTCGAATTTGACAAATTTCTGTCACCTAAATGTTGCATTCATGACTTCTGGAGAAGTTCTGTGGGCCTGCAGAACCCACGGCACTGGCATTCCAACTGCTCCCAGCAGCAGGGTGAGGAATAAACCCCTAAAAGCTCCACAAGCTTATTGTTCCTTTGACATATCAGTGACATTCACAGCACCATAAAGCTTCCTCGTGTGAAATATTCAGCTCCTTAGCAGCAGTCAAACAGACATGCATCCTGCCTGGCACATCCGCACCGTAGAGCACTAATTTATTTCTTACAGCCCTCCTGGGTGCTGTATGTGCTGAGACAACTGCATTCCCAGAAATGGGCATAAATATCTGTATTTATTTTCTCATCATACTGGCTGGGGAGTTGGGGGAGAGAGAGAGAGAGCCAGAATAAGAATCATACAGAGAAAATGGCCTGAGTGCACTTCCTCCAGCGGAGTGCTCGACATTATTCCTCATCTGCTGTGCCACAGCTCAGAGTGGGCCCTAATTATGGATTTCCAACTGGCATTATGGTTATTATAGATTAGATGTTCGTCTGTAAAGACTGTCAAACCAATGAAATTTTCAGGTTTTGAGTAGCCTCCAGGGCAGGGCTCTGCAAGGCTTGCTTTCCTGAGCCGTTAGTTTTATTTATAGTCCAGGACTAAACAAGGCAGGAATTAAGGGAATGCTGCTCGCTGAAGGTAATGGTATGGAAATGCTGATGTAGGTCTGTGACAGCAGACAGCAGCAATAGCCTTGAGGAAATATTGAAAGTGTGGAGCTGAGCAGAGCAGGCAGCACCTCAAGGCTGCTTTTTGTCACTCTGACAGGACAAAGTTGTAAATAACCCCCCCACACACACACTCTGCACTCAATTATCAGTAATTTAGTGGCACCCAGGATATGATATGCACAGGAAAACACAGCACTCACTTGGGCTCTCAACAAAACCTCTGGGATGGGTTGCCTTCTCACCTGGTTTGGACTGCAGAGGCTTTGGAGGATTGAAGCACAGCTTAAGGCTGGCATTTTCCAGGCTGCTGTTCCAAACAGCTTTTCCACCATAGCTGCTAGGAACAACATGAAGTTTCAATGAATCAGCCAGTCTTGAGCTGAAATTACAGGAATAAATCAAGAAATAAATAAATTCTTATCATATACATGTGCTCTATGAAAGTTCCCCTTTTCAAGGCAAACAGAACTTGCAGATCCACATGAGTTTGATGCAGGTCACTGAGGAAAAAAAAAAAGAAGGGAAAAATGTGATTTTTATAAAGATAAGATTATTAAATTATTGCTAAAAGTTTTCTGAGGAAGTGGGAAAGGGGTGTTGAAGGCTTTGCCATCCTGTACATCACCAGCAAGTCCCACTGTGGGGGCCATTCCCCACTGCCCTGTTAGACCTGGAATAAGGGACAATTCCAAGGGCTCCTGAAAGGCAGGACAGCAGCTTTGGCTGTGGCTCCTCTCATTGCCTGTGTAATTGCCAACTCTATTAGCAAAAATTGAACTTGCAGTCCTCAGGATCACAAAGCACCTGAATGAAAGGCTGGAATGTTTCAGCTGCTGTCTGTGCTGCAAGGAGCTGCTGAGCCAGGAGGTCACTGAAATACCTGAAACACCCCTATTCAAAGGGAAATCAGTGAGGGGAAGGATTACACAGAGCACTACGTTTGAAATATTTTCAATTTTTTGTATAAAAAATTTTACTTTCACGGACAACATGCTACACAAAAAATGAGGGGAAGGATTACACAGAGCACTACGTTTGAAATATTTTTAATTTTTTGTATAAGTACATTTTACTTTCACGCACAATGTGCTACACAAAAAAATTGATGGCTGCACAGTGATGGGCACCAACTGTCCCTGTTAGTCCCTGCACTGTAAATCACACACATCCCACACACCTCTGGGGAAAAAATGCTTACATTAGGAAAAAAAATTGTGTTCACAGTGCCCAAACTCAATATCAATGTGCATTTGTGCTTGATACTCAAAATTATGCAGGATCAATGCAGTCCAGGGAGTGGAGGGGTTGGGAGTGGCCCTGAGGAGGAACTGGGGGTGCTGGAGGGTGGAAACCTGGACACGACGTGTCCTGGGCTGCCCCAGTGTGGGCAGCAGGGAAAGAGAGATTCTGCCCCTGTGCCCAGGTGAGAGCCCACCTGCAGAGCTGCTCCAGCACGGGAGGGACCTGGAGCTGCTGGAGAGATCCAGAGGAGGCTCCAGGATGAGCAGAGGGATGGAGCAGCTCTGCTGGGAGAGCTGGGGGTGCTCACCGGGACAGGAGGAGGCTCCAGAGGGATCTCAGAGCCCCTTCCAGTGCCTGAAGGGGCTCCAGGAGAGCTGGAGAGGGACTTTTCATCAGGGTTTGTGGCCACAGGACAAGGGGCAGGGGTTTAAAGCTAAAGATTCAGGCTGAATATAGGGAAGGAGTTGTTCCCTGGGAGGGTGGGCAGCTCTAGCACAGGGTGCCCAGAGAAGCTGTGGCTGCTCCATCCCTGGAAGGGTTCAAGGCCAGTTTGGATGGAAATTGGAGAAACCTGGGATTGTCCCTGCCCACAGCAGGGGTGGAATGGGATGGGCTTTAAGGTCCCTCCCATCCCAGCCCATCTGGGATTTGGGATTTGGTCACACCTGGCCAGTCCCACCTGGGCCCCAGGCAGGACCTCGGGATGGATCCAGTGAAAACAGGGACAGATTCCCACTGATCCATGGCACAGTGGACATCCTGCTCTCTGTGACTGGAGCCTGTGGCAGCAAAAATGCAGCACAAATTTTAGGGCAGGGCACTGATCCCAGCCCCCTTCCCCTCCTCCAGCCTGAACAGACAATTGCTTCCCATTACTCAGGAGGAAGGCTGTAATTGCCCTCATAAAAGATGCACAAATAAACCAGTCTCAAACAAATTAATCCAGTCACACCTTGCTACTTCACGGGAGTGTTTTATCTGCACTGGCTTAAACACGATTATTATTTCTAATAGGTCGAGCTGGATTTTGAGCAGAGCTGCCATAAAAGTGCTGCCTGCTGACAAATCAAAGGTAAAGCAGGAACTGCTGCAAAGCCTGCACTGAACAGGCTCCCAGCATGTTCTTATCAGATCGTGGCTACAGGGACTCAAACAGGTACAAAAATCATATAAATACCTGGTAACAGCTCTTACCAGCAAAGCACAATGACACCCTGATCTCAGAGAGACTCAGATCTTCATCACTGGGACAGAAATCTTCCCCCCTGAAGAGGTGAGCGTGATTTCCCAGTGATCCATGCCCAGCACTCACACAGAACTCTGTGAGAGCCCAGGAATCTCCAGTGAAGCCTCTCAGTGATGAAATTCTTTCCACTGCTGTTTATCTATTGATTGGAAAGAGACAAACGGAACCAGACAGCAAAATTTGTGTCTCCCCAAGGAGCCCCAATGGCAGGATTATATCAGATACAGGTGGACATGGCCCAGCTCCAATCAGGGAAAACAGATGGCTGCCTTTTCACCAATGGGAATTTAATGAGACTTTGCCTGATGGAAATAGGAAGCAGAAATAATCACTAACAAAACTCTTAGCTTTAATTTCCCCATTTGCTTTTAGGGAGAAAAAAGGGTGAGTCAGTGAAGTGATCCCAGCTGAAAAGTGGCAGTGTTCAATAGCTTGGTAGGAAGGAAAAGACATTGATCTTCACCAAAATAGAGACCTTTAGTCCTGCTTCATGTGCAGAATACAAACAGAACTTAGTCTGTCTACAACAATATTTTAGAGTGCAACAGTGTTTTGGTGTCTGTAGATTATCACTGACTTTCTACTCACTTTGCAAATAAAGCTCCACTTTAAGAGTTCAAAAATAAAGAAAAAAATATATCAAAACAAGCATTTGGGTGATGCAGTTTGAATGAGGAGAAGTTTAGACCCAGCTCTCTGCTGAAAACAACATAATGATGAGCATTATTCTTGGTACACTGCAAACATCCCTGATCCAGAGGTTCAGAGGGAGTTTTGGCTGCTTAGCAGCCATAATTCCTGTGCAGGCACAGTGTACAGCAGGAGTTTGTTCCCATCCCTGGGAGCAGCTGGGAGTTATTCCATAAACCCAGTAAACACTCTAAATACACACTACAAAGCACAGAGAGAGGCAGCACACACCTCTGGCACTAAAGGCATTTCACTCCCAATGCCTGGTGTTTTCCTTCCTGAATTTCAGTCCTAAAAGGCAAAGATGTTTGTTTGGAGACTTTGAAAATAGACAAGGACACAAAAGCAATTTATCCCTTTTTATTCCTCCTCTCACACTGAACAACTGCACTGCAAGTCTTCTCCTTAGCCAGAGCAACATCTGCATTCTTGGAAATTCTAAGTTTACAAATAAAATGTTTGGAAATTATGCTCAATGTTTTTCATAATAATGACATAAAAACCTAGCAGAGAAGTGCCCTTTATCATTTCAGTTCTCTGGTGATCCTGAGCCATTTTAAAGTGCCCTTTCTTGTCTACTGCAAAGCAGAGAGAACAAAGCCTTAGGAAGTCAATATTGGGTCAATTCAGTGCAGTAAACACCTGAACATGGACAGAGCCATGGATTGAAACGGGATTTATTGGGAACGGCTGCTGCCTTAATTTGCAAGAGATCTGGGAAGGCATTTCTTCATGGGCTGCAGCTTTTAAAGCAATTTAGTGATGTGCAGCCAGACCCCAAACTTCTTCCTGCACCAAGGTGCCAACCAGCCAAGGGAGTTACTCAGCTTGGAGGAAATCAGGCTTTGATAGATTTTTATGTCTTAAAAAAACCCAAACCCTGAAGCAAACAATACATTTCACAATCTATCTTTGCCTGATTTTTCTTATAACATGTGCCTGTGCCAGCACGTCACACTTTTCATCCTCTTTACTGCCAGTGGATCTGCACTTTCCAGCACCAACTTTATGGTGACAGTGAAATCAAACTGCTAATTAAGAAACCAAAAAAAGAAAAGACATTAGCATAGGCAGAGCAGAAAAATGCTCTGTTTATTCAGAGTCAATATAGCAAATAAAAATAAAGGGAAAAAATATATAAGCAAAGAAAAATCAGGTGACAAATCAGTAACTGCTGTGGCCACATCACAGCCCTCTCACTATGGATTTTTTATCTGTATAACAGTTTTCCCAGCTCTAGTCCAACATCAAGCTGAAACCCAATAAAAATAAAGTCTGTGCCTTGCTCTGCACCAATATTTGCTTTTCCTAGGCTGTTTTTGGTTAATTTGCAGTCTGGCTCCTGCAGATTAAAACAGCTTTTGAAAAGATGCAGTTTGGGGGAAACACTGGTAGCACATCTCATTTAAATGCAGTCTAATTCATGCAGTGATAATTTATATTGACAGGACTTGGAGATAGGAGGTATTTGCCATTATAGGCTGGAATGCATTTCACCTGCTGGAATTCCAACATATGCATATTTCATGGCATGAATCGATTTCAAAGGTGTTGCATGTGTTTGTTTTATGTCTCTGAGGTTCAGGGAGGCTCCATCTTCTAGTTTTATTTACAGGACAGGAAAACTGAGATAAGGAATTCCCTTGCTGCACCATCCCTGCTGGATTCACTCAACCTCAGCTTCTGGACAGAAATGTAAAATTCTGACTGTTCTTAAGATTTGAACTTTCAGATTATTCTTTGAAGAGCCTCACCATTGCACCTGCTTTTTCATTTTTATTTAAAGCAGGACTATGGTTTTGTAATGAGCTTTTTCAAAGTGGAAATGGAAGGCAGGTACAATACTCAGAAGACCTGATGAGACCTAATGTTCTAAGGCAGAACTTTTGTATTTAGACAAGCCCTAATGGAGCAGTAAGAGAAGCCTCTTTTCCAGGAAATGCATATTATTATTACCATTTATTAGGGCTTCTCTGAAATAACCTTCCTGTGAGAGCACTTCTAATTAGACAATGCCAAGAGCTTAATTCACATTAACCTCAGCTGCAGCCTCCTGGATAATGGGGAAAGGCAGAAGGGCTCAGGCTGGATCTTTGTACAGCAAAGCAACGAGAACAGAACATTTTAAAAGAATTTTCATTAGGGAGAGAAGTTCCTGCCTGTGAGGCACATCCAGAAGCAGAAATGCACAATTACAAAATTGTTTTTACCTTTGAACACACCAGCACCTGGCTGTACACAGGCAGGGGAGGCACCAACACAGATCCCACTGCAAAAAACTTCCTCTGGCAGGGATAAATGTTGATACGAGGTCTCTAACTGAGGATTCTCCCCCTAAATCTCCTGTTGGGGTTTCCAAGAGGCTCAAACAATGCAGGGTTTTGTGGGGACTGTCAAAAGAGGCAGAAAACCCACGGAGGTTTTGTCAGGTTTCTGACACAGCCTCTGTCGTTTAGCTGGAAATAATTGAGTTAAAACCAGCAGGATTTCTACCATATGTTGCCCAGCCCTTGGTTCAAGGATTACAGGTCGTGGTTTTTGTGAGTGACTTGGGGTTTAGGGGAGTGATAAAATCAAACTCCATTTCCCCACCAGCGTTACAGCTTCAGCATTTTCCCGAGCAAGGCAGGGGAAAACAACTCCCTGTGCTCTGGCCATTTTGTACCAGGTGGATGAAACTGTGAGCCAGGAAAATGCCTTGCAGGGCTAAAGGAGAAGGATGGGCTTTCCCACAGCTGCACTGTGGGGAGAGCCTGGTGCTGCTGGCTTTGAGGTGCTGACCCCCAGCATCCCCATGACAACAACTTGGGTTTGCAGCAGAGGCAGCAGCAGCAGCTCTGAGTCTCAGCTAATTACCTGGGGACAGCAGGAGCTGCTCAAATAGAGACTCTGCCTTGATACATCTTCTTTAAAATCTTCTCATACATTTGTGCTCTGAACCTGGGAAGGGCTAAAAGCTGAAGTGCACATCACGGAGCTCTGGGCATTGATTTTTGATTTTTCACCCCACCTTTTCAATTCATTGGAAAGATTTCTGATCCCACACTGGTGGAGCAGCTGGGTCACTCCTTTGGAACAGCAGCAGAGGTGAAGCAGGGCAGCACCACAAAGTGCAGCCCCTGGAAAATGGAATTTAAGGAGGCTGAGGAGACGGCAGCTGAATTGAGAATTCATCGATAAGATCACAGTTAAAAATCAGGAGACGTTTAATTTAAAATCTATCATCACTGGGGTTTTTTTCCCCATGTTTTGGCCCCAGGACAACAAACTCCTGTTGTTTGCTGCAAGCTCCCATCAGAGAGCTGTGTTTGCTGCTGGCCTTCATTCCAAAGCCAAGGAACCACCAGCAGAACGTGGCATTTTTGACTGCACCATCACAGCCAGGATCCTGGGTTTATAAATTAAAACTGACAGAGCATCAAGAGCATCCCTGGCAGTGCCCAAATCCAGCTTGCTGCTGGCCTTCATTCCAAAGCCAAGGAACCACCAGCAGAACGTGGCATTTTTGACTGCACCATCACAGCCAGGATCCTGGGTTTATAAATTAAAACTGACAGGCACTTGATGCTCAAGAGCATCCGTGGCAGTGCCCAAATCCGGCCTGGATGGGGCTTGGAGCCACCTGGGACAGTGGGAATGTCCCTGTCCATGGAGGGGTGGCACTGGATGAGCTTCAAGGTCCCTCCCAACCCAAACCTCCCGTGGTTCTGTCATTACCTTCCAAATTCTCCTCAGAAAAGCTTCTCACTGTTTCTTGGGGCTTTAAAACTGAATTTAAATGCTGTATTTCTTCCCAGTGCCAGTGAAACCTGAGAATTTATCCTGAGGTTTGCAGCCAGCACATAAAACAAAACTGCTGAAGCCTCACAGCACAAACCAACATTTGCTCTTATCATTTAAAGCCGTAAATATGACACTGATCTATTCTAGCAAAATCTGGTCAAAGCCATCAGAAATCTCTTCTTGTATCCTTGGAAAAATTCATTGAAGTGAGGCAGCATGATGCTGCCCTTTAGAAAATCTTATTTAATTACTGAAGCCCATTTGAGAAGCAATACACTTCATACTTCCCCAATTACAAAGTCTGCTTCTGCCCTTAAAAAAAAATCTCAAGCAGAGCCAAAACTAAGCTCTGATTATAATTAAATTTCCTTTTTACATGAATGTTGGTATTTTCTTATGCATTCTGAGCTCTCTGCTGGTTATTGTAGGATACTGAGAGGGTACAGGGTGCTCAAAAGCAAAAGGAAGAGGAAAAAAAAGAGAAAATATTATAAGGAATCATGCACTTTTGCAAAAATATGCTGGGAAGGTTATGGGGGAAAAAAAGTTATTTTAAAAAAATCATGGGAGTTGTCATGATATTATCACTAACTTCAGAAGGTTTAATAGATATGTCTATATAAATATACATTTTATGAGCAACTAGCAGAATCAAGAGCATTGAAAAGTACAATTGAAAAAAGATGAAAGGATGAAAAGTATTTTGAAATTATAAGAAAATATATGATATATTAATATATAATATACTATATACAACATATTTATATCATATAAATATTTTTATATATACATTTAAAATAGATACAAAAATAACTTAAAATTTATTCCAAAGCAAAGTAAAGCAAGAGCAAAGATAAGAGGAAGACCAGGGAGAAATGTGGGTTCTTTGGAGAAAGATTTCAGCAACGCCAAGGCGAGAATGTTCAATCCATTATTTAATTAGTCTTATTAAAGATGTCAAGCAGGGAGTTAACACCAAGGACAGGAGGCTGAGGGCTGTCCCTGGACCATAATGGGAGCAGACAGATGTTTGCAGAGTGTGAGCACTGAACCTCAAACCCCAACAGCTCCTGTTGAGGCTCCGTGGAAAACAGCCCAGGAGCAGGAAATTGAAAAAGGCAATTGTTCTCCCTGCCTGCCAGCAAAGGGAGGACGGAACAACATGACAGCATTATTTCCATCCAGGAAAAAAAGAAGTAATCAGGAATAACATAATGATGTTAGTGGGCTGCCAGCAGAGGAGGTGAGCAGTGGCCAGGACACCCTGAGCAAGGACAAAGCTCCTGCCACAGCCACAGCCAGAGCAGCACAGGGCACTTCAGAGATCTGGGCTCTAGACAGGGATTCTCCTCATTGTTGTGATGCCTCAGGTTTTAGCTTTTATATTTTCCACATTCTGTGCTGCTTCAGTGTGTGGGTCTGGGTTCACATCAGGGCATGGTGAGCTCTGTGCACAGAGCAGGGACACAAAACAATTCCTGCTCCAGCTGGGCACCAAGGACAAATGATCCCAATCTCAGCCCAGGAGCACAAAGCCCGTGGGTTGCAGAGAGAAAAACAAGCAGGGTGGGACTGCAGGGGCTGCAGTGGGATTGGACACTGAACTGCAATGTGCACATGGAGCAGAGCTGAGCCCAGGGAGAGACCCCGGCAGCGCTCGTGCATTTTGGGGCCATTTGGGTTCATCCTGGGGGCAGCCCTGGCTGGGCTCTGGTGCTGCCCAAGGGGGATCCATGGAGGAGATCCTTGGAATCCATCCCTGCTTTATTCTGTGACTCTGGCCAGCCTCTGCCCTAGGGCAGCCTGCACAAGGCATGAATTGTGAAGATTAAGCCCAGTCAGGAGAGCAGCAAAGCAGGGGGTGGTTGGGTTTCACTCCCAGGGGAGAGTGAGCTCAGCACCTGCTGGTTTTTGGTGTTTTCAAAAATAATAACAACAAGCACCCTGGTGCCAGGCATCTCCAGGTGCCACCTGGGTGATGGCAAGGGTCTGGTGCCACAGATTTGGGAGGCACCACCTGCCAGCAGAGTTAGAGATCAGGATTATTTTAGATGCTGTTCTTTCACAAAACACAGGAGCTACGGATATATTTAAATATATAAATATTTATACACACATTTATGCATATTTACAGTGCTGGAAAGAGGTCCAGCAAGTCTCTGGATCAAGGAGACAACAAGGCAGAGCTGTGTGGTTATTTTCGCTCAAAGGGGACTGAGGGAAGCTGTGACAACAATTCCCAAGTTGTCCTGCACTGCAAGGAGGGAATTCCCCATTATCTGTGTCCAGGAAAACTTTGGGGACCTCAAACTGCAGGAAGGAAAATTCTAGTTAGACGCCAGAAGAAGCTTTTTATAACAATTTTTATTATTTTTTAGAACATAAGTCTATAAGAAATTATTTGAGGAGTTAATGAAGACTCCATTACCTGAAATTTTTGATATTTTAGAACAACTTCTGATGGCCCAGGGCTGCCATCAGAACGGACATTGAGAAATGGAAGTTGCTGTTGCAGGTAAAAGGTACAATAAACCAGAAAATGTGGTTGCACCCCAATATAAAAGTTAGAGAGGTGGGGAAATTTATTCAGGAATGGACAGGTATGGACACTGCCACAGATAACTTCTAGAAACTGAAGTTTCATTGTTGCTCTGGTGAGATTTAATCACCAAAGCAGTAAAATTCAAGATTTATTTGCCCTAACAAACGTTTCATAGCCAAGTGACCAGGCTGGTTCCTCCTGTGAAGGTTCTCCCACCCAAGCTCCCACTCAGGATGCTGAAGGCAGCTTTGATTTGAGCACTAAACTCCAAATTCTTCTTCCCAGCTTGTGCAAACACCACTTTTCTGGCTCAGAGGTTACACAAGGCTTTTTTCACCCCTTTTAAGCAATTTCCAAGAGGTGTTTTCGGTAGCACATTTATTGGCAGTTGCCACCCATTCTCAGTGTCCAGCTGCACAGTGAAACCTTCCCTTTTAAACCTTGCAGGAGTATCCCAAGTGGAAAACTCAGATTTTGCAGGACCTGCCCGTGGAAAGGGAGCACATCCCCCAGCTCTGCTGAGCTCTGAGTGTGGTGGCATTCCCAGAAGTGAGGAATTTGGTGAAATCCAGCTCTGTGTCTACCAGTGGGTGGTGGTGAACATGCCCAGCTCAATAGATGGAGAACAGACACTGCTCAGTTCAAGAAAACCAGCACCTAAATTGGAATGTTAAATAGCAGAGGGGAAAATAAAACACAGGACAGGGAATATCAAAACCCAAGAGAGCAGTGAGGGTGAAAAATGCACATTTGCAGCCCAGAAAACACAAGTTTCACAGGTACCTGCCCTAGATGTATTTATCATCTTCACAACCATGGTTCCAGATACTAAAAAGCAAAAATAGCTTTAGTAATAAAAAACACAGGCCACAGGGCAAGAAAATAGGTTTAAATCTAGATACTAAGAACTATAAACCTCTGAGGGAAATAAATCTGTAATCTAAATCACATCCATTTATAGATGGAAGACAGATTTGCTCTATAGAAGGAGCTGATTCATCTAAATAAACTACCAGGCTTGTATTTACAGCTCTGCTGAGATGACTCTGTTCTCCTTCACATGGGTATTGCTTTATTACCAGCTTTCTTGGAGCAATATTTCATTTCAGAAAAATGAACTGAAAGTCCAACATTTCATGTCAAACCCAGGATGCTCATTCCAGCCAGGATTAGCTGTGGTATTTAAGCATCTCTTCCCAAACCACCATGAAGCAACATCTTGCCTTGTTCCCCTGTGAATCCTGGGGTCATGGAATGGTTTGGGTTGGAAGGGACCTTAAAGCTCACCCAGTGCCACCCCTGCCATGGGCAGGGACACCTCCCACTGTCCCAGGCTGCTCCAAGCCCTGTCCAGACTGGTCTTGGGCACTGCCAGGGATCCAGGGGCAGCCACAGCTGCTCTGTGCCAGGGCCTGTCCACCCTCACAGGGAACAATTCCTTCCCAAAACCCAATCTAAATCCACCATCCTGCAGCTTAAAGCCATTCCCTGTGTCCTGTCCCTCCATCCTTGTCCCCAGTCCCCCTCCAGCTCCCCTGGAGCCCCTTCAGGCTCTGAGCTCTCCCTGGATCCTTCTCCTCTCCAGGTGAGCCCCCCCAGCTCTGCCAGCCTGGCTCCAGAGGGGCTCCAGCCCTGGAATCCCCATTGATGAAACAACACAACTCCTCATCATCAGAGTTTAAAGAAATCTTTCTTATCATTCTGAGAGGCCTCTTCAAGAGCCATTTTTTTCTCTAACCTGAGAGCACTCTGTGCAGAGGGAGCAGATTCCCAGTGATGCTCTCAGCCAGCCTGGACAAGACTTGGAGCAGCCTGGGACAGTGGAAGGTGTCCCTGCCATGGCAGGGGTGGCACTGGGTGAGCTTTAAGGTCCCTTTGAACCCAATCCATTCTATGATTTATGATTATGAGATCATTCCCCTGTTAAAGTTAGGGCTTGTTTCTTTTCACCCCTCTGACATCTCTGAAATCCTTTCCAGTGACACACTTTCAAACTCTATTTTTTTTTTTTCCAGGGGAATGCAGAACGATCAGTTTGCCTTTTTCCCTCAGCTGCTTCAAGACCAGGATCCAACCAGAGCTTTGCCTCTGACCCTGCTGCAAGTTCCCTGCTCCGTTTGCAGGAACATCAGCTCATTATTAGGGGAGATAAAGGGGCACCTCTGAGCTTCATTAGGGTAGAGAGAAGAATGGGATTTCAGATCTCTGGGAAGAAACCAGCAATCTTCTGGGTGCACAGCTGATGCTGAATGCCCCCAATCCTCAACACCTGTGAACATAACAAAGAAATCACCAATTATCTCCAGGTCTTGCCTCAGAATGGGATTCAGGAACAAATAGCTCACACAGCAGAAGGTCTGCCTTGCTTATTATTTTCCTCATTTGCAACTAAACACATTTTGGTTGGCTCTATAAAGAGTTGTTATTTGTTTTGTGTCAACAGTCAGGGTCCTGCTGTACTATTATTCATTGCATAAACACACATTTATTCCAGCAGTATCCTGCTCCTACTCCAGCACATTTTATTCTCTGCCTTTCAGATTCCTTTACAAAAGAAGAAAGGAACTGCAGAGATGTTTGTGGCTTGCAGCACTTGTGCATCTCAGCTCATCAATCACACTCATTTCCTTCCCCACAGTCTGTGCCTTTCTCACGTGATGTGTCTGCATTAAAACCTTTTTTTTTTTTTAATAATCAGGTGAATCAGAGGCAGCAGAGCCATTGTGTCTGTGTCTCTGGCTCATGCACTCAGAAGGAAATCAGAGTTACCAGAGAGAAGCTGGAACAGCAGCACTGGCAGACCTGCATTTTGCAAGGGTCTCCACAGACCTGGGAGTGTCAGGCAGGGGCTGTGCAGCCACTGAGGCCCCTTGGGAAGAGATCCAGGGAAAATCCCCTCTGGGGTCACCCAGGGGCTGATGCAGGAGGCTCAGGTGGGAATGCCATGGTCTGCTGTGCACATAAATGGGCAGGCAGGCTCCAAACTGGTATTTAGTGGGTGTGCTGTGAAAGGCTCTCAAGGAGCTGATGGATCAGAGGAACTGTCCTGTTCTGCAGGGGCTGGGGTGGGATCCCTGCAGCACTCCTGGAACATTCCTGCAGCATTCCAGGGCTGGCAGGGATCAATAACTGCATGCAGACAAGGAATAAACCTGTAATCACAGAAATCAAATAGGGTTTGCCACTCACCTTTCCTGGATCACATTCTGCTGTCCAGAGAGACAGAGATTTTACCTTGTGAGATATCCCATTTCTCAGGAAATGAGTGGATGACATCCTCCATCTATTATATAAATGTAACCATTTTTTTACAGTGGTAATAATATATCTTGATTTTTTTTCTTTTAATTCCACCTTCATTTGTGTGTAATTTCACCCAGCTTATTTTCCAGACTCCATCTTCTCCTTTCTTTCAAGCTGATTTATCAGATGAAATCACAGCCACCCTCTAACTGATGCAATAATTCACTCTTGATGGGTGACACACACACAGGTGAAAAAATATTGGCACAACACACAAAGTCATCTTAATAAATCATGGTAAATTAGTAGGGAGAACTCATTTTCAAGCTTTTAGCATAACAATTAAGATGAGCTGGATGAGAGTGAAAAGGAAGAGCTCAGGGCCAGGTTGGATGGAGCTCTGAACAACCTGGCCTGGTGGAAGGTGTCCCTGTCCATGGCAGGGGTGAAAGGAGGTGATATTTAAGTTCTTTCCAACCCAAACCATTCTGTGATTCTGTGGAGCTCCTTGGGCAATCCTGAAAAACAATTCTTGTAAACAAGACTCTCTCCACACCAGCACGAGTACATTAATATCACTGGCTGCACTTGAAATAAAGGCGTTTAAGGAGGAACTGTATGGAACTGTAAAGCAGTTCAAGAAATTGATCCCTACAGAAGCAGGCACATAACTTTGAAAGACATCAAATTCACCTGCAGGCTGGCATCAAGGGCATTAAGGAATTTGCCCACGATGAAGTGCATTTAGGGGGATTGAGACTTGGAGATGTTGGATCCTGGGAGTTCCCCAGTGTTCCTGCTCCAATGCCAGGCTGCTCACATGCTGAAATCTGTTCCTGGAGGCCTGCCAGGGATTTTTGCATGTGTTGGGTGCAAGGAAATGAATGTGAGAATGCACTGGGTGATGGGTGCTCAGTCCTGGGGGAGTCCTGTGGCACCAGCACTCCAAGTGTGGGAGCTCCTCTGTTTCAGAATGGACCAAGAAGGGATCCAGTGAGGGAAACACTGCCCTGCCCTGTGGGACATTTTGTATTTGTTGGGATCCTCGTGGCAGGAAGGAATGATGAATCTGACTCCGTGCTCTCAGAAGGCTGATTTATTATTTTATGATGCTATATTATATTAAAGAATACTAAGCTAAACTATACTAAAGAATACAGAAAGGATACTTACAGAAGGCTAAAAAGCTAATAATGAAACTTGTGACTCTCTCCAGAGCCTCAACACAGCTTGGCCCTGATTAGCCAATAAGTCAAAATAATTCACAGCAGAAACCAATGAAATAATCACCTGTGGGGAAACAACCTCCAACCACATTCCAAGGCAGCAAAACACAGGAGAAGCAAATGAGATAATTTTGTTTTCCTTTTTCTCTTAGGCTCCTCAGCTTCCCAGGATAAAAATCCTAGGTGAAGGGATTTTTCAGAAAATGTGAATGTGACAGGACACAGCTTCTGGAGCTGGGATAAAGAGTGAGTGTCTGCATCACTTCAAACCATTCCTGATCGATACCATTCCCATTTCATGGCAAATACAGCTCTGGAGGGCTTTCTCCTCAACTACCTGAATTTTGTCCATGCTGCTGCACACTTCCCTCAGCACAGCAAACCTGGTACCAGTGTTTACAAACACATTTCTTATTCTCCCACAAAGGCACAGCTATTCTATGGATGATCACAACAGGTTCAAAATGCACAACTTCCCACTTAAAACCCAAGTGCCTTTGTAATTTTTGCTCTGCAGTCTGTACAGAAAGACAAATAAGGAAGGGTTGGAGCCTGATTGTTGCTCTAGGACTCAAATCTGCAAGGTTGTAAGAGGCATTTATGAGAAGTGGTGTTTCATGAGCTTGGTAATTTGCAGTTTGTTACAAAGACAAATTCGTTTCTGACTAAATTGTATTGTAAGTCAGGCTCCTCAGGGAACATCTGACTAAAAGGTGATGTTAAAGTAATTTCCATAACATCAAACTATGAGACAAATTATAAACTTCATAGAGGAGAAAAGTGGGGGAGAGGAGCAGGAGCTGAGATGGAACAAATTTCTTCATGGTAGTGCTGAGAACAGGGAGAACTCAGATAATGCTGTGAAAACTGCAGTGCTAAAGCTGCTTGAAAACAAGCACAGCCTTGGGTTTTCAGCTGTTTGACAGTGACTGACTTCATCCTTGAAACCATTTCTCACACCATGCGGGCACCCTGCAAAGCCTTCTCCAAGGAGGAGACTCCTGGCAGGGACAGCAGCTCAGCCCCTGCTTGGGAAATTCCTCAGGGGGGATCTGCCCCCAAAAACTTCTCATCTTAAACAAGGCAAAAAGCAAATCTCACAGGTCAGTACAGGACTGAACCTGCCAGGGCTCCAGCAACCAGAACTGCCCTGAGTAGTGGGATACTCTGAGAGGAAGGAGCCTTTGATCCAGTGCTCTCCAAAAAGGGAACCCCAGCAGTGAGCACAGCTCAGACTGACACAGCAAGAGCTGATTTGGAATCCCAGGATGGTTTGGGTAGCCCCTTCAGGCCCTGGCAGGACTCAGCTCTCCCCGGATCCTTCTCTCCAGGGCTCCAGCTCCCAGAGCAGCTCTGTGCCCTTCTCTGGGCTCATTCCCGCAGCTCCAGGTCTCTCTGGTGTCTGGCACCCAGGGCTGGGGGCAGCAGCACAGGTGGGTCTCACCTGGGCACAGCAGAGGGGCACAATCCCCTCCCTCACCTGCCCACGCTGCCTTGGGCTTGAAGAGGAAAACCAGGACTTGTCAGCCTTGGAATTTCCAGTCAGGGCGTTTATCACATTGCAGTTACCAGCTGCAGCACAGAGATCCCATCTTATTACAGCCCTCACCTGGCAGGTTTCTGCATTTTAATATTTCAGCACACTGCTGTGGCTGTTCTCCCTAACGAGGCAGAGGAGACTGCAGGGCCTCAGTGTGCCCAGCTTGGGTGGGACAAACAAGGGGTGACAAAGGGTGGCAGTCACTGGAAGCAGCCAACACAAACAGAAAAAATCCTGTTTAACGTGGTGCAGTGGCTCTAAATGTGAGGAATGGCACGCAGCAAGGATGAGAGCAATTTATCCTGAATATTAGAAACAGCTCAAACAGTGAGGCTGAATTCATGTTCATGTGCCAAGGGAAAGGACTAAATGACACGAGAGAGTTCCTTTTCCTCCTGTAATTCCCATCACCTTATGATTCAGTGATAAATTCCCTTCCCACCTCTGCATTTCATTCATGTCATGCACAGATACAGCACCAGAGCAAACCTCCAAAGCCTCTGATGCTGTGAGCAACAAAATACAGAGTCTTCCCCAAAAGTTAATCATCTCTCACTTTGCTCCAACATCACTTGGATATTTTCTTGCTGTTTGGTAATTTCTGTTTTCTTCTTACAGTTCCCACTGGAAAGCTGTACCACTGACAAGCTGCTCTAATAAGAATTCCATACCTAAATTATTCAGGGCCCGTTTGTATTTATATATATATATATATAACTGTACTAGTGCTGGACTTTTACCTGACTACATTTTCCCCACAACCTTTATTACCCAAAAATATAAATGAATGCCATCACAACCTCCCTCAGCCTAAGAAATACCAAAAAAACCCCTCTATGTTTACAAATAATACAAGAAAAAAGGGCAAGAAAATAATTTATATGTATGTTATATTTATATTATATTATATTTATACAATATTATATGGTATATTTTTTTATATAATTTATAAAAAATCTTCAAGCTTAATCAGTTTTCCTCTGCTAGAGATGTTTCAATTCAGATTTAAAGAAATAAAAACCAATACCAAAAACTTAATTGCTTTTTTAAAAAATAAAACATTATTTTGCAAATGTTGAGCTAAGTAATCTTGATTTTTTTAATAATTTCCTCCCCATACACACGCTTCTATTTTTCTAGTTAACTACAAGCTTTGATCCATTTTTAGAGCTAGATGCAATCTGTCCAAAGTGACATTTTTTATTCCAAAAGAATTTTGTGCTGAAGAAGCTCACTTAGAGTGGAGCTTCAATTGATCCCTACATTACATCAGCCCTCCCCCAGGTCTCAGCCCCCTTCCAAGCAATTTACACTTCACTGGACCTCTGCAGGGGGAGGAAGGGGATTGCTGCTCTAATGTACACACACAAAATGAGTTTATTTCACCCAGGTGCTTCAGCATTTCCTCCACCTTGCCCCCCAGCCCTCACTCCTGCAGCCACATTTGTCACTCAGAAAAAGTGAGAAAAGCCCAGACATCCCCCCATCCAGAGGCCTAAAATAAATAAAAAATAAATTACAGCAGTTGAGGAAGGCAGAAGCAGATTGCTGGCCCCAGCCAGTGCCCAGTGATGGGCACAGAGAAAATATTTCCAGTGGCTCAGCAGCCTTTAAACCTCCTGCCTGAGGTGGAGATAAGCCCCAGGTATTTATAGATCTGATCTCATCTCCTGTCCCCAGTGAGTTACACAACAGCTCCCAAGGAATCCCACTGAGTCAAAACAATTCACATGAAACCAATGAAACAACCACCTGTTGGATAAACAATCTCCAACCACATTCCAAAGCAGCAAAACACAGGAGAAGCAAATGAGATTAAACTGTTTTCTTTTTTCTCTGAGGCTTCTCAGCTTCCCAGGAGAGGAATCCTGGGCAAAGGGATTTTTCCAGAGAATATGGCTGTGACAACAGCTCATTGTGCCACTGTCCCTTACTGCCATTAAACACTTCCCTGGCTCTGCTGAGGGTGCTTCATCTGCTCCGTTTCATGAGGAAACCATGGGAGGCTTTCTCACAGCTCTCACAGCAGTGACCACGGTGGTTCTTTGATCCCTGAGATTTTCTGTGTGTACCAGCTATGGAAAAAAATCAGCCACTTTTCCAGCATGGGACCCTCAAAGTCTCATCTTGAGGTGCACCGGGGTCAGGCTGCTTAGAAGTGTTACTGAGGTAAAGAGAAAAGCACAGTAATTGTTAATTATTACATATTAGGGCAATGATTTGCCAAGATAGGCACCACAATTTTATGTTCAATAGCTCAGAAGTTCTACCCATGAGGTAAATAAAACTTATTTAACCATATAGAGAGGGTGGGTAATACCCCATTTTGGGTTTCCATTCCTCTCTCTGGCAAAAGGGAGCTAAAACCCCCCAGAGTTTCACTTGGAATAAAGCAGCACCTGAGCCAGCCTTGCCTGGGAGGAGGATTTGTGTCCAGGGACGAGGCCACTGCCCTGCCCAGGAGAGGAAGGAGCAGTTTAAGGTACCTGAGCATTTTCCTGCTCCAGGAAGAAAACATTCAGCAGCCAGATGAGTGAAACAGTTAATAATTTCATCTTCCACACAATCATTTTCTACAAATTATGACTATTTTCCCCCAGTATTTGCTTCTCCCATTTTCTCCTGGCAATATAATCCATGTAGAAAATTATCTGAGCTCTTTAGCTAAAAAGATACTGACTTATTTATTTCATCTCAATTCTGAAATATTTAGAGGGTACCATCTAATTTTGGAGTGTTCCCACACTGTAAGTGATTTGCCTTTGCTCACATTAAATGGTTCTCATTCCAAACACTGCAGCACTCTAAAATGTGACATTCCCTGCCTGCAAAGCTTTCCTTTGTGCTTGGGAAATGTCATTATTATTATTATTATTATTATTATCACTATTATTATTATTATTATTATTTCATACTACTATTATTAACTTTTTTTTTTTTTTACAGCAATGTTGCTGAACTCAGGGCCCTGTTGAGTGCAGTCCTTTCCTGAGGAACAGGGAGGTTGAAGCACAGAAAATCCAGCAGGTGGTGGAGGTCAGGTGAAGTTTGGGCTGGCTGGAACCACGTTCCTCTCTGGGACAAGGCCACCTGTGTCCTCTGCCAGTGATACCAAAGGGGCTGGGTATTTATTTCTCAAGTGCCATACTGATAAACACTGGAGCACAGAGAATAGATTTTGACAATAAGGTGATCCAAGAGAAAAGAAAAAATGAATCCTCTCCAAAACAGCAAATTACATTTTTAATGGTTTGGGGTTTTTGTTGGTTTTTTTTTTTTTTTTTGGTTTTTTTTGTTTGCTTTTTTTTGCCTTTTTTTTTATGTGTAGAGTTGCCTTTTGAGGGATGTTCTACACATTGGGAAGGGGTGGAGGCAGTGCTGGCAAAGAAAAGATACAGATTTTGAGCTCCTTGCTAGGAAAGAATTGTTGTGGGCAAGCAAGAGCAGCAGTCCCAGCCCCAGATTTCCCCACACTCCATCACTCTCCTCCAGAACAGCCTCTAACCCTGAAAACCCCAAAATCTTTCCATACCAACAGCAGCAGCTCTCAGGAATGATGTTCCACTGTCACACTTGGTCTAAGGAAAATGTCAAACCTCATTTTAGTACTTAATTACACAATTTCCAACACTGTCCTTAGTTTTCATGCTCTGCTGCCCATAGTGTGAGTTCCTGTGTCCAGTTTGAAGTTATTTCAGTGAGGTAAATCAGCCTAAAAGCAGCTTTTTACCATGGAGACTGAAAGAGAATTGTAAGTGTCTTATGTGTGAGAGATGTAGATTGAGGGTTGGCTTTTCCAGCTCTAACAGCTCAGGGATAAAATTCATACAGCATGATCTCCCTGCTTTCTGCTGCTCATTTAGCTACAAAAATCTGAGGGATGCAACAGCTTTTACAACTCCTTTGCTCCATGGAAGGAGAGATTTCAGCAAAGCAGCGTCAGTCTGGCAGTGAGAAGGGCAGCAATATCACCCCAACAACAGGAAACATATATAATATATATAAAACCAAAATTCTTACCCAGCTCCCACTGTGGCGAGTGACCCCACATTTATTAATTAATATGGAAACATCTTGAGACATTATTTAAAGATTTAACTAATTTGTAATCATAACCTGGCCCCCGCAAAAAAAAAAAAAAAAAAAAAAACCCAAAACCACACAAGACTAATGCTCACCACTTGGGATAGTTTTCAGAGGTCAAGAAAATAAATGTTAAGTCCATGTTTTTAATTAATTTCTACCACATAATTCTCCTCCAAATGGATTTTGGAAAGAGAGAAGTAACAAGTCTTGCCTGCAAGGCAGACAAGCAGCAGGAGGTGCAGGTTTTGAATTGGCTTTTAAGGAGTCAGAAAACCCACAAAGCTGCCAGCTGGTAAAATTTAGTTCTGGTCCTCAATTTGGAGAGACAGACAATCCAGAGCTGAACAGAAGCAACAGCAGTTTGCAGCAGAACCGTTCCTAGCAAAATCCATTTACTTTAGGCATTTTTGATGATGAACTTTTCCACTTGCTCCTGAATTCGGGCTGGAAGGACAGTGACTGATGGCTTGGGGAAGAGCTGAGATGGGAGCTGAGCACAGAACACAGCCCAGTGGCTGGAAATAAATGTGTGTGGAGGTGTTGCTGTGCAAAGCAGCCCCATCCATCCTTTTCAGCCTCAAAGGGTTTGGAAATAAACACAAAGTCTGGGCTGGAAGTTCTGCCCTGAGCTGAGGCTGGGGGCAGAGCAGGGACACAGGGCACACTCCAGCCCCAGACCCAGGGACCCCACAGCTTTCCTTTGCAGCCTGTAGAAATAAAGGATGATTTTGTACCAAATTCATTAAATAAACTGTCAGGAGGGGTCTTTGCACCTGATCCTTCTCTACCACTTAGAGCTGCAGCCCACATAATGTGGAGGAGGATGTGGATGTGCTTGTTTTGGCCCAAGAATGGGGTAAACTGGGATACCAGGAATACTTGGATATGCATGACTGGGACACCAGGAATGTCCCCCTGGGCTCCACATCCCTGTGGAGCACACCCTGGGACAGGGTTACACATCACACCTGACACCTGAGGAAATGAGAACTGGCCAAGGAGCAGCTTTGATCCTTCATTACTGCAGGTGCCAGCCTTGCTGTTTAACTCCTGTCTGCCAGAGAGTACAACAGGAGCTTTCACACCTCAGCTCTCTTCTCCTCATGCATTACTCTGCTAATGCAACTTGCTGCCTTCTATTGGCAGGGAATTACAGAACCATTATTGCATGTTCATGAGAAAAAGCTCCAGACAGCAAGAGGTCAACAGGTTGAGCTTCACTTACTTTGGCACTGTCAGCAGTTGGCACTGCTCGTGTTTCATGACAAAAAAGTCTCTCCTTATGCTGGAAGGAAAAAAAAAACCCATACTCTGCTTTTATGTCTTGGTAATGCAGACATTTGGTTTTGAAAAGAACAGCTCAGTTCTCATTCAAATAAAAAATACTGACTTGCACAAGGCCTTACTGTTAAACGTTTGCTTTGGGTTTATATTTAAAGTCATGCAAAAAAGGCAGGCAAAACTCAGCTGAATTACATTTTCTTTGTCCCTTATGCTTTGTAATTCTTACTGAATAGAAATAAGGTGGGATTTTTTTCTCCCATTACCTGTAGCAACCATGGCTCTTTGTGGGGCTTCAGAGTGCATTAAATTTGTGTCTGACAAGACTCTACCCAGGCTCCCTAAATACTGGGGCTGGGCTAAAGGATCACAGGGGGATTTTATGTAGACATGGCTATTGCAGAGATTGTGCAAATCGAGACGATTGAGGGGAGTCTCCATCCCTGGAGGTGTCCAAGGAAGGCCTGGAGGTGGCACTCAGTGCCCTGGGCTGGTGGGGATCAGTCAAAGATTGAGTCCAACCTTGGAGTTCTTTTCCAGCCTCATCACCTCTGTGATTCTGAGGGGTTTTCTTCTGAACCTTCACAGGCAATATTTATTATCCTTACTGCATTTCAGCCTTGAAAGGAATTTCTGCTCTCCCATTCCAAACCACTTAAGAAAATTCTGTTTGTCACTCATTAAGCAGCTGTAGAGAACCACACAAAATTATTAATACCACACGGCTGTGCAAACAGCAGGGAAAAACTGGTTACCACATTTTCCTCAACAAGCAAGGTAAAATCCTTCCAATTAACATTTTAGTTAAGAAATTCACTCACCATGCCTTTTCTTAAAGGTTGTAGCTCAGTCTTTTAATTTTTTTCACAGCATTTTTCACCGTGGCTCTATTGGAGATTAGATACCCAGCAGCAAGAAGGGAGACAAGTGAATTATACTTTTAGCTCATACTTTATTCTCTTTACTTTAAAACTTCAGGAACTCAGGCATCTATTTCACCCATCATTTATCCTTGGAGACTAAGGCAGCTTCAGGGAAAAAAGCAATTACCTACTATGGAAAGTCTAGGAGTTACAATTATGAAATAATAAAATGTCAAAGACACGTCTAATTTAGATATAGGGTTTTATACTCAGCTTAGTGAAACAGTACAAAATATTCTCTGGAATTTCTCTATCCATCAGGTGGAATCACTCCTTTGACTGTGATACCAAATGCAAATTCACAAGTGTTTGTACAGCAGATCTGAGCGTGCATTAGAAATCAGCAATTGAAAATCTATTTTGCTTACCTTGTCACCAATAAGGGGATTACAGCACTAAAAACCACTTTTCCTTCTTGGATACACTAAGTAGAACAGTTCTGTCTCCAGAGTGAGTAGGACTCAATTTCCCTTCCTCTTGGTTCTTGGAGGAATTTAATGTCTCTTCCTCTCAGTGCTTGAAGTGTCACTGACAGTCCCCAAAAAACAACTCCACCTCCCCCCATGGCCACCTCTGGTTACTGCTCAGCAAAGGAATCCTCATGATTTATAAACCTTGAACAGCAAGAAACAAATTCCAAAGGAACGGCAATAGCAGAGTGTAACCAAACTTTCCACAGTGATCTTTACCCAACACCACAAGGTTCTCTGGGATGCTCAACTCCTGAACTGCAAACTGTGGCTCTGTGCTGCCAGGGAAAGCCTTTGTGATCTTCACATGGTGATAAGCAGCACTGCAAGGTGGCAGAGAGGGGGAAGAGATAAAATCCTTTATCATATAATCACAGGCTCAGATAGTGCCCAGTGTGGCAGTGCAGCCCAAATTCACAGCCTTGCACCTCGAGTGCTGCTGAGCTCCACTCCTGACCCTTAATGAACATTAAAGCCATGAACTTGCCCAAATCTGGCAAAAATAATTGTGAGGATGCCAAGCTGGACTGGGGAAGATGCCAGGTGACCAGCAAGGAGCCAGTGCTGGTGCTGTCCCCTGCTCTGCAGGAGCCCTTGGTGTGACAATGTCTGCCCCAGCCCCTGCTGCTCCCCGAGCTGTCACAGCAGCCAGGCCTGGATGGGGCAAGGGGCACAAGGTGCAAAACCAGAACTCAGGGAGAAAATGCTCAGGAAATCCAGCAAAATCAGAACTCCGGGAGAAAATGCTCAGGAAATCCAGCAAGCAAACTGAGGGGGAAGCATCCTGCATTATCTCAACATGAAGGTCTGTCACAGCCAGGCTGTGGGGCAGGAGAGGCACAGAGAAGCCAAGGGACATCCCCTCCACAGACATCTCCAGGTGAGCCAAACCTCCCCCTCTGCCTTGGAGACAACAGCACCGAGGAGTTTTGTAGCAAAATTCAAGCTTGTGTTACAGCATGAGGAAAAAATTGTTTTGTCTCGGCCTCAAAGGAGCAAATTTAGCATTGCCCAACACCTTGTTCTGTTCAGAGGTCCAAACCCTTGGGATTGTGCATTTATTTGTAAGAAGTGAAGCCTGTGGTGGTACAAAATTCATCCCAGAACTAAGTTCTGTTCAGAGGTCCAAACCCTTGGGATTGTGCATTTGTAAGAATGCCTCTGGTGGTACAAAATTCATCCCAGGACTAAGCGAAGAAGAGGGAAAAAGAACAGTTGGTTGTGGCTAAGGTTAGTGAATTCTTCATCATAAATTAAATTTATGCAGCATATTAAACTTCAATCTTTGAAAGGGTTTTTTTTTATCCTTTCAGACTGTTGTAAAATGACATTTAACAAAAGGAATGAGGACAAAGAAGCTGGCTTTAAAACAGAGCTGGGCAGATTTAGGACCAACATTCTCCAGCACCTTTTACCTTCTGTAAGAGAAGCCAAATGACCCAGGAGCATCTTTTCAGTCCTGTTTTTTAGCACCAAGGCTGCTGCTAGGGAACCACGTTCCCTACTGTTCTCTTTCAAAAGCAACACCAGCCCAGATGTGTCTGAGGAAAAGCAGAAGGGTGAACAGTGCCAACGCCCAGGATGATCAGGCACAGCCCAGGGAGCTCCCAGAGCTCCCAGCACACCCTGCCTGCAATGCTTCCCCAGAAGGGCAGTCCTGGGGCAGGCTGAGCCAGGCTGAGCAGGGCAAAGCCAGATTCTCAGGCAGAACTGCCAGGGCCTCCTCCAAGAGCAAGGATAATCACTGCCGTGCCCAATCCAGTTATTACCATTGCACACATCACTGCAGTCTGAAAGGGAAATCAAATGAATGTAGCAATCTAAAGCTTGGATTTGTGGCAAGTTTGTCTCGACAACCTTCCTTTCCTTCCCCACCCAAGTGAGAGAGGCAGAGCCTGTGGACAATGAGGAGGTGACACCTGCAGAACAAACAAGGCTGCCCTGGACAGGCAGGGGGAGATCTGAACTGCACTTCAAAAGGAGCACTTTGGTGGTGATCTAGACAAGATCATATGAAAAGATAATGTTTAATCCAGACTGACACAATCTGCTCATGCTGGCTGGAGCCAAGGAAGGTCTGACACCAGGACTCTGTGAGATTTCATACTCACCACTTCCCCTCAGCTCAAGATAAGCCTTGCTCTGAGCTGGGCACCTGGCACATCTCACAGACTTGGACACAAATCTGGGGATCAGGATTAAAGCTTCCAGCCAAAAACAAGCCAGCCTAAGCTTTTCTTCACTTCTTTATAGGCTGAGGAAAATCAAAACAAGTGATTAAGACGGTTCTTTGCTTCATTAACAAATATACAAAGTTTTATTTTGTTTATTAGATTGGTTTTCTGTATGTTAACATTATCATAGCAGTTATAACCCACATTCACAGCAGAAATTTTCTAAGAGCATTTTGCAACACTAACTGCTGTATCAGAAATCCTTAAGAGAAACTTATCTTTTAGCTACTCAGGTAACTTGAATAATAAAGTGCAAAACCACAATAAAATTTGACAGACATATGTCCCAGCTCATATTCAGTGGAAAAGAAAGGTTTATAAGACCACTAGATATGGATTCACTGCACACAACAGAAGAGTGTGACCTGAAGACACCAGTTTTCAAGTTTTCCCGTTACCAGACATTGATTACAATGAATAATTTTCCATTACTTTTAAGGGTAACATATAGAAATCACAATGAGGTTATAAATAAAACAGAACACATTGGCCAGACAACCTGAAGCTTAGCCCTGTATTTGGTACCTTTTACCCAATAAAGGTTTTGGGAAGAACTGATGACAGGAACAGTTCATTTCTTGATGAAATAGCCTCTGATTTGACAAGGAACCAACTGGCAGGACATAACACAGCAGCTTGTGTGGGACACAAGTCATAAGTGGATTTTTTATATGTATTTTTTACCACCCATGGACATAGACATGGTCTCATTCAACTTATGATTGCCAGCACTAATTACTGTCCTGCTCAATCCAAGAAAATAGAGAAATCTCAGAATATTATGGGAATCAGGTGCAATTTATAAACCACAAGCCAATCTTTTGTTTCTCTGTCTCTACAGCCACTGCTGCAGCCTCTCCAGTACCAAGCACTCTTTCCAAGACAGACGAAGTATCACAAACTCCAAGGGCCTTTCCCTTCCTTCTCCCTGACTCATGGATCTTCATGAAGCCCTTTGGAGCTATGACTTAACTGAGAATCACCCACAAGGAGACTACTCAAACCTTTTAGAGAATGCAAAGATGCAAATTAAATATCACTCTAATTTCGTCAGCTCGAACATTGCTGTTCTTCTACCACTTGCCAAAAAATGACAGTTCAGCAGGCCAAGCTTTAAGAAATACCAGAAATTTGAACTATAAATTGATTCTGCATCCCTTTACTAAGCTCACTTTGCTAAGGACACAAGACACCACTGTCAGAACAGAGAACAAGTTAACCAGCAAGCTTTAAGGACCACGTCCTGCTTATAGCTCTATGTGTAACCAAAAATTGCACAACATACATTCCCAAAGAACTCATTTGTACACAATACTCTCCTTCACATTGTTCTATTTGACTACAGTCAGTGCTCTCATCGAGGAAACAATTCCATGCACAAATAGACAGCAGAACATCCAGTGCTATTTGGGAGGCTGCAGCTTTGCATTTCCCCCCTTTTTGATCCTTTCAGATCAGCAAATGCAAGGACCCAGCTGTTGTACCTGGGATAAGGCACTTGCCCCAGATGAGCAGTACAGCACCAGGCCAGTGTGCCAGACAATCTGCAGGGACCTTTTCTTCACCATTTAGAGCCAAACAAGGAATAGTTCTGGAGCAATTGTGCTCTTTCAGCCTGGAGTGCACCTCCTGCAACAGCTTGTGCAGCTCTCAGAAGCTGCTTCACATTCTTCCCTAAACCTCCTAGTAATGGCCACGGATTTTGCAAACTTCCAGAGGTTTATTCTATTTCCAAATCAGCTCGAGGTGCACTTCCAAGGGATTAGTCAGAACTTGTGAAACATCACCAGGAAATCACAAAGAGAAAATTTCCACCTGTCCAGCAGCAGCTCTTAACCATCTACACAGCCAAGGTTTGTCAGTCGAGGTCTCACATGATTTCAATTCCCTGAAAAAACAAAGTTGCCTTATGGCATGCATAGTATAGATATCACTAGTGCTACCTGGAAGAGTTCTAGCTCCAATCCTCCTCCCTCCCAAAGGGGACAAATTCAAACCCACTTATCTGAATAGTTTTAAATTCAATCTTTGCTGCATATATGTCAAATAAACCTGTGCTCCAAACCTTGGAATAGCTCAGGAGTAAAAAAACCTGTTGACTTGCCACTAACAGAAGACTAAAAGAAGTGAGATCTAGTTTCTATCAAAAACAAAAGCACATCTCACTTCTGGGTTTATTTATTACTTTCTCAAAGACATTTTTATATAATTATTCTGATATTCTGATATAGATAACAGCCAAAATCTCAGTTCTAAAGAAAAACCCCTCATTTTACACTGATTTGAACTCCCAGTAGCTTTAAGCACCCAAATAATTTTAATTTCTTTTTCTATTGAATGAATGTTCTGCAGTTCTAGAAAGATGAGTTATGCACTTTTGTTCACATACAAAAAGACAGTCTAACAGATGTAAACTATTTATTGAATATTTGCCACCAATATTGTTAAATACATAATCTTGCAGTTTTCCGCTTTCAAGTTAAAATGTCAGAAACAGAACACCAATATTTACAATTCTTGTAAGGAATGTTACATAATGACACATTAAGGCGTAAATTCTTTTGGCTTATAATTCTGAAAAGAATGATAATAGCAAAAAGTGATGCAAAATCTTTCTTGTGAGATTATGATTAAGCTACAATGTTTTACAAAAATATGGTGTAAGATGGCAATAATCCCATTCAAAATCCTGCATTAGGCCCCTTGGGAGGGGCTGATAATTTATACAGTCAAAACTTTAAAATTTACATATAAAGGTACCCTATCCACCATTGAAAAGTACAACTCTCAACATATACAGTTTTCAGGCCACAGTTTTGAAGGTCTGGAGTATCAAGTTGGTTTGATGAATTAGTCGGTTGGCACTTATGAACACATTTATTGCCCTGTGGAAAGAGAAGAATATTGCTTCAGAAACTTCTAGAAACATGGCAGTGGAGAAACCCAGCATTACTGGCACCTAGGCTTGGAGAATTGGAAGCACAGGGATGTTCCACCCTGTGCTGACCTACCTGAGCTCCCTGCTGGCAGCCAACCAGCCTCATTTGCATAGCTAATCCCAGGAAGGCTGTGTTGATTTGGCAGGAATTTAAAAAGAATTTGGCTCTCTATCATCACTGACATCTCAATCCTTTCCTTCTGGGATTCAGATAACCAAGGGAAAACCGTGGAACAGATGACTGGGGCTTGGAACCAGATGATCTTTAAGGTCACAGCCATTTTCTGACTCTGTGATTGTTAAACACCTTTCCAAAGCTGAGCTCTTCACCCCCCAGAAATTCCAGAATTGGCAACTCCTCCCTCTAGGAATACTAAACGTGCCCACATGTGACAGCAATGTACTATTTTAGTTACCTTTCTGCACAGAGAGGTGTGGGGTCACAGAATTTTTCAGCTCAGGAATGGCATCTGAGCATGGCTTGTGTTTAGTGCTGGGGGGAGCAGGGATCTCACCCAATCAGACTGACCGACTGACTGAAATTCCTCCTGACTTCCCAAGGATAGGAAATACATCATGGAATTTCTTACACTACTGCGAATAATTAACACACTTTAAGCTTAAACCCAGAACACAGCACTTCTGTCCAGGAATCAAAGTTACCAAAGCCCAAACTTCCCATTTTGGTATCAAATTTAGCCCCAGTTTCAGGAAAACAAGAGAAAAACAAGAATGCTTTGATGGGAGCAGGATTGTACTCCCAGCTGGGCTCAAGACTTTTCTTTCCTTTATAATGCACCATCTCCTGGGTGCTCTCAGCCTTTGCCAAGATCAACAAGAACTGACATCAAAGTTGGTTCCATCTTCACAACAGAACACTTTGGCACTGTCAGAATCTGAGGGGGATCCACTCATCCTCCAAAAGAATCACTGCAGTGAATTATACAGGAACAGTGACTGCAAATCCCAAGGTGAAGACCTGGAAAATGCCTCAGTTTGAAGGCTAAAATTCTTAGCTAGAAAAAGATTCAGCTGAATCATTCCAGATACTGTGAGGGTCTATAAAGAAAGACCAATAAAATTGTAAATCAAAGAGAACCCTGCACAGATGTTTTGTATTTGCATGTGATACTTCAAATAGGTAAATTACTTTTCTCAACAAAAAAATTCATAATTTCTTTGTCCTTGTATATGCACTGTAAAAACCCACACAGGGCCAGGAAATTTAACTTCTCATTCAAATTCAAAACTAACACCACACATGGGTGTTACATGGTGGTGAATTTAACAATTCTCCCTTTCCTCAAAGGCAAAGAAACAGCATTTTAAAGCAGCCATGGTAATGAGAGGACATAGGTAAGGAAATAATTAGGCAACTCCTAGAAAAGGCAGCTTACACCCCAAAGCCTGTCCTATTTTCCTGTTAATCATTATGTAAATTGTTAAAACAACAGTACAAAACCAACAGGACAAAAGCATACTTACTTTCCATCTTTAAAATAGGTTTTCAAAGTATCACTGAAACTTTTGGAGTATTTTACAAACTCTTTCTTTTGATGCTCAAGTGCCTACAAAAACAAAAACACCAGGAGCAGAGTCTTAGTTCACATACTTCTGGGTACAGCGAGAACCTTGAGGTTAAACTGATCAGAAAATTACTTAATGTCACATCAGGAACAAAAACTTTTGCATTATTTTTTTCTTTAGAAGAAACAAAGAGGAATAATTTTTTTCTCTAGAACTCCTGAGACCTATCATACAACCATTCTGTTGTTAAAGCTGGTTTCATTGACCAGCTAAGCTCTGCTGTTCATCCTTGGATGCAAAGGATGCCTCTTGTGTTGCTATTGGAAATAGTGGATGAGGAGCTGGTGCACATACCCGCCGGTTCTGGTACTGGTATTTCTTGAAGACATTATTTACTGTGTCAAGGAGCTCCTTTATTGCACTTGCAATGTCCCTGTTGGGCAAGAAAAAGAGAATTTCAATATCCTCAGGAGATCCCATGAAATGCTGGAATTGAGTCCCTTCCTAGCAGTCAAGTATTCCTCAGGGCAGTCTCTACAGAGGAAGTGTCAGACGTGATGGAGGAGACCAAATGCAGAGAGCCACAGCAGTGTCCTGGGAATTCAGCCTTGGAACCAGCAAGTTTGGTCGAAAAACAGCCCCATCATTTCTAACTGGGATCAGGCTCTCTGGCAATGGGAACAGTGCTGCTACATCTGCAGAATTTCAACATTCAGACCTAAATACAAGAAGTTTGACCTACGCATCTGCAGCAAAATCCATCATATTGTACTTACTTGATTGTCTGAAGAAACCTCACTCTGTCATTGATCTCATCTGGAATCTTACTAAGAATCTGTTTAAGTGCTCGTGCCTTTTCATTAAGATCTTGGAATTCAGGTTCAGGTCTTTCAATCATATACTCTGGCAAAAAGAACATATTCAAAACCACCATTAGTTTGTCCTCAAGTCTGTAGTGACAGCTAAAAACATGACACAAAAGCAGCACGATTGCCAGGGTGAATTTGAAGGTGAACAGCACAGAAACAGCCACGAGCAGAGAACTGCAGTGAATAACCCCTGTGTGAATCAGGACAGTGCAACAATCACCTTCATTACTGCATGGTGGAAAAAGAGCCCATCTTACTTTATTTGAGACATTAAAGTCATCAAATTCAGTATTAAAATAACTTAAAGCCTGCAGTATATTCTCCTTCTGTGACAGTGTAACTGCTGCTTTTAATTTGAAGTAGGAAAAAAAAAAAAAGAGGATGTTATACTCCATATTTGCCATTTCCTGGTTGTTAGCATTGCAAAAGGTGAACTATGCACCCATAAAAACATAGTTCTAAACATTCATTTTCTTTCTTTCCTCGTCTTATTAGTCAAATGTGGTGTTCAGGGAGATTTAACTTCTCCAATAGCAGCATTCAAAAATACAAATTTTCTTCTACCATGCATGAGAAAATTCTACCAAGAAACAAATAATGTCTTCTGAAAAAAAGAAGAAATACAGAATTGCATGTTCCTGGTTAACAGTATAATTAAAATACAGTTATCCAATACAGACTTAATTACCTTCTACATCATCAGCTGCCATACGCAGAAGAGACTCTGTGAAATTCACATCCACACTCTTCTTCTCCAGAATTTTCATGATGATGTCCTGTGTAAGACCTGGATTTTCTTTTTCAGCCTGTATAGCAGAGAAATTTTATATTCTTAAATAGGCAAGACCTGGACATTGCAAGCACAAAGATTTTCTTGTAAATTGCTTCAGATACTGCAGGAGTTTGCTAGGAACTTTGAGTGTCTAACGGCTTTAGACCAGTAGATTATATTAAAAACATTTTTACACTACAAAATTAATTTTTCTTGGCCTACATCACTGCTTTCGTATAAGCAACTTTTCCAATAAGCCCTTGCACTCATTTTAATTTGAGTAAGAAATGTTTTAATAAATGTCTCTATCCTATTATATTTTCATAAACACCAAGCTTTGAGACAAAGATATTGTATCCCCTGGAATTTAATTCACTCCAACACAGGTGCTACTCCCCCACCTTCCCCATGACATTTAAAAATGTGCCTCTCATGAATCACATCATATGCTCAGACATCATCTGGGAATTGCTCTTTCAGAAAAAACCCAGCTTTTGATTGATGACATATCTAAGTACAGAGCTGGATTAACACTGGAGCTGTTCACATCACCTGTGCTGCTACTAAAAAACTGCTCTGTGTGGAAGAAAAATGAGCCTCCGTGGGTTTTTTTGCTGGCACTACCATTTTTACCAGCATCTCAGTTTAACATTATTTGCATCCAGCTTAGCTCCTTCCCAGAATTGTGAAAACACACAAAACCAACCCACACTTGTAGGAGCTCAGTTTGAGACTTCAGCCCCTCAAGGTACATTTAGATTTAAGTGCAGGAACAGGGAAGTATCCCAGAGTTGCACAGCTCAGATATGTCATGCCTGCCATTATTTTGTTTCAATATTTGAGAAGATCACCACTTCAATAAAGCAATGTAAAGGAATTATCTGTATTTTCACTCCTTAGGAATACAATGGAAAAGTCAGAAGAATCTCTTTTTTCCATTTACTGCTGGATTTCTACACAAACACTGAGCTTCATCCACAAAAAAAACCCATTACCACTCACTTTGTAAACCAATTTCAAAGTCTGCTACGTGCCTATTACTCATGAGAGTCTATTGTACAAATCTTGTGGGTTTTAGTCTAAGTTTATTATTTATTCACTGACTGCTGCCTCATTTAAGCTTCTGTTCTATATGGACAAGAGAAGAGTCTGTTTAAAATTGCTCATTCAGATTTCTACTCATGACATCTGCAGACCTCTCAAACTTCCAGTTCATGCAATTGTCCACTTTATTTTTAGACTACTGGATCAAGGATGAAATCTCAGATAAAAAGACAAGGAAACAAGAGAGCTGACCTTTTAGCTTCATCATACACAGCTTACTTTTGAAATAACCATTTTTCAATGCAAGTTACTTCTCACCTTAATAAAAGCTGCTCTCAGTGTCTGAGCTGCAGATAGATTTACTCTTTCTAGCTGCAATAAAAGTTTAGAATTAATTATTAGCATTCTGTTGTTATCAGAACAAAACAAGTCAAGTAATCACACCTTGCCCCATAAAGCAGAATGGAAAGGGGGATTGACAGAAGCTTTCAAATTGCTGGTCTCAATTCAAATATACTATAAAGTTAATCCCAAAGCAAAGAGTTCCCCCCACAAATGAAAATAAAAATCACTGGATGTATTTTACAGCAAAAGTCTGACAGAAGATTGTGAGAACATCTTGACAATCTCTGATATTCAGAGGAAAACAAATATTAAATTACGACCATTAGCAGTAAAATTAAAATGCATCAAGCTGTTCACAGGTTTGACTGTGTGCTATCTCCTGCCAGAGAATACCAGAGCTGGCATTTTTGTCAAAATCCTGTGTTAAAGGTAAGAGAAAAGCTCAGGACCAAGATAATCAGCAAGCTTTGATGAGCATGAAACTATTCACAGCAAGAAGGGTGAAACAATGCAGAGAGACAAGATGTGTTAGACAAAGCTTTCCCAAGATGAACAGCACGTTACTGTGGCCTCATTTCCCAAAATAAAGGGGATTACTGCATTCCAAGGTAAACTGGAGCTCACCTCATTAAAGACAGGGTACATAACAGCATAGAGAGGCATGGAAACCATAGAAGTGGTCTCTGCTTCATTCTTCATCTCTTCCATTGTCATCCTCATTCAAAGAGCCACTTCTCAAGGAAAACACTATAGAAGCAAAAAACTCCTCATTCACTGAAATGTCTCTTCTTTTTCCTCGTTGTGCAAGAATACTTGAAGAACTTGGGAAATCTATTGTCCTTGGGGTGTGTGAGAAAAGAGAAAACAAACACACAGTTACAAATGCTTGAGAGGGACAGGTTCTGAAAATGACAAGGCACAGATCAATGTCAGTTCTACTGGGTAGAAACCAGGGATTTCTTACTACTTGGGTCCAGTAAACATGGAATGACCACTTGGTGTAACTTCAAAACCCTAACTGAAATCTATTAAGTGAATATTTTAAAGAAAAGGTCCTACCCCAAGTGTTTTCCCCTTCAAGTTCTTATGGAATCAATTCTCCTGAAAGCAGGGATTTTATGTGCTATTTACAAAAATCTTGCCACCACTCATAGGCAGCAGCATAAGGTTCCTGACAAGTCCCATGCAGGAAAAACTTGGAAAGCACTACATACTGCAGCCCAAACCTCATCCAGATGCATTGTGACTATTAAAACCACCTATAAATACTCCATATTTTTGCACATGCACCAAGCTGTGATTCTGCTGGAGATCAGTGCCCACTTTCCACCCATCTGAACGTGAACACTACATCTTTGGTTTTATATAAGCTGAAGTCATGTTTCCACTCAGGGTGTGCCACCAGCTATGTTAACTCAATGGAAAATTATTGTTCCAGTAACTGAACCTCTGTTTTGGAAGTTCTCCACCCAGCCCAGCTCATCATATCCAACATGGAAGGATCACTGCTCAGACCCAGAAATTATGTTGAAAAGAAAAAAGGTCACCTTACAGTTGATAAAAACCCCTTGTTCCAGCCTGCTGTATTTTCTATTAATCAGATTCTTTTAAAAATATTTTATATTACATAATTGAGTTTAAAGACCTGAAGTCCAAGTCAGAAATAAAGATAGAAAGATATTAAGGGTTTTAATTTTTAGATTTGCTTGGAGGATTTAATGCACTAGAGGAAGGATTTTTCCTCCTAGCAAGCTCCAGACACCTGGCATTTGCATGACTGTGTAATTTACTGACATTTTAGTAAGTGAAAAGAGTGAAATGATAAGAAACAGCAGAAACTACTCCAGTAATCAATATGACTTCCTGAGAGTATGAACACATTAAGAACATGCCAAGACATTTCTTCAAGCCATATTCCTCATTATGCTCTGCACTGGCTACAGATCTTCAGGCTGTTTAAACAGAAGAACAGGTATTTTTTGTCCTGAGCAGATCTATAATTGTTGAGCCATAATTATACAAGTGAAATTTGTTACTGATTAAAGTCAGCACAGAGAAGAAACTGAATGACTACAAATCTTGTGCACATCTCTTCTGAGCTTGTGACCAGTAAAAGCTGAAGAAAAATTCAACATGACTACAGTAAAAACTTTATACAAGTGAATAACATGGACTGCTTCCTGCAAAACCTCACTTTGTTTCTCTTGCTGTTCCAGCCTCAAAGTGCCACAGAGGAGCTGATTCCCCCAGCCCCAGAAAAGGATTCCTGAGACTTTAGAAAGGGGTCTGGATGGATGAAATGAATCCACAGGGATGGAACTGCAACAATCAGGGGTCTCACAACTTGATCACCCACCCCTGGTGTTTTACAGCTGTCAAGAACATGGAGGAATACAAGTGAATATTCACCATTCCTCAAAAAGTTGAGTGTTTTCCCAAGAACTTGTTTCAGTTACATAAATTCATGCAAGGTCTGCTCACATGGGGGGAGGGAACTTGTCTGAACAAGTTTTCACTCCCTACTGCAGGTACAAGCTGTCCCATTTATTATCCATGTGTGTTCCCTGCTGGATGGAGATCTGCTTGTTTTGCTGTTGGATTCCTCCTCTCTGGAAGTTCAGTCAATGTCCACTCGTAACAATGTCCACTTGTTACACATCTGACAAGCACCACCTGCATTCACAGATGAATTTATAGCACGTTTTTATCTGTAGTCTCAGAGTAAGTTTTTTAAATAGTTAATTCAGGTCACTGAACATTGTTCTACCCAAAAGATTTTTATCACAGGAAGAAGGGCAAAAAAGGACAAAATTGCCATTAGATATAATTACTTTGTTTTTATGGGTTAGCAGTATCCACACACACACAAAAGGAAATACTAAGTGAAATGATGGATTTTTATGATGATGAAAACCTATTACACTGTGAGCTACCATGAAGAACTCATTTTCTCCTGAAGAACCATAAGCTATTGTTACTAATCCATGGTACAGTTAAAATCCTCATATAAAAACAATTATACATTATCTATCACCCCTTTTCCAGACACTGACATTTCAAAAAAAAAAAACCAAAACAACACTTGGATTTATATCAACACAAAGGATACCAATTTTGCAACTGAAGAGGTGGGTTTATATATATGTGCACACAAGAAATATTTAAGAACACCAAATGCTTTTGTTGCCAAGGTATGAAAAGAAATATATTCTATTTATCACACTGCTTGTTCATTATTTCAAAAATCTTCCTGTTTTCCAGAACATACACTAGGAAGCATCACAGTATCATGAAGGACCCGACTGCTAAAATTCTCAAACTGTTTATCTTTACAGTTAGGAATCAACTTCACATCTTTTGGATGCAACTTATTCACTTCAGTCTTTGCTAGTGTTAAATAGAAAGAATAATTATCTTCACAAAAACTCTGTGTTCATTGTGTTACTGAAAGTCAGTCTGTCATAGCTGCACTGCACCACATCCAAATACTCTTGAAGAAGGTCTCAATCCTGATTAGGGACTAAATCCTCATGAAAACTGAAGTTTCTGTTCTATTTAGATCAATTATCAGCACATCCACTAACCTTCAAAATGGCCTGACTCAAGCCAAAGTTTAATGCACATTATCAGCAGCAAGGAGGAGCTTTCAGCATTTCTTTTAGGATGTGATCAAAAGCAGCTCTGCACAGCTGCCAGACTTCCTGACAGTGTCTTGTAACAGCTTAACTTCAGTTCCTCCAATCTCAAAAGAGCCTTTTCTTTGAGAGGAGTTTACCCTAGTTTCATCTGTCCTCTGGTTTATTTTACATTCTCAAAAAAGGTGGAACAAGATTCCATGAGAAGGTGATTTATTAGGACAGCACAGTGGAGTGGCAGAGTTGAGAAAATCCTGGAAAACTGTAAGATGTAGCAAAGGTGTTACGCTGCTGGCAAACCTGTTAATTGGTCTGAGGGGGCAGATGAGGAGAAGGCAGCAGGACACTGCCAGATACTGAACTGAGGGTCAGCCTGATCCTCCTTTGTGTTACAGGGACCCACAGACCCAAACGTCTGGGTGTGCAACAAGAGTCCTGGGAGAGAACCTACAGAATGATACAGGCAATTGAAACAGAATCTGGATTTGTCAACTGTGCTAAAATACCAGTTAATACAACCCTGACAGCTCAGTCCTGACCCACCAAACACACCAGGCTGGTTCCAAGAGATGCACTAACATGGACTACGTGCTTTCACTGTCAGGATAAATCTTACATTCTAACCTTTAAGTCTCAGCACTAAAATATGATCCCAGCCAGTCAGCAAACATGGAGAGAGCTGGTATATTTTAGATGAGGAATAGATTTGGAAAGGTTCTTTGACAGACCTATTCCCCCATAGCTACACAATGACATTTTAAATCATTCAACTGAACTTTAACAGAAAAAACCCCAAAAACCCAACTCCTGCCAAGAAGGGTGAAGAGCACAAACCAGCACACTTCCCACATGTACAACCACCATTGTCAGTGTCTAAGGTGACAATTTGCTTTCTCTAATGTGTGTCATTTACTGACAGACTTTTGGTCATGCACTTAAATCAAGCACAGCTGCCTAATAAGAACACAACCATCCCCATGTAACTACAGCAGGCAGGATCCTCCCCAAATCCACAGCTGCTCCTAGGCCAGGCTGAACAGGAGCGAGGTTTCCATCAAAGGAAGGTGTTTGTGTAACACAACCTTCTGAAGCAGTGCTTAAAGCAAAGAGAGCAGACTCTCATGATTTCAACTTTTCAAGTTTTAAACCAACAGAAGTATTTGGTATCAATTGGCAGGGTTCCAGCTCTGTCATCAGCAGATCTACCTCTGCACTGATGTTGTCTCTGTTCCCTTCTCCAGGCTCCATCCACCCTACATCTGGTAAGTGCTTAGACATTAATATTCTTTTTTAGAAAAGTACTACAGAGGAACAAGGCCCAAGGCAGTGATTACAAATATTATTATTTCAGTGCTTGGCTTCCAGCAAAAATCACAGCTCCATTCCTGCTAGAAAAGACTACCTTGCTGCCAAGAGGTTCCGCTCCAGTTTTTGCAGGGAGGATTCAAGAAGAGGTTTCACCTTTAACCTGATCTGAGATCCCTGAGTTCCCAGAAAGATTCATTCAAGTCCAGGAAGAAAGAGTGGGGGAAGGGAAATAACAGCATAAATTCCATCTGAATTCAGAGGCAGAGCTTGAATCAAAATGTAAGACCAGTGTGCATGGGAGGAGGGAGTGTAGGTAATTTACTATTGCTGTTGTAAAGTTTATGGAAGTAAAAAAAAAATAAATTGAACAATTATCTCTTTTAACTACACACACACCCCACACCTGTCTTGGTAACTGGTTTTGTCATTAATGGTCACTTGAATTTAAAAAAACCCTAACCCACACATCTTTTTTTTGGTCAGATGTTACCTTACCTGCCACTGTATTTTAATTATCAATTGCAATTATTTCCCATTGTATAACTTAGATTATGTGATAAAAAGCTTCAAAGCTTTGTGTTTCAGATACAGAATTACTTTCCTTCTTTTTAAAACTGAGTATGGGTGGATTCATTGGGATTAGCATACAGATCAAGTATTAGGATAACAATCTGTATTTTAAAATCAGCAATAACAACAGACTTAAAAGGCATCCTTCTGAACCGATTCCACATCCTGCTGGTTCTTACACCAAACAGTTTCACTGCAGAGCCAACAAAAGGAATGTCACCAGCAAATAGTATTGAAGTTTGAAAGTGTCTTCAAATGCCTCTCACTAGAATAGAAATGCAGTTTTCAAACATTTCCACACATGTGTAACATTTCACCTGCAGTGAAATTCACTCTGGCAAAGCAGAACTGCTTATGCATTTGATTACTGTAAGAGCAGTTCTATGACTAATTCAGAAATGACACAGACCTGTGATAAATCCAAGATGTCTATTTTTAGAACCATATCAACTCAAAAAACAAAAACCAAGCCTAGCCTGAAGTCAGGCTTATGATTAGTCCATATTCTTTTGCTGTACTTCAAAATGGAAGTGATTTAATCTGTCCTAATACAGCCAGTGTGTCTCACATGAGACCCCACAGCCTGTGCTCCAGTTCCAGAACTGTTACACAGCATAACTGAAACAGGTCATGGATGTTGGAATATATAACCACAACAACATATCCCCGTTTCTCTTTCTTTTTCACTTCTTTGGGAATGTGAAAGTGAAGCCATTACTTTACCAAACACAAACAGGTATGACACAGCTCCAAAGGGACAAAAATACATTCCAACGTGGGAACAAATACCAGAGGAGAATTAGTTCCTCTGATAACAGGAACAGCAGAAGGTTTCAGCCACCCAGTATGTGCGAGCTACAGGAAAAACACCAACCCAACTCACCAGTTCAGTGAGCAACTTAATGGGACACCCCAGCCCTGAACAGCTGCCCTGACTGCTCAGTCCCCAAGGGGGGCACAGCCGGGGGAGCCTGCGGAGAAGGAATCACAGAATCAGTCAGGCTGGAAAAGACATCCAAGATCACCGAGTCCGACCTTTGAACAAACACCACCTTGTCAAACACACCATGGCACCGAACGCCACGTCCAGCCTCTCCTCGAACACCTCCAGCAACGGGGACTCCACCACCTCCCAGGGCAGCCCATTCCGATGTCTAATCACCCCTCATGTGAATAATTTCTCCCTAATGTCCAACCTACACCTCCCCTGGCGCAGGAAGGGGGAAGGAGCCGAGGCGCCCTTTCTCCCTGCCCGCCGCAGCCACCTGACAGCGCTCCGCTCCGAGAGGACGAGCTAAAAATAATACACACAAAAATAAAACACATCCGGGCCTGCGCCTGCCGGGCCCGGGCCGAGCGAACCAGCACCAGGCCGGGAACCCCGGAGCGGGGCCAGGCCCCAGCCCCGCGGCCGCGGGAAGGGCGGGGAGAAGGACAAGCCCTCGGCGCTGCCTCAGGGCCGGAGGAAGGAGGTCACCGCCCGGCCGGGAGGGGAAGGGACACCCCGCGCACCTTCCCCGCACGGCGAGGCCGCCCTCAGCCGCTGCCTCAGCCCGGCCGCCCCTCTCGCAGCCCCGGAGGGCGCGGCGGGCCCCGCGTCCAGCCCGCGAGAGCCGGGCAGGGCAGGGCTCGGCGCCTCACCTGCCCCGGCCCGCCGAGCCCCCGCTGCTCCCGAGGGGCTTCGCCGCCGCCGCCGCGCCGGAAGCGCCCGCGAGGAGCAGGAGGAGGAGGAGGAGGAGGAGAAGGAGGAAGATCCGCGGTGTTACCACACACCAGGCGTTGTCCGGAACCGCGCGCGGGGCCCTGGGGCTCGTAGTCCGCGCTTCGCGACCACAAGCCCCACAATGCCGAGCGGAGCGGGGGCGGGAGCGCTGGCGGGGCGGGCCGGGGCGGGGACAGCGGCCGGGCGGAGCGGGGCTCAGAGGAGCCGAGCACATCCCTGCACGGCAGAGAGGCGGCGGAGCGCGGAGCGGCGGCAGCAGCACCGCCGGGCAGCGGGCGGGGCGGCGGCGAGCGTGCCGGTGAGTGCGCCCGTCCCTTCGCGGGGCTGTGTGGCCGAATAAACCGGGCGGCTCCGGCTTATTTCTTACACCGGAGTAGCGGCGGTGCGGAGGAGCCGCTGCCCGTGCGGGGGTCGCCGGCGTTCCTTGGGCGCCGGAGGAAGGGAGGGAGGGACGGGCTGCGCCCGCTGCTGCGGGAGAGGAGCGTTCGGGATCAGAGCTGCTCCTCCGGCGTGGGATACCCGGCGGCGAGCGGCAGGCAAGCCCAGAGCCCCTCCGGTGCTCGCTCGGCCGGGGAGGGACGCGCTCTCTCCCGGCCCCGCGGAGCTCAGCCCGCGCCCCGGCGGAGTTGTGCTCGGCTGAGGGGAGTGTGGCGGTGCCGTGCCCCAGAGCCCGCGGGTCCCTGCGGCCGTGCAGACCCTTCCCAGCCCGCAGCTGGGCTTCCAGAGCCCGCCCGTGAGCGGCTTCTCCCGCCTGTGGCAGCCTCGTCCTGGCCGCTCGCTGGGCGCGCCGCAGACCGTCTGTGCGCCCCGGGAGCTGGCCGCTGAAAGAACTAAACTTGGGCATGATTTGTCGGGGTGACTCTGCTGCTAGTAAGCTTTGCGGTTTGAAGATTCAAATTACATTGTAGGAAGAGCTCAGCGATTAAAATTTAATATTAATATTAAAGCATCAACTCAGTTCTAGGTCCGAATTTGCATTTCTGATGTGTCGCTGTTAACGCTCACTTTATAAAAACGCTGATCGCTTCTAATATTAAGGCGTACGAATTCCCCATTGTGAGCACGGGAACTGAAGCATTCAACTTGTCAGCATTGGCTGTAACTTCTTGCGGTGCTGCTGGCAGGGTGGGAAGAGTTGGGTGCCTTTGGGAGCAAAGGGATGATGTGCAGGTGTCCGTGTGTGTTACCCATCCACATCTCCTCCTTCGGGGGAAACAAAGGCACTGGGTGGGGGAAAAATAGGAAAAAAAGTACCTGGATTGTTACAGGTGTGAATCTTCTCCTTCCCGCACCACCTGGTTTTGTTTTAATCAGATCTCTCACATATCGATGGGTGATCTCTCACATATCAAATACTCTACGCATCCTGGTATTAAAAGACTGCTTAAAACCTGCATCGTGTGCGTGAGTTTTGTACCGTTAATCACCGTTGAGCTCAGATATTCTTCAGTTTTCCCCTCATTTTTAATGTGATCTGTTGATTTAGTCTAATGGAAAATTACGCCCTTCTGTGTAGGGGAGAGGTGTTTAGTAAAATGTTGTAGCATAGATTGAGCCAAATGTCTGTTTAATGGTATTTTATTCTTTCAGTGAAATTTGTATGTTTTAAATAAAGCTACAAAGCTGCAGTCATAGAGCTGCTAAAACTTAAGATAGTTACCTCTTCCATCAATTTTGTGATACTTTTCCAGGTTCTGTCGGGTCTTGGTTGGACTTCTGGGGGTTGGACTGTGAGGCTTGGAGTAGATTCACACTTTGTTATTTTACATCCATTGTATTTTTTAGAATTACTCTGGCTTGGTTGAGTGTGATGAGGAATAATTGCCAAGGAGAGGGAGGGAGCAGGAATGGTTGAGGGTTATTTTTTTGAGGTGTGGGTTGTCTACAGAATTGCACAGGACAGCCTAAGATATAATGCAATGTGAAGGCTTGTGGCAGTGTAAAGTTTCCTGTTAAAGGCAGTCATGAGTTCCAAAATTTGACCTCATGAGACTGTCTGTCCTGTATTTTCACATCCTCTAGTCCAATTTGAGTTGGGATTTTTAAATTTGCTTTGAGTTTGTCTCTTCATCTGCCATTGTCAGGGATTTGCTCACATGTAGATGGAAGCTATTCGTGAGCGTGTCAGTCATCTCCTTTCATATTCGGGGTGAACAGTTCTAGGAGCACTATTGTAATAACTCTCTTGAAATTTATTCTGTGGATGTAAATGTAGTATTTATGTGTAGCTTAGTTCAGTTTGTAACCTTGTGTATCACAGCACGTAGCGATGAAAATGGGTTAGTGCTGGTAGAATTCTTCACAGCAAGATCTGACTACTCCCCGTTATTTAAAGGCTTCTGCAACTAATGTTTTACTTCTCAAAATTTCAGATTTGTTTTTTGAGCTGTTCATCATCAGTGGAGACACATTGTTGGCATGCCTGAATACCTTTAAAAATAATTTCTAGCAATTTGTGTTCTGTGTGGGCAATACATTATTCTGTCTGTGTAAAGCACAGGCTGAATTAATATAGGGTACATCTGTCCTATACTGAGTCTTCAGGCTGTCCTTATCTGAATTAAGCTGTGTGTTCAAAATAACGTTCAAAATTGGTGTGTAAGCATGGTTTTCAAAGTTAATGTTTGGTTTTCTCTATTTTATATGGTTTGCATGTCTCTGATACAATATAATGGGCAGATGGTTGGGAAAGATGTCTGTATAGTCAGCTGTAATTAGTGATAAATGTGTCTTTATGAATATATACATACTTTGTATGTATGAACAAACAGAGGAGTTTAATTTAGGAATCCCTTAAAAAAATTTTGGGTTTAATTTGTGTCTTCCCAGCATGGTCTTGTGAACTGGATGACTAAACATTAGCAGAATGTAGAGGTGGGGGAAATAACATACCATGTATTCCTGCAGGAGGGAGGGAAATACTTTGAGTCTTGAATTATGGAATTGACAGGAGGACACATTTTCTGTCAATGTCTTTGTGAAATAGTCCAGGACATAAAGCTGTAGCCGCTTCAAGACAAAAAAAAAATAAAAATCCCGTAGTTCAGTAATAACAGGGAAGTTTTTGGTGCTTATTTTCCCTCTGTACTTGGCATTTGAAGCAGTACAAAATGACAGGGATGTACAGATGTATTGATCCCATTAAGAATGTGTTTATTTCAGGTGTAAATACTCAGTGCAGTCACTAGGAAGGTTGTGTTGGAGAAGGTCTGTAGCTATAAAGTAATGTGAGAATATTTCCTTGCCTGCTTGTGGCTTGGGTAGTTCTCAATAGCATCTCGTTTGGTGGCCTTAATGAAGTATCTGTGATAAAGAATTGTTCTTATGTGGTGTGATTAAAATATCAGCTCTAAGGTCGTGTTCTGGTTTGTTTAATGCACTTCAAAGCTAATGATTATGAGAACTGCAGACCGTGGCTAATGGGATAAAAGCTGTGTGAGTTATCCATGTCCTTTTTGGGCTTTTGGAGTCATTGCAGAGCAGCTGTAGCTGTGAGATGGGGAAAAAAGGAAATTTCTTATTCATACAAGCTAATGAGTTAAATGTGTGTATGGCTTTTGGGTTAATGAGATTTGACCTGTGTTGTAAAGGATTTTTGGTTTAGTTCAGTGTTTAAATATTGTGATAATTCTTGAGAAATATTTTTGCAGGCCTTGAGACTCTTACTTCAGGAAGAATCAGTAACGACTGTCAAGAAGAAGAAAGTTAAAACAATGTGGTTGTATTTAGTTTTAACCAACTAGCTTCCAATTTATAGGCCAGCTGTCTTTGCACTAATTTATGAACTTATGAACTGCAGCCCTGAAGTCTTTCATCATTACAAATAAAGAAATAATTGCTTAATAATGCTCTGTGTTCCTGCTCTGCCGTGTGAGTCTGACAGTTCCAGCCCAGTGATGGCTTGATGGGCCTAATGGACAGTCTGCTGCTTCTGGAAAGATCTATTCTGTCCCAATCAAAACTGAAGCCATGCCATGTGTGCAGGGGGGTGTCAGGTGTACAAACCAAGGCTTGTTAGCCAGCAGTGATCTCCCCAGACTGTGGAAGAGCTGCAGTTCCTTGCTTTTCCTCTCCTCTAATTTTGTCATGCATGTTTCTGTGCGCGGAGTAGGTTTGGGGGGATTTCCTCATCTCAGAAAAGAGAACTCTCATTTCCTTTTTAACCTTTCTGCACAACACACTAAAGGCTTTGTTTTGCTTTTGCGAAAGTTCTGAGAATTCTGCTCAGATACCACAGAAAGCAAATTTAATTCCCTTTGCAGTGAGACAAAAGCCCAAACTCTGCTCACCAGCTGCGTTTTGCATCTGGTACTGTTTGAGCAGCAATCCCATCCCAGCCTTGATTCTCCTGTGGAAGTTTGGAGTGAGCTGGAGGACTTGGACATGTACTTTTCACTGTGATTTTTTAAAGTGCCCTTGGCATGTCAAGGCAGTGTTAAGAGCGTGGGTACTTTGCCAAAGACAGCCTGTCGGAACTCCTCAGCATCACTCAGCCACTGGAGATTGCCTCCTTCCCTGGCACAGCAGCCAAGTGCCAGGGTTTGGGGACTGTCTCCATGTCTGAGGTGATGTTTGCTGCCCTAGTTTTCCCCATACATCTCAGTTATGTAAGTTGGAAAGAAAGGTCTAAAGATTTAAGGCATCATTTTTTAATTGGTACACCAAAACTGCCCTTTTCCAATGCTTTTCTTTCCCACGTTTAAATTAAAGCAGCTCCTGGAGCATTTAATGACTGTGTACTTCACACAGCAATTGGAGTTCACTGAAGCAGCTCATGTTTTCTCTCTCAGATATCTTTTTCTCAAAAGAAGCATTGCTCCAGTTTCTAAACTATTTAAAGTAATTAATCAAAACCTAAGACGACAGGAACAGCTTCTGTAATATCAGGTCCTCAACTTGAGATGAGGCTGATGCAAAGGGAAAGTGCCCAAGTCCCCACCAGTGTGTGTAAAGCCTGTAGGTGAATGATGACCTTTTCATCTGCTAAGAGAGATGAGAAGTGGGAGGAAGAAGACAGGGGAACCGAGTTATTTTTACTGTAAATATGTCAGTTTATTGACTTGTTAATTTCAGATTTATTCAAAAAAGCAGGAGGAGGAAACACTAATGTCTGCCAAAAACAAAGTAATTAGTGGGAGTTGAAAGATGTCTAATGACTCTTGCAAGTACTAAAGAGGAATAAACTAGTCTCTTATTAAACTGGATATGGACTTTTAAAACACTGTAGTAATTCTGTTTTATCTTTAAAACATGTGCAATTGCATATGGTAAATAAAAACCTAAAGTAACATTGTTTATTCACAGTAACATTACAGGCAGAGAGTGGGATTTTGATTTTTAAAAAATTTCAAAAAACCAAAGCTGACTCCACACTTCTAAAATAAGGGTTCAGCTAACACTTGACAGAGCTTGAGTTTGAGTTGAAGATGACAGAAGAGTTTTAGATTAATGCTTAATGTGCCTTCTACACCTCCTTGGTCTAGAGTGACAAACAAGATCTTGTTTCATGACTGCATGTGCTATGGAGCAGCTTCTTTTTTCTGTGCCAAGGGACTCTGGCTGTGATGAGTCCAGTCACAGGATTCATCAGCACATCTGCTCTCCTGCTTGTGTCTGTCCCAGGGGAGCTGGGAAGAAGAGGACAGCAGGGGCTGAGAATCTGGAGAGAGGTGAGCCAAGGGTTAGGAAGGGCAGCCGTGCAGCTGTTGGAAATGAAACCTGGGAGCTTCGGAGCTGAACCCTTTAATTCAGCACTGCTCTGGTCTGAGGTTGCTGTGCTCTCATTTCCATCCTGCAGTAATGCTGATTGAAGTGTGACAGATTGGGATTATGTGTTGTCCCCAACTGGTGACAGTGAAAGCCTGGGAGGGCTCCTCTGCCTTTGCCTCGGGTCATTCTCTGCATCTCTTCCCTCTTGCTCTGCTGGCCTGCTTTATCCTCCTCCCTCCATGGCCAGGCCTGTCCTCAGGGATCTGCTGTGCCCCCAGTGCTCCTGCAGGCTGTGCTCACAAATCCCTGCTGCTTTTATCCCCCGGGGCTCTTGACTTCTGCCACCTCCGCAAGGCTCAGAGCTGTGTTTGTGGTGCTCCGTGGCTGTAATTGTCCATGGCTGTTCCTCCTGGAGCCCTGTGCTGTGCACGCCTGGCTGCAGCTCCCCAGTTCACCGTCACCTCTGTGGTCACTGCAGGCACCAGCTCTGCTTGCTCAACAGCACTTGTCCTGTTGGTTGCAGGACAGTGCCTTGGATTTGTCCTCCCCACGTCTCTGAGGCACAGGGAATGTCCTGGTGTCACCAAACCCCACAGGGATTTTGGAGCTGTTGGAGTCTCCACTTGCTCGGAAGATACTTGGCATCATCTGTAGCTGACAGTTCCCATCTGTTTTTCCTACCATGCCTCTGTTAAAATACTAAAGAAAGCAGGAAATTAGATATAGGGGAAGATACCAAGGAAAACAAATATCAGAAAAAAAGCAAGCAGAAATATTTAATTACAGGGGATATAGAGCAGCAGGGCAGATAAGATACCCATGACAGTGAGTAAGAATCAAATTGACTGTAAGTAGATCTATTTTGAGGGGATGATATGCATGAAGCAAAAAATGCCATTAGTAGTTTATCATATAGAAGAAATGTGAGGGAGGAAAATGTGCATGCAATATTAAAACACAGTGCACTTGTGCATTTGACATAACAGATAGCAGGTCCCCATATATGAAGTGACAGCAGAATACCCTTTAGCTGCAAGGGGACAAGCTTTCACTCAGTCACAATGCAAACAAGTTCTGGAAGTGATGGAAGCATATTTCCCAAGAAGAACATGAGGACATCTCGTATTTGGGAGGGGAGAAAAGCAGCAGAAATTCAAATCTGCATCTAATAATTGTTACAAGGAGCTGGGTCTCATAAGGATCTTTGTTACCTTTAGTAAAATCCCTATGGAGATAGAGGTATGGAAATGTGTTCCCACTATTTGTCATCTCAGCATTGGCAGAGACCAATTAAATTGATTTGCACCATCCTTTCCTAATCCTTGTCCATGTATCTCTCCCATCCTGGAGTTATTACTTAATTCCTTAGGAAGTGTAGGGCTTTGGAAGAATCCCTGGGAATATTGCTGAAGCACTAAGAGAGCAAGGACAACATTAATTTTTTGCTTTCAAATGCTCTAGGATTATCCCAGGAGCTCAGAGAAGGTAACACTAATGCATAGGGTAGTTTTAAGGGAAGAAGGTTAAAAAAATGCCTTGTTTTTACATCTTTTGGTAGTGGACAAGTCACTTAATCTTTACTTAACCTACGTTTCTCCAGTATAAAATGAAAACAGACTCTTCCTACTCATAATGGCTGGGAAGCATCTGGGGTTAATTTGTTAAAGATGAAGGTGTGTTTGACTGTGATTTAACAACCTCAGTCTATAGAAGCCATGTAAGCAACTAGCTGGGCATCTCATCCATCAGCCTTGGTGATCTTTGCTGGCTCGGAGCAGGTATAGATTTTTAGAGACACTGGATCGTTCCTATTACTTACTTGAAGGATAAATTGCAACATTTGTCATGGCATTCCCATTTTTATTTTGTAAGTCTTTCAATACCATGATTGAAGAACACTTTGAAAGCCAATAAGTGCAAATCCCAGATATTGTTGGAATTGTAAGGGTGTTTTACACCATCCTGATCAAAGTAACAAATAGCATCAGTGGACTTGCACAACACATAAATGTTATGTATTTTCAAAGAGGCCATTAGAACATAGCATTCATTTGGAAAATATTTGGAATAATAACCTATCATTCACTCACAGAAAATTTCAGTGTTGGGTTGCGTTTCAGTCAAGAAAATATTTGATATCCTTTAGAAACAAGAAATTGTGCCATCACTGAAGCCTTGCAAGGTTGTGCCGAGGCAGGAAGCAGCATATTAATGTGAAATTTCCATCTTTTTCACGCTTAAATGAAGCAGATCTAAAGTCAGTTCATTCAACAAAATGGCAATTTGGATCTGTTTTACAGAGCTCACTTGAGGCAATGTGCTCTTGCTAGTTCACTTTAAATGTGGATTCTGAGACTATTGAAGATTTTTACATATTTTGATTACCATCAGTTTTGTTTGCTCACATTTTACCTGCTTGACTAGAGAAATAAAGTTTTCCTGCGTATCTTTTGGCATATACAAAATCTAGTTAATTAAGACATGCTATACTTTCTCCCCAGAGTCAAAGTATAATGTTCAGCTGGCCGACTTGCATGAATAATCCATCACTGTGAATCATTAATTTAGAAGACAAGCTATGGTAATTGATGTCTTTATGCAAGCTATGGAAATGCTTAGGGAAATTGCTTATTTTTTTTCTTGTTAGTTCTTTTTTTCTTTTTTTATTTGGTTTGGAATATTTCTGGGCCTGAGTAGTGTAGATTCTGAAATGGATTCACCTGAGATCTGAGACTAAGGTTCCTGTGGGTATAGGATCTCTTTCTTGAGTTTGATAAAAATCTGAATATTTTTGAAAACCTTTTAGAATCATAAGACTTAACCTCGAGCTAATCTTGTGTGCATACATTGGATGAGCCACTCTTAAGTTTTGGAAGTTTCTAGGAAAAGGAGCTGGCATGGTGGTCTTAGCAGTGGTAAAAATTCTTTTAAAATTCCTGTCATAATTTGGTAATGCAAACAGGGATTACAAGGTAAGTTGGTATTTAGACCTTCCTGTATTACCCAGCATGTTTTTGTATCAAACTAAGCATATAAAAGGCTGATCATGTATATATATATATTTATATATATATATATATACAGTTGAAATATGTACATTTGAAGATAATTTATCACATAATTCATAAAGCTCACCTGTGTGCTACATTATACTGTAACCATTGTGTCTCTGTGGCATGAAAAGTTACTAATTTTGTTTTCTTTTTGGGAATGTCTTCACTTTGACTCATTATTGAAATGTGAGGGTTTGCTACCAACTTAAAATTATTTTGTCTGCCTTCAGAACAAGGAAGAGGCAGTTGGTTGGTATTGAATGGGAGCCAACAGCTTGGTGACATTTCAAAAGTGGGATATCAATAACCCATATACGACTTAAAGCATATATATGTTATGTAATAATGTCATATATGCATAATATTATAAAGTCTTGCCATTGATGCTAATGGGATTTGGACTGTAACTACATAGTACTATGATGATTTTTATTCCATTGAGGAAACTTCCGAAATATTTCTTGTTTGTTCTGTAGCTGAAATGCAACGTGGACCATTTCTACCAATGTAACAATTGTGAAAATGAACAGGCAGGCTTATTTTGTGTTCTCTTTTTTTTTTTTTTTTTTACCCTTGAATATTTATTTTCCATTTAGGCATCAAACTAGAGGCTTATTTGATCTCATGTGCTTGGCTGCTCCTGTTTGTTCCCAGCTGAGCCCTGATGTGCTGCACTTTGAGAAATCCAGCCCTGAATTTTAACATTTTACACAGGAGCAAAAAGAGAACATATTCCCAATAAATTCACATCTGAGCTGAATTCAAATAGGTTTTGCTGTTTGGGTTCAGTTTCATAAGGTAGGAGAGGTGAAATGCTGCTGATAGCTGCAGTTATTGAAAAATGGTAATCACAACTTTCATAAAGTGAGATAAGCCATGTTTATTAATGCTTTCTGTGGCCATAGAGTGACTTGGCCCTGGGACATTAAATGCCTAAATGGGTTGTGTAATTAGCTTTTTTCCACTTACGGATCAAGCAGCTAAACACACAACATTTTCTGAGCAGCTCAAATTATTTTTGTCATGTTAGTTTTAGCCAAGGGAAAATAATTCTAATTTTTCAGGTTTTTTAAATAAAATCAGAGCTCCACAGTGAACAGAACTGGGGTCCTGAGGAGGTTTCTGTGCCAGCCATAAAACTCCTAAACCTGGGATGATTTCTGTGTTCCCACCCCTGACACAGAACAGAGGTTTGAACCATGCTGGCCTGCTTTGGCCAAGAATTCCAAAATCATTGACCCAAACTCATGGCATGTAGTGGATATGGGTAGAGACCCCCCCCCCAAGGAAATCCCTTCCAGAGCTTTCTTGTGTTTGCCACCAAAATTCTGTTGTTTGAGCCTGATGTATTGTGTCTAGTTTGTCCCATCCACTGTGCCTACTGTGTTCTGCAATCAGAACAATATTTTAATGCCTTTTTTCTTTTCCCTACATGATTGATATCAAAGAGAAAGACTGAAATAAAACATCCCCAAACTGGCCAAGTTTGAGCTTTTAAATCCATATTAATTTCATACTTGGCTACCTCAGCTGGCATCATTGTTAGTCCAATTAAAAAATAAACACCCGCCCTAAAGAATTTGCAGCCAGGCTATGTCACACTCAATCCTAGGGGAAAATTCCTTAGGCACAGGGAATACTCCTGTTTTTTGAAAGGCACTGCTTGAGTGCCTGCCAAATGTAAGCTTTTTTCCCCACAGTAACCACTTTGACCTCTTTGACAGTATCATAAACCAAATAAATACACTGCGAAATCCCCAGTTTGATCAGGGCATTACAGAGCAAAATTTCTAGTCTGGGTTTCTGGATAAAGTAATCTCAGCAGTTCCTGGAGGGAGTGAGTAGGGAGTTGCCAGTGTCAAATAGGAGGTAAATATCTGTCCCTGAAACAATTCAGCAAAAAGACCTCTGAATATCTGAACAACCTGAGGACTTTGAGGTAGTTAAGCTCTAATTTTGTAATGTCATGGTTTGACTCTTTCTGTATAAGACAGGTTAAACGAGTAGGACCTTTAAAATGAGAACAAGGAAATGTTTGTTTAATAGGGCCCCAGTAAAGATTTTTTCCCTAATGCAAACTCGCTGAATGGGAGTGCAGAAGTGTTTGAGGTTAGGGATCAGCTGTGGCCATTCAGGCTTGTAATTACAGCTGTGATAAGTGTGTTTTCAAGTCTTGCTGTACTAAGAGTTTTCTTAATCCGTTTTTTTTACTTGGCCTTTCATTGCTCCTCCTAGTGCATTGTAACAATTCCTGAAAACTTCTGAATCATGGGAAAACAAGTGTTAGGCTATTAATTTCTGGCTCTATAGAGACATAAACTCGAGTCTTGCCTGGGCAAGTGCGTGGCTGTGTGTGACATCACTAATGTTGTATTTGGGAGCCACAGTAAGCACACAAATATTACAGCTCTGGGTGGTGAAGTCTAGACTGTTTAAAGTCAATCTTTTTAATGTAGCATTGGGGGAAAATGTGGTGAACTTCTGGTTCATTATTAGCAGCCTTTGTTACTGTGGGCCTTGGGAGATGGAAAAGAGATGGCTCCTGGTGAAGGCTGGATGTCTTTGCTGTTGGCTTCCCTGTATTTTTATGGAAACAAGCACTGATGTCTCAGCTGGTTGCTCTTTGAGTGCAGAAATTCATGGCACTGAATGTCCACAGGTTTGGACACTGGATGCAGTGGAACTGCTGTCACCTCTACACAGGCACTTCACTGCTTCAAACAACAAAACTCAGTGTTATTCTTCACTCCAAGGTAGTACAATTCTGTATATTCTGCCATGGAAGAATTTGAACAAAGAAGAAATCAACCTATAAGTAACTTCAGGTGGATGATTCCATGCTCTGAAGGAGGCCAGCTGTGATTTTAGTGTCTCATGTGTCCCAGTATAAACTTTGATGAGGAGGTGGCTGTGCTGCAGAGTCCACAAGGTGCCCAGCTGATGTCTGTGTGCTGCCTGGAGGATTAGCAGAGTCCTGGTGCAGTGAGAGATGAGCTGTTGCCCATTTACACCTGGGGGTGTATTTGGATCCAGTGGAATAACTGTCCTGTGGTGACTAACTAAAGAAATGTGTGTAATTTGGGCACTGCTTCTCACCCAGCTGCACCAGCCCTAGGAGGTCTGTGTGAGGCGAGGCATTCTGCCTAATGTTGCCTTGGTGCTGAGGCAGAATGACTGAAAACTAAAACATTTTGTCTTCTGTGACCATATTGATGGAACTGCTTGGCACAAACTGGGTCTGAATTCCTTGCTTTGAGGTGCAGCTGTCCACCATGCCTATTTGACAACTTAATTTAGACATAAAAATCAGATAACTCATGTAAAGCTTGAAGTTTGGACTCTCTTATATAGGCACAAGAATTCAGGTTAACCTACTTAGTTTTGAAAGCCACGCTAATTAAAAAGATTAACCTCATTTTAAATAAGTGTGTGTGTTACCCACCAATGGAGAATACTGGATGCACATGAATCATAGCTCGTCATACAAAAGCTGGGAGTAGTGTCAGAGTCTTTCTAGCACGAGGTAGAATTAATATGAACTTGCCATAAGAAAACATCTGAGACTTGCTGGAAAAAAGGCAGTTTGTTTTGGGGAGGGGAGACAATGAGGTTTCAACCTTCAGTTTTCATTCTGGGTGTTGGAAATGATTCAATTCCTTTCTTTAAGGTATTGTAGTTTTCAAATTATAAAAATCTGAACAGAAAACAAAACCAAAACAAAACCACCCAACCAAAAAACAACCCCAGAGATCCTGAGAACAGCACAGCACGAGTGTGTTCCTGGAGCCTCAGGGAGGGTGTGTAGATGTGAGCCAGCAGAGCACAGCACAAGTGGTCTGTTCCTCCAGTGCTTTGTGATTGCTCTTGTTCATGGGAATTGCTGCAGCGTTTACAGTCAGGTCTAACATGATGCAAACTCCTCTGTGTGGGAGAATAAGCAGGATTAAGACAAATTCAGCTCCCTGCATGTGGTGTTTAAATGGCTCATCATGGAGTGGGTACTTGGAACAGCATCAGTTCCCATAAACACAAACCAATGAGGCTTGAACGGTGAGCACAGAATTGAGCTCCAAGGCCAGATCCACCTTCCAGGCACAGCTTGAGTGCTGGACTCTGAGCTGAGCTGTTCTGTCCATGGTGGGCCAAGAGTGATGTTTCAATAGCCACAAGCCTCCAAGGCCAGGATAAATGAAACTATCAGAACAAAAATGTGAATATTTTATTCCCCCTAGTAAAATGAGGCTGAGTTTTTTTTTTCAGTCAGAGTAAAAAACATTTGGTGGTTGTGTATCTTCTGTTGTGGATAAGATGCCTGAACAGCAGGAAGTAGCTTTTCCTCCCTGCCTTTCTATTCCTAACTTTCCAGTTTATCCCTTAAAGCTGCTGTTGTTCCAGATATTCTCTCTGAACAATTCAGAAGCACATGCAGGGCACCAAAGCTTCTTGTTTTCATGCCCTGCCAGCTCTCCCAGCTGGAGCAGCATGAGGCTGCTCCTGTCCCATTTGTTGGCTTTTGGGTTTTTTTTCCTTGAGTTGGTAAGTTCATGGATGCTTGTGAAGAAACAAGAGGGAGGAAGGATGTGAATGATGATTTGAGATAAAAGCTTGAGGATTTCAGTGGCATTTCTGGCCACTGTGCCATGCTGGGTGGTTCATTCCTCCTGTCTAAATCTGACTTCTCTCTACTGGTGTCTGGAGTCTTGTCTGTAATGGGCAGATGTCCTGGTTGCTTGCTTTTTTTAGGTATTTGCAGAGCTGCTCTCAAGTGCAAGCAATAAAAAAACCAGAATTGTGGAGTTCTAGAAACCATGGAGATAAAGAGACACAATTGAGAATATTTGAGAATGTATGAAAAATACCAGCAAAGTAAATAGCAATGATGCTGAGGCCTTAGAGGCAAGAATTGGAAATGGCCTTAGGGTGGGAGGAAAGAAGAGTTTAATTTTCTTCTCCATGTGGAATTCCCATGCTTCTCACTCCTTTGGGAAGATCAGTGATCAACATCTTTCAGATCAAAAAGAAATTCTCATGGAATGCCTTGTTGAGGTTTTCCACTGTGAAAAATACACAGTGAAAAAATCCTGCTACTGGCTGAATTTGGCATCAAGATTATTCTGTAGTTTTTAGGAAAAAAAAAAAAGTCTGTACTTTGTAACAGATGTTATTCTGCTATGTTAGAGAAATATTTGGAGAGCCTTAATGCTGAATTTCTCCCTCAGTTCCTGATTTTGCTGAAATGTCCTTGCTCTGTCACTCCATTCTGCTGGTTCAGAACTGAACCCCCTCTGAGTGACTCTTCTTTCTCACTCTTTTGTCTCCGAAGACTTTGTGCTAGACCTTTAGAGCTAGCACAGAAAAAAAAAAAATGTTTAGAGCCTTTTTCCATTCTCATTTTGTGCCTTAGCCATGGCTCTGCTGGTCAGGCTGGGCACATTTGCTAAGACAGCTCTTTCAGCTGGTTTTAAACCTGGGCTTTCCTGGGCCCTTTCCTAGGTTATGATGAATTGCTGCTGGTAATTAATCAGGGTATAACATCTACTTGAATGCTGGGGTTAATTGTTTTGGGTTGTTTTTTTTCTAAAGCAATCTCTGCCTTATTACTGTACTGTAAGAAAGTAATTCTGATCTCAGAAGTGTTAACAGAAGTGAATAATAACTCTCCTGGCAAGAGGGACGTTACTTAAATGTAAATGGAGCCCGGTGTTGATTGCAAGGCTGCAGCCAATATTATTTTGTAGGAAAACAAGCTGGTTTGTATGTCACACTTGCTTTCAGTTCATGCACTGCAGACTCCTCTTCTGAAATCCTGATGCATTTTAATTAACTTTCTTCATCATCTTGACATAGCTATACCATAGCCTGATCTCTTTTCTTCTGAAGTCCTTGTGAAGGGAGCTGGACAAGGTAAGGAAGAATTAACTTCTGCTTTGATCTTTTGAAATGGTGTTTCACACAGTGTACTTTTTAAATTTAGTTATTCTGGGATGATTTAAAGATTGTCATTGTTCATTGTGGTTTTTTAAGCATATTTGAAAACTTTCCTGAGTTGGTTGATGGGCTTTTAAAAGACATTCAGCAAAATCTCCTCCAGAGATGCACAATTTCTAGGTGCTTCTCCTGCAGTGTTCCCTATTCCAGCAACCCTAAGTAGTGAAGGGTTCCTGTTCTGTTTTTGTTTCTCCTTAATTAGTTGTGTCTTTTAGTCCTCCTACTTTGGAAGGTTTAAAATTGGCTGTGAGAGCTTGTATAATGCCAGGCAAAGTACACAGGCTAATGTAATGTATCTGAAGTGACTTTATGTATAAATAGGCAGTTGCAAGAAAAATGCTTGAAACACTGCATTCCAAGCTCACTTGCTGTAAATGCTTCCACAGGATGTATTATTAATACGTTTTGGTGCTGCTGAAGCTGTAATATCACCATGCATTACAGCAATATCGGTGACATAAGTGACAGCTTTCATCACTTATAAAAGTACACTCCAGTACATGCAGGGATCTCGCCTTTAGACTCCAACTGCATTGATTGCATCTGGCAGTTGCATATGGTGAAACTTAGCTACTGCCCTTTTAATTAAATTATAGTGGGAGCTTGATGATCAGCTGAGTTTCACAGGAAAATAACAGAAATGGGACTTACTGCAAGGAAGGAAATTTGTGGTACGTGCAAGAGCAGGCAAGGAGTTGTTCTTGTGTCTAAAATAACTGATTGCAGTGTTCTATCCCTGCTGCTTCTGATGGGAAGAGACTATTACAGAATTAGATCTCGCCCTTCCTTTCCCAGATAGCCCTAAAGAAATCTGAGGGAGGAAAAGGAATGCTGCTGTCTCTTTTGGGGCATCTTCCCTGGATGGCTGCACCCTGAGTGGAGTACTGCATTGGCCTTTTCACTGAAAAGTCAAGTCATTGCAGAGTCACACGTTGTAGAGTGTGGCAGAATTGGTTCTGGAGAGCCTCTGAGAGCCACTCCTGTGTCTGGGCACTGTCCCTCCTTCCAGCAGTGAGGTCAGCATCTTCACCCCCAGACCAATGTGCCAGAGACCTCGCTCAGAGAGCTGTGCAGGACTGACAGCCCTCACCGGGGCAGGAATGGGTGCTGAAACCACCACAACCAAGCAGGCTGTGCCTAACTAAGATAATTCTGTGGAATTTGCCAGGTGAACCCCCTTTTGGGCTGCTGGAAGCAGATCCTGTGTAGTATTTCCCTCTCAAGCCTGAAGCTCTCCCCAGTCAGACTGTGTTGGCTTTGTCAGATGAGCCACAGGCACTCCCCCAGTTCTGAACCTTTTAGAATCCCCAAGTTCCATAATGCTTCAAATTTTCTCCTTCTCAGAGCTTGTGGGTTTTGCGTTTTCTTATTTATAGCTCTTACTTTGTGGGGCACACTGGAGCTGTCAAAAATAAGGCATTCTGCCAAAGTATTTCTAAAAATTTGTTTCTCTTAGACAGAAGAAACAAACAGAGAAATTGCATATGAGTCCTCCCAATTGCAGGCCTTAGAGCAGTGGATTTGGAAACAAGACCACCTTTTTTAATTGTCTAGACATGTATTTAGATGTTCGCTTTAGGCTATTCAAATTTAAGTATTTTGGACATGGCTTCTCAGCATCTCTTTTTATTTTTTAATTAGAGCTGAGGGAATATGCTTGAGGAAGCGCAATTAAGACAACTTTGGCTTGCATAATTGCCTCAGCAGGTTAGTGAGTCAGTGCCAAGCTCCATGAAAGTTTAAAAACATTTGGGATTCAATGGAAAAAAATTGTCAATATGAAATTCTTCAGTGTAGCATTTGCCTTTCAGGTTTTCTCAATGCTCCTGGTGCCATGGGGTCACTTAAAAAGCAGGAATAAAGAATCCTGAAGGGCATGACTTGGCTGTGTGTTGGAGAGTAAGGTTTTAGTGTGGTCCAAACACTTCTATGGAATGCCTGTTCCTTGTCTTAGTCACTCTATACTGGAGTTTTAAACACCCCACTATTTCCTATATCATTATTGTGCTGCTCTCTAATGAAATTAACCTCAAGGTTTCCTCCTCCAGAAGGCAATGACACCATAATTGACAGATGGTGACAAAATCCCTTAACTTATTAATAAATGTTTGTGCAGATTCAGATAGAGATGTCATTGCACTGGACAAACTGATTCCAACTCAGTGGTTCCACATGTGTCTGTAGAGTCCCTGCTTGACAAGGTCAGATGCTCACATAGGCTAAGGGTAAACATTTTTCAGGGATAAACATTCTTTTGCAGCAGAGAAAATGTAAGTCTATCCCCTAACAAGAAGGAGCTGCCTTGCTGGCTAAATGGAACACATGTCACAGCGAGCAGTGATGTGCCTGCCTGCTGTCCAAGGAATGCAGAATTTCCCAGGCTTGTCACCACTTCCAGGGACTGCACTGCTGATCCCCAAAGTGCTTTGTAGATCCCTTCCTGTGCTGCCTGCACTGTCCTCAATAGCCAGTTGGTTATCTATTAAGTTGTAGCTTGAGGCATTTAATGGCTATTTAGTTATTTTCCCATTTCCTTGGCTGTACTCTGCTGGTTCTAAGCAGCAGCACCTCCTGAGTTGTGTGTGTGGTGCTGTGAGGGTTGGTGTTTGATTTATTTGATTTGCTGGTGTCATCCCCAGGCAGGCTCTGTGTGCAGCCCCACGTGTGAGCACATCCCAGTGAGCTGGGTGAGCACTGTGGATCCCAGCAGGATGTTTGATTCTTGCACTGCTATCCCCTGCACACCTGCCTGTTGTCCTGGCTGTGGAAAAATTACTTCTGAGGTGGAGCCAGCTCAGGTTTGAGCTTTATTTCATAGTTCCTGTGCTGGAGGGAGAGAGGGGCTGAGTTCTGGGGAGGAAAAGGGAGATGAGCACAGTGAGCAGCTGATGGGACAAATGTCACGTTACTTCTGTGGGGGTTTGTTGTGGTAAAACCACGAGGTTCTGGAGGTGAGAATGCTTTTGCTCCAGTGGTGCTGGCTGGAGGTGCAATTTTTCCCCAGTCTTCAAATAAAAATCTGGGAGGTTGTATTGCCGGACAAAGCAGAAGGGACTGAAAAGGCCATTCTTGTGTTGCTCTGCAGTGGATCAGGTGGGTTTGTAAGCAGCTCGAGGTTTGTGGCAGCAGCCACATTCCCCTGTTGTTGTAGGGCCTGAGGCAAGCCTGAACTAGCTGGGAGCAAATCATGGACATCTCTGGGAGCCTCCTCTGCACATCCTTCAGGGTAGCCATGACAACCATCCCTGGTCTGGGGAACAGCTGAGGCTCTCACCCACTGCTCCTGCATCCCCTGGGCTGGGCTGGGGCTCAGGGGTTCTTCGTGAGGGGAACTTGGGTTCATTGTCTAAGCTCTGTTCATTTTCCAAGCTGTTATTATTGGTTAGGTGGTGCCTCTCTCTGGTATTTATTGGTAGATGTGATTGCCAACAAGAAATCATTCAGAGTAAAGTTGCCTGCAGCAATTGTCATATTTAACAACTGGCAAAGCAGTAGTGGCTGAATTGCACCAAACTCACATCCTTCCATGATTCACCTGCCACAAGCATGGCACTGTTCTGGTTGGGTCTGAGGGAAGGAGAATCCCCCAGTTCCTGCCTGCATCCACAGTGGGTTTTTCCCCTGACCCAGCAGGTCTTGTTCCCTGAGCAAATCCGTCTGTTGCTTTATCAAATTGTTCTGCCAGACTTCTGTCTGCTCCTGCAGCTGCTCTTTGCAGGAGACAATGTAATCAGTGCTGTTACCACACTTGTTTTCCTCCCAGGGTTTTTTTTTTAACACGCTGATCAGGAATCAGCAGTTTTTCTCATTTGTACTTCCCACACCTTTGGTGTTTAGCTTGCAGGTAGCCAAGAGTAATCTTGAAGGCAACTAATCTTAGTTTAGTCTCTGTGTGCTGAGGAATCAAGGCAATGTATCACAGCTTTATTTTGTAGGTTTTTAAAACCATAAATTAGTTTCTTTATAAAACCCTCTGTAAAGGTGTAAAAGAAAAGGAAATTATAACCCATTTTTTCAACCTGTCTGACAAGTACAAGCTACTAGATTTCAACCCTTAATTGAATTTTTGGCACCTTCCTACGCCGAGTCCAGGTCTCGCTGTTTCAAAATCCGTGGTACCTCATGTCTGTGAACTCACTTGGAGTTTGTTGATAGGATATCTCAAAATATCTCAGCTTACAGAGAGCGCCTGCCCCTTCTGCATTTTACTGGAACCGAATAGTTCAGAGTTTGTGGGTGTGAGGGGGCGAATTTGTTCTGCTTCCTCTTAGTCATCCCAGCCTTATGCCGGGGAGAGGCAGGAGCTGGAGAAGCAGTCCTGTATTTATCAGATGGATGTTTTTCCTCAGCCATCACAAGGATGGGTGTCCCTTGTGCCCATGCACATCTGGGCTGGCCCCAGGGCAGGCGAGCAGCAGCCCTGAGCTGGTTGTGGCCACTTGGGGAAATGTGCTGGGCTGACTTTTGGGGCTGGTGATATCTTTGCAGGTGTTTTCTGAAATGCTGAATTAAAAAGTTTCCTGGGAATTGAACCAGGTCTGACCTCAATGCCAGTACCTGTTGAAGGATGGAGATCTGGAATTTTGTTTGTTTTAGTGTTCCATCACTGCTTTTTTCCCCTGAGAACAGTTGCAAGCCAGAACAAAACTGATATGCTCTGACAAACCTCTGTAGCAAGTGAGGATTTGTGATACACAACTGATTTTCTAGAAGAGGCTGTAGCAAGGAGAAATTGTTTGCACTGATTCCTTGATTGCCTGGTAGGAGAAAGGTGTTTGTACATCAATTACTGAAATCAAACAAAACTCAGAATCTGTCTGACACACCCTCAAATGAGAAGTTCATAACTTTGGCTTTAATTACTGTATGGCTGAGGAGTGCACACATTTTTAACAGCTTTTTTAAAAATTCTTGTATTTAGCCAGTGAAAGCAAAACATACACAGTAACATTTGAAACTGATGATTGTTGATTTTTAAACATTGTTCAGTGGGGACATTGACTCCTTTCCCACTGCTGCAGGATTATTTAACCAGATTGCATTGATGCAGATCAGCAGTGACAGACTGTACTGGGGATGTCTGAGGAAGACAGAAAAGACTGACTAAAATTTTGATGATACTCCTAGGGACTGTTTAAGTTCCTGGATGTGCATTACATAATGTTCAGCTTCATTTGCTTCACTTGAAGTGCGTTTGTGAGTGGGGTCCAGGCAATTTAAAGATGCTCTCAGTGCTGCTGCAGTGACAATCCAGGGTGTGGGCTCTGACTGGAGGGAGATTGCTGAGAAGGAAGATGCTGCTCCAGAATCAGTCCCAGCTCTTGGTGGAACCCAGCCCTCCTGCCTGAGGAAGCACAGACCCCAAAGTAATCCAGCCTGCAGCCAGGCAGGATCAGAGGAGCAGGAGCTGCTCTGGCTGGAATGATAATTAAGAGCTGGATTCCCAGTTGTCAGCAGAGCCGTGTGAGCGGGAGCCAGAAGTGTGAGAGGAATTGAACTGAGGAATTTACCACAGACGTTTCCCATTAGATGGATGAGATGAGACCATTTTCACACTGGCTGGCAAGGATTGATCTGTGGTGTTTTACAGCCTCCTCCCCACTGATCAGCACCCACAGATCTTTGCTTTAAAGCACCTTCCCTTGCATTGGACTCATTCATTTATTTTTGTATTTTCACTTTGGAGAGCATTGCCAGCAAAGGAGCTGATAAATTCTCTGCCTGTATCCATGTGTTCATTCCTGCCTCCCTATCTTCCTTTTCCCTTGGTGTCTGTATGAGGAACTTCACTGTGAACTTCATTAGAAAGCCTCTCTAGACTAAAATGATATGGGAGGGCTGGGGAGGAAATCAAAATTGTTTGGGTTTAATTCATTCCTACTGGGAGCTTCTATTCTGCACAGTTCGGCCTCTTGTGTTGCCATCAGTGGGATTTGGCTTGTAGTTAAAAACATAAGTTTGGTACTTTGTCTTGTTAAGAGCATTTCAGTGTAAATTTTATTTGTCTCCATCTATTTTCTGTCCAACTAAATAATGAAAAGTTATATAACATAATTACTTCACATGAGGAGCTTTTGGTGAGTGGTCACAAAGAAATATGATTTTGATTTGTATGTAATGTTGGGGTTCCAGCATTGTCTAATAACTAATATTTTATTACCTTTCAGACAGTCTGACCTGCATGTTAAACACTTAATTAAGATGTATAAATTTCTCCCCTCCTTCCCCTGTGCAATTATTTAAGCCTGTCTGGCAGTAGTACATAGGACAGAGATCAGTGATGGAGTTCTGAGCAGATGCCTCTGCAACTGCAAGGCTGGGGAACTTCCCTTTCTGAAAATTGCAGATTATTTCACATCTGTTTTAACCACGTCAGGTCTCCAAGTGAGCTCAAGCTGCTCTTGATCCAGGAGTGGAAAGCTTCAGCTCTCTGTGTAATTGCATCCACACTGAGCTGCACAACTTGTTTGTATAGATTAGAGTGGGAGAGCTCCCAAATTTGGGCTCATCCTCAACAAAAGCAAGATGAGCTCCTGGTTATCTATTTCCTGAGTGCCGTTTTTGGTGCCACTGTAGACCTGCGTGAGGCAGCTTTGTTAAGCTTTTCTTGCCTTGTGCAGCTTTTAGGATAAGAGAATAATACCTGTGCTCAGTCTATCACCGTGATGTGCTGGCTCAAGTCTTATGTAACTCTGGCAGAGGCATGCTCCAGGGCTTTTAAATAAAGAAATCTCCAATGCCCATGATCACAGAGAAATCCAGTTATTTTCTATAGCAGAAACCCTAATATCCTTAAGTCAATAATTTATAAATGGGTAGGTTAAAAAAAAAAGTACTGCTATTAAGCAGTTTTGTTGGGGAAGTTTGTGGCGTGTTGATAATGTTTGGGCTTATAAATAGTGTCTCAGTGTTCCTGAAATAAATAATGATGGTCAGACTGGTGTTTTGTGCTGGGTGGTTCTGTCAGTGCACTGGAACATGCAGGCAGAAGGATTAAAGCTGGTGCTTTAGGCTTCTATGAATTTTCTGTGCTGTTCCTAAATAGAATAAGAGCCTGCAGTGGACATTTTTGCTGTCTTACCAAGAATCAGAGGAAGATTGATCAAGTAATCCACAGAAGTGAAGTGATGCCACCACAGATAATTTATTGGAAATTTAGGAAGGGGAATATTTCTTACATATGTGGTAAGGAGATGAGGGGCAGGGGAGAGAGGCAAGGCTCTCCTTTTCCCCTGAACCATGTGGCATTGCTGCTCTGGCTCATCTCTTCAATTTTCTCAGTTCAGGACTGAACAAAAGGCTGATGGAGGCTGGGGGACAGGAGGAATCTTAACTAGTGCTGGCACCAGTGGCTGCCAAGGCACGTGTGTGTACCCTGTTGTTCTTTGTATTTTCTCAGCTATAAAATGCGAGTAATAACACTTAAATTATGGATCATTCAGCGCCGTGTGAGTGAATTAGATAATGCTACATAGGCCTTTGAAGATGAAATGCAGAATATAAATGTTGTGTAAAGCTCGCTTTGTGCCATGTCTATAAAACCTGGTAATGCAGCCCCAGGATTGCTGGGAAGCATAAGGAGAGGCACTTGGGCTGGCTGCATGCAAATTGATTCTGTGGAGCAGCAGCATTCACACAAATCTGGGCTGTGCTGACGAGCCCTGCAACCTGGCACAACAACTTGTAAACACTTGTGGATAAAGCTCTGAGCCTTGTCCTGTCCAGCCCCCTGCTTCAGGAGGATTTGCTCTGCTTGCCTTGGAGACAGAGAGGCAGAGGGAAGGAGCTGAAACAGGAGCTCTGGTGGTTGCTGTTTCTCACCCAAGGCTTGCAGCAGTAGTGGGTCGCATGCCAAGGTAGCAGAGAGTTTAAAGGGAAATAAAAATGGAAGGATGGAGTTACACATTCCCTGCTCCAGGAGCTGGAATTCTACTATCAGTAGTTGTGTGAGCTAAACTGGGGTAGAGTGAGAACTGTTGCTTACCCCAGAGCATTTCAGCAGAGCTTGGGGGGTGGATTAGTCAGAAGCATCACCCTTTTTTAAATTTAGTTTCCTTCCTTATTCCCACTGTTGGATCTTTCTCACTGTACAGTGCCTTTATCCTCTGAGCGGGGGTTGACTCCCAGCTAGCAGAGCTACCCAACTTCTCACTGTTATTTACTAACAAAAGGGGTTTATTTGGTAACTAAGGCATGATTGATATATTTTTTCCTTTCAAAGAATGTTTGGCTGCTTGCCACATGTCTTGCAACTGAGCAACATCACGGAACAGTAACTTTGTCATGGAGCTCTCTTGCAATGTTTGAAGCACATGTCTTGCAACTGAGCAACATCACGGAACAGTAACTTTGTCATGGGTGTTGGGGAGCTCTCTGGCAGTGTTTGAAAAAGTTTTACATGTTGGGGGCTTCAAGTGACTTAGATAAATAACTTCCATCTTACTAGAAGGTCAAATGAAAGAAACAGAAGATTTCTGTGTCTTCTTGGTGGAAAAGTGCAAAAACACAAACCAGTTCCAGGTCAGCACTGCTGAACAGCCCCAGTTCCAAAGGGAAGGAGGGAAGGGGTTGCTGTCTTTGGGGTCTTTTCTGTAGAAGCTGTGAGGGTTTTGTTGGTCTGGGGCTGGAAGATTTCACAAACATACCATTACATAAGGGAGGAGGTTGCTTTTGTGTGAAAATACATCATTGCTTCTGTTTTAATAGTGTCTCCTCCCAGTAACTGCATTGTGCATTGAACTCTAGGCATGTTCTTCCCCCATAGTTAAAACTAAAAAGTTGACTGTTTTTCTTTCTCTCAAGTTGAATTTTATATTATCCAACAATTTTATTTTGTCTCAAATTTACCTTGCAGACCTTAAAATCTCAAGTCATGTATTTCCTTGGGCTGCTGTCTCTGCTCGCTTTGCAAAGCGAAGCCTTCAAGACCAACATTCCTGATGAAACCATTGCTGAGCTGTCTGTGAACGTTTACAACCAGCTGCGAGCCAGCAGGGAGGATGAGAACATCCTGTTCTCCCCTCTGAGCATTGCCATAGCCATGGGCATGGTGGAGCTGGGAGCCCATGGAACCACCTTGAAGGAAATCCGGCATTCCATGGGCTTTGACAGCTTGAAAAACGGTGAGGCCTTTTCTTCTTTTTGTCTTAGAGAAAAAGGAACAAGGGTGGGAACAGCCTACTGATGTTCATGGGTTGTAAATCACTGGATTTCTTGGTGGCTTTGATGGGCAGGCTCAAAAGTGTGGGTTCTGCATGAGCTGAGAGGTGCTGACATAAAATCCTGGCTGAGGTACCTGACCCTTCCAACAACTGCAGCACATCTTGGTTTCTGCTCCAAAATAAACTTGCCTAGGCCTCTAGAAAGGGAAGATTTTTAGGAACATCCTTTTGAGGGATTGTAGTGAAAGCTGGTAAGGAAAGCAGTAGTTTCAGCAAAATTCCTTCTATTTATATCCAAGTAACTGCTTTGAAACCTGAATAAAATTTCTTACTCGTGCCATGTGCTGGACTTTGGAATCTTCAGTGGAAGGATCTTGGGGAGGAATTTCTGAACACAGACATCAAGCTGTGTTTGTCAGAGCCACTGCCGAGCTGATGGCTCTCTGTGGAGGCTGCAGCACCAATTGAATTCTATATTTTGTCTCTAAAACAATAATCAATTATCCCTTAGCTTAATGGAGGGAGTTGTGCAATTGGTTTTTCCTGGGCTGCTCACTATTCTAGGATATGAGTGGCATTCAGTGAAAGTGTTCCCATGATTTCTGCTTAGTGCATCATTGCCATCAGTTTTAAGGTTTATTTTGTTGGGTTTTAAATTAAAAATTTCACCTTTAGGCATATGGTGCAGCTTCCTGTTTTAAAGCAGACTGCTTTAATCCTGTTCAGGATTCCTCATTACCTGCCAAGGATGCTCTGCTGCCCCACTGAGGATCCTGGGAAATTCTAGACCTGCTTCTGGCATAGAAGAGGCTGTGGAGGTCCTTAGTTTCAAGATTTTGAGTTCATTTTTCAATTAAACAACTGGCATTTAAGATGGAACAAAAGTTCTGTTAAGAATTTCTGGTGGCAAGATTTAGAAATGGAACATGTAAGAAGAATTTTTTAATTGTTCTTTTGGTGTAGAAAAGATTTCCATTGATAGCTTTGCTTCTGGTGGGACTCATATGTGTCATTAATTAAACTAATTATACCTAGTAAAAAAAACCAGGCTCTAAGTACTAGATCTTGGAGATTATTCCTTCAGATCTGAAGGTGTGTGCAGGTTTAGGAACAAGTTTGTTTAAAAAAGATGGCTTTCCTTTGCATCAAACATTTTGGTGAATTTTCAGCAGAAAAGCCATGGAATAATTTTCCTTTCTGAACCACTGAAGGTGTTTTTCCTTCCCCAGGTGAAGAGTTTGCCTTCCTGAAGGAGCTTTCTGACATGGCAACTGCTGAAGAAAGTCACTACGTGCTGGACATCGCCAACTCCCTCTACGTGCAGAATGGGTTCCATGTCAGTGACAAATTCCTGCAGCTGGTGAAAAAATACTTTAAAGCTGAAGTAGAGAATGTAGATTTCAGCCAAAGTGCAGCTGTTGCTACTCAGATCAATAAATGGGTGGAGAATCACACAAATAGTAAGTGCATGTGATCCTTTTGTGCACTTCCTGCCCGAAGTGTTTCTGCTTCCAGACTTGTGCAGTGGTGTTGGGTTGGTGCTTTGGCTTTTATCTGTTCTGTCTGAGACTCAAGTGTCTCCTCCCAGGAGAAGAATTCTAGTATTTCTATTTTTTCCTGTGTAGGAATGATCTGTCATAAGTAATATTAGTCATTGTTAATCATGTGGCAGCTATTTGAATATTTGTTCTCTGGTCTTACCATCTGTAACATTTATTGAATGAGACTCTTTTAATGTGAGGCATTTTAATAGTATTTAATTTTTTTTTTTTTGCAAAAGTATTACTGCTAGTGGCAGAAAAGTTGCCTGCAGAGGGGTTATTGGCTTGTGCTTTGGGTATGTGGAGTATCACTCCTCCTCTGAGGAGCTCATACTCACAAGGTACTGAGAAATAGAATAGTGGGGAATAAAAAGCTAATTTTGAACCACAAAATCAGAGTGTATAATGTAATATTTTGCAGCGTGAGGAAACGAGATAGCATGTTGAGAGGGTAGCTGATTTTAGGAACGCTGTCAACAGTTTCACAACACAAATTTGCAGCAGGGGAGTTAAGCACAAAATTACTGTTGTAAATATGCACATTGAGAGCTGCAGGATGCTGCTTGGCTTGGCAGCTCCCAGAGAGGTGGCATTTCCTGGATCCATGCAGAGTCCCAATATCTGGGAGTCTCCTGGTGTGGGGATCAAAGCATGTTCTCATTCTGGTTCCCCTGGCCCACTCTGAAGGTTGAGATTTTGGGAGTAATTCAGGGAGGTCTGGCTCTGACACAGTTGTACCACTGGGAATTTAGAGGGATTGGAATCACCTGGAAGGAATTAACACATCCCCATGAAGTCTGAGCACTTAATCCATAATTCCTTCTGGAAAAGCACAGCTCCAAAGTGGAAAAGCACCTTCTGTAATGCTTTTATTCCCTTTTGAAAGCGGTCTGGCTTGTTCCAAGGGAGCACAGCAGCCATTCTGTTCCTAACAAACTGCCCTTCCTCTCAGGCTGCGGAAATAGCTGGGTGGAAGTGCTGCAGCAGATTGCAGAGGGTTTCCATGGATGTGGTGTCTGTCAGAGGGAAAAGGAAAAGCAGGGCCCACCAGGGCAGCTGGGGGGCTCTTGGTGTCAGGTTGGGATGGTTCCAGTCCCTCTGCTGGTCCCCTTCTCTCTGATTTCCCCCTTGGGAAAGGGGCACAGCACAGGCAGGCTTCAGCTCCAGCCTGTTCAGCATGTTGGGAGGCTCAGAGCAGAAAACAGAACCATCAAAGGTTCCTCTGGGCAGGAAAATTCTTAACATCTCATTAATGTATTAACAAGATGTGGCTGGAAAAACAAAGAAATATGAGTACCAAATAGAAATTTGGAAATGTTTTCCTTCTTAGTTTTCCTTTTGTTTTTTTTTCCATCTCCAAGTGAGTATTGGCCACACCTCCCTCCTTAGAACATTCAAGATAAAATGAAGTACAAACAGCAACCCGGAAGAAATCCAGCCCTGTGATACACAAATTTCACACCAGTTAGTCAGGATCATATGCTCCAGAAAGCAGAATTAATTTGTTTTTTAAACCATGGATTAAGAAGTAATAATCAGATGGAGGAATGTGTTTATTTTAACACTTTGCATTGCAATGTCAGCTAAAAATAGAAGTGAGCAAGAAAGCCATCTGAAGGAGGCTGTAATTCCTGAAGAACAGTGGCAGATCTGGTCAGTGCACCCAGTTTACCAAACTGGGAATGATTATGGTGAAATCCAAGGCGTTTGAGATGAGCTCCAGCAGGTACCAGACTGCATTGTGATGTAAATGACTTATTCAGGAGTAGGAGCAAAGCAGCTGCCATGCTCAGCTGCTGTACCTCCCATGAATAGAGCAGATGCTAGATGGTTTTCCTCTTTTGCTTTTCAAGAGCTAATGCCACTGGAACAAATGCTGGGAATTTATGTGGATTTTTGGTGCTTAGTCCTGGCTTTGAATTCAACAGAAGATCACTGGAGCTCCTTCAGAACTGGCCCAGGTGAAGCTACAATGGGTGCTCTTAGCCCCTTTAAATCAAGCACCCATTTAAGTGCTTCTTTGGATTGGAACCAAAGTTTGTACAAGTTCTGACCTTAAGATGGAGGTGCTGAACTGTTTCATAGCAGCAGGGTGAACATTCCAAATGTGACCCTTTCTCCACGTGGCTTCCTTGTAGGGTACATTTAGTAGTGATCAAGAAACAGTTGCCTAACATGTCCTTGATGGAAGGGTTTACACACCTACACTGTGATTTAGGTTTACAAAACACTGGCACTTTAATTGGAGATTTAATGAAACATCTGAATTGGAAATTACATGTTAACACTGCTTTTTATTTTCTTGCATTTTTCAAGCTGCCTTAAGTTTGGATTTAATGCTCACTTTGACACGCAGACTGACAGCTGGGTTTCTTTTTAGGTATGATCAAAGATTTTGTGTCTTCAAGAGACTTTGGTGCTCTAACTCATTTGGCTCTCATCAATGCAATCTACTTTAAAGGCAACTGGAAGTCACAGTTCAGGCCTGAAAATACCAGAACTTTTTCTTTCACTAAAGATGATGAAAGTGAAGTGCAAATTCCAATGATGTACCAACAGGGAGAGTTCTACTACGGTGAGTTAGACCTTCAGCAATTTAGAGCTACTAAATCTTCACTTAATGGGTTTGTTGCAGTAATATCCATTTGTATTGTTGTCTTTTCTCCCACCTAGAATTTTTAATGTGCTGTTTGCCCAAAGAAGGGACTCAGAGTTTGTTTTTTTCCTCCTAATGTGTGCATTATAACTGGTAGCAACATTTATAATGACTTGCTTGGTGCCACAGGGTGGATTTCAGAATGTTTATCCATTGGATTTAAGTTCTTTGCAATTCTTGAGCTAGTTCTGCTTATCACAAAAATATTTTTCTTGTGCTGTGCTAAACATTCAAATGAGTAATGTTTGCTCTTTACTGTTGGACTGGTATAATAGAGGTTCTTTGAACTGCAGAACTAATGATCATTTTTAGTTGGAGCTTGAGCTCCAAGTGGGTTCTGACATGTCTGGCAGCATTTTGCTCAGTCTCATCACTGAAAAATCCTCTCTCCTGAATAAAAAACTCTGCCCATTTCCCTGAAAGTCTCAGCAGCCTTAAATTTTAGGCTCTTCTCTGCCTAACCACTGAAAGTTATGTCCCAGAAGTGTGATTATCTACAAACAGTGTGATAGCTTGAGCTTGTATTCTTTAAGAAATCAAATGTAGGCCTGAAATTCTGTGATGAAGGAACCAATTTTGTATAAAATTTTATATACAATGAAGAGGGTCATTTTAAGTTCCAGTATCTAGTAAATACACAAAAGACAAAGGAAAATATTTCTAATGGGAGTTTTGTTTTCCTCCTCTAGGAGAGTTCAGTGATGGCTCCAACGAAGCAGGAGGGATCTACCAGGTCCTGGAAATCCCCTATGAGGGGGATGAGATCAGCATGATGATTGTCCTTTCCAGGCAGGAGGTTCCCCTGGCCACACTGGAGCCCCTGGTCAAGGCCTCCTTGATTAATGAATGGGCTAACTCTGTGAAGAAGCAAAAAGTGGAGGTGTATTTGCCAAGGTGAGAGCGTGCTCCCAGGTCCTGGAAGGGGGAATTGCATCCCCACTGGTGGAGGAGCAGGGTAGGGAGCCCTTGAACTGTCCTGCTCGAGCCTGGAGTGATGCAGCAGCCACAGGAGGGTGGGTCTGGGCATGCAGGGCAGGGTGAGGGTTGTTTTAGCAGTTGCATCCCTTTCAGAGAGAGGAGAGCTCTCCAGAAAAGAGAGTTCCCTCATCAGGAGCACATCCACCCAGAATGATGCTGAGAGTCGTGCAGAGCTCATTATGGACGAGTTCCATTTAGACAGGAGCCACAGAAATATTGGAAGTCTGAGCTACCAAATGTTTCATTTAGGTGTTAATTAGGTTTCTATGTGGTGTTATTTTCAGAACTTCTAGTGGTGTGTGTCTGTGCAGATACCAATATTGAGTGTTGAGGGGTAATTCCAGTCAATTTTGGTTTTTTTCCCAGCTGTAAGAAGTGCTGCTTTTCCTCCTTAGAGCAGCAAAGAATAACAAGACATCAGTACCAGAAAGGCTGAAATTTGTGTCAGTCCATTTGCAGACACAGGCTGTGTGCTCAGGGTAGATTTGCCCACATAGACCATTTGGGTCTTTCCTGGAATCCTACTTCATCCACCTTCAGATATTTCTGCTGCCTGTGCTCTGCCTGGCTTGGTAACAGAGTTGTTTACTACTAAATGTCACTAATAATGTACAGCTGGATCACACTGTCCTTCAAGTGATTCATGATGATTTCATGGAAGTGTTTATGTAACAATAGAGCCCATCTCTGAGAGGAATCACTTCCACTTCTTCTATTTTTGTGGCACTGTGCAGTGGGTACGTGGCTGCAGAAAAAATAAACTCGAGCGAATCCTTAAATCATTAAAACAGTTCTTTGATTTCAGGTGACTTGGAGATCTGAGCTTGTTCCATTTCACAGGTTCAGGCTCCCTGAGCTCCCTTCCAAAGCAGAGACCACTGTCCTGGAGCTGAGCACAATAAACAAGGCCAGCCAGGATAAATCAGGTTGAGATGGACTGGTGCTGTCAGCATGCCCTGATCCCAAGCTGAGATGGAATCCACTTCTCTGTGGAGCTTAAGGGCAGAGTGCTGAGGGTCCAGCAGCTTTCTGGGGCTGGTTTTCAGTCCCCTTAGTAAGAGTTTCTCTCTGATTTTAAGCCCCAGTTCCTCTGAGGAAGCAGGAGGAGCAGCAAAGAGCTGCATTGCAGGTTTTACACAGACTGAACCTGCTGCACTCTGTTCCTGGGATTTGTTTCTTGTTTGTTTTCTCTTGGAGCTTCAGGTCCCAGAGGTCTCAAAGTCCACTAAGACACATGGGAGGGGATTTTTTTCTCTTAGGCTGCTTTTCCTAGGTGTGAATGAGAAGAGAAATCTGAGGATTCTTCCATCCTTAGGCTTTCCTCCTGTACCTGGGACAGCAGCCTGTGCACCAAGTGCTGAAGTTGGGCATTTTTCTCTCCAAGAATTTCTGGAGTGGGAGATCCACAACAGGTTATGGAGATCCTCCATTGATTATGGAGAAAATCTGTAAAAACCAGCTTCCATATTGAAGTATCTTGGGTATCTGATCACATGAATGGCATTGAAAACATATTAATTATGTTTATGACTTGGATTCGGTTTGTATTGGTGATCTGGGGTTTTGTTTGCAGACACTCCAGGGTTCTCTGGAGCCAGGTTCTCACATGGGAACTTGAGGCCTGGGGTTTGTGTGATCATAAAATGTCCTTATTTATTCTGCCTTCAGGCTGCTTGGCTCTTATCCAAGCACCTCAAAGAATGGGATAAACACCTGCAAACTCAGGTTATACAGTGGCAAACACGTGCTAATCACCCTCAGTGTTTTCAGACTACAAAAGATAACTATCCTGGGCCCGCCCGGAATTCTGTGTAGGAATTCTGCAGTCTCCTTACAAAAAATCCTGAAATTAATTGCATGCTCCCAAGGTGTTGGATTTCCATTAGGGATTCAGAGGTGATCTACAGGATTTTGTCAATGCTCTAAATAAACACTTCATAAATATTTGATGCTGTGACTCAGAAAGGCATGTTATGAAATGTGGCCTCCAGGCTCTGTCCACTGAGAAATTGAAAGCAGCACTGGAATAAAATTAAATTTTTATATCTTGAGAGATGCTATCCAATTATAAAGTGAACATTTTTTAAACTTATACATTTGTAATGGGACTGAATGACTTGCCAAAGCAGAGTTAATCACAACTTTGCAATTTCTGTCTGCATTATCTGTGTGCAAATGAAATTGTGTATTATTCCTCTTAATGGCAAAGGAGAGATTTGTACAGAATGGTTAAATTACACTTCCTCATTTTCATTTCCAAATCATTGTTTCCAGCTTAACCCAGACTAAAATGATCAACATTTTAATCCACTTTTTTGCATAGGAGTGAAACAGACCATGAATCTAATTTACAAAGCTGTCTCTCCAACATAAATTACTTGAAGAGCATGGGAGGAACTGGTACCTAATAGTGGTGCTACTGTTTGCAGATCCTCTCTTCAGGATTGTTTCAGTGTGCCCAAATCTCTGTAACCTTTTTTGTGTATTTAAAATAGCTTTAAAATCTTTAGATGGTGCCAGAATGATAAGTGGTGTTAGCTGAAGGTTGTTCTCTTTAAAAGAAAAAACGGCAAGCACAAAAACCATCCCACAAAACCCAATAAAAATCCAAAAAATAAAAAGCAAAATGAAAAAAAAAAGTTTTTGAGATTTCTGGTTTTACTTTTTAACCTGCTGTCTCAAGTCCCCTTTTGGTGAGGAATGGGCCAGTGCTGGTTGTCCTTGAGACACAAGCACAGAAGAGGCACAAAACTCCACTGGAACACAAGTCCTGCACATTCAGCCCTGGAAGGAAGCATCTTCCCAGAGAAAAACCCACAACCTGCTTTGCTTCCCCTGCAGCTGAATGGGGTGTTTTTTGCCTGGTTTTGCTGTTAGTGGGGTTTTTCTGTTCTCTGGCTTGTTTGTTTTCAGTGTATTAAATCCTGGAGGCTGCTCTAGCACCTGGGGACAAGCTGGCTGAAATTCCAGCCAGGATGCTGGAACTGATAGCAGCTGGCACTGCAGCCTGGGTGCCAACAGTGCCTCAGTCCCCAGGGCCTGTTCTCCAAGTGATGCCTCAGGTTTTGGCTTTTCTAAGTTTCACATTCTGTGCTGCTTTAGTGTGCAGTTCTGAGCTTCACATCAGGGCATGGGGAGCTCTCTGCACAGAGCAGAGACACAAAACAATTCCTGCTCCAGCTGGGCACCAAGGACAAATGATCCCAATCTCAGCCCAGGAGCACAAAGCCCGTGGGCTGCAGAGAGAAAAACAAGCAGGGTGGGACTGCAGGGGCTGCAGTGGGATTGGACACTGAACTGCAATGTGCACATGGAGCAGAGCTGAGCCCAGGGAGAGACCCCGGCAGCGCTCGTGCATTTTGGGGCCATTTGGGTTCATCCTGGGTGCAGCCCTGGCTGGGCTCTGGTGCTGCCCAAGGTGCATCCATGGAGGAGATCCTTGAATCAATCCCTCCTTTATTCTGGAACTCTGGCCAGCCTCTGCTCTAGGGCAGCCTGCACAAGGCATCACCAGCAGGAATATTGATGTCAGGCACTGCAGCCATTCCTCTGCCTGTCCTGCAGGATTGCTCCCATAGAACCAATCTGAAAACCTGGAGCTGTCTTGCTTTGGCTCACTCAGAACCCTCAGGAATTTTTGAAATGATGGCGTTTGGGATGAATCACTCCAGGCTGCAGTTCCCTTCTCCTGCATGAGTAGACCTTATACCTTCATCCTCCTTGGCTCTTAAGCACCTAAAAATCACAGAAAATTCAGGGTTGCATGACACTGTAGAGGATGAACACATCTTTTTCTCTTTCTTAAAAGGCTGTAAAATAGAAGAAAGATGGCCTGATATAGAATGTTAATGCTTAACTACAGAATGTCAGTGACATAAATGCATCATTTTATTCTAATGCTTGTGCAAGTTTTAAATTTCATAAAAATGTCCTGATTCTCTGCTGAAATCTCCAGAGACTTGCTGGTTTCTCTACTTAATCTTCTCTTCAGTGTCTGTTTCTTCGATTTCCCTTTGTGGTTTTTAAAGCTCTCAGTTGCTACTGTTCCATGATTTTTGATACTGAAGTATTTAAATCAGTATTTTCAGAGTATTTTTAGCATCAGGAGCACCTAAGAGATGGTGGAGGAAATAAAAAATGACCATCTGGTTCATGATATGCAACAAACAGTGCAAATAACCAAGTGTCAGTGTATGGTGGAGCTCAGCATTGCCAGAGTCTGGGAAATGAGCTGGAGTGTCAGTTCTGTGCTCTGGGTTGTCAGCTTTGATTTTGAATATCATCCTCACTGTCTGTGAGGAGTGCACAGAAATCCAAATCTGACTGAGGGGTAACTCCTGCTGCATGTTTATGTTGAACTGCAGAGCCTGAAATTAAATTTCAGCCTGTGGAAGCTGCCCTGTTGCTTTTGAGAAAAGGCTGGTCCTGATGTCAGCTGAAAGATTGGAAATCTCATTAATAATTGATCTGTAACTCTCCCTGCTTTTCAGAGCATGTGAGCAAAGAGGGGAGGTCTCTTTGGAGTGGGGTTTTAGCACAAGACAAAACTCCAGGAAGGGAAGTAATGAGGTTTGTTTTCCTGAAGGGATCATTTGATATTTGTACAGCTGATGTGGTGTTTTTGGTCTGTTTTGTTGGTCACAAAAAGCAGGAGCTCACCTCTGTAGATGCTGGGCAGCCCCTCACTCTTCCAGCTGCTCAGGATTTGCCTTTCCAGAGCTTCCAGGCAGGGATGGAGCCTCCATCTCCAGTGGCTCTGCTGTCCTTCCCCCAGGCATTCCTTGCATTATAACCCATCTGTTTGCTTTCCCTTTCCTCAGATCCATGCTCAGTGAGCCTTTCCAGGTTTATCTTTTCCCTGAACCTCTCCCAAGGCTTCCTCTTGCTCAGTGAGCAGCAGCATCCTGTGCCACAGCTGCTTTCTGGGTCAGTTGCATCTCTGAGCAGATGGGTCTTTGCTGTCTAATGGTCCAGAGACTTAAACCCACCTCATTTCCATTTCTGTCTTATTCTTACTCTGCACTTGGAAAAAGATGCTTTTTTGCAGTTATTGTTCTTATTTTTCACCTCAAAGTTTGCTTTCCATGCAGACTGTACTTGCTGCTTTCTTATCCTGATATTCCTTATAAATTTGATGCTGCTGGTTCCTACCTAAATAGAGTTGAAACCCTGATGCATTTAATGTTGGGGTGAAATAAAAACCACAAAGGGAAACAGCACTGAAACTCTCATAACGTGTATTTTTAACAATCATTTGTATTCTCTGTAAAGTAGGTGCAGTTGGAAGTGATTTTCAGAATGTTTTAATGTAAATATAGTATAGAAGGAAATATTTTTGAGTTTATTTTGTGTGGAATTCTTTAACGTGCACAGAGAGGACCTCTGGACTGGACTAACTCTTGCACTGGGAATCAAATCTCAACTCATCTTTTTTAAGGTTTTTACCAAAGCCTCTAAAGTTGTTGTGGACATGTTTTACAAGAGTGTTATGAGAGTGGAAGTGTTTTACTTTTGGAGCCTAAAGGTCAGGGAAATTTGATTGAATGAGCAACTTGTAGAGTTGTTACCACAGTAACTGATGCAGAATCTGCCAGAACACCATGAGAAGCTTCTTCAGTACTTGCAAGTTTTGTTGGTCTCTTCTGATTCTTTTGAGAACTTGCAAGGCAGTAAAACCACAAGAATCATTTCCTGTGGTTTCGTTCCATGCATGCCCTGGAGTTGGTCTGGACAGAGTGCATGGACACTCCTGGTGCCACCAGTGATTTATCAGTGCTGAGCTATCTCCAGATCCTATTTTAAGCCCTAAAATCATTCTCTGAATAATGATAATTCTGGATGATATCCATTCCACCCCAGATTTTTGGCTTCTAGTGGCATTTCTAAGTTCATTATGAAAGTAGATTATGTACTGGATATTTTTCAGGTTTGTGTAAGTGAGGAAGATCCACTTGACTGTTAGCCAGTTCTGTTTGATGTCCAGATGATTCTTTTTCAAGCTGCCAAGGCTGGTGCATGCCAAGGTGTTGGACATCTCATCTCTCCATCAGCTGTGCCCTGCCCACAGCTCTGGGCCAGACTTTCCCTAGAAAAGAACACGTTGTTCTTCCATGGAGCTGGGGAGTTCAGTCCCAAAGAAGGAGATTGCCCACAAGCACATTTATTTGGTTCTAGCACTTCTGTGCCCCATCACCAAGGACTGAGCTGTGGCTGGGTCTGACTCAGTGGCTGCAGAAACCAGAACAAACCAGAGCAGCCTCCCACAGACCATGCTTTGTGCTGGGCAGCTCCAGCCAGCACGTTGTAAATCACAAATAATTCATTGCTCAGTCTCCAGAGCACCCAGAACTCACCCCTCACAAGGATTTTAGTCACTCTCCCGTGTCAGCCTCTACACATCTGGTATTTTCTGCTCGGGGCTGCCATTACTAATGTTTTTCTGCCACGTTTCTGTGTTTCTCCAGCTGTCCAGTCTCAGTCTGGCCATGCATAAAGGTCTTTTCTTTTTTGTTCTACTGACACTTTTACAATGTTTGAAAATCAGCTTGTAAATGGAACAAGCTTTTGCTTGTTTTCCACTGTCCCAGGTTGCCCAAAATGTTGCCCTCAGGACAGATCTCAGTTTGTCCTTCCAGCACACTAATCCAGCTTTTGCCAGGTTACCCTCAGTGCATTTACACTAACAACTATTTGTTTTCCCTCCTCTTTACTCACAATCAAAACCCAATTACAGTTGTGCCACCACACTAATTAGAAGCTGAATCAGCAGTGCTTTATATTCATATTCATAGCTGTTCTTTCTTATATTATCAAAGTGAAAATGGAGCATGTATCTTACTCCTCCTTTGCCAGCAGCTCTCTGGGAAGTTCTGCTGTCCTTTGCCTCATTTAATATTCTGTTCTGGTATCTGCACAATTAAATTCAGGTTTTAGAGAAAACCTCTTGTGTAAAAAGTAAGCATTTCCATTAGCTGCTGCATAATTTTGCTCTGCAGTTTTATGGGCAGGGGGCTGCACATACCATTAGCATATTTTTGATTGCTTCTGTATTAGGAAAAATCCAGCTGTGAGTAAACTCATTTGTTTATAAGCATTTTTTGGAAGGTGTCACTAGCACTGGATCTCCTACTTTGCATTATTTATCTTGGTGTTTTCACCTAGAAAATTTAATCTTCTAATAACAGTAAGTAGTGCTTACATCTGGCTTTTTGTAATGTTCTCTTCCATTCTCCAGGTTCACAGTAGAACAGGAAATTGATCTGAAGGATGTCTGGAGAGGTCTGGGAATTACAGAGCTGTTCAGCAGCAGTGCTGACCTCACTGCCATGTCTGGTAAGAACTTCTTGTCTTGTCTCTCAAGGTAGATGAGGAAATGCATTTTTCACCTGGGAAAGTTCACTCTGAGTGTTTCAGAACTGGGTCTCATCAGAGATGGAGACAAAGATCCCCTGCAAGAGGCAGATGCAGACTGGAGCAGTGCATGGCTGCAGTGCCTGGGTGGCAGGTGGGATTCACACCCCAGGGGGGTCACTCTGTGTCTCCAGTGCTCTTTGTCCCAGCATGAGGAGCACTGAGCTGTTGCACAGTTAATTCCTCTCCCCAGATACCTGCAAGCAGCACAGGAAGGAAGAGTTTGGAGAGAAAAGCAATTTAGTCACAAATATCACCTGCATTTGACAGAAGATGAAATACCCAATACCTTTAAAAATCCACGTGGAAGTGAGATATTTATGCTTTTAATACCTCCTGAAGCTGTTCATGGAGTCACAGCATGGTTTGGGTTGGAAGAGACCTTAAAGAACATTTCATTGCACCCCTGCCATGGCAGGGACAGCTCCCACTGTGCCAGGCTGCTCCCAGCCCCGTCCAGCCTGGCCTTGGGCACTGCCAGGGATCCAGGGGCAGCCACAGCTGCTCTGTACTGAGGTGGCACCTGTGTGATTTTGGGGTTTTTTCGGCTCCATGTGTTACTCCCCAGCCATCCAGCAGGTCCTTGGCTGGTGGCAAATCCCTGCTCTCCACAGTCTGACCCTGGGACAGTCACACCTCTGTGCCTTGGTCAAAGCACTGGCAATAATGCAAACCTTCCTCATTCCCAGGGGAATGTTTGTCATGTTCATGGCCTTTCATTTCTGCCAAGTTTGAAATATTCTTTATAGTCTGTCATGTAGCTTATTCCACTGGTTTGCCACCTTCACTTTTCCAGTGAAACTGAGGAAAAACTGGCTTTAGCTAATATGAAAAGGGTTGAAATAAATGAAAAACCCCTTCTTCAAAGAAACAGCATTTTTCTGAAGAAAAACACCTTCAATTTCTCTGCCAGCTCAAAGAAAAGTCAGCTTCCCTCTAAATTCTGGTCTATTTATAGGAAATTATTTACTTGAGAAAAAGCTCCAAGGAGAATGGAAAATGCACAGGGAACCACAAAGGCAGCACCTGGCTTTTATTTAGTTCCATGTAAAATTCATTTATATATCAGGGACATCTACTTTATCAAGAGGTTGGCAGCAAGAATCACGTGCTTGTGTCTTAATCCACGTGACTAATGATTTATTTAAAGTTTTGTATTTCTGACAATTGTACCATACAAAATCAAAACACCACGTTCTGCCTGACTGAATTAACTCCTCTGCCATTTAAAGATTTACTTGTTATTTAAGTATAGAGCAGTTTGTAGAGAAAATTCATGAGTGTTAGTGTAGCTTTTCTGCTTTTCACTGAAAATAGGTTGCTCCACCTGGGTATGAAAGTGTTATTTGTAAATTAAGAATGAAAAAATGGTTTTGAAGTAATGTCTTTAATGAAAACCCCACAGATGATGCTGTCTAAATGAAGTTTTAAGTAATTAAAGTACAAAATACTTGCCTTCTTTCAAATTTTCATCATTTAAAATATGGATAGAGGAAGGGGAAATAAGTAATGAAATCAAATTGTTGAAAGCTGACTTTTACAGACACCTGAATGGGAGATCAGGAAATGGAAGTTAGAAGTTTATGTGCATCTCAGGGTCACCCCTCTGGAAAATCTGGCACTTCATGAGGCCTTAAATGCAGATATTTCAACAAAATCTTTAACTGGACACTTAATTTAGGAAGCTATAAATCAACTTAAATAAATCAACTTAAATCTAAAGAGATTTTTGAGAAATTTTGTTGCATTTACAAATCCTCTCCTCCTGCTGTCCTGTTGCTCTGGCATTGCTGCCAGGAAAAGTCTCCTGCAATTTCAGCAGCAACCCAAATCCTGTCATCAGCTGCAGGCAGATTGGTGAGCTCAACAAAATTCTCTGTGGCTTTAGTGGATATAAACCACATTGCAGGATTATTATTCAATATTCAGAATTTTTTTTGCTGTTTCCCCTCAAACTGCAAAATAGACCCAGGAGGAGCAGCTTTAGCCTCTGGAATGTCTGGGCTCTGAGCAGCCAAAGGGAAGCGTTAATGCAGGTGCACTTTGCAAATGTTACTCCCTGGCAGAAATCAGGTTCTTTGACAATTGCCACAGGTGAGTAGGAGGACATTCCTGCTGGGCTGTCAGCTCCCCTGCTTTCTGACTCTCACTTTCAGAAAAGACTTTGACAGTATTTACTTGCGTCTGATTCCATCAGGTGTCCAAAATAATCTTGAAACAACCTCTGCTGTTTGAGATGTTGCCATTGTGACTTTATCACATCACATAAATTTGCTGCTTGAGTGTTTGAACACCACTGAAGACTTAGCATTGAACTAATTTCAGTGCTAAAACTCCCCTTCTCTTTCAAATGGTTATAATATTTCTGGCTGTTTTATAGAGCCTTAAAAGCAGCTGCTTTTAATGCAAGGTGACCTGGGTGAGCAATGAAGGGATCTCAGTGACTTCCTTCACAATATGAAGTAGTTAGAAGAGCATCAGTCCAGTAAATAACTCTTGGAAGTCTTGACTGACATCCATATCATTTTTCTGGGACAGCCTAAGCAAGAAGAGCCAATAAACCCACATGGTATTTTTTAAAAATGAGATTTGCAGAGCAGCCAGTTGGCAGCTGAGTGGGAGTTTGCAGACATATGGAGATAGTGACAAATGGAGTGTGGTGCCAGCAGAGTCGTGCTCATCAGGGGGCAGCTCCAGCTCCCTCCCACTCCCCAGGGGTCAGCCTTCCTGCACCGAGCTGAAACTTTGGCACCAGATCCCCAGGGGGCTTCCCTGAGATGTTCACAACCAAGCCAGGAAATCCAGGTTTTCTTATGGAAATGCACTTTTCAGAGGAGCTCCTGGAGAGAAATGAAGTGATGGGAGATGCTCAGGAGAGCCCCACCTTGTCCCCTGTGAAAGCCATGAGGGAATGTGGATAATCCACATGGATTATCCAGATGGAGCAGGGATGGGACAGTCCCAGCCTGGAGCAAGGGAAAGGCTGCCTGAACTCTCAGGGACAACATTATGCTTTCACAGGAAAATAGATTCATTCACTGCAGGGAGAGATGAATGAGAAGGATGTGATAGTAGCAATATAAAGAGAAGAATCTAGAGAAGGTAATTTGGGATGTGGAATTGCTCTTTTCATCATCCAAGGACAGAGATGTCCAATGAAGTGAAAGGCAACAAATGGAAAACAAATAGAAAGTGCTTCTCTCATGGAAAACTTAACCACGGGGATCTTTGCTGGATGTTCCTTGAGATTGGCAGGACTGAAAAAATGAAATTGCTCCAGAGCAATCAGAACTCTTTATACAGCACTGAAGAAAGGCACTCTCTGTATAGAAACTTGGGTTAGGGTATAAGGCACATGCTGCTGAGAGGATATTTTCATTTGTAAGTGTGCTGCAGTTTTCATTTTCAGGGCTTTTGTACCTTCTTGTGGAGCAGCAATTCCATAGCTGGTGCAGTGGGCTGGGCTGACTGGGTGTACTGGATCAGTGGCACTTTCTGTGTTCCTGTCAACTTAAAATGTTGGTTTTAATACTCAAATCCCAAAACCTTTCACAAGTAGCAACCTTTTATACCTGATGGCAAATGGTAGCAGTGTTTGTGCTCTCAGAATTAGGGGCTCTCAGGTGCAGACCAATCTTCTGAGGTGCTATTTCTCATCAGGAATACACCTTGGACTTCCATAAGCACCACCAAACTATGCAAAATAAAGCACTGGGAGCAAAAAATGGGGAATATTTTTGTGCGTATTACAGGGCACAGGATCAGGGTTCAGTACTGCAGTAAGAAAGAAGTGATTAAAATACATGATTAGGCTAAGTGGGTGATTCCCCACTTATTATGTTTTATTGAACATAAAAATGTGTTTGGATTTAAGATTTTTATTTAATGTTAAAGACAGGTGGGTGCTGCACGTGCCATGTTCTAAAGGAACAGGGTGGAAGCTCAGTCCCAGCTCTCAGGGCAGCCTTGCTGAAGGCTTGGGACTGAAGCCTAGACCTGGTACCAGTTTTGGCAGCCTGGTCTGTGTTTTACTGCACACAGTCCCTGAGGGGATGATTTGGGGCTTTTGTTGGTGTGATTGAAGTGCAGCAGCTGAACTGGGAGGTTTAATTCAGTGCTGAGTGTACAGAGCAGCAAATGAGCTCTGCTGGGGAAAGACTTTCCCAGCTGCTGCTCCTCCTGCCTTTGGCTTGCTGTGCTATTACAGCTACTGAGTATTCCAATGGAGCTGATCCTTCAGCATCCCACAAAAACCTGTGAGACATTCCCTGGCTTCAGCAGGCTGGGACTCAAATTAAAATATTGACAGAGAAGGATGGAACTGAAACAAGATTAAAAAAAACTAGCTCTGTGGTGGTTCTTGCAGTAAATGTTCCTCTTCAGCTTCTTGTAAATATAATAGAAGAAAGAAAATACCTCATTTTTCCTGGAGAAAGCCTGTGCAGAAATGAAATTTTTAATGCCTATAATGCCATGATCTTTTTTTCCCACTAATTGTATTTAAAATCTTGTGTCCAAGGGCTGTTTTTACCCTCTCTATATATATACTGTACTGGGCTCTGGGCAGTCCTGAGCTGTGTTAATATCCATGGTATAGGAGAGCACTACAAATCTGAGTGAGGTAAACAGTGGTGTTAATGGGTATTGGCAGAAGGTGTTTTAATGCAATAAAGTTCTTCTCCTTCCCTGCCTGCTGCAGAAGGTGGATAATGGTGTTGGGGTTTTGGCAGTGTTTGGGGTGGGTTCTTTAAATGCTTCCATCTTACTGTTGAGCCTCTTGAAATATGTTCCCCTTTCCTCTGCAGATAACAAGGAACTTTACCTTGCAAAGGCATTTCACAAGGCATTTCTAGAAGTTAATGAGGAAGGATCAGAAGCTGCTGCTGCCTCAGGTACCTGACTGAAAAGCAGAATTAAATCAAATGTCTGGGTATTCTGTGCTAATTAATTTTTTACAACTGATTTGCTGTACAGCCAGGAAAGCTGAATAGCAGCATGGAGACACAGCAGAGCAAGTGTGCTGCTTGCAGAAGAGAATTCTGAAAATCAGAAGTGTTGGCATTTTTGTAACATGTTTTACTAAGAGTTTTGAGCATCCTGTGAAAAATCTCTATTTTCTGATTGTCAGGAGAGTACAGTCTGCAATTTATGTTTCCTTCATGAAACTTGAGCATTCATCATTTTTCACCTGCTAATTGAGATGGTCAGAGGCATTTGATCCAGCAGAGTTAGAAGGAGATGAGGGTGGTTGTGGCAGCTGCATTTTAATAAACTCATGTCCAGAAAAACAAGGTGGGAAGTGCTGAATGCACAACCAGAGCTGTCCCCTGTCAGTGCTGGGGGCTGGTGCTTGGTTTACAGATTGTCACATGAAAATAAGTTACATTTGTTGCCCATATGTGTCATTAGGTGATTTCTAATTGCCTCTACTTTGCCAATCTTTGAGGAAAGCAAGAATTGCTTGCCAGGTCTGGGTTGAATTGTGCCCGGCTGTCTCTGTGGACATGCTGCAGTCTTTATGAACAGTAGAGTGAAAATTTAGAAGTAAATGAAACACTAGGAATTAGAAACAATATCCTGGAGAAATCCATGCACCTCCAAATAAAAATAACGGCCAAATTCTGCCTGATTCACAGCTAATTTTACCTTCAGCTCTGCAATATTTAAAAGTACCAGCCAAAAGCTGCAGGATCAGCCCATTTAATTTTTGCAATTTCCCTGGTTATTGAGGGCTCCCTTTCCCTCTGCACTGTGTGAAACAGGTGAGCAGAGCTGGTTGATGCAGTGCACTTCCCCCTGAGAGTGAGCAGGACTCACAACTCCTCTGAAGGTTCTGCCTCTTAAAATTTATATGCTGCTCCCTCAGCCTGGGAAATTGCAGCACTCTGCATTGTTAATCATCCTTAAAGCCAGAATAGGCAATTACTCTGCAGGTCTCTTTCCTTTTCAGTGAATATTTTCCTGCTGTTTTTGGTGTTGAGTGTGGGGCTTCAGGGGCTGCACAAAGTGAAGAGCAGGAGAAGGGGCAGAGCTGTTTGACAAGTTGCCTGTGTTCTGTTTCCTCCAGGAATGATTGCCATCAGCAGAATGGCAGTGCTCTATCCCCAGGTCATCGTGGACCATCCCTTCTTCTTTTTGGTCAGAAATAGAAGAACAGGTGAGAATGTTGCAGACTTATCTGAGTTTTTCACAGCACGTCCTCAAGCAGTCAAAGGAAAATTGCAAGTTTTGACCAATGGACTGGGCTTGTATTGTGGATTTCCCTTAGTTTGTTTTCACATACCCAATATTGAAAGACTCACCTTTTCCATGGGCCTGAATCTTTCTCCAGATAAAACACCAACATCTGACATAACCCTGAAAAACACTCGCAGAAAAGAAAAATTCACCATTTCTGTTGTGAGAACAGAGTGTTACTGCTCTGGGTATCCATAATCATTGCACTCCCTGAGAGCTTGGCTGCAGTCAGCCCAGTGAAATGTGTTCCCAGTACCAAATGATTTGCATAATGGAGGGACATTACAGCTGGGAATAATTCTGTTGTGCTCTCCAGTGGCAGGTGAGGGATGAGAGCAGCACTCACCAGCAAAAGGGGCAAGGATTAAGTAATTCCTGAGTCTGGTATTTGTAATTTGCTGTAATGATGTGGATGTGACTGGGTGATAAAACATTGCTGTGCACCCACAGGGTTTTTATGGATCTGCTTAGGGAGAGTCACTTGTGGAACTTCATTCCCACAAACTCCATCCCAGCTGAAAACAGGCCAGCAAGGCAGGATACCAACTCTTAGGGGATTTTTAACCATAATAAAATTCAATATTATTACTGTTGTAGACACATTAGACGGAAAATGTATGTGGAGAAGGGTGTCTGGCCTTTATTGCTACTCAATATCCAGAAATCTCCCCAAAAAGAAAAGCTCAAATCAGGACAGAGTGGGACTTGGTCGCTTTGGGGCAGTTCTTAAAATTGCAGAACCCTTGTTGCATGTAGAGAGAGGAGCTGCCAACAACTGTAGCTACAGCCTCAAAGCCTGTTACTAATGCAGAAATCTGGGGTTGGAAATCTTGAAAAACTGCTGTTGGTTGTCCTTCCTCTCCAGACAAGCCCAGGTGCTCAGGTTTGGTTGCTGTCTTCTCACAGGGCTCCTGAGCCTTTTCCTGTACCACGTCCTGAGACATTTGTTCCTGTAACAATCACACAGCACAGCCCTAGGGCTTATTGTTGGTATTCATCATCTGAAATCCTCAGCTTCTCCTGCTTCTGACACCTTTCCCTCCTCTCCCTTTCCCCACAGGCACCGTGTTGTTCATGGGAAGGGTAATGCACCCCGAGGCAATGAATTCCAGTGGCCACGACTTTGAAAAGCTTTAACTGCCACCAGCTACCAGAAGGAGGAGATAAGCACATAAAGTTTGAAGTTAATATATTTAAGGTTTGCTGTGTTTTCCCCCAAGACACTGTTTCAAAACGCTTTTGGATCTAACTGTGTGCAAGTCAGTTCCCAGAGGAAAGCTTACAGTATTAAAGTAATGGTTCTGTTTCTGTCATTGTGATTGCTGTGTCCTTAAAATAAAGTTGTGTACATGTCAACAATTGTTTCTTGTTCTAGTGAGTTGTAAAGCAGAAAACTGCAAATCCATTATTTGTAATTTTTTTACAGTCCAAAGACTGACTTGATCAATGAGCCAGGAGCAGATTGTGTGCAGCTCTGGAAAATGCAAATGGCAAAAGCTTGGTGGGCATTTCTAGAGCTGAAGAAGGCCCTGTGGACACTGTGATCTCACCTGTCCCTGGCAGAGCAGGCGCATCACAGCTGTGGTGCACTGCTCGAGCAGAGAAAACGGAGCCAGCTGAGCCCAGTGGATTTGATTCTTGCCTGTGGTAGACTTTGTGTGAACTGTCCCACGTGATTCCCAAGTGCTGCTTTTCTGGACGCTCCTGCATGTGGCTGCCACTGCCCCCCTAAGTGTTGATGCCAATAAAACCCGACCGATCGCATGGATGTCCGAGACCTGCCAGTGTAGAAAGCTCTGTGTGTGACTGAAGTAAAGGAGTTCACTAGTAATGCCATTTGTGTGGACATATTTTTTCTCCCCCCACAGCACTCTTCAGTGTCTCATTTCAGGGCTCTAGAATGTTCTTTCTCAAAAAACAAAAAAAAATCCCCACTCCAACTTGATTTTAAGTATCTGAAAATGTTCGGTTCATAAATAAATATCTAAAGGAACAACATCATCCTTTTAATTTCCTAACTTTTCCTTGAGAACAGACTGGCAGCGAGGAGAATGACACCTAGCACAAGGAAATATTAGCAGGGAAATTAGTTGCTGTTTCCATTTGGAAGAGGAGCAGTACCCACTGTCAGCAGAAAAACATGTAATTATTTCCTCCCTCATTGTGCAAAATGCAAAAAGAACAGGGGTTATTAAAAAGGTGAGAGAGAATAGGAGAAAAAGAGGGAGGAGCTCTTTTGAAACAGATCATAAATACAAACCTTTGGATAATAAATGGGTTTTTCTCAGTCAATAGGAGTTTTCTCTTTGGAATTCTATGGGAACAAATGCATTTTGGCTGAAGTGCAGTTACAGGCTTCCCTGGCAATCACTCACTTCAGAGCAGCAGAGATACTGCTCCCAAAGTTATTGATGCAAGGAGAACTTCCAAAATCTGACACATTGTTCACTCTTTCTCTACTGCTGGTGCAGCTCCTGCGGGTCAGACCAGGACGTGAGGGATGTTCTCTGTGCAGCCTGGGAATGCTCCCTTGGAAAAAAGGGCTTCGGAACACATTTCCAGCCCTGCCCCCTGGAATTGTTTCACAAATGGGGTTCCTGAGTGTGTTGCTGGTGCTTATTACCTTGCTGTATTATAGTCTGGACTTGGTAAGGCAGCTTTTGTATTCAAATTTAGATGAAAATGGTAATTTTAGCTTTGTGTAGCTAAAAGTGTTGTGCTGGGGAGGGAAAGGGGAGTGCTGCTCAGAAGGAACAGGGGCTAATTTTACCAAGAACTGCCTCACTGCAGGTAAAATGAGCTTTGGGAGTTACACAAGGACTGGTTCTCAGATTTAAATAACTCTGTGGACATCCCCTCACGTCTGTACAAGTCACCATATGCTGAGGATCTCCTGTGGGTTATCTTAGGGGAAACTGGTTTTTAAGCTTTTGAACATTTTGAACACTTTTTAGGCTATTTTGGGTAATCTTAGGGGAAACTGGTTTTTAAGCTTTTGAACATTTTGAACATTTTTTAGGCTATTTTTGTGGTGTTCATTGTGACTGAGAAAGACATGAGAAGCCTTCAGTCGTGTTTATTTTCAGTCCATCAAAAGTTCTTCCCGACCAGTTTTGTCTTTTCTTTGTATCAGTTCCTTGCAACATTCCTTACTAAGGGAAGGGCTGAAAACAGATTGGAGATAAAGCTTTGAATTTTGGAAGGACAGCTGCAGGCAGAAGTATTTATAGAGGATATCAGGCAAATTCACTGAATGCCCCTGCAGCTGGATTGAGAAAAACTACAATGGAATAATGCAGAATCACAAATTGCAAATCAAATTCCCAGGATTGCCTGAGTGGGCACACAGGAGAACCAGCAGGAACAGAAATGCAAACACTTGTGATTTCACTTGCTGCTCTCCCAGGCCTTACAGATTCAAAATAACATTTTTCTGTTTCTTGCAATTGAGAATTACCTGGTTTGCAGCAACATGAATTGATTTATTTCCATAGTTCTCAGTAGTAATAATATCTGAAGTATTGTTGCCAGTCCATAGGTATATGGATGCTGTTCCATGATGGTTTTTACTCCAGATTTTGTATAATGTTCCTTTCAAAGGTGCCACTGCTTTTTCACTACAAAACTAGCAAAATCATTTTTGTTTTTAGCATCCTTTTTTTTGGTAGGGTCAATTTGTCAGTTGTAGCTCATCTATGAGTTTAGGTGTGTAGCCTTCAAATAAAACTGTTTTGTGTTGGAGGTTCTATCAGAAAACCAATCAGTGACACTTCTGTAATTGGGCTGACGGAGTGACCCAAGTGTGTCAGTGCTGAGGTCCTGCTCAGTGCAGCTGGAATTGAGTTGCCTGATGGGATCCTTTCCCTTGCACACATGCTGGAGCCCAGGTGGGAACGCTTTCCAGAGCTGCTCTTGGAAAGGTTTTCCCCAAGAATCCCTTCAGCAGTGGTGCTACTACTGAAAATGGATTTATTTGGCTGCTAGGATCTCATTTGTACGTGACCTTGAGCACCTGAGGGGTTTTGTAGAGTCTGTATTCAACCAAAATTTGTCATATTGTGGGAGTTAGAATGGGTTTGTTGCTGTTCCAAGCATGAATTTTCATTCTCCTTCCACAGGCTCTGATAGTGGCAGAGTGAGCTTCTGTATCTGTGTGTGGCAATAAGGACATGAGATTCCTGAAAGAAATAAGATCTTGGTGTTACACCAGAGAAAAACACAAACTTAGTCAAGGCTCTTGTGGCTAATTTTTATTTGTCAGTGGTGGACAGAAGAAGAAACCACAAGATGTCACTCTATCCTAAGGAGCTGAGAAGGACTTTCCTTTTGACAGGAATCCTGTGGGAGTGTTGCAAAGCTGGATATCCTGAGCAGAGCTCAGGCACAGGTAGATCTCAGCACAGTCAACGGGAGATGCTGAGTTTGGAGCATCATTAGCCCCTGTTCCTGGGATTAATAATCACAGATGGAGGGAACAAACCCCCAAACACCTGCTTTGTGTTGCAAACCTCACTCTGACCTTGGTGAGGGGTTGCTGGAGGGAGTTCATCGCTCCCAGGGGAATTTTTATCCTGCATGATGCCCCGTGTGCTTGGTGTGAAATGGCAGCAATGGGTTGTTCTTTAACCTGTCCCATGCACAGCCCCAGAGCTGTGCTGGGGTTATTTCACTGCTGCAACAGGACCCAGAAATTCTCTTCTGCAAGAGGGAAATAACTGGGATTGACTCATTGATGTGCTGTTCTCTTTTGGTTGTCTCTTAAGTTTCCCCCTTCCCTCTCTGCCTTACAGCCTCTGGAATTCCTGCCCGAGCAGATTCCCTGGCACAGTGAGGCTCCACCACTGTCAGGGCTGCTCCCTGCCTGGGGAGGAGGCAATATTGTTCCTAAAATAACAAATGGTGTTTACAAGCCCATTCTTGAGCTGTTCCTGTCCCTTTATTGGGCAATGCTTGCTTCTTGGAAAACAGGAAAGCATGGATTAGAGAGAGATGGATGAGGCAGCCCCAATCCCAGCGCAGGCAGGAGGAGAGCAGTGCCTTGCTGACTCAGATAGCAGCAGCAAGGAGCTGCCTTCCCTCCTGAGCTGCTCTGCATCCCCTGGCACAGCTGGGGGAGGGGCTCTGGGTTGATTTAGCTGGGAAAACTGTCTGGATTTCCCAAGGATCGGGGCTCCAGACAGACAGACAGACAGGCTCTGGCTGCTCGCTGGGACCTCTGGTAGCTGCTCCAGCAGCTTCTGGGGTTTCCAGCTGGGCAGGCTGAGGGCTGTGAAACCAAGTTCCACATGAGAAACCATCCTCAATGCACATGGGGGATACTTTGGAACTCATTAAGGCTCCGTGCCTGTGGCCCCCTCCACAAGGGCTTCTCAAATGACATTCCTTTCATACAGCACTGCCTTCCAACAGCGTCCACAGGAAGATGCTTTTCATTTTACAGCACTAATTAGAGGCCCAAGTCATGGGCCAGTTGCTGTGGGCATGAGGCAAGCAGAATGAAAAGCTGGGCAGAAGTGAGGGATGGCAATGCAGCTGGAACTGCAGCTTGCAGACAGCAGTCAGGGCTGGGGCTGCGAGGGACGCCAGGCAGGCAGGTCATGCAGGAAGGTGGAAAAGATAAATGTAGCAAGCAGGATGAAAAGCTGGGCAGAAGTGAGGGATGGCAATGCAGCTGGAACTGCAGCTTGCAGTCAGGGCTGGGGCTGTGAGGGATGCCAGGCAGGCAGGTCATGGAGGAAGGTGGAAAAGATAAATGTGTGAGCCCAGATACAGATATTGATTGGAAAATCCTGGGTCTGCTAGGAGCTGGCTGAGGAAAGCATTGGGATTGTTCCTGCAGCTCAGGAACTGAGCCCATTGCCTGGGTGTTTATTTTTCAGGCACACTGAACCACAATAGGAATGATGTCTCAGATATCAGCCAGGCTTTGCTGGTAACAAGGTGTTTTACTGCTCTCATAAACACACACCCTCCCTGGGGAAGAGCGATCTGTTTGGACAAACTGAGGGAAGATTCCTGCAGGAAAACTATTCTGTGTTTGTGCAGAAATGCTTTTAAGTAAGGGAAGAGATACAGAGGAAATCTGGGTTGTGTCTAAATCATGTTTGTAATGTTCTCATTAAGGGGTTGGAATTGCCTGTGGAAAAAGATGAGCTTCAACCTTTCCTTCAAGTATTCCAGTGCTACCAAAAGAGTTTGAAGCCAGTCACAGATTTTCACTCTGTTTACTCTTTGTTAAAAGTCATGTTTTGAACCAAAACTGGAATCCTTGCAGGTGGTAACTGGGTGGTAATTTTGCCTGAACAGAGTGAATGAAATATGTTAAACTTGATAAGAAGTAAAGATATCAGAAAGACTGCCCTGAGACCTTTAAGGATCATGCTCCGGGCAATGCCAAATCTCACTGGTCACTAGCAATGTGGCACAAAAAGTCTGTTTATCTGGGGCTTTTGTCACTGTATTTTGTAAACGTTTGTTTCAAAAGGCAACAGCCAAAAAGTCAGCAAAGCTTAACACAGGAATAATAACAATTCTGGAGTTTATTACAAGACAAATTCTGGTCTCAAAATTCTTTGTCTCTGCTGGGGAATGTTCTCCTTGGGCCAGCTGCAGCCTGGGGTCAGCAGTGTGCAGGGACAGGCATTTTGCAGGAGCAGGACCATGTAAAGCTCTGCTGCCAGCTCCAAGCCAGGGATGTGTCTTCATCAGCTGAGCTGCTTTTGGCAGGACACCTGGAACAAGCTCAGCTTCAGGGTCTGCTCCAACCCAAACCATTCTGAGATTCTGTGATTCTATTAAAGCCCTCAGCAAAATCCAGAGAGGTAAAAGAGGCCAGTTCTGCTGCTGCTGCCTGGTTTTCATCTGTTTGCATTGATTTTTCCTTCACAAAATTTCTCCTTGGTCTCTACAAAAAGAAATTCAGAGACAGTGTGCTCCAGTTTATAAGCTTACTTCAGATTTTTTGATCAGAAATAATTTGTGGATCATCCCAATATTTCAGAGCCAGTCTCACTGCTGCAGTTCCATGGGGAGCAAGGTGACCAGGCTGACTGGAGCTATTAAATTAATTTATTTTCTGGTGTCATTCCACATTTAATGTGCATATCCTTATAGATAAAAGTGTTCTGAGGAGGTGAGCTCTTAATTACTGAATCTGAGCACGTGTGGGACAGAGAGTTTGGAACCATGAGCAGAAGAGCCTTGTGTCAGCCTTACAGAAAAGCAGGGATGTCACCAGCTCTGGTGAGCACATCCAGCCACATCATCCTGAGGGACAGATGCAGTGAGCTCTGAGCAGGAATTAGGGAATGTCTGGTTCCATAGCCTTAAATGCTTCAATTGAGCAGACAATCTTGTAGTGTCAGAGCAAAGAGCATCACCAGAAAAAGCTACATTGTCATCTGCAGCCTGTTCCAAATCCCTTTGTGGTCCATCATCAAAACATTGTCATTGCTTCAGGCAGCTCTGGAGCCTGTGCAGGTTTCTCTCAGGCCATGCCCTGAACCCCGAGTTCAGAGCACTGGCAAACCTGGCTGGGGGTTTTTGTGACTAGAAAAATATTGTATAATTTGCCCAATTTGCAAAAATTACTTTAGAACACTTACCTGAAAAGATGAAATGGGCTTCTAATCACAGTGTTTCCACAGAAGAGAAAATGGTGAAGACTGTACACATGCAAGATGTAGAATTTAGAAAATTGCATTTTGTCTGTGTACACACGCACTCATTAAATGTGGATGCATTATGGGAACCACAAATCCTGTTATTATTTTGCTATTAAAAGTAAGCAAAACCTGAGCTATTACCGCATGAAACCATGAGATAATTCAAAATAATGAAGCCACTCTGTGCCTCTTGCTTTAGAGGCTGCAGGGCTTTTCCTTGGTGCAGGATGCCTGTAAGGGAATAAAAATGTTCTTTCCCCCCTCCCTTTCTCAGTCACTGGGTTCCTCTCCTTGAGTGCCCCAAGTTAAATGAGGAATCCCGGCCTCTGGAAACTGATGGCAGCAAATTCCTCTGCCTGCAACCACTGCACAGGGAATTCAGCAAGTTAATAGGAGCAGACAGATGGAGGCAGAGGGCCCTGGGGGCATAAAGGGACATCAGGGTTTGACACTGGGGCGGTGGCACAGCTCCCCAGCCACTGGCAGCACTGAGAGCCCTGGAGAGGAGCCACAGCCCCTGTGGGAGGAGCTGGCAGAGCTCTCCTGATGGAATTGCTCTGGTATTGCTTTGTATTTTCGGGATGGAGCAACTTTCTGGTAGATTTATTGGCAGTGCACTAAGTGTCTTGAGCACAAGTTAATTCGGGCTCTCTTAGCCTTGATAACACTTGCTTAAAATATGCTCCCTCCTATGGGTGACAAGAGCACAGAGATTATGTTTTGATAGTTCCATGAGAAGTGGCTTCCAAAAAGCAGCAGAGAAGGCTATTTTTCAGAAGGGTCATTAACCAGCTGGCAGCCTGCTTTCCACCCCTCATGGCAAGCATGATAATCTGAGCAGCATTCAGGAGCAAGGCTGATCCTGTTTTCCCAGGAAATGCATCCTGATGACTCCATGGAGAAAGGTTTTCAAGTGGAAAGGCTGTTTTACATTTCTATCTCCCTCAGTGCTGCCTTATTTTTTAGGGTTTCTGTACAAAGCCCTTTTTTTTTTTTTCACTAGAGCTTGGGGAGCATTAATTTTGCAAGCGTGCTCACATTCAGCAGAGACATCTGAAGACACCATCAGATAAAGCAAGGGGTATCTGTGACAGCCTGGTGCCTTTGTGTGTCATGGCAATGGTGACTTCAGCTGCTGTAACACTATCTAAACCTGCACAGACACAGCAGGAAGGCTCATTCCTCCCCAGCACAGCTGGCAGAGCAGATAAAATCAGAATTTACTCCTGGTCTCAATCTCAGAGCTTAACCAGCACCTCGCTGTTAAAATTTGGCTGCAGTGGGGAAAGGGAAATGCTCTTTTCCCAGCTGGGCCTCTGCTGTGAGGATGGCTCTCCTTGTGTCCCTGCAATTCCTGGCTGGAATTTGGCACAATCCAGGCTTTGCCTGCCTGCCTTTGCTGCCCGTGGCTGGGCACTGCAGAGGCTGTGGGGTTTGGCTCCAGGTGCAGCTGGGGCAGGGCCAGGGACCAGAACTGGGCTCTGCTCTGCCCCTGTGGCTGCATCCCAAGGGAAACATTCCCCAGAGAACAGCGTGGAACTGCCAGGGTGGCTGATGCCATGGTGGCAGGAATGGGAGCATCCAGGGCTGGCAGAACCCAGGAATGGGAGAACCCAGGAGTGGGAGAAGCCAGGAATGGGAGAACCAGGAATGGGAGAATCCAGGAATGGGAGAATCCAGGAATGAGAGAATCCAGGAACGGGACAATCCAGAAATGGGAGAACCCAGAAATGGGAGAATCCGGGAGTGGGAGAATCCAGAAATGGGAGCATCCAGGAGTGGGAGAATCCAGGAGTGGGAGAATCCAGGAATGGAAGAAGCCAGGAATGGGAGAATTCAGAAGTGGGAGAATCCAGGAGTGGGAGAATCCAAGAATGGGAGAATCCAGAAATGGGAGAATCCAGGAGTGGGAGAATCCAGGAATGTGAGAATCCAGAAATGGAAGAACCCAATAGTGGAAGAACCCAGGAGTGGGAGAATCCCCTAAGCTCTGGCTCTGGGCTAAGGTCCCTGCTCTCATGCACTCCCATGATATCTCTCTAATGTTGAAAATGGGAACAGTATGATGCTGTAAATTGCTGAGTGTAAAACAAGATCAAGGCTGATGTGCAGAACATCAACCTGCTGGCCAAATCACCCATGGCCAAATCACCCATGGCCTGCTCGGGCCAAAGTGCCAATGGATTTATTGCAGCAGGAAAATCCAGTGAGCAACCAGAGCATCTCTAAACAAGCTGACAAATCTGCAGCACTTGGGAGCAGCAGCTGATGCTCCCTCAGAGATGTAACACGATTCCTATAATCACAGAAATAGATTTAATTTTGTTTATTTAAACCAGCCCCGTGTTTTGCTGTGAGCATTCATCATCTGGTGTCACCGAGCAGAGTAGGAAATGTCACCCTTTGAGTCACATCCCCAGTGACTCTGTTAGCAATGCTCTGGCTGTACTCCACAGCTGGAGAAAAAAGGGCTTCATGCCTTGCTGGCTGTGGAGCAAACACGCGCTTGCAGCTTCATTTTGTATTCAGCAGCTCTCCAAAACAGCGAAGGCAGCATGAAAAATGAGGAGGAACACGACTGAAGCTCAGCTGCTGATCTTTCACAACTCAACTGCAAAAAATATGAGGGCTGAAAGGAGAACTTGAAGTACAGGTATCAGCAGAAATATTAAACCGCCCTAATCAAGAAAAGAACACCTGGTCACTCAGTGATTTAATAAATGAAGACAGGGTTCTCTTCTTCCCCCAGTGTGAGGCAAAAAGAAAATTCTAATTTCCAGACTGGGAATACAGCATGGAGCTGGCAGCAAAGTGAAGCAGCTGAAAGATGGTGTGGCTAATGGCTGAGACTGGTTCAGGGACCTGGCAGGCTGTGGCTGGAGAACACTGTGACACAAAGTGGTTTACCAGCCCCTTCACAGCCCCTCTAGGCCAGCAGTGAGTGGGCTTGGAGCCCCTTGGAAGTCCAAAGATCAGGATGGATGGGAGGTGTATGAGGTTTAATCCTTTTTATTTTCCCTTAAAAGATGCTTCTCCTATCACCTCATCTCTGTTCGAGCAAAAACGTGAGGTGGGGAATGACCTCTGGAAAACAGAGGGGATTTTGGGCTGCAAAGAGCTGAAGCAGAGTGAGGCACTGGCTGAAGTCACTTCCAGCCCGTGCTTTGCCTTCACTGGGCTCTGATTGAGACCCAGGGAAAGCTGGTGCCCAGGGAGGGAGCCCTGATGGGCTCTGGTAAGCCCCAGCAGAGCTCTGCAGTGCCAGCACTGCTGTGCCAAGCCCGTGGTGTGCCAGGGAAACCTCCCAGGGGAAGATTCTTCAAGCTCTCCTTGGCTTTTGAATGTATCCAAGTCCAGAATCCCTTCTCCACTGATTTAAAACAGAGATTTCCAGCTGTGCCTTGTGGATGGAAAATGCCTGCAGCTGAGAAATCCCCTGCTCAGCAGGTACAGCCCCTCAGCAGCCGCAGGACAAATCGGTGTAAAACCACCCAGGAATGGCTCAGCTCCCCCGGCACTGCTGGGAGGACAAGGTGGTGTAGCCCTCAGGACACAAGGATGTGGTACAGCAAAGGCAGCCCCTGACTTTGAGCAGGAACACGTTTTCATTACATTTAATTTCTTCTGGCAGGCCGTGCCAGCTCCCAACTTTGAATGCAGGGGCTGTGGACAGCTGCAGTGTGTCTGTCTGCTGCCCAGAAGAGAAGCACTGGAGAGAAGCAAGGCTCATTCTTTTTTTATGTGACACAGGGCTGCCATTTGCTCCAAATGAAAGCAAGTGGGAGTAAATTAATTGGATTTCCCGACAAAAGCTGCATGAGCACAACACCTTTAATAAAAACTCTTGATTCTTCTCATCATGCTCCTCTCTCTTTTCCCCACCATCACAGGAGGCCCTGCTTGCTGCTTTCAGCTGGAGAACATCTTTGTTATCCTTGCAGACACTGAATAACCAGGCATTCATTTGAACTTAATTTCTTTTGGCAATAAGACTGGGGGAAATAATAGGGATAAAAAATGGGAGATGTCAGGAACAAGTTCTGCCTGTAAATACACGTTCAGAGTTCCCAGCTCCTTCTTTGATTGGAATGGGGACAGGGAGCTCTGAATTTTAAACAACTGAGCTGTGTTTGTCATTCAACTGCATTGGTTTTCCATGTTTTCCTGTCCTTTCCCTCCTTTCTAAGCTCCTGTAGAGCTGAGTACTTTTTACCACCTTGGCCCAGCAATACAATTATTTTCCCATCCCATCCTTAAAGAGATTATGTCTATTTCTCTCAAATATCTCCTATATGACAACCTGGCAAAGCCACTTTAATAAAGAAGTGCTCTGGTGACTCCAAAGTATTCTGATTTTCAGGAAGGCAGGAGTTTGATGGATGAAATAAACCAATTTTTTTCAATATATTTCAAGGCTACAGGGTCAGTCAGGATCTTATGTGCATCTCTGGGTTAGGCTTCATCCAATACAAAAGCCATATTTTAAGGTAAGAAGGAAAATAGACCTCATTTCAGTGAGGTAAATAATGGGAGGAATCATCAACCAGGAGTGTTGTGTGCCGCCAACTCCACTTGGGATACAGCCACATTTTCTCGTTCATGCAGGCAAATTATGTCCATTGTTTCTTTTGAAAAGAAAGTTTTAGGGTCAGTCAGGATCTTATGTGCATCTCTGGGTTAGGGATGCAGTGACTTCATCCAATACAGAAGCCATGTTTTAAGGTAACAGGGAAAATAGACTCATTTCAGTGAGGTAAATAATGGGAGGAATCATCAACCAGGAGTGTTGTGTGCCGCCAACCCCACTTGGGATACAGCCATGTTTTCTCTTTCATGCAGGCAAATTATGTCCATTATTTCTTTTGAAAATAAAGTTTAGAGAAAGAAAATCTTGAGATGTTGCTTATTTGCAGTCTTTCCTCAGTGTCAGATTCATCCAGAACTTGCTGACCTCCATTTTGTTTAGGAACAGGCAGATTTGATACTGGAATAGGCCTCTCCTAAGCCAAGTAAAAATGCTTTCTTCATTCCATAATCATCTTTTCTTATAGTTTCATCCAAAGACTATTAAACCAAGGAAGGGCTCACTCTTCAGTGCCAGGCGTTGTCATTATGAGTTGCAAGCCCATTGTTTTTCCAGGAGAGAGAACCAAATTTCAGTCCTTGTTGCTTGGTTACAGCCCCTCCAAAAGCCTCTTGGAATCCATGGGTTTGTAACACCTCAGAAAAGCAGGCATATACAGTTTTCACTTCAATTATTTATGCAGCCAGTTGTTGGTTCCTTTTTGTCTGGCGGCCCCGATGAAACGTTTCACTAACTCTGCTCTCCTCCTGCCCAAGGCTTCGTTCTGTTGTCCTTGGCTTTTCCCTGGGAGTGCTCTCCAAGTGGGAATGAGACACTTGGATTCCTGGAATCCTGAATGGGCAGGACAGAAAGGGAAGTGTTTCCTGGGTAACTCAGCAAAGCAACCTGTTGGTTGGAGTGAGAGTGCCTGCTTGTCTGCCCAGGCACAGATCAGCCTTTGTGCACCAAAAGTGAGCTCCTCTTCCAGGGCCGTGCACATCACACCACTGAAATACCCCAAGAAATTCTCTCTTTTTAATTGACTCATCCAACATGAATGGCCTGGATTCCTGGAAATGTTCAGACCAGGTAAGATCAATAAAAGTTATCTTTCTGCTGATGTCGTTATGTATTTAGGTCTGATTTTACTGGTGGCATCGACCTGATGGTTTGATATCACCAATTTGTATCAAGTTAACACCAAAAAAATTAGGGGATTTTACATAAAGAACATAAAATTATGTCAACAAACTGATTTATCCCTGAATCAGAAAAATGTTATAATAGATAAATTTCTTTCAAGTGCTCTTTGAAGATGATCAACAAAATGTCAGCTCAGAAACTAGCCAGTAATTGCAGACATTAAAGCCAGACTGTTCATCCAGTCTGGTCTTAACAAAGTCAGTGGCTGGGAATCCTGTGTGAATGCTGACCCTGGGCACAGGAACAGAATGTCTGCTCCCACAGTGCCAGGATTTCATGGTCTGAGCATCTCAGTTATTTCTGTATAAAAGGAGGGGGGATAATATTATTTCCTTTCTTCCTACTCTTTGTCTGTCTGCTCTGTTCAATTAGAGCACAAACCCTCTGGAGCAAACTCTGTTTTCCTGACTTTCTGTGGTGCTCAGAACAACGGGGCCTCTGGTGGCCTACAGCAGTGAGAATAATTGGGATTGTTTCTGTCATTAATCAGACCTCAGGATGAGCTGGATTCTGCCCAGTTCCTACAAATTTCATGGACATGCAGAGAAGAATCCAATGGGACCAACAAAAAAAAAAAAAGATGTGAGAGACATAGGGTTCAAACCAATGCCCACCCTCTGTTTACCCAATTCAAAGACAAAATTACTGGCCAAAATTAGATAAAGTTGGAGAAAAGATTTCTTTCTTGCAGAGCTGGGGACACACTGCTGAATTTCTTGTCAGAAGCACATTTTTATGGGCAGGTTGTAAAGATCTGAAAAATAGTGTTTATAATGGAAAGGCCGACACCATGTAAAATATGTCGTTCCTCTGAAATAGCACAGAGATAATTTTTCATGGGCTTTATGAGGAATGCATTTGCCATAAAAGATCTGAAGCCCATTAGGCTGTGATGGGGACCAATACCTTTCATTTTATAGACAGAGGAAAAAATGGTAAGTAGAAAGGCCCCAAATTACAATCTTGTTTGATTTAGATATTAATTTCTTTATTCTTAGCAGACAGAGAAATGATTCGCTCAAGTGACCTGATGAATCTCTTAATACCCTGTCCTCTCCCACCCCGTAATAAACTGAGTTCTTAGCACATAAAGTTTTAATGAAACCTGGGTGGAATGACTACTTTGTTAAATTTCACATAACGATGTGTCAATTCAACATTTGGAACCATGGAATGCCTGCACATGGAGCTGAAATTCTCTAATTACCATTGTTCCCCTCTGCTTTGCTGGCATGGTGAAATTTGCCAGCAGAATTTCTAAGAGAAGGTTTTGGAGCCTTCAGCAACCATTGGGGAAAGCACAGACCTTTCTATACAGAAAGACCTTATAATGGTCTGCCTTTGTAGTGACCTAAAAAAGGGAAGAGAAATGTGAAGGAAAAGGAGGACAAGGAATGTTTTTTCTGTGAAGAAGCTGCAAGGTAGAAGTCTAAACCACAGAGGTTTTGACTACATGACTATATTCCAATTGAATATCCCTGGCCAGAGGGGATTGTGCACTTTTTCCACATTGATTTTAATCTATTTACCCCCTCTTTTTTTCAGCACAGAGCCCAGGAGCTCCAGTGAGGAAGGGGCTGTGCCTGTGGTGTGGGAGTCACAGATCAATAGGGCACAATTTACAGCTCCATTGTAACCTTCCTCCAAAACCCAGGTCCCATCAACACTGGTGGAGTTTAAAAGCCATCTGGGAACTTCAGCAGGGACCAAGCAGTGCCCACAGCCACACTGGGCTGCTGCAATTCCACCCTGGAACCCTGCCAGCACCTGCACTTCATCTGGATGAACAAATGAAAATCAAACTCATTTTGAAGAGAATAACTCACTGGGCTGATTCTCAGAACATACAGCTTTAATGTTTTAAGAAAAATATAATATAAAAACAGACACAAACCTGGCCTGTTGTTTCCCACCAAGAGAAGAACCTCTTGCTTTCATTCTCAGCTGCAAACTCGAAGAAGGAAGCCTGGAAGATGTTCCTAAAATGGCTGAGCACGTTCCAATGAGGCAAGGACGCCCAACAGAGAAGAGGTGCCCATAAAGAACTTTCCTGAACATTACATAAAACCTGAGCCGCTTTAAGTATTTCCTTTTCATCCAACAGATACATTAATAAGGCCTTTAACAAGCCATTAATGAGGCAGGAGATCTTTTAGGCAACAAAAACACGAACTTCAAGTGGGCAAAACTGTGACAGCAATTGGTGAGAGTGAAGCGGCCGGAGCAAGCAGAGCAGAGATTCAGCTGGATGATCACGTATCTTGCCACAGGTATCACCAGCCTATCTTTAGGCACCTTCTGGAAAGACAGTTCACTGATACCAGCTCGGTGAGGCCGGGAATTTGTTTGATGTGCTTAAGAGGTTGGTAACAATAGCTCCTAACGTGACAGCAGCGTTGCGGGGTGACAGCGTCTCCTTGGAGACAGCGAATGCATCCAGCCACCCAGGATCAGCATCCCGGCAGGTTCCCCCTCTCCAGAGGCCCTGGAACTCCCTCCCTGTGCAGGGCCAGAGATGGGAAGATAAGCTCTGCCTGTACAAGTAGCCCTGTGCAAGATGTGAGGATTTTACGCAGCAGCCAGACATGTCTGAAAGGTAGGAGGGTGCAAGGAGACACGAACCTGTAGTCATTGCTTGACATGCTTTGACAACAAAGATAGAGTTACAGGATTGAGTGTCTTTTTAAAATGTACCAGCTGTATTGCTGAAGGAGATTGCTGTGCAGGGAAAACAGGAGTTCAAACAGAGCTGTTTTTCTTGGTGTCAGTGCCTGATTGCTGGAGGAAAAAGCTGTCCCAACAACAATGTTGAGTTTGTTGTGAGAATGTGTGGAAGGCACGTGGATTGAGATGTGGGTTTTGTGTTGGTGCAAGCTGGATCCACGAGGAAAATGCTAGTTAATATGCTAAGAGTGTATCATTATGGTGATAGGACCTAATTAAGTTAATTATGTCTTGTGGGGGGGGCAATTTTATGAAGCATAAAGCAAGATAATTGATGCTACAGCTATCAGCAAGGATGCTTTGTAGCCATAACTTACAGGTGTGTTTGTCACTAAATTACGCTCAGAAGAACTGCTTCAAAATGTTGCATAATGTCTCCTAAAACTCCTATAAAAATAATTGAAAGGTAATAGAGCATGCAAACATTATGTCCATATCTTCCTCTCTCCTAAGTTCAGAGAGTTCTCATAATAAATGTTTGCATACAAGCAGAGCTGCTCTGGAGCAGTAAATTGTGTGCATTTGAAATGAAGCACAGCCTGAATTCTGAGTTTGCCATCTCTTAAACACTTTCACAAATTCTGTTGGTAAATTACCCCAACAGTTCATTTGTGGCTTTGGCATTTCCATTGACTGGGACAACATAAATAATTGGATGTCTGGAACCTGGGAGCAAGCACTTACATGTGCAGGTGGTTTGGACAGGTCCAGAATCTCTCTTAGCACTTACAAAACCAGCAGCTCTCACACAGTGATACAAACTCTTTGCTTTGGGAGGATTTATTGCTCTTTTCTTAGTTTCTCTAGTTTGAATATTTTTTTTGTTTGTATTCCTTCAAGATGATCTTGAAACCCATTCGCAAACTCTTTGCTTTGGGAGGATTTATTGCTCTTTTCTTAGTTTCTCTAGTTTGAATTTTTTTTGTTTTGTTTGTATTCCTTCAAGATGATGTTGAAACCCATTCAATTTGGTTCCTTCCTTTAGAATGGTGCACATTTTTCAGTTCCACAGCATCAGGACTGAATAAACTGAGATAATTTTGCTGCTAAAAGAGAACCTGACCAGAGCTCCCTGAGCTCAGCCACAGGAGCAGGGCCCTTTCCATCAGATGTGGGCTGTGATTTGGTGGGATGCAGCAAGCACCACGGGAATTCTGACTCTGGATGTGTGAAGAGATATAAATAACCCTACCACTTGTTCCCAAACCTTTTATCCATTTCAGATTTAAGGGGAAAGCAGCTGTGGCTCAGTGAAAGCTAAGCCTGCTGGAGAATGCTGATTCCTGAAGAGCAGCTGGGATAAGGCTGTGAGAAGCTAGATCAGACCCCAAAACTGCTCAAAAGCTGTGACAAAAAGCCTTTCAAATCCCAAATGCAAGAGTTTGCTCATAACCCCCTTTATCCTTACTCCTCTTGAGCTGAGCTCCCCATTTTCTGTGCAGCAGGGCTGAACCTGTGCTGCAGTCTCAGATGTTTGTTTTTCGAGGCTGCTGTTTCATCTGGAGAAAGGATTTGACTGACACTCCTTTTTAACAGCCAAATAGCTAAAATACACACAGGAGGGACTTTTCACTCTGTCTCTCACTCAATATCTTTCACTGGTGCAGTTTCAGAAGCAGCTCAGCTTTAGCTCTTCAAAGTCTTTTTGTGGGCTTTTAATGTGTCCTGCACTGAAAGGCAGCAGGACTCAGAGGTTCTTGCACTGCACTCAGGAAACCTGGAGCATCCTGGGCTCTCTGGAAACCTGGCCAAGGTGTCTGAGAGGAGAACATTTCCCAGCCCCACAGCTGACACTGACATCCTGATGAGGAGGAACTTTGATCAGGGAGATCAGCAGTGCAGGGTTTTCCAGGGTACAGTCTGATTATCTCCTCAGTGATGTTCTGAAAAAGGCAGGAGCTGTTCTGCTCTCATTCCTGACAGTTTGCAAAACACTTCAGGCACTGAATTCCTCGCTGGGACTTCCACTGAGGAGAATAATGTAGAATGTAAGGGGTTAGCCATGCGTGCTTCCCCCCAACCCCCCAGCCTGTGCTCCCTCTTAGCTCACACGGAGCACTCCAGACTTCAAGGTGCCTGCAAAGAATTGTTTGGTACAGTTTTGTGGGGTTTTGTTTATTACTGAGATGAAAAATAAGTTTTGTACCTGGATTTGGTGTCAGCAGCAAAGCTGTAGCCACGATAAGAACTGGCCTGAGGGCCAGCCTCAGAAATTAGGAGCTGGTCACACACAAGATTTTTTTTCCCCCATTACCTTTTGAAGTTTCCTTTCCAAACCTCTATTACTGAATTCTTAAAATATAGTCAAGTACCTCTGCTTAAAAGACACCATAAATACTCCCCTACACCCCCCAAAAAGAGGGGGAATGGAGGAATGCAATTGCTACAGAGGGTTTCCATTAGTGAAATTAATTCTTCTCTCATAAGAATTTAGGTCCATGATTTATGATAACCACCAATTTCTCACTGCAGGCGAAGTGAGAGGAAATGACTCAGCCTGGACAGACATCATGAATCTAATTTTTTTCCCCTTAATGCTTGACATAATCTAGTGTGCTGCTCCCAGAGGTGTCATTGGAGATTCATATCCAGCCGAAGGGCCTCACAATCAAGGCAGGAAATTTTGTTCCTTTCATGTATTGTGAGATCTGTAATTGCTTGGAATTGCATCCTGCCTCCTTCATTGCCACTCCTTTTGCATCAATTCTGCAGCAAAATAGGAAGGTAAACAAAGCAAGGGAGAGGAAAGCTGTGTGGCACTTGCACCTCCAGAAAAATCTCCTGTGGCATAATGTGGGGGTCCAGCTGGTGCTTATTAAACCCAGGCAGCTTTGAGATGAAAGATCTCTCTTTCTGTCACTCCTTCCCATGGAAATCTCACTACCCACCTGACTGGGGAAGTTGTATCCATCACATATTTATTTTTTTTCTGGAACTTTATGTTTTACTTGCCATCACCGATGCAGAGTTTTGTGAGTGGGTTTCCTGCCAGGAGATCAGGAAAGATATCATGTTAAATGGTTCAGCTAAAATGTTTTAGCCCACATTTCCAGGCACTGAGAGTGTATATTCCTGTCTCAGCAGAGGAGGTAGTATCTAGCTGAGAGGAAGGTAGTTTTGAAAAGTCTTACAGTTATAAATAGTCATTTGAATACATCCTAAAAGATCACCTCCAAACTGAGCAAAATAACAGATCTTTTTCTTAAACACAAAAGAATTTCTACAAATTTCCTTTGCTCTGATCTCATTTAACATACAAGGAGGCAAAAGCAGAACAAACAGCAAGACAGAGCTACACAAGAATTCCCAGCGCTTTTTTATTTTCTGGGGTTTTTTTTTACCATTTACCCAAAGTAAATCTTTTCTCCACAGGGCTGCTGTGTGTGAGCTCCTGCTGCTCTCCAGCACACACCCCCCAAGGGGCTGCTTGCCTCGAGGTGACCTCAGAAGGTGTCTCAGTAAATAGCTGTTATTTTCCAAAATGCTGAGCTCACACAGCTTCCTGGGAGTCACCCACAGTTCACTGGGGCTGCTGTGACCCCATTAAAGCCCAGCATAAAGCAGAAGGGAGCAGAGCTGCTTGTCAGGGCTGCTCCTGCACTGAGGTCACCAGGACACCTCTCCTCATCAGGGTTTGCCAATAATCTGTCACTGTCCCTTTTAACCAATGCTCTGTTTAGCCTCTCTCTTACTCCCACTATGAGACCTTCCTTACCTCCCTCCCCAAAACATTTTAAAGCTGCATTTTTATTCTGTTTTATTCTATTTTATTTATTTATTTTTGCTTCTGACTCCAGTGGTTTGATGATTCTGAGGCTCCCTGGCAAGAGCTCCCCCAGCCTGTAGAATAAACATCAAATTACAGTGCTGGATGCACACCCTGCCCAAATTAAATCATTGTTTCCAAGTGTTCTGTGGGAAATTCCTAAATTGCAGCTGCCAGCCTGCAAATTCTTCAATCCCTCTGAAGCACAATTGGAGAAATTGCCTCGTTTGGGGTGTATAAAATGTGACTTTTGGAAGTGTTCTTAGGCAAGGGACTAAGAACACACAGCTTCAAGCTGGAGGTTGGACTTGGTAACCTTGGAGAGCTTTCCCATAGTGATTCTGTGATTTGAAGACTCTATTGAACAAAATTCAGCTTTTCTCCAGATCTCTGAGAATCCCCTAGAACATATCCAAGAGACTAAAATAAATATACCAATATTAGTAAAACAATGAGTTAAACCACATGTACAATGGCAAAAAATAAATAATCTTTTCATCCAACCCAGACCCATAAAAGCAGGGCTCTCCTGGGTAGAAGGGAACAAACACATCATGCTGCTGGACAAATTCATCTCTCCATTTTTTCCAAAACTCATTTTTTCTAACAAACTGCCTGGAAATTCCGCTTCCTGGTGTTTGGACACACCTGTGAAAGGCTCCTGTGTGTGAGGAAATGCAGCTCAGGTGAGGGGGCTGCCCATGGTCTGGCCTCAGGATGTGGCTGTTGCCTGCTGGCAGGTCCTACCTCCAGCCATTCTGTGTTTTCTGTAATTATTTTCTGTAATTATTCTCTGTAATTATAAAACAAAGCCAACAAAATTTGCATTTCTCTGGACAGAATCCACACTGGCTCAACATCTCCTCTCTAGCTCCTCAGGTCTGACTACAAGCAATCAGAAGTCCTTTAAACCCTATTCCTCCTGCTGCTCCATCCTGAGGGATGCCCACAACGTTCCACTGGTTTTACCCCAAAGCAGAGGAGCCCTCGGGCAGAACTGGGACCCCAGGCTGCCTTTCCCAGTAAGTGTTGGGTTTCCCATTCTGATTGCAGGTTTTTAGAAAAGAGATGAAGAAATCTCCCCCTCAGCTTTGAAGAGGATTTTGTTTACCTCCAAAGCTGGGATATAAACAGGGTTCTGCTTTTTGGGGTGAGCTGTGGCAGGGGATTTCCCTCAGCCTCTGAGCACCAAACTGCTGCTCTGGCCAGGGCCACAATGAGCCCTGGGAAGGCTCCCTCCAATATTTGAGCCAATTTATTGGAGTTAACCAGGATGAGCTGCGGCAGCCTCCGCTGAGCTGTGAATTCCCACAGCATCCCCCAGCTCCTGCATACGGCTCTGACTGGGGGATTTCTGCTGTAATGAGGCCAGAAATAAGAGAAAATTCAGTGCCAAAACCTCCAGAGCTTTTACTGATTCTTTTATATCTTTATTTTGCCTTTTTTTTTTTTTTTTTATTTAAGCTTCCTTCTGACTCCTTCAAGTACCTTGGCTGGTGTGACATAGAGGAACACGGTGTTCGAGGAAATCAGCTCCTCTGTCCCCGAGTGAGGGAAGGTAAAGATCAAAAAGACACTTTGACACTTCAGCCCTAGCTCTACTGAGTCAAAGAGGGCGTCCTTAAAAGTGATGAGCTCAAATCCTGCAGTTTGCCCTTCTTTTGAAAAGGGGCAGCATTTCATCTCATAGTGCCCACGTTTGCTTATTTTTTTAATTAGGAAAAATTGCTTAATTTTTAAATTAAATTTTAAAATTCTAATTATTAATTAAAAATTTAAATTTAATTTAATTTTTATTTTTATTTTTATTTTTAAACTTCAATTAATTTAATTAATTTTTTTAAATTAGGAAATTATGCTTTGTAATTTCCAAAATGAAAAACAACTGTCTGAACTGCAAATTGAAAATTTTTAGTATTAATGTGCTGCTGATTGCTTCTCTCAGAAGCTGATTAACATTTGACTGTTCAGAATGCAGTAGCCATGTGCCAAACAGCCAAGCAAGAGGGAAACTCAGTCCTGCAAACAGTGGCACATTTCTTGTATTTTAAGACTAAATTGGCTCAATTGCAATCTACAGACACACTCAAGAACAGATGGGTTTTAAAATTTAGTATTTGCATGTTTGGGAGTAAACAGTGGAAAACTTCCAGCCAGTCCTTGCTTTAATCAGGAATTTGAAGATGCCCAAAGCTCTAAACTTTTCATTAAGACTTTAGGGCGTAGTGTGTGTGTGTCTGCCTCAATACAAATGAGGTTTGGAGTGGGGCTGTTGGTTTTTGTCACTGCTCTGGAAGCTGAAACATTTTCCTTTCTCAGGACAGTCAAAGGCTAACTCACAGCACGGCAAGGAATAAGAAGGATTTCAGAGCTCAGGTCCTTATGAACAGCCCTTCAGAAATAGTTTTCATTGTGATCTGCAGCAGATCTGTCATTTACCAGCCATGCACAAAATCACCACCACTGCAGATTGCTGGCTGAATTATGGGTCTGGAAATGGTAGAAAAATCTTCCCATTAATTTAAATCTCAGGAGCCTGGAAAGTTACACACCTATGATATTATATATATTTCTTCATTACAGAATATTCCCAGCAATATATATTTATTCTTCCAGCAAGTGACTAAGTGCCAGCTCTGTATCACATCCTCATCTGTAAATCTTTTCCTCTGACCAGGGCCCTCGGAAGAAGAGCTGTTTTTCAGAAAAGAAGAACATACTCTGAAAAGAAGAAAACAAGTAACTGACACACAGAAATGGGAAAAGAGGCTGCAAGAGAACTGGGAAAACTGTGCTGTAAAACTTTCTCATTAACACTTTGGACTGTAGCTGTAAAGAAGCCAAATAATCATGTGCTGGCTGCTGACTGCATTTAATAGATTTAAACCTGTTGTAAGGAAGGTGTCCCTGGCTGTGGCAGGGGGTGGAATTGGATGAATTTTGAGTTCCCTGCCAACCCAGACCATTCTGTGAGGACTCCATGAATATTCATATCTGGCTGCTGCACGGAACTTTGGTGCCAGCTGAGTTTAGAGGCCAAAGCAATAAGCCACAACCACTCAGTGCTGCTCCCTCCCACACTGGTAACCCCACTCACGGAGGAAGGAGGAGATGGACACTCAAATTCGTGCTTGGAAGATGGTTTCCTTCTTCCTTTCAAAGAATTAAGGAGTCCATCACTATGATTCTGAGGTGGATTTGGCACTTGGTACCACCAATTGTTATAAGAGCAGCAGCATAAAATGTGTTCTCATTTTAACTACCTTTGACTAATTCTGTATTTAATAATATAGCAATTACAAAGCAAAAAAAAAAAAAAAAAAAAAAAGTGATTTCTCTTATTTTTCCCCTCCCCAGGAGTTGAACCTTTCCTTCCAGGACCTGGGTGATCTTTACCAGGTGGAAAACTTCCAAAGAATCCTGCGCAGATTAATTCGGGTGGAAAAGCTTTGGTTGGTGGACAATTCTTTGACAGACCTCAGTGCCATAAGGTTGCCAAGGTAGACAAAATGCCCTGCCTCTATTTTTATGTAATCTGTTTCTATTTTTGTGTAATATCCCAGAAATCAAAATTTTTAGTGAAGTGACAGCTGGAGCAGGCTCTTGAGAGCTGCCAAATCTGCTCAGGGGGGTGCTGGAGTGAGAATCCATCAGTTTATTGCTGCTCTGAGCTCATGTCATCCCCAGGCTGAAAATACCCACTGAGGAGATCACATCACATCCCCTTTATTCCCGGGGAATAATTAATGAGTCCAGCTTCAGGGAGATCTGTGCCAAAAGGGGAAGTTGTTGAACACAGAAGGAATCTCTGTGAAGAGATGGGGAACACAATCCAAGCAGAGAGGCCAAGCACGGCCATGACAACTATAAATTTATTTTATCATCCATCTGTTGCTACTCTGCTGTTGTGTGTTTAGCTGTATGGAGAGTTGTAGTATTGAGAACAGAAATAATGATGCATCTGTTGTACAATATAAAAAATAAGGGAATATAATGTGCTGGGATCTGATCTGGCAGTCCTGACTAGGCAAAACAGCACAAAATGTAATAAAACCCACAAAATTTGTATAAAACCCATCCCTGTTGTAGGGATTCTGTCCCAGATGTGATAGTGATGCCATACACTTTGTACTTTACAGGTGCAGAGAGCTAAATGTAAATAAAAACCACTTTACATCCTTCAAACAGCTGCCAAAGATCCCTCAGATTCAGCACTTGTCTCTTGCTGAAAATAACATCACAACCCTGAGTGGGATTTCAGACTTCAGACACACTCCACTGGAATCCCTCATCCTCAAGAGGAATCCCTGTGAGTTCCAGGAAAGATACAGACAGCTGTAAGTCTGACCCTCTCGTGGCTAACAAAAGTGATAAACACAAAAAATTGTTTGTCAGAGTTTCAGAGGAATGGGATCTCAAACCAAACAAACTTTATAGAGAAGCTTTTCATTTTCCTGTGGTTTTAATGCTCTGAAATGCTCCAGGAACGTGGGTTAGTGAGCTATTGTGTGATAAAAGCCCCCAAATATTCAGAAACTGCCTATGATGCTTTTTAATGGCATGAGTGGCAGTTCTGGAACTGAACTAAGCCCATGGATCAAGCTTAGAGACAGTGAAAGGGCAGATAAATTAGATTCCTTTTTATTAATAGAAATTACCTATTACTCAAACTCTCTTCAGTCTCCTTGCATCCTTGGTGGGTTCTGCAAGGAGCCTAAATTGCATTACATGTCAGGGCTGGAATCAGGAGGATGTCTTGAAAGATGGGAGCAAAAGCAGGAGAAAATGAAGTTCCCTTCATTTGATTTTTCTGGATTCCCCCTGCCCCTGTGGGAGCTGCTCTGCCTTGAGCAGCCCCTGGAATTTGTGCTGCAGGCTTTGGGATGGACTGGAGATTTAACAGAGCAGCCTCAGGCACTGGAAATGGAAATTCTAATCCAAGGCATTACAATCCAAGAAATCCAGGAGAATATAATCTGTTCTAAACCTCACTCAGAAAATCTGCATGGTTGCATGCTTTGCCCCACTACAAACACAGCCAGGATAATTTGATATTTTGAAGCTAAACCTCACACAGATGTGTCTGAAATGGGACACATCTCCTCCCAGCATTCAAAAAAAAGAAAGGTTTTCATTAAACTCTTCTTTAAACTTGTCCTTTCTGAATTTTCAGTATATTTCCCTTTAGTCTTGTGGGCATCCCTTTGGCAGTGTGGTGCTGACAAAGGCAGGGAGGCAGATATCAGCATGGAAGGGGAAAAGTACATTTTAAATGATGGATTTCACCTTCTATTTGCATATCTACAAGTCCAGGAGAACAAAAGCAGATAAACCACCTTTTAACAATTCCTAATTGTGTTTCTGCTCTCAATCTGCCAGTTCTTAGGGCAATTAAATATTGGTACAACTCTGGTATGATGTTCATTCTCAGTGTTGGAAGACAGAGTCCTGAAGTGCTTTGTTGGGTCTGAGGATATAAAGGTGGTGCAATAGAGTGAAATCTGAGAGTTTTAATTAGCTCTTTATCAGATAAATTCTGCAACAAATGACAAATCAAGATTTCCAACAACCCAAATCTATTTTAGATATGTTTGAATATGCTGTTTCTTTTTTTATCAGTGTCTGTTTTGTTCTCAACATTTCCCAAGATTATTTTTCTCAATTTCTGTTTTTTCTTTTGTCTCTCTTTAAGTGTGTTCTCCAATTTGCCAAACCTGAAAATGCTGGATGGTATCCCAAAACTGCCAGAGGACTGCTCACCCCCTGAGGTCAGGTTTTTTTACAGAATGTGTACAATACTCTAGCACAGTATTTTTGTAGGATCACAACCGTGCTACAACCACCTTGCTCAAAAGAGACTGTAAAGCCTGCTTATGAAAGTTCTATTTATTTTTTTTACTGGTCAAAGAGATATTGAAACAGAAATAAATAATTTTTGAGTGCATTTGTGATACCAAGTAAGATGTGTATATAAGACATAATGATATACTGGATATAATGAGTTTATTAAATTCGTTATTAACATTTATTATTATTTATTATTAGCAAATTTTAAATTATTAAAATAGTGTGTGATTTTCTCACCTAGCAACTCTTTGTCAACAACAACTCACAATTATTGACTCCCACTGCATTTAATTAAAGCATAGCCAAGCTCAGACCCCAAGCTCCTCGTGGGGAACGACACAGGGATGAACACCCAAAGAAAAGGAAAACAAATCCCACAACTGAATAAAAAGCCCCACCAATGTCCAAGTGCTCTTTAATGAGGAAAAGCTGAGCCACCCCAACCATTTTGGCCCAAACAATCAAAAAAGATCTTGCTTTGGAGTTTGGTGTGGTCAGAGAGCACTGGGGAGGTAACTGTGAAAAGGAAAGGAGTTTTTTGTCTGGCTGCTGGCATTGTTTGGGGATGTCCTGTTGCTTAATGGAGGCTCCTCAAAGCAAAGCCACAGGAGGGGAAGACCTGACAAGGGATTTGGGTTTCTGGATGCAATTATCCCCGAGAGGTCTCTGTCCTTGCCTCTGATTGATTTGCTGTCCAGCCTTTGGGGTTTTTTCCCAACCAGCACACAAAGAGCTGTGCCACCAGCAGTGCAGGGCGAGAGTGACAGAGCCTGGAAATGAAGCCAATTAAGGGAATTGCCTGGTTGCAGGGGCAGTCAATAAATCCTCTGCTGCGTGCTGGCTGCCGGGGCAGGTGGGACGAGAGCTCAGCAGGGCTCTGCAGTGCCAGGGCTTGGCAGCAGAGAGGGCACAGCAGCTCTGTTCAGCATCTGTGCTGCACCCACGCAGGAGAAATCAGCAGCTTGGAGAGTTTCCAGGCTCTCCCTTAGGGTGCTCCTTGCCTCTCCCAAAACAGGTGATCAAAATATGGCACGAACGAAATCAGGAGATTTTAAATGTGTTACAGGATATTTTCTACAGCTGGGACAGGAAAAGGCAGTGGAGACTGAAAAGAGGGGTCAGCTTGGTGGTCACCCTCAGGAAATCTTGAATTTTGGAGAAGCAGAGCAGGGCTCGCAGGGCAGGACCAGCAGATCCAGTCAGTGGGATCCAGCACTGGAGCAGAGCAGACACTGCAAACCCCTCCATCAACACCCCCCAGGGGCAGGAGGGAAACTCAACCACACACAGCAAAGAGCTTTTGCAGGGTCAGAGAGAGATGGTGTGGTTTACACAGAAACAGCAGCACGGCCAGGGCTTTGGAACAGGAAACAGAACATTCTGTGTGCACATAGCAAACTGAGAACAGGAATGTTTGCTGTGGAGGGGATGAGAACTGACAACATGAAAGCTCTCTGTGGACTGAGGATGCTCCAGAAATGAATCCGGATACCCTATAACACATTAGTATTATAAAGACCCCCTGTCATGTCAGGGAGTGGAAGGTTGAACACAAGGATATATTATGTTATAATTATATATAATATATTTATAATTATAATTATACATTATAGTACATTACTACATAATAATATATAAGTCAATATTATTATTACCTTGAATTTTGGAGAAGCAGAGCAGGGCTCACAGGGCAGGACCAGCAGATCCAGTCAGGATATATTATTTTATAATTATATATAATATATTTATATTTATAATCATAATTATACATTATAGTATATTACTACATAATAATATATTAGTCAATATTATTATTATATATAAATATTACATAATATATTAATATATTATAACATATTCGTTACATTATTAATATTATATAAATAATATTTGTTAATATTAATAATATTAACTAATAAATATAATATATAATTTATTATATGTAGTATAATATATTAATATAGTATATAATATTCTATATTGATAATATTAGTTAACATTAATATTCATTGTATTACTAATATAATCTATAATATAATCTATTGGTTATATTATTAATATAATATATTGGATGTATCATTAATATAATCTATTAATATATCTATTAATATAATATATTAATTTATTATATTATTAATATAATCTCTTATACATTATATAATTTTAATATAGTATACATTATATACTTATATAATATATTATATAGTTATAATGTATAATATATAAGTATCATATCTTAGAATATAATTATTAATGTATTATATATTATAATATATTCTTTTCAGCTGAGGGTATGTGTTCTTGGAAATGAGGGAGGGAGCAGAGGGAGCAGAGGGAAAACAGAGCCTGAAGGACCTGCCCTTCCAGGGATCCAGGAGCATCCACAGCTTTTCTGGGTATATTCTTTTCAGCTGAGGGTATGTGTTCTTGGAAATGAGGGAGGGAGCTAGAGCAGAGGGAAAACAGAGCCTGAAGGCCCTGCACTTCCAGGGATCCAGGAGCATCCACAGCTTTTCTGGGTACCCCGTGCCAGGGCCTGCCCACCCTCCCAGGGAAGAATTCCTTCCATCCATTCTGAAATGTGGAATAACAGCTGTCACCAGTGAGTTCAGTACCAAAGTGTCATGAAATCAACTTCCAATTACTTACACAGATTCCTTTGAACCTGACATTTCATGAAAATTTAGCAATGAGTTCCCAAAGTCTTGCTTAATATCCAAGGACAGGTCCAGGCCTGATGAGCCCCAAAACTGTCTCATTTAGCTGTCTCTTCACTTCTCATTATGTCTAAATCTCTCACTACCAATTAGAAAAGTTTGAATAGAAAAATTTAAGCAATATCAGACAAAAAAAACCCCAAAACCCTAACAGATTAACTAAATGAACAGAAATAAAAGATTTTTTTCATTTAATTATTTGTTGTGATCCCAGGAGTTTCAGAGCAGGGTTTAAAAGATCTGTAATTATTAGAGTTCATGGGTCATGGAAGCAAAGTTGTACCAGAGAAGAAACCATCAAGCAGCCCTGTGCCAGGGTTGAGTTGAGGGGTTGGGGCTGGGCTGGACTCGATGATCTTGAAGGTCTCTTCCAACCTGGGATTCTGTGAAATCTGTGAAGACACTCACAAAGCAGGGATCAGGTCACCAAGCAGGGCACAGTGAGGCTGTTAACCTTGGAGAAGCAGAACACTCTCCCCAGAGAACCTACAGTCTGAATATATTCAGACTGTGTTCATTTGTTTCACCACTTCCTTCCTGGCTGATTGAAATTAAAAACCTCCTGGTCTGTGTGAGGCAGCTTTCAATCATCACCAGTTAATTTTTGCTGTTCAATAAAGCATTTTTGGCTTTATTTCTGATGATTTCCTTGCTATCAACACCAAAAGGAAAAATGAATTTATTGAGTATGCTGACTGACACTCTGATCCATTTGGATACATGTATGGGACATGCAGGGGCACATGGCAGGAAGCATGGTGGAAATAAGCTATTAAGGAATCCCAGATCACTCATTTTTTATTTGTAATCTATCATTCCAGACAGATTTGGTTTGGAATTGCCAGGTACACACTACATTTTGCAACTGAAAGCCTTGGAGGTAAGGAGAGAAGGCCATCAACAAAGCCTTAAAAATAAATGTGCTAACCTAAACAGGGATGAGAGAAGCTTGGACAGTAATAAACTGGGAATGCCCAGAAGGTTCATGATTAGTCAGGCTGCAGGAAATGGTCCAGTCAGCCTTGGGGAGTGAAATCCTAACCAGGTGTGGGTTTTTTTTGTTTGTTTGTTGTTTTTTAATTCTCTTTCATCACTGGTTATTTTATTTTTACTATGTGATAACATATTTCCCATTCCTACTCTCCACAAAGTCTATTTTTTCCTAGTAGGTTTCTATAATTATTTTTTACAACCTGAGCACTGAGCCAGTTTAAAGATGCTCCTATTAAAAGATGTGGATGGTGAAGCCAGAGTTTCTTCGATGCGCTTTAATTTTCTGTATAAAATGTACAACTCTGCCTTTTCCTGAGCCCGAGGACACCCAAAAAAGCATCTTCACCTGTTCTCAGGGCTGCCAGCCAGTCCTTGGCTCTCACCTCCTCTCATCATTACACAGCTCTGAGCTGTGCTCTCCCAGCTCGTGTCCTGCTGCATTTTCTGTGCCAGCTCAGCCCCTCCTGTGGCTGCAAATCCCTTCCCCACGCTGGGCTGGTGCTTCCCACCAGCCCCAGATTCCATCCCAGGCTGGCTCTGGGTGCTGCAGACCAGAATTTCCTCCAGGCTGAGCTGCCCTCTCCTTGCCCACTGCCTGCTCCTGCCCTGCAGCTCCTTCCAGGGCCACCAGAGCATTTGGCATGTCTGGAGCTGTGTGGACAAAGGGAAATGGGTGGTGGAGCAAGTTCTGTGGGATTAAACAAATCAGACAAACACCATCCTGCCTCTACAAGCCATCCCTGTTTGTCTTTCCAGGGCAGAGTTCCTGGTGAGGACAGATGTCAAAAGCAGGGCATGTGTTCAGCTTGGTGGGTATTTGGAGTCTAAAAGGCAAAGAGCAAGTTGTTCAGCCCCGCTGCATTTTTGGTACACTCAATTCAACATTTTAGTGCTGGCTCCCACCCGAAGTATCAGCAGTTTGCTCTCCTCTGCTATTTTGTTTTATTTTATTGTCTTCTTTTAAGCATTGCAGCAAATACAACCATAAAATCAGGGCTGAAGCTCCAAAGGGTAGATGAATGCCTGAGGAAAAAATGGAATACAGTGTTAATTCTACAGAGGGGAGTGCTCCAAGTGCTTGTTGTGTCCCATGCCACAAAGATGAGGCAAAAATATCCCAAGATTTTTACTGTGCCAGTGTCACACTCAAGCACTCTGAACCAAAAATCTCACAGTGTCAGAGTGCCTAATTATTGTATTTGATGCCTGATAATTGTCAGCTGGAACGTGCCAGAAGAAATCCATGGTGAAATTCTCTGCAGATGTAATCCCATTTATTCTAGCTGGGTTTATTTACACCACAGATGTCTGACAGTTATTGAGGAGGCCGCAATTCAATGTTCCTTAGCTCTGCCTTTAATTCTGGACCTTCACAGCTGATTTAGGGCCATGCCTGGATGTCTGGAGCAGTTTTGGTGCTGGATGCAGCACTGGTGAGCTCGGGAGGGAACAGCTCACAGGAGGAATCGTGCCCAAGTTTGTCCCAGCTCCAGCACAACTGTGTCGCTTTGCAAAGCCCTGTAGAGCATTCCCCACATTCTCTATGGATATGGAATCATAAAATAATGGAATGGCCTGGGATGGAGCAGACCTTAAAGGTCACCCAGTTGCACCCCTCAGCCATGGGCAGGGACACCTCCCACTGTCCTGGGTCACTGCATCCAGCCTGGCCTGGAACAATTTCAGGGATGGGAAATTCACTGGTGCCTTGTGCAGGCTGCCCTAGAGCAGAGGCTGGCCAGAGCTCCAGAATAAAGCAGGGATGGATTCAAAGGACCTCCTCCATGGATCCACCTTGGGCAGCACCAGAGCCCAGCCAGGGCTGCCCCCAGGATGAACCCAAATGGCCCCAAAATGCACGAGCGCTGCCGGGGTCTCTCCCTGGGCTCAGCTCTGCTCCATGTGCACATTGCAGTTCAGTGTCCAATCCCAGCTGCAGGACTGAACTGAGTTCAGCCTTCCTCCTCCAGCCTCCTTTTGTTGTTTTAATTAATTTGTAATTCATCTCTTTCTTTTAAACAAATTATTTTCCTCATTCACTTGGAGTTGCATCCTTTAATTGGCACTTGCAGGAGAGCCAAGTGCAATTCCAGAGAGGAGGAATCACTGCCCAGACATGCTCAGCTCATCCTTCCAGAGGTGAAGGGAACTCTGCTGTCACCAGCTGGGACAAGGCTCATTCTGAGCCACGGGGCTTTGCAGCTCCCTCAGAACCAATTCTTGCTGTTCCCTGGAGTCTCCTTTTCTTCATTTCACTGTTTGAGCAAACCCCATTGATTGGAGGAGAAGATATTCACAGAATTAGGGGCCCATCTATTTGATAGATGTCTGTCTGAGCACTGGGAGCTGTCAGTGCCATTACCATTGTCTCGGGTGAAATAACATGACCTGAACTCTCCAACAATGAGAGCTGGAGAGAGCAGAGCAGCCACAAAACCCTGGCCAATGAGCTGAAGTGCAGCTGCCAGAAGTTCAAATGAATTAGAAAAAAACCCTGTTTTATTCAGTGGAATGAACTACAGCCAAAAGAAACACAGATTTCACAGAGAAACACTGAACTTTTTGACAATAATAACCAGCTGCAATTTGCCACTCTTTCTTCCTTAAGCCATTCTGGGTCTCTTGGTTGTTGAGTTTTTGCTGAAAGTTGTACCCAGCATGCCTGAAAGGGCCCACCTGAGGGAGCTGGCACTAGGTCTTGGCTTTAAAGTGCCTTTTTTCCTCTTTGTGCTAATTTTTTGGGTTGTGCAAATTATTCTGCAGTGCTTCCTGCAGGCCTCAAAGAATTCCATTTCATAGGATTTCTAAAGGGATAACATCCTCTTATTATGGAGCTCCTTAAAATTGCCTAGATGTTCATGTTAAAGGTCTCTTTTAGTCTCAATGTGCTGGTTCTGTGCAGGGAGGCTCCCAAAACCCTCTGTGGGGCTGAGCACACTCAGAGCACCCCACAGATCCCTCCCAGACTGTTCCTGCTGGGCACTGCTTCACTATGTCTTCCTAACAATTATGAAAATTCAAGTTTCCCACCTATAATTTCACCTTCAGACGGAGCCCAGTGGATATTTCCACTGCCTGGTTTGGGAGGGTGCTACCAGGGAGCCCCAGGAGCTGCCTGGGCTGGCATCAGGCATCACTCCCTGCTGAGCTCCTCTCCCAGGTGTATCTCATTGCTGGGAATCATTGTGGTGGTCAGGTGGAGGTGACCCAGGGCTGCTTCATGGGTGGAAAGGATGGACACCAGCTTGGCCAGGTCAGGTTGGGATGGATCCTTCTGGGGCCCCCTGAACCAGCCTTGCCCAGGTAAGGGGAGATGCTGCACACAAAGGTGCCCAGGTGGCTCCACAAAGTGCTGTGCTCAGCAATGCTCAAGGGTTGGTGCCTCAGGTTTAGCTTTTTTATGTTTCAGGTTCTGTGCTGCTTTAGTGTGTGGGTCTGGGCTTCACATCAGGGCATGGTGAGCTCTGTGCACAGAGCAGGGACACAAAACAATTCCTGCTCCAGCTGGGCACCAAGGACAAATGATCCCAATCTCAGCCCAGGAGCACAAACCCCGTGGGCTGCAGAGAGAAAAACAAGCAGGGTGGGACTGCAGGGGCTGCAGTGGGATTGGACACTGAACTGCAATGTGCACATGGAGCAGAGCTGAGCCCAGGGAGAGACCCCGGCAGCGCTCGTGCATTTTGGGGCCATTTGGGTTCATCCTGGGGGCAGCCCTGGCTGGGCTCTGCTGCTGCCCAAGGTGCATCCATGGAGGAGATCCTTTGAATCCATCCCTGCTTTATTCTGGAGCTCTGCCCAGCCTCTGCTCTAGGGCAGCCTGCACAAGGCATTGGGGCAGTGCCATTCCACCAGGATTTCCCTCCACCTCCCCTCTGTCCCCGTGGATGTGCTGGAAATGCCTCTGGAGTGCAGGGCTGGGCTTTGGGAGCAGCATTTGGGCTGCAGTGTCCCAGGAATGGCAGACTCTGCTCAGGTACCAGCTCATGAACAGGAGGGGCTTTACTCAGCAGGTATTTATTTACCCAGCATTTTTCCCATTTTACAGGAATAATGTCCTGTACAGCTTTTTCATCCCCTCAGCCCCAGAGGGGATCAGGCTGTTATATACAGAGGAAAATTGTTCTCATAATCAGTTTTTGAGGGCTATTGTTGCTAAGTTTTTATTGTATGATGGAGAGTCTATGCTGCTTTAACATCACACAATGTCTCAGCTCCTAATCCTTTCACAATTAAGCAAATATATTTTGCTTTCTTGAGAGATAACAGAAATCCTGCTTAAAACACAAAGCAAACCCAAACAACGCGAACAAAATTCTTGCACAATGAAATTGCAGGAGCAGCACTGAGGAATCATTTCAAAGGCAGTGAAACCTCTCCACAAAAAGCAGCCACTGTCTGCAGGAATGGTTTTAAAGTATTTCCACGTTTTTCATGCTCTTTTCTTTGACCTTTAGTGCAAGGCCATCTGTGCTGAGCAGCTGATTCTTGTGGTCCCTTGAGTGGCTGCTGTAGATAAGCTTCAGAGTGTATAATAAGGACTAAAACCTGTTGGAAGAATACATTTTTAAACATCCCCCTTCCAGATAAAGTTTGCTATAACTAATTTAGCCCCTGAAGGAACAAGTCTATTAGCCCTTTGATAGCTAATTTAATTCCTGATGATTTATTGTGCTGGATGGGTTGGGAAAACAGATTCAAACGCCTTTTGGAGGATAATAAGAAATCATCAGGGGAACTAAAACACTGTGGAAAAAGAAAATAGTTGAAAGATGAGGCTGAGAGAGCTAGAAGTGCCTTCATGGCATGGGTTGTGTGAGGAGATTGGCAGCTTGAAGGGGATCTGAAGGCAAGTGCAGTGTCTGGGGAGAGGATAAGGTGAAGAACCTGGCTTGAGGGAAAATAAAGTTTTTTAGGCTCAGTGTTTTGGCAGTTCCTGCTTTTCACTGTTAGATAAAAGGGTGTGTGATGAAGCAGGGGGCAGTAGTTAAAACTGAGGGTTTTTTTTCCATAACCTCAGGGATTTATGTCACTTATTTGATTTTTATCTGTTGTTCCCATAGACCTTCATCTCCAGGTAAGGCTCAGGGTGCTGACTTGTGCAGATCCCCTGCTGGCTTCTCTTGTTGACTCTGGAGCTGGCACTGTGCTCCCCCAGTGCCCAGCCAGCATCAGAACAAGTGGAGAAAGGGGACCATTCCATAGATTGTCACCTGCTGTGTTTGTGGCACCCCGGGCTGGGGGCAGGTCCTGCCAGGGAGCAGCCAAGCTGGACAAGGACATCCTGCACTGGAACCTGCAGTGCCTCAGACCAGCCATGCCCTTCAGAGCTCCACCTCACCAAAACCCCTCTGGGAGCTGCCTCTGCTCCTCCCTGGTGGGTTTTGTAGCTCCACAGCTGCTGCCAGGCTGGTTTGGTGGCTGCCACGTGTGGGCAATGTCCCTGCCATAAACCCAGCTGGCAAAGCCTGCAGCTTCCTGCCCAGGATGGACAGCATTTCAAGGCACAGGGGAACCCTCCTCCTGTTCCCTTCTGTGGCCTTGCCACAGGGTTTTGTGCCATTTTTCAGGCTGGCTTCTTTTCCTCTCTGTCCCTCCCCAAGATGCAGCCGTGACATTATCAGGGAATAACTTGTGTGCCTGAAGCAGGAGGTAGAACAGAACACACAGAAGCAAACCCAGCATTTGAAAGAGAGCAGAACACACAGAAACAAACCCAGCAATGGAAAGGAGTGTTTGCACAGCTCAGATCTCAGGGGGATGAGCCCTGGGAGGCTTGAGAGGCTTTCTGCCACCTCGGAGTGCACTGAATCCCTGTGGGGATATCCCTTCCCCTGGATGGTTCTCCCTCTTGGAGAGGAGTGCTGCCCACAGGAGCAGCTCCAGGGGGTGGAGGCAGCTCCCAAAAATCCAGCTCCTTGCAGAGGCACAGCTGTCAGGGCTGACAGGTTGTTAGAGATTCATGCTCACTTATGAGCCATGAAATAAAGCTCATCTCCCCTGCAATTTACTGCTATGCAGTGCCATTGATTTTTATGGGAGCTGCCTGGTGTTTCATAGCACAGTGTAATTCTGCTCCTTTTTTTCTTGGACATTTCCAATTTGCCCATCGTTCACTTAATGGCTCAGTCAAGATCCCACTGAGCTTTTTATAGTATTTAAATGGGAGACATTAGCATAGCATGGATGCTTTAATACACCTATATATGAATCTTTAATACATTCTTATTGATCAAGCCCTTATATGATAACAGAGGACTGTCCTCCCTGTTTACACAGGCAGAAAACTAAGGCACAGAAGGGAAAATTATTGCAAATGTCACGTGTAGGATTTAGCAACAGAGGACTCAAACCCACTTCTTCTAAGCTGTAAAATCACAGAATGGCTTGGGTTAGAAGAGACCTTAAAAATCATCCAGTTCCAACATCTCCCACCATCCCAGGCTGTCCAGCCTGGCCTTGGACACTTCCAGGGATCCAGGGGCAGCCACAGCTGTGCCAGGGTCTCTCCCCTCTTACAGGGAAGAATTTCCTCCCAACATTCCCTCTAGCCTTACTCTCTGTCAGTTTGAAGCCATTCCCTTGGTCCTGTCACTCCCAAATAGTCCCTGTAGCTCTCTTCAGCTACTGGAATGTCACAACTGGGTCACCCCAAACTCTTTTCCAGGCTGAACAACCCCAGTTGTCCCAACCTTTCCTCAAGGATCTGTGCTCCATCCCTCTGACCCGACTCCTGGATCCTTTGAGAAGGTTTTTATTGCTGTTTTTGTGCCCAGGAGCACCCTCATATCTCTGTCTCTCTGTTCCTGGTTTTTCATATCTGCTGTTTGTGCTGGTGATGTTTAACCCTGCTCTGCCCTGAGCCTTGATTTACAGTTAGATGAGAATTGTTGCAAAGGGGCTAAAACAGGTCGTAGGGTTTAAAAGGCCCTAAAGGAACTAATTAATTAATGAGGGTAAATTGTTGGTAAGATGATGTGAGCGTGTGGAAACAGCTCTTGGGGTCATTAAAAACCAAGAACAGATTTATTGACTGCTCAGATGTCAATGAGCTTCCCTTACAAGCATGGACATTGTATCCTGTGAGGGAGCTGGGACAGGCAGGGAAGGGATCTGCTAATGCAATATTAACCAGAATTCCTCTCTACTTAATCCTCTTATTAGGTATTGCATTACTGGCAGTGCTGCTGCCTGTGGGGAGGCTGAGGGAGGAAGGAGCTGTCACCTCCTGAGCACATTGCAGGGGTTTGGACACTGAGGGCTGATCCTGCAATCCATTTGCAGGAGGTGATGCCCAAATGGGCCCAAATCCTGTGAGGAAGGGGAAATTTCCTGAAGGTTTCAATGCCCACCCTGAGAGGGGGCTGGGGGTGCTGCCCTGCGAGGATGGGTAGCCTGAAAACACAAAATGAGCACAGCCTTTCCCTCCCTACCCACGAGAAACCAAACAAACCACGCTCTTCCTGCAAGGCTTGGATTCCTTGTTTTTCCTGTGCTTTCCTTGCCTGCAATCTCTGAGATGAATTTTGTGAGTTTTGGAGGTCAGGAGGGTGTTCCAAACCCCACTGCCCATGCCAGAGGGGTGGTGAGGGATCAGTCAGGATAAACAGGCAGGGACTCCTGAGCTCCCCTGAATGTGACCTGGTGGTAGCTCCTTTGGGTCTGGGAACAATTATCCCAAAAAGACACAGTCAGAAGGCAAAATGCAGCTTTATGGAGGCAGGGAAACAAATCTGGAAGGTGACTCTGTGCTTTTACCCAAGGTGGGTGCTGCTCCCCCGACTTCAGCAAAGTTGGGAAGTTGCTCAGAAGGGGATTTCTCACTGGTGTTTTTGCACAGAGCTTCAGGATCCCAACCAGGAGATCTCCAAAGCCCAAAACTCGGAGCTCCTGTGGATGATTTGGGGGCTGTGCTGCAAAGCAAGGGGGCTCAGTGCAAGGATGAGGAATGAGCAGGCCATAACTTTCAGCCTGCTTCACTTTCCAACCTGTTGAGAACAGGGAGAAGTGATGTGGGATAAGCAAATCCCAGATCAGGTTATTCACCAACAGAATGGGCAGTTGTGGGATTGCCCTGGAAGGAAAAAAATATTGATTTAGATTTTTTTTTTTGTCTTCTGCTGCTTAAAATGCCAGCAACACAACCTAGAGTTTAATCTGTGATGCTTTACCTGCAATGAAAAACAAAAAACATCACATCTGTTGCACACCAAAGAGATTTAAGGCACCTTTCTGGAAAGCCAGGGCTCTTTGAAATATTCATGAATCTTCAGCAGTTTCCTAAGATACAGAGGAATGTCAAATAATCTCCTCTTCCTTTTCCACACTGTAACGATTAATACCTTGAGCTGGGAAACCTTTGCAAGGTGGAAATGTCCCCTCCCTTCTCTCCTCAGGACACTGATGGTAATTCCTGTGATGCAGATCAGGACAGGGGCAGCTCAGCTGTGCAGCTGGGGTTAATTTAATGGGGGTGTTACTGCAAAGGCTTCAGTGCAGGAGGTCAATAAAGTAGTTTTTAGTGACAAGGGGAAGGCCTGAGGTGTCAGTGCCATTCATGGGGATGCACGTGGAGTTCTGGAAAACCAGAACTGCTGAAGGCAGCAGAGCTGAGTGGGAGTGATGCCTCAGGTTTTGACTTTTCTATTTTCCAGGTTCTGTGCTGCTTTAGTGTGCAGTTCTGAGCTTCACATCAGGGCATGGTGAGCTCTGTGCACAGAGCAGGGAGACAAAACAATTCCTGCTCCAGCTGGGCACCAAGGACAAATGATCCCAATCTCAGCCCAGGAGCACAAAGCCCATGGGCTGCAGAGAGAAAAACAAGCAGGGTGGGACTGCAGGGGCTGCAGTGGGATTGGACACTGAACTGCAATGTGCACATGGAGCAGAGCTGAGCCCAGGGAGAGACCCCGGCAGCGCTCGTGCATTTTGCGGCCATTTGGGTTCATCCTGGGGGCAGCCCTGGCTGGGCTCTGGTGCTGCCCAAGGGGGATCCATGGAGGAGATCCTTGGAATCAATCCCTGCTTTATTCTGTGACTCTGGCCAGCCTCTGTTCCAGGGCAGGAGGAACAAAACAGGCAGAAAAGCCAGACCTGGGCTTTGTGCTGCATTCAGGCAGTGCTGGAGCAGAGGTTTCTTGGAGGCAATCTGACAGGAAGCTTTGGATGGGGAATGCAGCAGGCACTGAGGTAAATTGCAAATTTAATGATGTTTGCTGTGAGGACAAGCCCTGAGGGGGATGTCTGACAGTGTGGAGCCACCGTGCAGAACAGCCTGGAGAGCTGCTCATTACAGAACAGCCCAAATCCATGTGGGAAGTGAAGCAGGCTGAAAGTTATGGCCTGTGCTTTCCTCATCCTTGCACTGAGTCCCCTTGCTTTGCAACACAGTCCCCAAGTCATCCACAGGAGCTCAGGGTTTTGGGCTTTGGAGAACTCTTGGTTGGGATCCTGAAGTTCTGTACAAAAACACCAGTGAAAAACCCCATTCTGAGCAAATTCCCAATTTTGAAACTGCTGAAAACTTTTCCAACATTCTAATTTTAAGCTTTCTCCAGAATAAATCTGTCTCTTCAGGAACAACATGGATTGAGGCTTTGCAGATCTGTCACTGTGAATTATAACACTTCCACGAAGACTTTCTTCAAATCACAGCATTATTTTCAACAAATTTATTTTAAAACTCATCAAAATATTGATTTTGAGGTTGGAAGCATCTCAACATTTTTCATTATTGCACCACATCCCTTCCTTTTACAATGAAATCGATGCATTAACGTGGCCATCTGGCATGGCATAAAGCAGGGAGGGAACCATTGCCATTTCCAATTTCCCTTTGTTTCCTAGAGCATTTGGCAGCCCAAGGAGTGCAGTTGGCTCTTTTGTGCCACATAATGCTCGTGTTCCTCGGGGAAGGAGGTCAGTGGGATACAGATATTCATAGAGGTCTGGCTTGGGTAGCAGCAGAGTCTGGAAACTCAGAACTGAGCTCAGCTACAAGAGCCTGTGGCTCAAGGCTCAGGTAAATAAAATACTGCACAAATTGCTTTGTGTAATAGAATTTCTGTATATCTCTATACTCACAGATGTAGAATTGAGGATGGTTTGGAAGAGACCTTAAAGCTCATCCAGTCCCACCCCCTGCCAGGGGCAGGGACATCTTCCACTGTCCCAGGGTGCTCAAGGTCTTTTCCAACCTGGCCTTGGGCACTGCCAGGGATGGGGAATCCACAGCTTCCCTGGGACACCTGTTCCTGCTCCTAACTACCCTCACAGTGAAGAATTTCTTTTAATAACCAGCCTAAATTCTGCCTCTTCCAATTTGTACCCATTATATATATATATTTGAGTGTGTATATATATATACACACACACATATATGTGTGTGTATATATATATATACACACACATATATGTGTGTGTGTATATGTGTATATACACACATATATTATACATATATGTATTATATATATTACATATTATACATATTACATATGTATAATATATACATATATTATATATTATACATATTATATATATAGACATTACGTATATATACAAATATATATATGTAATATGTATATTTATACCCATTTAATATCTATTTTCTATATTTATATATTTATTATATATACTTTTTATATAATATATATTACATGTACACATATATATGTATATTAAACCATATACATATATAGTACATATTTTTATATTTATGGATTTAAAAAAATATATAATATATATATATGCACATATATGTGTATATTAAACCATCTCAGTTTAAGGCATGGGAGCTGTCACACTGCTCACCTGTCACAACAAATGACTGGCAAATTGGCTGCCTGAAATGGAGGAATTCCATTGGAATGTCTGCATAAACAACCCAGGTTTTCTGCAGCCAGGAGTGTCCTGGACAGGGCTGCCCATGTATTTCAGAAGGCTGATCAGTAATCTGTGTATTTATTAAGAAACCCATTGCTCTTTTATAGACTAGTTTGCTACAGGTTGACCTAATTTGTCCTTTAATTAAAACACGATCACCATTGGCTAATTAAAAAAGCACCCTTTGGTAAACAAATCTGTATAACACATTCTACATGTTCACAATGTAGAATGCTGCACCAGGTGCAGCAATTTAAGATCTTAAGAATTGTTTCTCATTCTTTTCTCATTCTTTTCTCATTCTTTTCTCATTCTTTTCTCATTCTTTTCTCATTCTTTTCTCATTCTTTTCTCATTTTCTCACTTTCTCAGGCAATACCTGGGAAAGCTGTGTGTTTCTCTGTGGCCAGAGAGCTGCTGCCACACCCTGGAGCACCCCCTGACCCACAGAATGAATTCCACTGGGTTCACTTTTTGCATTGTGTTATTTTTCCATGTGTTCCTGGCCAGAGCAGCTCTTGCCTTCCTCTGGACTGACCTTGTGGTGGGCAGGATTCTCTCATGATGCCCAGGCTGGGGCTGGACCAGAGAGGCTCTGAAAAGATGTGATCAAAAATTCATGGCAGCCTTTAAATTAATTGCTGCAGTGACTAATTGACTCCATGACCGGACACACTATTTCTGGTCAGAATTTTATGGTGGGGTTTTGTTTTGTGTTTCAGTGGGAGGCTGAGGGCTCCTGCCTTGCTGGTGTTCCCCTGAGGGTGCCCTCAGCCAAACCACCAGGACTCTCCTCTGTCTGTAGCGTGGATTTTCCCTCCTTCCATCAGCAGAGCTTCCCCAGTGCCCTCCCCCTGCTCCCTGAACTGGCTCCAGTATTTTGATGAGTCCCTGCCAGCCCTGCTCACGGCTGCTCTGCTGCTGCCAAATCCCAAAGTGATGGGAGTTTTCCCTTAGAATTCCAGCTTCCCCTCTGGCTGGTCCTAAACCAGAGCATCACACAGGGATCACACTCTGAGCTGGAAAACTGAGCATCCCCTGTGCTGTTCATCCTCTGCCCCAGCTCCACTTGGTTTTAGGTCACAGAAACTCATTAAATTCTTGATTTAGCCAAGCATTTGGCATTCCCTGAATTCCAGGGATCCTGTGGCAATGAGGACCAGCTCAGCTACCCCACAGTCCCCTGGGTCTGGCACTCTGACCCTTGTCAGGCACAGAGGTGGGAATATCATTAACAAAAATATTCCATTTCCCTGAAAATGCTTCCAGGGCTCCAACCCTTCCCCTGCCTGCCCCTGCTTCCTGTATTAAAATGAAATCCAAACATATCATGAGGAAAACTGACACAAACCCTCATGCATGTGAAAGATCAGTAACTACATTCTAGTTTATTGACTGCAGTCAAGTTTTATTATGCCTCAAATAATTAAATACTGCAACCATGACATTAAAAATACAGGCCAATTTACCAAAATAATTGTATTCTGAAGATTATGTACATATTATACATTTTACAGTCTCATGTAAACTTTTTTTTTATACATAAGGTAAATCTGATTTATGGTAACTAGAAAACCCAAATACTCACTGACAAAAATCTTCCTATGAAACATAAGCACTGGATCTGGGACAATTAGGAAAATTGCAATGAATGGAAACCAACTATAAAACATAATGTAATCAAGTTAGTAGAAAAATGAATTAAATTACATTCATATAAAAAATTGAACTAAAAACATTGCTATGCATCATTATTATTAAAAAAAAAGGGAAAACCCCCACTCCCTCTCCCTTTATATATTAACACAGCCTTTGATGGGGAGCTCCCCTGTGCCTCATTTCCAGCAATGGGGCACAGCCTGGGAAATCCAGATTCCCATTCTCCTTTAACATATATTAAATAACTAGTGTCTGTACCAATACAAATATTGTATAATTCATGCACTGGGATTATGTTCAGGGTAGCCCACACCAAGGCACAATTTTTGTGTCATTTCCCCCCCTCCCCTCCCCAGGTTTCAGCATGCAGTGCTGGAGATGTTTGCTAAACAACTTCTGTGGGCTTTGGCTCGAGTCCGAGTCTCACCCTGGGGCACACAGAAATCCTTCCAGCAGATTTTGGTAAATAAATAAGGAAAAAGAAGGTAAAAGGCCTTAAGTTCAACATCTTGCACCAACTGTGTCAGCTCAGCTACCACACCCTCCAGGAAACATGGCACTGAGGCAACATCATTCTAGTTCTGGTCAAATATTTTATATATTAACTAGGACAAGGAGATTGCTGCTGCTGTAAATCTTCATCCCTCTGACAGCTGTAGTGTTTTGATTTGGCATAATGGAGCTCCAAGTCTAAATGGGTTTTCAGCTCCCATCCCCTCTCAGCACAGCCCCATTTGCATGAGCAGCCAGGTACTGCCTGTAATTGAAGTACCTGGGAATGCTCATTAAAATAAATGCATAATTGAATCGTATCTAAACAGCTGCCAAAATTAACAGCTGGCAACTTGGCTGCATTCTGAAGGCTTGTAAAATTTGCATATTTTATAACTGTTCTGCACCTAGAAAAGGCCTGGTCCTGCAAAGGGCACAGCCTGTGCTTGGCTTTGTGAGGTTACAAGGAATCTGCAGCCCTTGGTCAGAATAAATCCGTGGAAGACAACGAGCTGGAGTGACTGAAGTCACCTGGATTTAGGCACTAGGAATATTCCTTCAGTGGTGAGTGCACCTGACATGACACCAAACATTCTGTCAGGCCTGGACAAGGTGAAAGTGTATCCAAAATGGCCTCTATAAACCGTGCCCAGTTACAAAAAATCCAACCTAGAGGATGTCTGGTTATGTACAGCCTGGATAGAAAAGAAATCCTAATCTAGAGTATCAAAATACTGCATTCATATAAACACAGGACAGCACCTAATAGAAAAGTAAAAAGTGGAAAACACAAGCTTTTCTTTTCTTTTTTTCTGAAATTAAATACCCTAAAAAAAGTTGGTTTAAAAAAAAGAAAAAAAAACCACAACAGGAATTTGTGTACTGGAAAAAGAAAAATGAAGGGAGGAACTACATCTCCCCTCGTCTGCGAGTTTTTGCTGCAACAGCTCTGCCTTCCTCCTCCTCCTCCTCCTCTTCCTCCTCATAATTTTCTTCATGAATTGCTTTCTGGTTGTTGTCTTCTTGCATTTCTTGCTCTTGGTCTGTCCCTCTGTTATTCTTTTCATCTGCCTGATTGGGGAAAACAAAACAAAACACACTTACTACATATTCAGTGCCAGTTTTCTTATGGCTTATTTTAGGGCAGTGAAATGATTTTCAGCTGGAGTTGGGAGAGCTGATGGGCAGAAACACAAAAAAAAAGATTTTCCAACGCCTCCAGGGAGCAAGAATTGACACAGAGATGGAAGGGTGAGCTAAAGAAGTTGGGGCAGCATGAAATGTTCAGCTCTATGACCCAAAGCAAGCTAGAACAATTGTCATGTCCCACCCCTGTGCCATGACCAGCTGTGGTCAGGGTTTGATCCTGTCCCTGGCTGAACAGAACTCACATTTTCCTCGTTTTCCCCATAGGGTTCCTCAGCATTGTGCTCCAGCTCTCGCTTCTTCTCCTCAGTCAGATCCTCCTGCACCTGCAAAGCACAAGAGATGTTCTGTATGGTTTAATTGCCTTTCAAAGAGTGGCCTGTGGCACAACTGGGCACACGTTCACATATTTTACAGAATATTTCTACAGAATGATATTATGTGATATTTTTACAGAATGAACATCCTAAGAAGAGAGTAGAGAGAGGTTAAAGGAGGATAAAAAGAACCATAACCACCCAACAGTCAGGAAACTCACTTCTTCTGAGAGTATCCAACTTTAAAATACAATTCTCAGACAATCTTTTCCAATGCTCTCCTTGGAAAGAGCAAGTCATGCTCTCTGTGTCCCTGATATTCAGCTTTTGGATCTCTCATTCCCTTCTGCTCTGCCAGCACTCTCCCTCCATTCCATGCCCCACTTCCCATGTTAGGTACAAATTTGAAAGAGGAATGTTTTGAAGTAAACTTGATTTCCTCTTGGGAAGTGCTGCTGTGCTTGTCTGCTCCAAAGAGTGTCCTGAGAGCTGGGCAGAGGCATCCATCACACCAGGGTCACTTTGGGAAAGATCTGAACAGCAATGGATAATATTTGAGTCCACCCACTAAAGGAATGATCCCCACTGCAGCATCTCTTTTCTCTCTTAATTGCTCACTCCACCCCTGCTGCCTCTTCCCTGCTCCCAGGCAGCACAGTGGGCACATCCTTTCTGAGATGTGCACAAATGGCTCCTGGAAGCCAAAGAGCAGCTGCCAAAGGCCAGCTCTGCCCAGTTCCCAGTGGCCTGCTTGGATGTGAGCAGCAGCATTTTGCTAAGTGCATCCCAGCTAATCCAAAGTGCTCCCCATGAGGGAGTGACAGCAGCCAATTCCAGGGCTTTTTTGAGAGGGGTTTTGTGGGAAGCAGAAATGGGAATGAATCAGGTACTGCTGAGGGCTGTGGGGTGGCTCAGGGTGGTGCCTGCACGATGAGCATGATGTGAAGGGCAAAGTCCCTTCCCTCCCTCTCTGCTCCAGCTCCACGTGCTGTCAGCTTCCTGAGCAGCTCCAGGAGCTGCAGCTTGGATTGCTCAGGAGGAGCACAGATAAATCAAAGTCACAGCTAAAGAGTAAGTAAGTGGCCAAGGAAGCAGTTTGCTCAGAACTGCAGTGTGTGATTAGAGATTAATGAGGTTTTCTGTGACCTTGAGGTTTCCAGGAAATTTTCCTTGTGTTGTGAAAGGCTTAATCTTTTCAATTATTGCACAATTAATGCTGTGTCTCATGGAAGACTAATGGATTGCAGCACAGGAGCATGAGTAACCCAGAGTGTATCCAGAAGGGGACAGCAGAGTAATGGCAAAGACTTCCCAGGTTTCTAAAGTCAGACAAAGTGATTTGGGTTCATCCTGCAGTTCCAAAAGACACAAAAGAGTGTTAATGGAGTTGAGCTCTGCTGCCTGAGCCTACACCTGCCTTGGGTCTGTGTTCTTACCTCCTCTTCTCCCTCTTCCTGGTATTGTTCATCCACATTATCCTCCTGCTGGTCAGGATTTCCTGCCATCTGCACAAAGATCACATAAAAATTCAGATCTATGAGCTTGTCTAATAACCAGAGGGCTGAAGATTAAAGCTTCTTGTTCTGGAACTACAGTTCTCTGTAAAGCTGAAGTAACAATAATGGCAGGAGAAGTTTTAGTGCATTCATTAGCAGTAGTGAGAGCCCAGCTCTGTGATTTAAAGTTGCCCTCAATTAAAAAATAGCAGGATGAATATAAGAAAAATCACTTCACAGAATAAAGCATGACTTTCCATACTAAGCAGGAAGACAATGGAATATTCACCCCACTGAAGACCAATGCCATAAAAATTCAGACTCTCTGCCTGGAGGAGTTTACAGCTCCAACACAGTTGAAATGTGCAGCTTTAACCTCCTGAAGGAGCCCTAGAGTGCCTCTTTTGCCTTTACCCACCACCAAGTGCTCCTCCATTCCTGGATGTCCTTGTTTCTGACCCGTTTCCTTGTGCTTCTCATTTTCCTCAGGCAGGTTCTCTTCTCTCTCTTGCTCAGCTTCTTCAAATTCATCTTCTCCCTGATTATTGGGGTCATCAGCAGGATTCACATCTTCCATGGCTGCCTTCTGTAATTTACAGGAGGGAGTGTTAGGTACTTTTAGCCCATGGTCCAGCTGCATTTCCCTTGAAAGAACAGCAGCATGGGCTGTCAGGGCCAGCTCCATCCCCACAGGCAGCAGCTGGAATCTCTGCAGGCTCAGGGCTCACTGAGGTTCCTCAGCATGAGCAGGGACAGAGGTGCAGGCACCTGTCTGCTGAAACCCACAGAATCTGAGCACTTCTGTCCCAGAGGCTGCTGCACAGCTTGTGTCTCCTGACCAGCTGAGAGTGCCTGATAAGGCCATGGGAACAAAGATAAGAGCTGAATGCTCACAGCTCCACAGAGCTGATGGCATCATTCACTATCAGCCTGTCCTGCTCTGTTGACCTTGGCTATGTCTACAAGAAAACAAAACACTTCTCACCTTTGCCAGGCAGAAAAGGAGCATTTTCTGCTTATCATTCAATAAAAGCAGTTTTGTATCTTTATAGACAACAAGATCCCTTAAAAATATTCACTGTACTTAATTTGCTGAATGGGAGGGGAGTAAGGAAGATGCACTTGATGTTGACAGCTCCAGGTAAGCTGGAGCTTGGGGGAAGGCCCAGGGTGATTCTCCTGCCCCAGATCTCTGTGCAGTCGATATCAGGGCTCAATTCAGTGCTGACCTACATCCTCTTTCAGGACCTCTCACCTCTGTACTGAATCCAGCTGGCTACAGAGGCTCTTGAGCTGGCCTTTAATTAATGACAGCATGAAAAATCCCATCCCCTCTCATTTTGACTGGGCACTGCTGGTATTTTTGAAGCCAAATGTACCTGTTCAAGTCCCAGCTAAGACCAAATCCTTTATTCCACTGAAAGCACAGATCAAAGGAATGTGGGAATAAACACCTTGCTTCCCACAAGGGAGCTTTTTCCTTTTTATTTCTTCCCAAATGACTAAGGACACCTTTAAATAGATTTTAGATGTTGTTTTCAACTGTCAAGCCTGTCTTCCTGGCAGACCTCTGCTTATCTCATTTCTATAAGGTGCAATTATGTCAGACGAGACCTGTGGGTTCTCACTTCAGTAACACTGCAACCCTCAGCATCTTAATTCATACTTACTGATTCATCAGCCTGCTGATTTTCTGCCTGATGTTCTGCTTCTTGCTGTTCATTTGCATTATTCTGATCATCATCTTCACCTTCATCCTGGTGCTGGTTGTCGTGTTCATAAGCTGAGGAATTTTTTAGGCGATTATTGTTTTACAGCAGTTTTTAGTTATCCTTTCAAGAGTTTCCTACAGACAAGGTTCCACACATGCTCTTAGCACTGGGCAGCCTCTACATAAACACATAATGCTCACAAAATTAATTTATTCCTAATAGGAAACAGAAATTAAAAGATCAGGCCAGGCTGGATGGGGCATTAAACAGCCTGGGCTAGTAGAAGGTGTCCCTGTCCATGGCAGGGGCGTGGAATGAGTGCCTTCCAACCCAAACAATTCCATGATTCTGTAATTTAAAGAGATCAAACAAACCCATAGGCAGAGCCAGGAACATAACCAAGATCCACGGAGCCTGGTAATAGCAGCTCAGTCAAAAGGGCACTTTTCCTTTCAGGAATGTGGCTATGATCTTTAGTAATTCCCCTATTTCACTCACTCAGTTCAGCCATGGTTATTTGAGCTTCTGGTTTTAAATTGCAAGTTTATGTTTCACTTGAACCCAATCTGGATATGAAATGAATATTAAAGTCTCCCATGCAAAGCAGTACACAGGGAGCCTGTGAGCATGGCAAGGACAGAAATTCTCTCTTACCTCCTTCCTCTTCCTGAATGCCTTGCTCTTCCTCCCCTTGTACAATGTCCTGGTCCATGTGATCATAATGAGCCTGCTGGCTGAGAACGTTAAAAGCAAGCATCATTTCAGTTTCAAAAGTGTGTTTTCTGCTTTAATAAACAAGCCACCCACCTGCAGCTCTGCCTCTCTCAGCAGCTGCCAGAGCAGGTCCCAGTTTCATGCTCTATTATCTGATATTTTCTCACATCACCTTTCCTGAAAAATGCTTGATAGAACAGACTTCCTTGTGCTGCTACACTGACTTTGTGCTGTGTGTCTCTCTGTATGTGGAGTCTGCAGTCCTGAGCCATATGGGTCAGGCAAAGAACAAAGTCAGGACTTGAATTTTATGGAACAAACCTCCAGCTCTTCAAGGCATGAGCCAACAGAACCCCCTGGAAATCTGCCCTCAGGGACAAGGGAACAGAACAAAGCTGACAACATAAACCCAGAGCATGACAGACTCAGGAGGGAGAGCTGCACCTGAGGCGGTTTTTGAAGAGTTTCTCCCCTTGCTCTGCCTGTCTCTGCAGCTGGAGCTCTCTCTCCTGGAGCTGCTGCTGCCTCAGGAGCTGCCCTCTCAGCCTCTGCTGGTGCAGGGTCTCCTGCTGCTGCCTCAGCTGCTTGGCCTCCTCTGCTCTCTGGGCTCCAAGGTGCTGCTGCTCCAGCTGCTGCTCGTAAGCTGCTTTCTGCCTCTTTGTTGGTGTTACCTGTCACAGAAACGTGTTAGTCACAGATTAATCATCCTCTCAGTGATCAGAAACAAGCAGGGAGAAAGCTGTCCAGAGGGAAAAACAAGCTCCATGCAACTGCAGCAAAGTTATTTTGAAGTTTTTGTGTCCCTGTTTGAAGTTAGAACATTTCTTGGAACACAGACTGGAAGTGTTGGGGTGTTTGTGGAGTACAGGAAGAAAGAGGAGACTGTGGGCTAAGGAAAGCAATGCTTTTCCTGTAAATAATAACAAAACCTCCCAACATATTACACAGTAAAAGGAGCTTTTGCTGGCTGATGAGACAGCAAAAAGGTTCCATTGATCTAAGTGGTAATCTCAGGGGGAGCTGCTTTTAGCCTTAAGTGAGACACTGCTCATCTTTTTATACTCAGCAATAACTTAGACTAACTCCAGCCTCACAGCTTAACCCATTGCTGCTGTTCTGACCCTCTGCACCTCTGCAACACCAGCTCCTCATTACACCAGAGTGACACAAAGTGTTTACAAAGCCTACAGTGGGACCAGTGAAATACATTTTCTACTGCAGATCCAATCTAGGATGTAAATCCAGGATTTGCTGGTTTTATTTAGAGCTGTACACTGACTTCCCCTGGCTATTTTAGTCATGTTTGTCTGGCAGTTAAAATTCCCTGTCAAACAACAGTCAGCATTGAGCTGGCAGTGTGTTTGCAGAAGGCAGGTACCTCTGACAAGGAAACACTCTGCAATTTGCTGAGATGCATCAAGTTACCAAAGCAGAGCAGTTCTCCAGCCCAGCCTCCCTCTCACCTGCTGAGTTCTCCATCAGCTACCACGAGCCTCAGGTTTAAAGAGGGAGACAGGATTCAGTCTGCTGCTCTTTTTTTCTTTTTCCATCTGTTGCTTTTTATCAGCAGAATTAATGTTCATTAAGATCTGGCCAGCACTGCAGTACAAGTGTGCTCAAGTTGAGCCTGAATCCTATTGCATCCAAGTGCTTTGAATCCCAAGTTTTCTATAAACATGACAGTAATTTTATCTAAAAAACAGCGAGTGCTCTGAATCCCAAACTCTCTATAAAAGCTTCATTTTGCCTAGAAACAGGTGACTGCAATACAAGGCCAGCAGTTGAAAGAGAAGCCTCCATTTAAACAGCAGATTTAATCAATTAGAAACAAGCTCCCTACCTCTGACTGCAAGTGATCACCCAACATGTTGGTTTCTTCTTCCTTTTGTTCCTGCTTTTTCCATTCATGCTCTTCTGGGGCTTGGTCCTGCTCCTCCTCCAGGTGCTCAGGCTGCCCTGCCTGCTCCATTTCTTCCTCCTCAAGCTCCTTTTTGCGTTCTTCTTCCATCTGCTCTGCCCGTTGCTGCTCATCCTCTCCAGCTTCCTGCTGCTCCTGGATGTTCAGCTCCTTGGCATTCTGGCCCTCGTGAGCCCTTTCCTGCACGTGGAAAGGCTCAGCCCTGTCCTGCTCCTGGCTCTTTATTTCTTCTCTCTCCCTTGGCTTCTCATTCTGCAAAACAGACACAGGATTATGTGTGTACAACACATTTATGGATTCAGTTTCAAGAGAGCCAAGGACAGACTTGGATCCTTTATGCCAGCCCAGAGCTGTTGTCAGGAGAGCCAAATGCCTGCTTTGGAACGAGCTGCTCCTGCCAAATGGGGTCATTACCTGGTTTGTGGCTGTACAGCTACACAAGGTGTTGCACAGTTCCACCACAGAGTAAGTTAAGCCTCATTTTAGTTGAAAAATGAAAAACTCTTACAATTCTACAAAGCCAGCTTTGTGTTTTGGAGCCACAGTTTAGTGCTGGCTTTGGCAGAACTGGGCTCACAGCTGGACTCAAAGATCTTAAAGTTCTTTTCCAAACTAAATGACTCCATGATTTTTATTTCTTGTAGGTTCTGCTGGCCAAAAAATTCTTGTAAAACAAAATCACAACTGGTTTTTCTTAACTTCTTCATTTACTTCTAGACTACACGTTTTCTGCTTGAACCTTGGTATGCCAATTTTAAATACACTAAATTCAATGTGCCACTGGAACCTTATAAAGTAAAAGTTTCTTCAGAACTTCTAAAAGCTTTCTGTAACACTTGAGATAGCTAAAACTTTAGATTTTTTATTTAAAAAAATTAGATTTTGAGTGACTTCTCAAAACAGCTGGCATAAATACACTTAAAACTGGACTAGTCATGTGAGAAAAGATCATCATGAACAGATTCTCTTACCACACAGCAATTAAACCATTCCTCACCGCTTTCCTCCAGCAGTGACAGAGGTGCACAGTCAAACACACCCTCCTAAGAGACATCCAGCACACTGTGCTGGATCAGAGCCACTGCTGGGCTGTCTGGAGCCCTTTACCTGCTGCTGCTGCTCAGCCCCAGCTCCGGGGGGCTCTGGGGGGCTCCGGGGGGACGGGCCCCGCACCTCGGGCTGCTGCTCCTTCCCTCCTTCCTCCTTCTCCACGTCTTGGAAACTTGGGATTTTTTTGAGCGTGTCCTTCAGCTGTTTGTATTCCTCCACCTGAGTCTAAAGCCAACATGTTAATTATAGTGTGTCCAAATTAATTTCTTAATCAAATGTAGTCACCTTGGAGTGAAGTTGCTGTTAGGATACATGGTAGAAAACTTGATTTTTCAGGGAGGAGAAGGGATGGGAGCTTTTAAAATATATTTTTTTCCTCCAAACATTAGATGACACTGATCCATCAGGATCTTTTCAAAGTGCACATGCATACAAAGTGTATAAAAAACATCTCTGTGGGACAAAGAAGAGGAGTTGTTTCATTCATGCCAAGCAGGAGAAGTGTCAGAAGGGGATGATGAAGCTTTCCTGGCAGACTGACTTGAGGGAAGTTGAGAGCACCACAACTTCTCCTTTGCTGGTAGAAAGAAGTGCAGCTCTTTCAGAAACAGAAGTTTTAAAGTACATCTCCATGTCATGAAAATGCCAAGTGCTCAACATTTAGACAGGTGTTAGACAAGACAAGAGCCAACATACGGAACCGAGGCAAGGAAAGTCACAGTGGTGAAGAGCAATGGCAAAAGCAGAAGGGAAAAAAAGAAAAGAAGTAGAAGGAAAATGTAAATTTCTAAAGGCTTCCTGAAATACAACAGTGAAATGTTGGAATTTGATTTGCTGTTTAACTTTGGACAGGATCAGGAAGCTTTAATGAAAATCCAGCAAGGTTGGTACCCCAATCCCTGGCTCTGCAGTAAGAAGATTTCCAATTAAAGAGGATTTTTTGGGGTGGGCAGGGTGTATAAAAGCTGACCAGCTGCACACACAAGTGCCACACCAGAGAATTTCCCTGCTGCTCCAGGGGAGGTGTGGGTGTGTTTAAGAACCTCCACAAGCCTATGGATTCCTAAAACAGAATTGCCCAAAGGGAAAGCAGAGTGCACAGTGATTACTCCTGTCAGTCCAGGGGGATGCTTCTGCTCCCTGATTAACTGCTGGAGAGGACAAACTTCTGAGGAAAAAGGAGTACTTATTGGACACAAAACTAATACTCAGGTCTCTGATTTTTTTTGTCTCCACTTGGTAACCATGCAGAGAGATGAACACACTGGGATATGCTGGAATGAGTCCAGAGGAGGAAGTGGAGAAGCTCCAAGATCTGGAGTCCCTCTGCTCTGGAGCCAGGCTGGGAGAGCTGGGGGTGCTCACCTGGAGAGGAGAAGGCTCCAGAGAGACCTCAGAGCCTCTTCCAGGGGCTCCAGGAGAGCTGGAGAGGGACTGGGGACAAGGGATGGAGGGACACAACAAGGGGGAGTGGCCTTAGGCTGAAGGAGGGAAGGTTTAGATTTGATATTAATAATTAATTCTTTACTATAAAGGTGGTGAGTCCTGGCACAGGCTATTGTGGACTCCCCATCCCTAGAAGTGTCCAAGGCCAGGTTAGACAGGGCTTGGAGCAGCCTGGGATAGTGCAAGGGGGTGGAATCAGATGAGCTTTAAGGTCCCTTCCAACCCAAACCATGGGGTTTAAAGAGTGCTCATCCAGATTCAAGTATTCTGTTCCACTGCAGAGTCACTAAACTGAACATTCTGAGTCAAGGCCACAGCTTAGAAGGTGCTGACACTGGTAGAAAACAGGGTTTATTAAAATATATCATTAATCTGCCTGGCTGGGAAAAAGCACTAAGGCCAAAATGCTTTAAAGATTCAGGTTAGTGCAGTATTGACTACTGGTGTTCAATGTCTAGAACACACCCAGAAATAGAGGAATCATTTATGGAGCTGGGAAAGAATCCCTCGAGGACTTTCTGCAGCTGGTTTGCAGGAGAAACCACACAAAAGTGTGAAATACCTCTGTTCTCAAGGCATGTGCAAGACCCTTGCCTGGAGGGTCCCCACGGGACAAATGTCACAGCCTGGCTGCAGACAGAGGGGCTTTGTGTGACGCAGGCTTCCTAATTAAAGAACTGAATCAAAGCCAGGAGAGTGGGGAGCTTCCCTTTGGGCTTCATGAACCTCAAATCAGCCCTTCCACGAGGTCTTGTGGAATTTCAGATGTTATCAGCACACACCACACAGCAAATGTGGTCAGTGGGAGAAGAGCTCAAAATTAGCTGTCAGTGTGGGTTAGTACTGCAGATTATGATTCTTCAGATACTCAGTCTATGAGGGACCTTCCTGATCTTTCCCTGTTTTTTGAGTATCTTACACATATTGACAGGCACAACAAGCAGAACTGGGAAAAAAAAAATTTCAAAAAATTCAATGCTTCTAATGCTGCTAACGATTTTGTGGACTGTGAAAATGCCTAAATGAAGAAAATCAGTCAGGAATAAAAATAACTTCACACTGCCTCATTGCCTTTCCCTGTGATCTTTCACCAAAAGTCTTCCTCTGCTCCAACATCACTCCCACTTCCAGATTCCCTGTGGCCTCCACAGCTTGTACTGGCACAGCTGACTGAGCCTGCAACAGTTTGTGCTTCATGGGTAGTTCACTTGAAAATGACATTTAAGGAACTGAATGCTGCTGGCTGTTCTAAAAACTGAGTTGCACCTGGAGTTTCCATACCTCCATGCACATCTCCATGTATGTTCTGCTGCTGCACTGATGTGATGTGCACTGCCCAGAGCAGCTGTGGCTGCCCCTGGATCCCTCAAGTGTCCAAGGCCAAGGTGGATGGGGCTTGGAGCACCCTGGGATAGCGGAAGGTGTCACTGGATGAGCTTTTTCCAGAGCACTCTGGAATTCCATGAAAACCTCACAATCTCCCCAGCCACACACAAGAAGAGATCTCACAGCAGCACCCAGGTCTAAGAGATCAACGTGAAGGTCAGAGTGCAGGATGCTCACAGCAGTTCCACCAGAGAGGACAGAGACAGGAAGGCACTGACAGCTCCCAGAGAAGCAGAGACTCCTTTCCCAGGACCACATGCACTGCTGGGCTGGCCCACAGCCTGCTCTGTCCCCTGAGCCCGCAGGGAGCAGCCCCTCTGTGCCATGCACTCCTGGGTCCCCATGCCAGAGGCACATGCAGCGCCCTGCAGCCACGAGAGGTTTGGAGACAGATTTGGGAAGCTGAGAGCCAGCAGGAGCTGCTTTCCTTCTGACCTGAGCAGCAGCTAGTGCACTCTTGTGGTCTTCCAATGTCACCACAAGCTCGTTGTGCTGGGACAGTAAGTTCTTATGCTGTTGCTACACAAAAAGAAGAACATCACACGTTTCACATAAAGTTCATTCTAAAGATCAGTCGGGGGTGGGGGGTTTGAACTAGGAAGATAATTCAATTTATTTTGAAAAGAAAATCCTTAGCTGGAATTTATTTATTTCACATGGAATGCATATTAAACAGGCAGAGGAAGCAAGCACACCAGGGAAGGCAATTTGGAGGCCAGGATTTGCGTAACTAAAATAAAATTAAAAGTAGGGGTAGATGTTGATGAACATTAAAAAAAAAAAAAAAACAGAGATGGAAAACATTAGGCATTGAGTTTTGCCATAACCCGATTTTTAACTTGTAAAACCAAATCCTGATTTCTATACTTTTTATTTTTATTTTATTTCTATACACTTTTTATTTTTTTATGGGCATATATCTAAAGTGCCGGTGGCCAAAGACAAATCCAGTTCAGCCTATTCCTCTCCTTTTTCCCACATAACAGAAACTACAAGTCTACAGAACAGCCTGCTTTGGGCTTGGGAAAACTTGGGAAATTTTTTTCCTAATGATCTTGAAAGTTCTCCTCAGAGCAAGGCCTACCTTGACATCCTGCAGCTGGGTGTGAATGTCTTGGTGAGCTTTTCTCAGCTGCCTGTTCTCCTCCCGTAAGTTATACAGGGATTCTGTTGAAAAGAAATGACAAAAAATACAGAGTTTAAACCTGGCTGGATTTGTAACACCAGGCTAAGCACTAAAATTGAGACCAGAACACAATCTACATAAAATCCCACAGGAGTGCTGTAGTAAAAATTAGGTAGAATAATTGTATAGTTTGTTTTTCTTACCTCTCTCCCCAGCCCTATTAAAAGCTTTCCATTTTCAAGCAGAAAAATCATAACATTTGGTGAAATTTTCTATCAGTGCACCCAGCCTGCACCTGGAATTCTGCATCACTGCTCCTGCTGGGTGCTGCAGACGGCAAAATTCCCTCTGGGAATCTGAATCCTGGAAAGGCAGAGAGGAAGGCATCCTCCCCTCTTTCCCCACATCACACCTGGTGAGTGAGAGTTTTCTGCCACAGCACCCAGCTATTCCTTTGGAAGGGATGCCCAGATGGTTCCAAAAGCTTCTGGGATCAGGGACAGAGGATTCTATTCCCACTTTTTACATGATGTTGATGTGGAGCCAACAAACAACCTCTGCCTGCAGTGCAGACAAAGCTGCAAACAGCTCCAGAACCAAGCCCTGTGTTAGGGACAGGTGGCAGAGAAGGCTCTGATGGACACAGCCCCATCCTTTTGCTCCACAGAACCGTGTAATGAGGATGGAAGAGGCCTGAAAACTGCCCAGAATCTCCAACAGGAAACTGGATGCCAAGAGTAAAAACTGAATTAATCTCCCAAGTGTACAGGTGCAACGTGCTCCAGAGGAGCTGGCACATACAGGGAAAAAGGAGGTATAAAATGTAAATAAAGTCACAGGTGGCACAACTACATCTCTGCTAGCAGTGGCAAATATTCTTAGATTGTCTTTCAGTTACAAAGAAAAGAGGCAAATCTTTTTTCCCAGGTTTATACCAGTCTTAGAATTAAAAATTAAAGACTGACTCAACAACCTCTGACACTGGACAGGCTTTTAAGTGCTGGGTTTTTTGCTATTTCTGTAACCCAGACAGAAACACAGAGCACATAGACAGGTTGCAGAGAAAGGCCTCAGAAAATCATCAATAAAATGGAACTTGTCAGGAGGCAGAAGATGCATGAATGACCTGTGAGTGAGAACAGAGAAAATGTCTCTCTCACACCCACAAAGCCAAACACCCAATTTAATGTGGGCAGCCAGACACAGGTTAAATTTACCCTTCAGCTTGGAGATCTCCTGCTCCTTTTCCTGCTGCAGCTGTAGGTATCTCTCCTTGTGATCACTGAATGTCCTGCTAAACTCCTCTCCCTGTTTTCTGTGATCCTCCTCAAGGTCAGCGTGCTGTTTCTTCAGCTCTTCGTGTTGACTCTGCAAATACCAAGTTGGGACACTGGAACAGCTCTGTATCTGCAAATCTGGCTAATATTGTCTTTGGCAATTTGTTTAGTAAGTGCAGATGAATAGGAAGCATTCATAACAGGAAGGTTATTATTCAAAGCATGCACATTGCAGCTCCTTCCAAACACAAAATGATCTCTGTGATGAGCAGGCTCCTGTTCCAGGGCTGTGTCACCTCACCCCAGAGCTGCACTGTCCCCCTGGGAGCTGCTGAATGTGTCTCAGAAAATCCCTATGTGCCAAACTACATCAGGGCTGCTAAGTCAGCCTTCCCTACAAGTAACTGATAAGATTTAATTACCCACTGGAAAGCCTGACTAGGAAAAACTGCAGGAAACCATCTTTTAACAGTCAGAGGAAGGCACTGTCCACACCCTGGCACTGCAGTGATGCCAGAAGCCAGCAGGCTGTGTCCCCCCAGCATAACCAGTTGCACAGGTGCTCTGCTGTCCCAGTCACCCACCTTCAGCATCTGGTGCTGCACGCTCAGGGCGCTGTATCTGCTGTTGGAGTCTTGCTGGAAAACAAAAGCACTCATGTGAAACCCCCTGACACCCCCTGAGCTCTGCACACGCAGCTTTTGGGAGTCATCAGCCAAGGGATGCAGCTCCCCAGGACACAAATCCATCTCTCCCCTGGCTTTGGAGCAGAGCAAGCTCTCACACTCTGCACCTACTGCAGCAACAACTTATTTTAACTCCTGCTCCTCAGCTCCCAAACTGCTCCCCAGTTTCAACATGAAATAGCCATAAAATCCTAATTTACTTGCTTTATAAAGAGTTCTCTACAGGTTCCTGGGTTCTCTGCCAGATAGAGCTTTCCTTCTGGCACTTGGTGTATAAAACAAAGTTTCTTGATGTCTTTATGCTTTCCAGTTCAAAGCCCATGTGTTAGAAAGCTGTCACTGTTATTTTCCCTGGGGGCTAAGCTACAGAAAGATTTCTAACACCTTCTTATTCCCCTTTCCCCTTAAATAAAACAACATTACGTTTGAACTACCATAATATAAACAGGGGATTATTTTCTAAATTAATTTTCTGGAGAGGTATTAGTATCTCCCACTATAGCTCAAATAATTAGGAATTGGAGAGCACTTATGAATGCAGAGTAGAACTGGGATAAGTGAGAGCTCCTTCAATTAGTATTTTGCAAGATCTCTTCCTTTGAACAGTCATAATTGCAAAGTATTTCCTTTTCCTTGCAACTCAAATAGCATCAGCTATTAAAAACTTGTGCTAGGAATGATGACTTACCCTTCCTTTATTTAGTGTTTCCTGTGCTTCTAGTTTATAAACAAGAAAATCTGCAACATAAAAGGGAAAGTAATGATGAAAAAAAAGCACCAGGAAGATGAGAATCTGTGCTTGAATAACTCGGCTGTTGAGTACATAAATTCTCTTCAACAGCTGAATATTCATGCAGAAATAATTTTCAAAGGATCTTAAACAAAAAAAAAAAAAAAGAAAAATAAAAAGAAAAACAACCTATGGAAAATTTGACAAAATGATCAAATTCTTAAAATGCACAAACTTAAAAAAGTTTTATAAAATATTTTCACTTCAAGGTTTCATACCATAGTGAGAGATGCAGAGCTCAGGCTCAAATCTACAGATGGGTAATTAAATCTGACACATGAACTCTCCCAGCAGAGGCCCAAGAGCATCATTCAAAATGAAAAGGGCATTTATAAACTGTGTATTCTTGGAAATAATAAAACATTTCCTCATTTATTTCTTGACCTCTCTCTGTTTCCAGGGTCTGAAAAGGAGCCTCCCCCTCGGGCAGCAGCAGGACCACTCTACACTAGATGGCACCAGAAACCCAGCAAGACCTGCACGGTGAGAGTCATTCCTCACTCCCTGCCAGCTTTGCTAAGCCATATTTTTAATTCAGCAGCTGAGTCCTCAGTTTTAGGAAGAACAGAGGCTCTACCCTGAAAATAGCAGTGAATTTGGAGGCTGAGGAAACTCAGAGGACTGAATGCTGCTGAACTTCCACAGAGGGCACACAGAGGTGTAAGAAATACAATTTGTGTTAGCCTCACCCACACCTAGAATTCAGTCTCAATCAGGAAAAGGTGTGTAAGCATGTGCTCACCCTGAAGCATATGTAAAAGTACTGATTCCAAGTTTAATTCCCAGTTGATGGAATGCAGGAAAAGATCCCATGGTTTTGGTACAAGCTTTGAATTTTTGGCATGCCAGGACAGGATTTACACGTGCCCATACCCCACATACATGATGGGTTTTTTATGTACATGGATACAAACATATTCTCTGTGTTTATTACTTCATGTTGTAGTCAGCTGTAAATCGTATTGCTTTTAAAAAGATCTGTTTAAAAAGATTAAATAAAAAAGAAATACTAGAAAGAGCAGCACAGCTCTGCCAAGTGGATCCTAATATATTACTTATATATTACCCAACTGATTTAAGATTGAAGAAAAAACATTTGAAATTACTTTCTACTATAATCAAGTTAAATGTCAAAGTGAAAAATACATTTTTACCTTCCTTTGCTTTCTTATGTTCCAGCCTTTCCTTTTGCAGTGACTTTTCTAATCTTGACCGGTGCTCATACACAACTGAAAAGATAAATTTTGTTCACAACTCATTTCAAAAGTAACATACACAAACCTCACCATCCACCCCAACACACCCAGGGAGTGCTAGCACAGAATGCACCAGGAAAATACAAGTGGAATGAGGTCATGGGATAAAGAACTCTTTGTAACCCTTGTGACAGTAACTTTTTCCCTTTTTGCACCCTTTATCGATCCCAAATCCTGGGTTATTTGCATTGCTAACACAGAATGTGATAACCAGGTGAGGGATTTGTTTGTGGAGGCAGCCAGCTCTGGTGGAGCTACCAAAGCCTCTTTGCTTCTCAGGAATGCAGGGACATTTTCCACATTTCCATCCTCCCCTGCCTTGTTTGCACAGAGACAAGGAAATAAGACAGGGCAGCTCTGCTGCCAGACAAAGTGTCACAAGCAGGGAAGGAAGATGCCCAGGGGCAGGACAGCTCCAGGAGGGCAGCAGGGCACTGCTGCCTAAGCTGAGGCATGGGGAAACATGGGAACCACCCTAAATTCTTCCAAAAACTGGGAGTACAGTATTCCTCTGCACTGCCTTCCAGCAAAAATGACTCCCAAGGACTGTCCTGTGCTTCCTCTGATCCTCTGCAGACACCATCCCAAAATGGGGTTTACATTCATGACTTTGTTTGTTGTATCCAGGTGTGTTTAGGACATCCAATGTCCTCTGGCACAAAGTTCCCCATCTGGCTGCCAGTAAAGCAGGATTTCATTCAGCCTGTGCTTTGGACATGGAGTTTGGGATGTGGCACATCACCCCCTGTTTACCCTTTCCTCACTTCTCGTTATCTGAAACAGCCAAGTTGGCAGCAAAGATATCCATTAAAACTCATGGAAATGTACAATTATATGTGTTTAAGTTCAGTTTAATACAAGTATCTTTCACTGCCCAAATTACAGTTTGCATTATTTTAATGAATTATTAATTTGTAATAAAACAATGAGTGATTTTTACATCAAAACCAGGAAACTCATTTTTCTGAGAATAAACCATTGATGAACACAAGCCTTCAACAAGAAGCATCACACAAAGATTTGTATCTTAGCAGCTACAGAAAACTCCTCTTGCACCTTAAAACATGTTCTTAATTCCACCAAGGTGCATTCTGCAGCCTTATCTATAAGTGTTTATGTTTTAGCTCTGAAGCTGGATTGCTAATCAATCCCTGGCACCTATCTCCACTTTGCTACTTATCTTCTAAAGTCAAGGGCATCAGTCAAGATGAGCCAATGTATCAACATCCTCTGGCAGGGAACCAGCAGGAATGAATATTCAAAAAGTCACCAGCAGGCTTGGAGAAGGGGTAAAAAAAAAAAAAGGCAGCACTACACAGCACTACAGTGATGGTTTTATTTCAGCCCTCAAGGTGGTGAATGCTGAATTATTGTGCAAAAGGAAGAGTGGCAGCAGAGCAGCTCAGGAGAGCAATAAAAATCCATAATGGGCTTCCCCTCCCATGCAATCAGGGTGGAACAGGGTTTTTGGCAGACACACGAAACCACAAAGAGATTTGGAGGGAACATTTTCCATTCCACTTCTCCATCTGCAAGTGCACCTTCCACAGCTCCTGCTGCTGCTTTAACAAGTGTGTCTGTGGGGGGGAACCCTGCACAGCAAACCCATCACAGGGGCAGGAGGCAGGGGCAGAGAAGGCAGGTTTGGGGTTTAGGGACCTCTCAGAGCTCAGAGAATCCCTGCTGAGCTCAGGGCTCCATCCTGCACCTGCAGGGTCTGAACACAGCCCCTCCTCTACCTGCTGAGTAGCAATCCTTGAAATACTGGGTGAAAGCTGGAGAAGTCCTAAACCAGCCCCTCAGGGGACTGAAAAGGGCAAGGAAAAACCTCCTCCCTCACCTCTGCCCTCTGAGTGCAGTTACTGACTGGCCTAACACGTTTCCCTCTGATAAAAGTCCATAAAGTGCAACGCACTGAAGGTGTAGATTAAAAATAATTATTAACAAAGCACAGCTCCCATTTTCTCACTTGCTCCTTTGGGAAGTAAGTTGCAGGTCAGATTTTATAAGCACATTCTGGAATTAATCTCCCATAAATTTGAATTATCTCCTCCAGTTAGGAACTTTAGGAAGAGCCCAAACAAAGGGCTTGTTACTACAGCAGGAATTTCTCCTTCTTCACTGCCAGCCTGGATATAAGATGTCTGAGCAAGAATCTGAAAGAAATAAATACACTGAAAACCAGGTTTTATAGAAAAGTCCACCCCAGTAGGGGGTGGAACCTATATAAGGAATCTGCCAAAATCCCACTGCTGGAATGCACAAATCATTTTTCCTAGGGTAAGCTTTTAATTTTGCACTGATCTTTGCACAAATAATTGATATTTATTTCTATATTATATTTAACAGAATGGTAAAAAGGGAGGAAAATGTTGTCATTTAATGGCTAATAGGCACTATTCCAAAGCTGGAATTACTGCAGGTGTCAGCTTAATTCTTGAAATTACCTATAGAATGTAACCTACACAAATGAACAAAGACCCACAAACTCACAGAGCCCAGAAACTCAACTGTTAACCTCACAGATCAATAAAAGACCTTTCACCTTCACCAATGAAACACTGAAACTCCTGGAACGCACCCCAATAAAATCAAGTCCTCAAGGTTTTCCCCATAAAGAAAAGGAAGTGAGGGAGAAGGGAGGTGTGGAATGCCCTGCACATTCCCAGATTGCACCACCTCCACCAGTGCTGAGCGTTAATTACAACACAGGAGTCAGGGAGGTGACGAAATTGAGATTATTTAACAGTCAAGTTTCCTTCTCTTATCTTTGCTCTGCCCCTCTAAGCAATAAAACTGATATTAAGTAAAATAAGTCATTATTGTACATTTAAAAGAAAGCATTTCCTTGTTTACATTATCAGCAATTTTGTGACTGTGTTATTACTTTAATCATTTGGTCTGTCAGAAGGATGACCCAGAGTCTAAAATGCCACAGCTCCCTGGAAAATTAAAATTACATTGGGATTTAAATATAGATGATACAAGAAATTTTACTAATTTCAACATGACTGCTTATTACACAATTCTCAAATCTTTCTCTGAACTTACAGTAGTATCTTTCACTTACAACCAGCAGATTTCAGTAGTCTTGGCAACACTCAGTGTTGTTTTCCCTCACACTGTGGCAGAGTTGAACAGAGCCAGCAGCACGGGGTAAACCACCCTGGCACTGCTCTGGTGACACTGTGAAGGTCTGCAGAACACAGACTTGCTATAAAAATAGTTAATTCCCCATTCTTGTCACTGCAAATAGAACCATTTAAAATGTAAACCATGGAAAGAGCTTTTTTCTGCTGAGAGTAAAGCATTTCCATGAGTCAAAGAAGAATCCCTTCAATATGGGGTGTAGGATAAATTCTCTAATCCAATGACAATAATTAAAGTTTTGACCTCAGATGACATTTCATAACAACTCTGACACATTTCAGGCTGGGAGGAGATACTATTAATATAACAAGACCTGCTCCCCAAGCTTCCAGCCCTGCATTTCAATCAGTGAATCTGCTTTCAAACAAGTTCCACTGATTTCACTACTGATAATCTTATCAGGAACAGCTTATCAAACTGCAGGAGCAGGATTCCCCACCACGGGACAAGCCATGCTGGCCTCAGTATCACAGCCTGAGCTCCATCTATGTCACACCCTCAGCTGGGGGTTTAGCAATAATTGGATATTCCAGTGACACTGCAAATATCTTGGGAAAAATGGAAGTATTCCCACAATACAAACAAGGAAATCTCTGTTTTAACTACAGAGCAAGAAAACAACATCACAAAACCCCATTTATTTATCATAGAATGGATTGGCTTGGAAGGGATCTTAAAGCTCAGCTTGTTCCACCCCCCTGCCAGGGAAGACCTTGACTTCCATTAGACCAGGCTGCTCCAAGCCACAATATTTACAATATATTGAACAACATATTATATAAACATAATATATAATACATAAACAACATAATATATAAATCTAATAATTTATGTCCTTGAAGTTTTCTGGTTTGAATTGCCACAAAAAAGGACAGAAAAAGAGACCAAGGTAAGGTGAAACTGATTGTGTGTGAGGCTCCACTGTGGAACATCCAGGCAGGGATGGACTGCTCTCATTTTGCTCTCTGCAAACCACAGCTGGCACTGGGTGGACTATGACAATTACCTTGACTTCCAAACAAACTCCCACACTTTGCAATTTACTCACATGATCAAGTAATGGTTTTGTCTAATTTCAGCCAGTCGTGTCAAATTCCTCCTGGAAAACCACACCATGCACTGGCAGTTGTGCTTTTAAAAATTACTCCTGCTTTGATTGAATTTGCTAATCATTTATTTTGCTCAGAGTAGTAACAATGTGAAAAATTTCTATTTCAGGGGATTTTTTAAGAGAATACATAACATGCTTTCAGAGATCCTGCACCAAAAATGAGCTATCAGTTAAAATAATCCTGTTCCTCTGACTTATTCAGTATTCCAGGAAGAAGTTCCAACTAAAAAGTTCCAGTAAGCAATTCTAGTTTTGCCTTCACTGCAGTTCTGAAAAATGGGAAATGCTGGAGAATTTGGCACATTAATGCACCCCAGAAACACACACTTGTAATTCTAAGAGATCACTGTGGCCTCTATTCGATTGCAAGGATGACAGGAAAATTAATTTTTAAACCAGAGCAAACATCTACATTTAATAGAATCCTTTTACTGCAGCCTGCCTCACACACTGCCTTTCTTAGAAGTCAATAACACCTCTAGGAAACAACAGATGTGAGGTAAGTTGGGACAGAAGGAAGGATTTCTCATGTTCAAAGAGTAAACTGTAATAGCTGCTGCTAAAAATAAGTTGGAGAAGGGGTATTAAATGTGATTAAATATTTAATCCCTCACAGATAGGCTTCAGACCTGACTTTTATCAGGAAGGAGATCATGTTTCCAGAAATTATTTCCAGTGCACGCCACAAAAGGTTTCTTCCAACCCTTGGTACCACAGGTGAGATCAGCATTGCTGCTTTTCTGTACACCAGTAGATCATAAAGGATTTGGGGTTTTTTTGAGTGATAATAAATGCAAATAGTTCATACAAAACCTGTGTAGTGATTTTAGACTCAAATTAGCAGAAAAACACATAAATTTTGATAAAAGCTGCAGAGACAACAGTTTTCTTCTTGCATTACCTCTGAATCCCTAGGTCTGCTCAACCCTCAGCTCCAGGAAACAAGGGCCTGTTCTCAAAAGTCCTTTACACTTTTTTCAATTTTATGAAGGTTTAGTGATTGTATCTACATGGTGTTAGATGTACACAAATATCGATATTCAGGAATTAGTAAAAAATACAGCTTGAAGAAAAAAACCCCAATGTGTACATGCACAAACTGCATCCAGAAATCAAGAGCTTGAGTCAGTAATTAATTTTTTGACTGAAAATGGCTTAGTTTAGTGTGGTGGAGTGGATAGGAGCAGGCTCCTTACTTTGCCCTCTAGGAGCTCAGGCAGGCCATCCTTCTCTCATCAGGTCTGTAATTAAGCCCTGGAAATGACTGCCAAACTCTGGGATCTGAATCACCTCGGGAAAATAAGATAGCAGCTAATTTCAGGTACTTTAGGGGAGGGGGAAAATGCAGAGGACAAGGTGGAACAATTGCAGTTTCTTTTATTGATTAATTAAAAATATACAGTAGAAAATCTCAGGAGGTTTGGGTTGGGCTACATGACCACAAAAAGATCAGAAGTGCATCCAGCTCACATGACCCTTCCTTAAACAAGGACAGCATCCAAGCACGATGAATTCCTCAATAGCTCAGCTCAGGCTCTGACATGACTAGAAATTCACACCCCTGAATCCCGAAAATCCCAAGAAAAATCACCCAATGAAGGATTCAGCTTTAATTACGTGTTCTGTAGAGCTCATTTTTTCCAGCAATCTGATTTATTCAGCTTTCATTACCATCAAACCTCAGAGTAGCACCTGACTTTCAGCAGGGCAGATTAAATGACTTTTTCCCTGCAAGGATCCCATTCCAAAAGGAGCAAAGTGAACTCTGTTAGCCACAAATTGCTGGCAATATCCTCAGCAGCACAGCAGAGATGCTATAATGGGCACTCACATCTTTGAGAGGGTGGAAACCTTACTCATAAGTTGCCCCACCCAAACTCACAGGCTGACAAGCCAACAGCCAGCCCAGTGAGACAATGTGCTTGGAACATCATTTTTAAGGCTCAGGAATTCAGTCAGGCAGGAATATGAGTGTCCAAGAAGCCAGAATGCAAACTCACCACCATCAACCCATCCTGCCTCCCAGCTCTGAAGTGTCCACTCAGCTCCACCACTGACAAGCTTTAGGAGGCTTAAATCACCATCAGTAACAAATATTTTAATCTATTTTGCATCACGTTGGTTACCAGGTCTCGTATCAAACTGGGGAGGGAGATCACCAAAGCCCAGGGAAAAAAACCCACCCCATTAGCTTATTCTGCTCAAAATTCCTGCAGGTTGCCCTGTGATCCTCAGCCAGGCTCCAGCTGGGGTTCAGAGGGAATGCTGCAGCTTTGGTGGAAATTTATCCTGGAACTGGTATGTCCACAAGCAAAGAGCACTTGGGCATGGATTACACATAAATATGGGCACGTGCTCAATTTATCTTTCAAGTCAGAATTCAGCTGCTGGACATGGAAATTCTGCTATGGACCTGGAAACAAACTTCCTGAGTTAACTGATCTGAACAGAGCTCCAGCACCTTTTCTGTACTCGGGTTATGAGTAACAGATGGATAATTCCAGATAGCCCAAAATCTTGAGGTTGGGCTGCAAAACAGACACATAGCTATCTAGTTTATACATACTTATATTTACATGCAAATGCATATATATATAAAAATATATATTTAAGAGGTATATGGTACATTACACCATATACCTCTTCCATATTAAAATTCTGCACAATTTCAAGTATTTCAAGTTTTTTTAAGGATTTAGAACATTAACTATCAATTGAAAATGTGAATGGAGGTAAAAAAAAATGGAGCCAGGTGCTCAGAGGAGGTTAAAACCCAAAGCTCTCCATTTCAGGAAGCCAGGTAGCAGAATTTGGGATGCTGCACTTGCCATTTCAGGGGAAGTACACACAGAACCAACCTCTCCTCTTATAGTGCTACCAGGGATCTCTCAGGCAGTAAGAAAACACTGCAGCACTCTGATAGTGTTATGTGCAACCTGAAAGTTACAGGAATGACAGGAATTCAGGATTCTGTTATGAGGAAGAGCAACCAAACACACAGGAGCTGCTGTAGATGCAGCTCTACTTGTCTGATGCATGTGAAAAATAAGCCATTAAAAGTAGTGCTGGTTCTTCCCAGCCCTGCCAACTCAAGGTACAAGTTTAGGGCACTGTGAAAAAGGGATCTAATAGTGAAGTACACCCAGAACTGTGTGAAGTCAGAGCAGCTTTGGCATCTGTGCAGTTTGCATGCAGATATGATAAATATTAACCACTGAGGTGACACAGAACTGTGATCTGCAGTGCATTGTGTAACTCCACACTCATAAAGCTACCATAGATCCAACCAACCCCCAGCAGGTCACCCCCTCATGGAGCCTTCATTTAGGACATCTGGCACAACAGGCACAGGGCAATCTACATTTGCTTTACAGCCATTGCTTTCTAGCACTGGATCAGAAACCTCTGAGGAAATCCACACCTTGGCCACAGCAGGGAAAAGTCCCAAGCCCAGAGTCCCTGCTGGGCTGGCTGCCAGGATCACAGGACAGTCTCAGGCTGCACAGAGATTGCACAAAGCCATCAGACTCTGACAGGAAGAGCAGAAAAAATAAGGTAGTGAGAGGCACTAACTGTAGGCTGTTATGAGGATTAGGGATTAAAACAGATTAAACAGATTAAAATAGTACACAAGGGGTTACTTAACACCCAGAGGATAAGACAACAGAAGCTGCAAGGGCTAAAAAGATGTCTGCAGATACTTCCAATCCTGCAGCAGTCACAGGTACAATCAGGCTCACCTGCAGCTCTCAGTGTGGTTCTGTTCTAGAAACTGAAGCCTGGTCCTGTACAGCCAATAGTTCAAGACTGACACAGTTTTAAAGGAAGCAAAAAGCATCAGGTTTTGCTTTTATCACTTTAAGAAGTACTAAGTAAGATTATCTCCATGTTTCAAATGTATATAGTGCCCAGAGAATGAGACTTTAAAATAATCAGCTTACTGGGAAGATCAGCTTCTCTATGAAAGACCTTATAGATAACAATGACTTCAGGTTTTCTCAGCAGTCAAAAAATTCTGTGTCATCTCTGCATTTTGCCCCTGGTATTCCCTCTGTGGATTACAAAAGCAGCCCTACTTTCTCCATGCCCAGCAGAACTCTGTTAGAGAAAGATACCAAAGTTTGATATTCTTCTACAAAATCTTCTGCAATCTGATCCTCTAAAGGGGGTGAGTTTAAGATCCCAGCCTCTCCAGCCCAGTTATTGTGTTTCCCAGGTCTGCCACCCTTCCCTTGGTACCCTGGGCTCATTCCCAGGGGCACAAACACTTCTCAGCAGAGTGGCTGAAGCTGTGACCACCAGGGAGAACAGAACCCCCAAATCCACGGCCATGGGTTGTGCAGATCAGATGTGTGTGTTAAATGACTCTGAGACTCCTCCTGCCCCATTTCCCAGTGATCTGTGCATTCTGTCCTGGTATTTCCCACGTATTCCCGGGAGACTGAGCCTCCTTCAGGTGTTGCTGTGTTTGAGCAAAACCAGGCAATGAAAAAGATAAAATCTAAGACAGCTGGCTTTTCATGGAAAAACAGAAAGAACAGCTCATTCGGGTATGAAGAACTGACAAGTACAAAAAAAGAAGGTTGTTGTTACCTACATAGATGAAAAAATCCCATAAAAACATGAAAAACAGTAGAGGGGACAGCAGGAAGTGAAGGGAGCTGCACCCTGAGCTACAGCTAAGGATCCTGATTCAGATTTTGGGCAGACCAAAGGCATTCAGGTCCTAAACTGCTACTGTGTCCATAAACTCAGGAGTGTCCATGAACCTCAGGCATTTCACAAATGGACTCAAGTTTCACTCACAAGCCCTGACAGGGGAATTCCCAAGCTCCTCTGTGTGCAATCAGGAAAGCAACTGCCTTTGTGTTCTCCAGAAGTGACAACAAAACCTTACAGAAGTCAGACAACAGGTGACACTTCACTGCCCTCCAAGAGATCACTCCAGTCAGACTCCCAGGGGCACAGCCAGCCTGCCACAACACAGCCTCAGCATTCTCAGAAACACCACTTTTAGAAGTTGCCTTTGTATTTTTGTAGTTTACATTTAAACCTATAAAAGTCTCTTGATGAAATGGTTGTTCAGGAAACAGAAGTCCAAGGAATCCTTTTCTGCTCAGCTTTGAAGTCTTATCCAAGCACCCAGGAGAGCTGTGAACACCAAGAAATCAATCCCTGTTGCTGCAGCACCCTCCTTTCCTTTAACTTTGCCCTTTAAGTGGTTTATTTTTAAAAGATTTCAGAGTGCTTCCATCATATTTCAGGCCCCAAAGTTATATCTAGTCCAGGATCTATAGAGAAACTGGTTATGCTGCATGGAAAAGATAAGCTGTGTTATTTTACCAATGCAATACTTTAATTTTATTGTTCTCATAAAGCAATAAGCTCAAAGAATAATCTTTGGACAGCCAAGACACGTAGCTCAGATATTCATAGAGGGGTATTTTTTGTTTGGGGTTTTGTGGTTTTTTTGGGGTTTTTTTGGTTGGTTTTTTTTTTTTTTTTGGGTTTTTTTTTTTTTTTTTTTTTTTAATTTGGCAACAGAAACATTGTTGATTTAAAATCCAGGTTATTTAAAATCAAAAGTTCAAAGTGCAGTCAGATACTGCACCTGCAAACTGGAATTGCTGTCAGGATTTTATGTTGTTTCCAAGTCTCTGCTTAAAGAAAATTCCCTCCTGTTGTTCCATAACCAAGAGTTAAACAGGACAGGTCCAGGAATGGGGTTGGAGGTGGACATCACAGTCAGCCTGTGTCTCTACAGGTGAGCTGGGTACAGGCCCTGAATTCTCTGTGCTCTCCTCACTAACAAACTCCTGCTGCAGAAATCCAGATGATTGTGCATGGAAGGCCATTGCAGAAAGACAGGGAAGAAAAGTTCATTTCCCAGATCCTCTGGAGTCCTCAGGAATATAACTTCCCCTTATTTTAGAGGGAAATTAAGCAGCTAGGGGCTGCTGCAGTTAGTATTTCTCTAGGCTCTCATCCTCTCTTAGGTCTAACAGCTACTTCCACAACACAAGAAAATTTAAAGAAACATTTTTTATTGTTACATTTTATTTTTCCTTGTATTCTGTGACTTAATTGCCAGTGATTATATTTTTAAAACAGGGTTTACTGCTACGGTATTTGGCATAGATAAATTCTCCTGCTTAATGGGCTTGATACACTGGCATGGATCCCAGAACCATGTGAGTTTATTGCATGGATCATCAAATCTATTAATGTTACCAGATCCTGGTCCACATCTCACATTTCCCATTGATACACTGAAACAAGCAAGAGAATTACAGAAAACGCAGCTCCCACAATTGCCTGCTGCTTCCACAAACACGCTTGGATACATGGTGGCTACTCAAAATCTTGCTTCAAGCATGGAAAGTTCAAATCAACAGCCCAGACCCCACATATCTGACCCAGAGAATCTCCTCTCTGTGGCAGGACAAAGTCTGTTCACGCTCCTCTTTGGCAAAGCTGGAGCAACAGAAAAAGCCAACTTGTCAAATTTCAGCTGAGAACAAGATGTTCCTGTGTCCTCTGCTGGCAAATGCACAGCCTAGCAAGAGTAGCCCTTTAGCCATCTGCCACACACCCCCTTCCCAGCCAAGCCTTTACACCTTTTCTGTACCTAAAATGAAGGCTTCTGGCAAAGAGCTCCCTGGTATTACCTGGAAATGGCCTGAAATTGAAATACTGAGTAAGGGTGGTGTCAGCTGGTGACTGAAGACGTTGAAGGAAGCAATCACTGTAAGAATCTAACAGCACAAACCCAACTCTGTGCTCTCTGCACACAAACTGTGTGCTGCCAGGCATGCTTTGATGGATGCTTCCACAGGGAAAGGGATGGCTGAGGATCACCCTGAAGTTTAGTGCTGCTACAGCAGATCCTCTGATTCTTCCTTCATGCTATTTTGAGAGAGAAAACTTGAAAGGTGGCTCTGGGCTTTGTGCTGACCTGATAACCTTGCACTTTACAATTAGAGAGGTGCTGAGGTCTTTCACTTCCCAGACCATTGATGTTTCAGGCACATCCCTGCTGCTTTGCTTCTGATTTCTTGCCATGCAGACATGGACAACTTTTCATCTTCAACTACAGGACCCACATCTGCTGCATCCCTAAACCAAGATACACACGGATCTGTATTTATGTGGCACCTTTAAGCCAAGAAATTTAAAGTTATTCCAAAAGTAACAGAGCACCCTTACCCAAGTAACTTACTTGAACTTTACTTTTAAATCACCCTTTAAAACCACTTTATTAGAACACTCCTCTCCTCCATTCTGGAGCTATTTAAGGTTTATGCTGCCCAGGAGCTGCAGATGGATGTTCAATATAAAACCCTGCAGGATTTTTGTGGGGGAAGGCCACAAAAATCCCAGACTGGACACAGTCTGCACTGTACGCCTGCCTTTCCCTTTTGTGCCAGCAATCGCCAAGCGATGTGCAGTCCTTTGGGAATAAGAGTCACCAGGGGATGTGCGGGAGAGAGAGGACATGAGAGCTCTGCAGGAATCCACAACACCTCCCCCTGACCTCGGCGGGCAGGAGACCCTACAACCCCAGAGGCAGGAGGAGAAGAAGGGGGAGAAGGAGCAAAACTTTGAGAGAGGCTGGACAGCCGGAGGAGGAGGAAGAGGGTGTTCTGCAAGCCTTGGGGAAGGGCAGCAGAGGCTCCTGCCGAGGGAGTACCTTGTAACTGAGCCGAGAGCGACTCCTGATGCTGCTGGTACTTGAGCGCCGTGGCCTCAGCCTTCCTCAGCTGGCCCTGCAGCTCGTAGTAGAGCATCGCCCCGTACAGGAACCCGAACACCACGGTCAGCAGCAGCAGCGTCTGGAAAATCCGCTTCTGTTTCCGGGAGCACATCCCGTTGCCCATGTCCCCGGCGGGGTCCCGAGGGCCCCCGCCCGTCACGGCTCAGCAGCGGGCGGGAGGCGGCGGCATCGGAGGCCCTGGGAGGAGCAGGAGGAGGAGGAGGAGGAGGAGGAGGAGAAGGAGGAAGGGAAGGAGGGCCGGCGGAGGCGGGGCCGGCCCAGCGTTTCAGCCCCTGGGCACGGCCGCGGCGCCCGGGGCGGTCTCTGCGGTGCGGGCAGCGGCGGGGCTCATGCCGGGGATGCTCCGCGTCCCTGCGGCCGTGTGCCGGTCCCTGCGGCCGGGGGGAGCTGCGGGGAACAAAGGCAGGTCCCGGCCCCGCACTGACGTGTCCCCGCTCGGCCGCGGCTCCCCCGCCGCGGGATCCCCGAAGGAAGTCCCGCTCCGGGCGCGGCCTCATTGGGTCGGGCCGCGGGGCTCTGCCCTCCCTCCGGAGCGCATTGGGTGCCCGCCGCGTCCGTCCGCAGCGGGCCGCGCTTCCCGCCCGCCCCTCCAGCCTCCGGCTTCAGCCCTCAGACCGTCATCCCTGCATCCCCGCGTCCCCTCAGACCCTCATCCCTGCATCCCCGCGTCTCCCTCAGCCCTGCATCCCCCTCAGCCCCGCATCTCCTTAGCCCCACATCCCCTCAATCCTGCATCCCCTCAGCACCGCATTCCCTCATCCACTCATTCCCGTACGCCCTCATTCCCACATCCCCTCAGCCCCGCATGCCCCTCAGCCCCTCATCCCTGAATCCCCGCGTCCCCTCAGCCTCGCGTCCCCTCAGCCCCTCATGCTCTCATCCCCTCAGCACCGCATTCCCCGGTGCGGGGGGAACGGGGCTCCTGCGGTGATGAGCGGGGCTGTGACAGAGGGGGTGACACCGGGAGCAGTGACACCGGGGCTGTGACAGAGGGGGTGACACCGGGAGCAGTGACACCGGGGCTGTGACAGAGGGGGTGACACGCAGCTCCTGCCCCGGTGGCACCGCCGGGACCGTCTGGGGCTCAGGGGCACCGGGAAGGCAAAGCCCCAAAGAGCCTCTTGTGGCCCAGCCCCTGAGGTGTTCATGGAATCGCAGGATGGTTTGGGTTAGAGGGATCTTAAAGCTCACCCAGTGCCACCCCTGCCATGGCAGGGACCCCTCCCACTGTCCCAGGCTGCTCCAAGCCCTGTCCAGCCTGGCCTTGGGCACTGCCAGCTTCTCTGGGAATGCCAGCCCAGCCCCTCCTCACCCTCACAAGGAAGAATTCTTCCCCAATATCCCATCTAAACCTACTCATCACATTAATCTGTTTTTTCATAGCTTTGTTCTGGGTGTTGTTTGTCACAGCCTTTGCTGTCCTTGGCCTTTTCTTCCCCCAGAGCCCAGCCCAGGCCGCTGGTGCATCTCAGCTCCCAAAAATGTGCCATCCTCATTCAGTGCTCCCAAATCCCCCTGTGGTGCTGAAAAATGTGTCATGTATACTTCATCAGCACAAGTTCAGACTTAGCCTGAATACAGCTGCCTCTCCTAATGTATTTTATTACAGAACAAACAAAACCCAACCAACTCTCAAGCTAAAGTAGAAGAATAAGCAAAAAATCAAATTAATATACCAAAGTTATTTTTTTCTAAATATATTTAACTCGTAAATCTGTGTTATGCATAGGCATTATTCTGTCTTAATAGAAAAACAACATCAAAGAAGCTCAAGAAATTCTTATTCAAATATTCTGCATATTCCAGTAATTAATAGCAGTCAGTACCACAAGCTAATATGATTTCTATGTGTATTTCAAATATCTGTTTGATATATTCTCCTTTAATGGAATCCCTCGCTGTCATTTGAGGACCAAAGTGTTTGGAATTATGAGTTAGACACCCAGGAAGGAACTGTAATTACTTTGAAACAGTGATGATTAAAAAAAAAAAAAAAAAAGAAAAAAAATCTTTTGTCTTTAGGAAGCTTCCAGGGGTAATCAAAGTTACATTTAAAATCTTTTCTTCCAACCATGAGTGTTTCAAGCTGAGGTATTTTCATGCTGGTTTAGAGTATCCATTTCTTTCACAAAAAATATTTCCAGGAAATTTCTTAGTATCACCCAAGCTCCAGCTCCCCTCCCTCTACCAAACTCCTTCAGAGCTGTCCTGTGCTTTTGCCATTTCCAGGCTCTTCAGGTGAGCTCTGCTGAGTAAAATGAGATAATTCTTTATTTTTGGACTGAGACTTTCAAATCACTGGAGGTGATTTATACTGCAGCATTACAGCTCTTCAAATGATTTCATTTTCTGTGTTTCCACTTGTTGCCTACATCACCACTCATAAAACAGTCTGTGTCTTCAGTTTTGATTACTTTGCACTGGAGAACAATTGGCTGATATTTCAAAATGTTTAAAATGATAAAATGTAAATTTAAAAGGACACTGAACCCACAGTGTTATTTAATATCTATTCCAAATACATTTAATTGATTATGGTGTAAATATACTTTAACTGCTAGTAGAAATTGGCAATATTATTAACAAATACTAGGGGAAAAAAAAGCAAATTACTATCTCATTTCGTTTAATCAAATATTACTTATATTCAGTAGCTGCTAGTGATAGATCTCTTCAGCTCATGTAAATTGTGATTCTCCATGAACAAACCAATTAAAGTTGAAATGAGGAATTTATTGGGAGCAAGGGACTATTATGCAAAGCTATTAAGCCAATTTGAATTGGAAGTCCCAAAATAGAAAGGTTTGGACCTAAAAGAGGCTGTAATATATTAAAAAGCATTAAATTAGTTGCTAGGAGAGAACGTTCCTGATCTAATCAGGAGAGATGAGGGATGGGTGGGGAGGCTGCGGAGGGAACTGGTGGCAGGAATTCACACAGAGCCATTTATCAGCTCTGCTTTCATCTCCTGGCCACAGGAGGCTTGTGCAACCCAGCTGCTCGGGGGGTTTGTGCTGCTCAGCCCCGGCCGTTGGCCGCAGATTGGCCAATTCCATCACATCTAACCAAGGAATGTTGAGCAAAATGAAGTTCCTCTAAGTTGTGAGACATGTATAAATTATAACCCTGGAAGTTCCTCTCCATGCACTCAGACCTGGGTAAGTGAGAACCTGACCAGGGGAGAGATGTCAGAAAAATCCCATTTCTTTTGGACACAGGTTCTCATCATCAACCACAAGATGTGGGAAGTGCACCCCCCTGTAATTGGGACACCACAGAACTACATTTCTTGGTCTGCTTGTTTCCTTTGCTTATTTTCCTCCTCATAAGATAATTTTCTTGTATTTTCTGTCACTTTTTGTCACTAAACTCGATGCCACAATTATTGCATCTCTAATAAAAATGATCATTGAACAGCTTTGAGTTTTTCCAGGATGAGCACAGCAGCTAAATAGCTCAGGGATCAGGTCTTTTAGTTATTTGTATTTTATTTTAATCTTCCCAGTCAGTGGATCAGGGATCCCAAGCAATGGAAATGCATGGGGCAGGTTGTCCCACACAAGTCACAGAACATTTCTTTGCCTGCCAGAAATGAAGGAATGTCCTGGCAAGGCATCCGTTGTTACCTCTCCAGCTACAAAGTACATTCCAGTGGCTAAAGCTTACTGAGACATACAAAGATTGTTTTAACATGCAGTGTCATCTCTTAGCGATCAGAAGCTGCAAGAATAAAAAGATTGCACTTGAAGAGGTGAATGTTTCTGGGAAAATTGAATTTACCCCTGCTTGAGGTCATAGTTTATGACTTTGGGGGAAGTCAGGATTTTTGTAGCTCAGCTAAGTCTGAGTGTCCAGCCTGAGTAATCAATTAAACTCTGTTTGCTTATGTCCAGATTGGAGGTGAGAACAAGAGGGCTGTGTTTTGATATAGAAACTTCTGTGCTATTTAATATTCTGGGGGAAAAAATAATCAAACATAAGGCATCCCAGACTGGACACTCCAGGGTATCAGAGCTTTGACATTTATGTTCTGGTGCCCCCAGTTCTTCTTGTGGAATAGGAGATGATGATTGACTTTTTCTTCATCAATGCACATAAAGACAACTTTTTGTAAACCCTTCAGCATTCATGGTAGGAATGGGGGTGAAACACTGGTGAGAAAATTTTGTGGGTATACAATGACTAATTTAAACAATTCCCCACTGAGAAATGTGAGAAATGTGGTTCCTGGTGGAAATGCCTGAGGAGGCTACACTGGGGCTTTATCTTGTTTCCTGACTTAAAACACTCTTGTCATTTTACTGGCTCAAAACCATTATCCTTTGTGAATAATTCATGCAGGTAAGTGGATGCATTCAAATGTACAGCTGTCGTAGCAGGACTTGGAAGTAGTGGAGCTGAATTTGCCACGGAGCTACAAATTCACTTTACTGCACTTACATGCAGGATGCACTTGGAATGGCCATGTGTGACTCTGTGCCACTGCCATGCAGTCACCACAGCTGAAATTCAGTGCATCCCCTGCTGGAGCCATTAGTTGCCTGTCAAGGCAGAACAACTTCTAAGAAACACTGAAATCTGATCAGCCTTTTGCTGCAATCCCCAGGGAAAAAAACCACCCTCCTCATGCCATTACATGCTCCATTGTTCTCAACATGACAGCTTCCATAAAAACAGTAGTAAACACCTAAAATAAAGAGTAGGATCCCATGTCTTTTAAACAGTGAATTGACTTTAAGCAGTGGTGAGGTGATCCACCTGATGAGAAATTTAGAATTGGAAACCCCTGTTCCCGAGGAACAAAAAGAAAAATAATAATGTCGTGAGTGCTAATGATAATTTGGATACTCCTACAATTAAGGGGCAGGATATTTGAGCCTTTGGGCACTGATCTAACGGCACATTTTGTGCATTTTCACAGGGATCTGGTGCTATTTTGCTTCTGAGTGGTTTTCTGATGCTGCAGATCCCTCTGAACCAGTGGGTGAAATAAAACAACAGCTCGGGCTGCCCCGAGGATGAACAACTGCACATCAAAGCCCTGGGGCTCTGCCTGCAGCCTGGGAATGGGAGGGAAAACTCCCAAATGGAGGAAAAAACCCTGGGGCAGCACCAGGCAGGTGTGAGGAGCCTGCTGGGCTCTCTGTGCCCGGAGTGTTGGGAATTCTCTGTCCTGTCTGCGGTGGAAGGGGCTGCCCCACGCTGCTGTTCCAAAGGACAGCAGTTGCATTCTGCTTTTTATGAGTTAGAGGAAATTGTTGAGCTTGGAAAGGCTGACTGCAGACTTGGTTTCTCTCTCATACACAGGATAATCTCTAGTGATTACTTTTTCCTGGTGCATTTCCTGTTGGGCTGTCCAGAGGCCGTGGCAGATACAGGAGTAAATAGGTCAATGAATTTTGAATTATTCCACCCCCTGCTTTTTCCAGTCTTGTCACACTTATCCACTTTTTTTTTTTTTACAGTCTTTGTTTTTCCAGCACCTGAATAAAAGCCAGAGTCTGATATCCCACAGCTGTAAAGCTGCCTGGCCTTCCAGAAACCCCATCTTCATAATTGTTTACATTATCATTGCACTGTAAGATAGTGAGTGATGAACTAATGTACATTCCTTAATGTTTATGTCTGGGATGTCCTTGTGACTTTTAAAGGATCTGAAGTGGAGACTTTCAAATGGAGTTTGGAAACTCTTAATTTGTCGAATTAATTTGAGGAGAGAAAAACAACCACTCAGGAATTTATGTTTAAAATCTAAAGAAATGTAGATAAAGAATTTTAAATGAGCTTAAAATGAACTCAGGACTTCAACAGCCATATCCACATTCATTTTCATGGGACTGTTATCTCTGTTAATGATATTATCATGGCCTGGCAGACTCAGAAACAGAAGCTGTTTATCCAGTCAATTACAGGGTTATCCCCAAATAGCAGTTTTAATTTAATTTGAGTTATTGACTTCTAGCTTCTTGCTGTTCACCAGGAAAATGTGTGCAGGCTTTTTCCCCAAAACATAACTATCTTTCGTAATTGTTAGTTTTGGAAGGGCTTTGCTGTTACATTACCATCTAAAATTAGTTCCAGACCAAAGGAATTCTACATATTTGTTTGGGAACCTATAAGAGTATGGAGGAGTGGAGAAAAGGCTGAATTTGAGAAAAACCTGCTGAAAAATCTCTTCTGCAAGATATCCAAAATTACTTCAGTCCTATTAGTGAGAATTACACTTGACTACTTCTTGTTGAAAGAATTCTTGTGTTTTATTTGCTACCAAAGCCTCGTTTGAGGCATTCTTTTATTTCCTGGAAGATGAATGGCTGCTTGCAGCTCTCAGCCACTGCTGCATCAGTTTTCCTCACAGCTTTCCCTGTTTCCCAGCTCCCTGCTCTGTCTGGAATCAGGGTGTTCCTGCAGAGGTCAGGTTTATTATGCACATGAGTGAGGATGACAAAGTAAATAACCTCTAAGGACTCGAATGATGAAGGTCCTAAAAGAAATAATTAATGGCTGTACCAGTCAGACTCCCGAACCAGCTGTAGAAACCACACTGGAAATTGATCTTTTTTTGTCTGTGAGAAAACATAACTTGGCTTTTGGCTTGGATCCATCCAGCACTGTAAGGAGAGGAAAAAATATTCAGTGAGCTGTTTGTTTTTGTAGTTATTAAAACCGATGAGCTCAGAGTTTGGAAATGCTGGTAAAAAAAAAGGGAGAGAGAAGACCTGGAGCGAAGCAAAGGGAATCCGCACTCAAGGTGGAGAGGGAATGTTGGATATCGGTGCCACCTAGTGGGAATTCTCCAGAAGATCGAGGAGAGCCAGGCTGCTGCTTTTCACCCTAAGGAAGTCTCTTAGAGAAATAAAGAAATCATTGATGATGGTGTGGGCACTCAGCAGCGTCAATAACTAAGGCTGGGAGTGTGTGAGATGGAGGCTACAGGTGGTGGATGGAAAAAGTAAAGTTAATTAAATCTCTGGTACGGCTCCTCACAAGGGCACTGTGTCTTTTAGACAAACAAAAAACCCCTAACACTGCTCAGTGGGTGCAGGGGAACTCTTTGCCTGTGGAATTTTGCCCTGGAAAGGTTGGGGAGGGGGTCGAGACAGTGCACATGCAGGATTTATTAACCATACCTGGGCTGAAGTGCTTGGAGGCAATGGAGCTCATAAAGTTTTACAAGCATTTACACAGCACATTTACATTGTGAATAAAGAAGTGCTACAGCTGCTGGTAAGAACCTCTGCACCGAGTTACTGCCTTGTAAATAATGAGCCTTGAGAGCAAACTCTGCTCACCTTCAGTATCAGACATTCTTGTGCTCTGGCCATGATGATGAACAGTTCCTGAGAGCCACGAAGCCCAGCTCAGTGCATGCCTTTTCTTGTTTGATTGAAAAAAAACCTTTCATTTCCTTAGGAAATGATGTTGCAATCAGACAAGGGTGTTGTGTTTGTGTGTTGTTCACTTTCAAACCCTGCAATTCATTGTTTGACTCAAGCAGATTTACCAGAGGGCAGAAATCGCAGATAGGACATTCCTGAAAGTTTCATGGAAATAAGTGTCCAGGTAGAGGAGAGTCAGCCAGGGGGAAAAGTGCCATCAGCTGGCCCCTAATAACATGGAAAAATACATAATACATACTGCTAGCATAGGAAAAAACCTATCATTACTTTTCATAATAAACCATAAACCACAAGATTTTCAAAGATAAGCTTCTGCTGGAAGTATTTGCTTAGGCAAAAGCAACAGAAAAGTGGTAGTGAAACAGGAATGTGAGTGGGACTGGGGCATTGAGCAGCAACAGGGGTTTTACTCCTGATTCCACCCTGCAGTGGGACCCCAGCACACTGCCTGGCACCCTGGCACCCCTGAATGCCACTAGGATTCTCATCTGGAATGCATTTAGGTCCTGGCAGAAACCCAAAGTGTTTGCCTAACCTGGCTGGCTCTTGCTGTTTGAGAGCAGAGAAGCCTGGTGCACTCTGAGCATGTTCTTGCTGTGTGCCACTCACTCTGCTCTAAATGTGAGATCACCTCGTGGCCAGGGGGGCTCAGAACTGCAATGTGGGACTGCCAGAAGAGACTGATTTAAAAGGGAATGGCAATTCACAGAGTGTCAGGAAAAAAAAAAACGGAATGCAATGAACTCCTGATCCATGTGCTGCCCCTGCCTGGGACACCTTTGCCTTTCTTGTCTCTGGGCTTAAAGGGGCCCTCCCTTCCTTCCCATTTCATGTGGAAAGAGGAGGATTTGTGTCATGGGCAGTTGGCCTTGCACTCATTGGGATCAAAGATGTGTTTGCAGGAGGTCAGGCCAATCCTTGAGGAGGAGAGGAAGAGACCCCAGAAGCCTGGTGGTGCAGATCACAGAATCCCAGAATGGTTTGGGTTGGAAAGGACCTTAAAGCCCATCCAGTCCCATCCCCTGCACCTTCCACTATCCCAGGTTGCTCCAAGCCCCCTCCAACCTGGCCTGGAACACTTCCAGGGATGGGGCATCCACAACCAATGGGGACAGTCCACATTTTTCAGTAAATAATTCAAAACCTCACAGCATCAGGCTGTGGAAACCTGGTTCTCTGTGCCTTTTCTTTGGATATTTTATGCTTTTTGGTCTGTCATTTTTGCTGACCTGCTCTGGGGCTGGGACACTTTGGAGAAGATCTGCAAATGTTATCTCTCGCATGTTGTTTATTATCTTCAAAAGGAATCTCCTTTTCAAACAGCCCCATGGAAGTTCCTGTATTTAAAAATAGTAACCCTAAAGGGCTTCATTTTTCCTTTGGGCTTAGCTTCTTCCAGATTGCATGAGTCAAGGAAAAGCCTGAGCATACAGGGAGGAAGTGACATAGACATATTGCTCATGATGAGAGCACTCAGCAAATGGGAAACAGAAATTTGGCAGGGGCAGTAAGGAAGATTAAAATACATCTGGACTAGAGCTGTGCTATTCCAAGGGGTGAAATAACCAAAACAATTGGAAATCAAAATGCATTATTGGATATTTTACATTCAAACACCAGCAAAGAGGAGAGGGAATTTGCCAAATTTCGATAAAATAGGATTTTATTATGGTGAGCTTTCTGCATGGTTCAGGTAAACTTCCTGGTTGCTTAAAATTAACTTGTTTTATCTATAAAGAAACTGAAAAAATGGAGAAAGCTGCTGCGGCAAGGCAATAGAGGTTTTGAGTTCATGTAGCACACGTAGAAGAAACCCACTATTAGGAAGAGCTGAAGATTTTTCTCCAGTTTCAGATGGCAGAAATCTCCAGATCTAAAGGAAAATAATTGCTGACCTCTTACCTTTAAGAATGATTGATTAAAAGTGCAATTCCTAATCAAATCAAGTAAGAACTATGTTTGCCTAAGGGCTGCACTTCTCAGAATTGCTATTTAATGTGCATTATGTGCAAAATAAAGCAAAGACTGGAATTCCTACAGACACTTTTCTGGGTGACACCCTCCTTCTGTTAAAGCCAACATCAGGTTATTGACTACAGCATACCCCAAATTTCACTTTTACTTTCTTTTCCCTTCACAATTTAAGAGGTGATTGCTTTGTTTTGACTTGACTCATAACCTGAGGCATGAGTAACGCTGATGTGCAGCGATAAAACTTCCTGTTAGGGTAAATCCCAAGAAACTCCAGCAACTTTATTGTCAATTTGGACTCCTACCAATGCTACAGTGGAGGATTTTTTTCATTTTTATTTCCACAGTAAAAGTAAGAGGCCCCAGCTGAAAGATGACAGCCAGGCTGCATTTTAGAGCAGTTTGGGTCCAGAGCCAGACCTGTGTTCTGCAGCCTGAACCTTTTTCTAATTAAAATACACTTGATCTACTGTTAGAGTGTTGGAGAGCTTTTGAAGTCAGACTCTCCGTTTTCCACTTTTGCAGGGTGCTTTGAGAAAAGAAGGTTGTCTCTGCTTTGGGACACATAAATGGAGCTTGGTTAATAGATGAGAGTAAGCATAGGGTAGATGAGTTTGGAAACTTCTTATTCCACTTTGATGTGTCCATCCTAAACCCCTGAATTTTTTACAGCATTTATCACTATGGTATTTGGTGATATATCAGGTTTAAGAGTGGGCTTGCTGTCTTTTTTTCCCCCTCAAATCAGTGTGTTCTGTCTTTTTAGAGCTCTCTTCATGTGTTTCAGTGCAAATTTTGAAACATGTTCAAGAATTAGGTTTTATATTATTTTCTCAAGGCATGAAGCCTCAGAATCAGTCAGGATTACCCATCCTTTTTGTCACTTATAACCAAATTTGCCAGTATTTCTCTATAAATACCAAAGGCACATGGCCTCATCTGAAGCAAAGTTTTTTTAAAGGGAAGATGAATTTCCATTTTTTCCCTGTAGGAATTACAGTATCTAGGACATTTTTTTTGAAATGGGTTCCTTGCCTTATTTGAAGAGAAGAGCTAAACCCCTGACTTTAACAAGCCTCACACTGTTAGCAATGTGCTTTTTAGAGCTCGCTCCAAAGCCCAGGCAGATATAACATGATATTTGATATATTCACATGAATGCAACACACACCTGGAAACTTCAGGGTTCTCAGAGGCTGGGTGACACTCCTGAGTGTCCCTTCTTGGGAAAACAGCTGTTCTAGAAGAGCAAGAGTTGGTCTACACTTGATGTTTGAGATATTAAGCTCAGAGGATGCTCTACATCAGCCTCATTTGGGTTGAGGGCTCCCCTGGATCCCTGGAAGTGTCAAAATCCAGGTTGGATGGGGCTGGGAGCAGCCTGGGGCAGTGGAAGGTGTCCCTGCCCATGGCAGGGGTGGAGCTGGATGGGCTTTAAGGTTTCTTCCAAGCCAAACCATTCTGGGTTTCTGTGACAAACCTGCAAGTGGCAGATGTCCAACACTCTCAGTTAGTGCAGGAATTCCTCTGGCAATAACAAACGTCCTTTAAGGTGCCAAAGCTGTTACCACTGGTCACAGCTCCTGCATGTAAACATAAAAAACTGCAGGGTGCAAAGCCACAGAATAATGATCATTCTTGGAGGTGTTTTCACTCAAAAAACTGTGCAGTTCAGCCTGGGTAGAACAGTCCCTTATAAGAGGAAACTTTACCCAAGAGATCTGGCCATAGGTCTTGAAAACCTTGGAAATCTCTTTAGTACTGCCTGGGCCCCAAAATTCTCATTATAAACCAGATCCAGAACGTGCATCCAAGCTTTCTATCCTGTTTCTGTGCCATAGTGCTTTGTTGGGACACAACTGAAATTCCATTCAACTAAAATTCTCCTTGACTACAAGAAACGTTGCCCAGGACCCTGCCTTTAAAAGCAGAGGAGGCTCTATGATCTGTCAGGCCTTTGTGATCTGAGCTGCTTCCCACACCAACATCTCCTGTGGGGATGGATAACACCTTCCTCAGAGGTGGCCCATGGAAGTTACAGACCTCTTTGAATCAGGGGAAGGGAGGGTTCAGCCAGGGATTCTCCACACTTTCTGGGCACAGAAAGAAGCTGTGGCTGCCCCTGGATCCCTGCAAGTGCCCAAGGCCAGGTTGGATGGAGCTTGGAGCAGCCTGGGATGGTGGAAGGTGTCCCCGCCCATGGCAGGGGCTGGAACAAGGTCTTTAAGAAGCTGTGGCTGCCCCTGGATCCCTGCAAGTGCCCAAGGCCAGGTTGGATGGAGCTTGGAGCAGCCTGGGATGGTGGAAGGTGTCCCTGCCCATGGCAGGGGCTGGAACAAGGTCTTCAAGTCATTCCAACTCAAACCATTCTGTGATTCTTTCCTATGGATCTAAGACTGAAATATTCCAGACTCTGGGTTCTGACTGTTTTGGATATCTTTTTGAGAAGTCTTGTTGTCATCCCAAGCCAGGTGGGGGCTGCACTGTAAATCTCCATTTATTTTAGGTTGGGGGAAGAGTTTCTTCCTTCAAATAATGAGCTGCTTTTACTGAAACAACCAACCAGGAATGTGCTCCTGCCAATTTAAGTTATTTTTCTTTGCACCTAAAGATTGAGTCTGGAAAAAATGGGGTTTTTTTTGATGTTTTACTTTGATCATACTGCTTCTCTGTCCAATATCTTATAAATTCCTTTTGCCTTGAAGTTTATGTGGACTTTATTTGAGACCATATTTACCCCTGAGATCAGGATTCTGTAGTTGAATGGAATTTGGAAAAGGGATTAGAAAATACAGGGTAAAATGTGCAGTAAAGAGTTTTTAACTGTTGTCTATCCATCCCTAGAGCCCCTCCAGAAGTGGCCAACAATGCTGATACCACTGAAGAGGATGATGAGGAAAGAAACAAATGGAAGAGGCTGATTAATGATCCCCAGCTCATTAGTAATCTTTTAAAAGTAGGGCAACACACCAAAAATTCCTCACTCCAAGCTCCCTGGTTTGACATATTTTTTAAGTTCCTTTTAGAATGCAGATGCCTTCTGGACAAAGGCCACCTATATTTTGCCACATTTTAGATTTCTGATTCCTATTCATCAGCAAGAAGCTTCTCTAAGCTTTTTTAGGAACCTCCATGTGTGACCTTTAACTTCATCTTTCCATGACAATAAGCACTGCAAAAGTAAACGACTGGAGCACATTTGTGACAGCATTTGCAGAAACAAATCCAGCAAATCCTTCTGGGGTTCTTAGTAACCTCTCACATGCTGAATAATAATTAAGCCCTTTGAAGTGAGTAGATAATCGTTTTTGGGGGGTTTTCAATGAAATATGACTTCATGTTTTAGACATGGCAGGGAAGCCTCCGTATGCAAATCAGTACTGATGAGGTTTTGTTTTACTTTTTAATGAGGGGAGAAATGCTGACTGAAGTGCAGCCGTGTTCTACATTAAAAAGCAGCAGTATATTTGTTAGCCAAATTTAACACCTTGTAACAAGAACATCCAGTGACAGAAATATTTCTTGCAAGTGCAGCCTGGTGCGAAAATGCTGAGGTGTTCTGGCTCTCAATTTCCACGGAATTCTACTTTCTGTGGGTATGGACACTGTCAGGATGGGGTAATTGCTCCTAAAACAATTCAGGTGTGGTCCCAATGTTCATTTTACATTATTTTTATCCATTACATGATTTTTATCCCAGTCTAGGGATGGCACTGGCACCCGAACTTCTCAACAAACACAGAGGCTGGAGCCAAGTGGGACTTGGTCTCCATTCCAACAAGTGACAGGATGAGAGGGGAGGTTTAAACTCGATACTAGGGAAAATTTCTTCATGAAAAGGGTTGTCAGGCAGTGGAGCAGACTGCCCAGAGCAGTGGTGGAGTCACCATCTGTGGAAATGTTTGAAGATGTGGATGTGGCACTCAAGGACAGGGTTTAATGGTGAGCACGGTGGTGCTGCTGGGTTGGCACTGGACTTAATGACCTCAGAGATCTTTTCCAGCCTTAAAGATTCCATGGCTTCATGATCCCTGCCTGGAAGAAACTTCTCCAGTCCATCTGGTGCTTCTCTCTGACACGAGGGGTTTTTTAACATAGTTATTCTCTTCTCTCCTATTCAGGCAGAGTCAGTTTGAGATTTCACGAGGGGTTTTTTAACATAGTTATTCTCTTCTATTCAGGCAGAGTCAGTTTGAGATATTTTTTTCCTTCTTCTTCTTTCTTCTCTCCTTGTTCGATGATCTTTAACCCTGAATTATTTCTATTTCTCTTCTGTTTACACTCTGTTATTCCTCAGCAGCACCAGCCTGTGCTGGGTAACCCTGAGAACTTTAATTTATGTGGCTGCTCAGTCAGTGACATTTCAGACCAGGATCGTGGATGTTGCTCCTGCGGGGAACAGGAATCTCCCAGCCACAAATTCCAGCTCCAGAGAAGGTGGGAAGGTGGGACCGGGCGCTTTCCTGCGATTCCCCGCGCCTGGTGCTTTTTCGGGATGCGACCGCCAGGTGACACCAGATCCCTGATGCTGGGGGACATCCCGGCAAGTCCCGCACATCCCGGCCATTCCCACTTTTCCGGCCATTCTCGCATATCCCGACCATTCCCGCATATCCCGACCCTTCCCGTTTTTCCCGGCCATTCCTGCATATCCCGACAATTCCCGCACATCCCGGCCATTCCTGCATATTCCGAGCATTTCAGACTTAATAAAATGAAAATTCCCCAGAAGGTGACTACAGAGACTGAACTAAACTCCAAATATTAAACTTGCTGGGAAACCCCCCCTCAAATCGTGGTCACAGAGTTCCCTACGCCAGCACATTTGTTTTGTGGGGGTTTGTGGAAGTGCTGGCTCCTGAAAAAGTCTCCTGGTCTGAAGGATATTTGTGAGAGATCTTTGTGAGAGGTTCTTTCACCTTTGTGGAAAGCCTTTTGCTCTCATCCTCCTGTCACTGGTTTCCTTGGGATTTTTGTGCCACAGAATTCCTTGGGATTTTTGTGCCACAGAATTCCTTGGGATTTTTGTGCCACAGAATTCCTTGGGATTTTTGTGCCACAGAATTCCTTCAGATCCGCAGCCACATGGGTTCTGCTCTTCAGGTGTTTGCATCTGCCCTGAGCTACTGCTGGTTTCCTGTTCCTCTCTCCACACACCTCCTGCTCCTGTGCCAATCCAGGTGTTTAGGGAACATCTGGGATTTTACAGGGCCTAAAGAACTGAAGGAAACTGTGTTTCCTCCTCCACAAAGCAGTAAATACTACACTGACACTCTTCTTCCACTCTTCTGCTCTCTTCACTGAGAGTACAATCTGTTCAAGGAAAAGTTAGTTGGGAACACCTGTCATGTTCTAATTCAAAGGTCTTCTTATTCACCAGTTTTATCTCAGACCCAAAAAGAAATAGAAAATAGAAAATAGGAAAACAAACAAACAAACAAAAAATGTTCTAATTCAAAGGTCTTCTTATTCACCAGTTTTATCTCAGACCCAAAAAAGAAATGGAAAATTGAAAATAGGAAAACAAAAAAAAACAGTCCTTGCCCAGTTTGTGGTGGTTTCTTCACTGAGTTCAGAGATCTCATTTTGTCACAAAAAACCCCTGTATTTGATAATGTTCACCTAAGCTTCCCATGATCGATGCACTGGTGTGGCCCTCAAGATAACTGCTCTGACATCCCATCTCTGCTTCACAGTGGAAATGTCCCAAGCTGCCTTTTCCTCCCCTGGGAATGAGGGATGGTAATTTTCTTCTTCCAATGTGTGGTTTATTTAAACTATAAAAATGTCATCTCCCACTGTGTAAGTTTTACAACTGATTTTGTTTCAGTGGACATCTGTCAACATTAATATAATGGAAAAATATTAGCTGTGATTTTTTTTTTAATTTATTTTTTTCCTTCTGTCTATGAATGGCTGATAACATTCAGGAGAACTTTTCCAGAACTTTCAGGCAGCCTTTGCCAGAGGTTTGTAAAGTGTTTTGAGATCTGCAGGATGAACACTCAAAATGCCAAGTGAGACGACTAACAGTGGATTTTTATTACCTTGAAACAATCCACAGAGTTTCATTAGAAACAAGAATAAAGTGTTTGTACCCAGATGATGGAAACTGGGGGCTTACAAAACATTTTAATTCCCTTCTTCCCCCCTCTGCAGCTCTCATCCTGCTTTTCCTTGCCCTGTTGTTGTCAGAGTGCTGGTGAGTTGCTTATTTTCAGTGCAAATTTCATTCACACAGCCCAAAGTCTGCACTGGAAGTGAAGCTCTTTGGCTCATGTAGCCTCATTATTTTTCTCCTGGCACAAAGGGGGTTTTGCAAAGCTTAATTGAAACCAACAGGTTCCTGTCTCACCTGCACTTGTTAGAGATGCCTACCTGGTACTGAGTTTGTGTACTTGGGCTTGTACAGAAACATTGATGGCAAATTGGTTTCAAACTTGTTGTAACAGGGTCGCTGTGGCATCATAGGATTGTTTGTGCCTCAGAATTTTGCCCCTTAAGGTCCAGGTTTTATTTCACAACTCAAAATGCATCTGTTCATCTCTGCTAAGTGGCTTTTTACCACTGCACAGCCCACAGTCACTGGGAACTGCTCAAACTGGAGGCCTCAGTCAGGGCCCTAAAAGGAGAGGAAAGTGGAAATCTGCGTAAATGGGATTCTTCAGGGCAGCTCCAAATGGGGCTTTGGGTCACTCGCTTTTCTCAGGAACAGCTTTTATAGGAGATGTTTGTGGAGGGAAAATCCTGGCAAGCTTAAAAGCATTGGGAAGATGTTTTTCTTTTCAATGCACATCTGTTGTGCTAAAGACAAAACAGACTTAGAAAGTAATGATGACTCTGTGGCTCCAGATTATCTCCCCTGTTTGTCCATCCCCAGAACAAACCAGATTTGTCAAAAGCCTTGCTGAGCATCAGTTAAGTGTTGATGTGAGTACAACAGTCTGAAGAGTGCTTGGAGAAATCCCATCACGACTCAGGGAAACTGTGAGCCAGAGGCAGAGCATCCCCAGCAGCCTGGAGTTCACCCTGCTAGAGGGGAGCTCCAAATCCTTAGGGGGAACTGTAAATGCTCCTGGAATGCAATTTCTGCAGCTTTGGTTTGTCATCTCTGAGCACGTGGGCTCTGCTTGATTGGCAATTGTCCTGGGTTGTAAAATATGTGTGTGTTCTATCCCCATCTGTCAGAGCTGGGGCAGTTCTCTGCTGTTCATGGTCAGTTTTTTCTTTATCTCTCCCACAGCCAATCCTCCCTCCAGGAGATCTCTGCTGTCCATGGCCACTGAGTGTCCCTGCATGGCTGAGAAAATTCCAGCATCCCATGGGGAGATGCTCTGCCCAGGGCAGGAGCCAAGCATTCCTACCTGGATACAATCTGAGCCTGGAACAGCACAGCAGCCTTTGCCCCCTGCATTCCCAGAGGAGCAGCTTTCTCCTGCCCTGCATTCCCAGAGGGAGAGCAGGCCCATCTCCAGCAGCCCTGGAGCTGCAGAGGAAAACTGCAGCCTTGTGCAGGATCCCTGCTCCAGCAGAAGCACAGCTGGCACTGCAGGAGGGCTGAGCCCCCATGGGATGGGACTGTGCCACCACCCTGACCCACAGGGCTCAGCTCCTGAACTGCCTCTGGCAGTAGTTTGTTTTGTTTCTGCTATTGCATTTGTATTTTTAGTTTTCCTAATAATGAACTGCCAGTCCTATTCCCATATATTTGCCTGAGAGCCACTTAATTTCAAAAATTATGATTCGGAGGGAGGGGGTTTACATTTTCCATTTCAGGGGTGGCTCCTGCCTTCCTTAGCAGACACCTGGCTTTTCAAACCAAGACCGCAATGAAAATCGAGTCAGTTGTGGCACAAGGATTGTGCTGGACAAGGTCAAAGCATTTTAAGGCAGCAATTTCTTTCCTTGGTAGCATGAGGCAGAGATGTTTCACCAGCAAAGTGGAGGTCAGGATGATTCAGGGTCAGACTTAAAAGTGCCAGCCTTGAAAGAGTGATAAACACAGAATTTTCCACTGTTCAACTGGTTTTACAGCTGATTACTCCACAGCGAGCACAGGTAGTCAGTAATCATAAAAAGCCCTGTTGCTTTTACACCTGAGGGGAGGAGAACATGGTGAAAGTTTCTTTGAATACCCATTTTTTTCTGGCATGTTGTAAACATGTCAGAAAAGCTCTTTGCAGGGTGAGATTTTCCCTCTGGGCTCCACGAGTTGAAAACTGGCTGGACCAGGTAGTGACAGCCTTCTTAGGGCTTCAGCACAAGTTGGGCACAGTCTCTTCTTCTGGAAGATAAGGTTGTGAGCATTCTGTTTGTTAGAAGCAGGAGATTCACTGAGTGAGAATAATTCATGTTTCCTAAGCATGCCACATTTCTTTAATGTGCCTTTTCTACAGGCAAAATGTGGCTGTGTCCTGTCCATCATCTGTCCAAGAAATGGGAAAATGAGTGACAGAAACTATTTGTTAAAAGTGGTTTAAATTGTTCCACAAATGCTACAGGAAAGAAACATTCTTTATGTAGTTACACTGTGATCTGTACTTAAAGTGAAATATACTGGGGGAAAAAACCTGGTCAATGGGGTGTGTTAAAGGGCTTTTATTTGCATGGATGATTCACTTTGCCAGCTCTGATTTATACATCTGTGGATTCTGACTAAATATCCATTTGAACAGCATTTTCCCCTCATAACTACATTCTAGAGCTGGAGTTTGCTCAGCAAAGCTGTCACCCCCCCAGCTCCAAAGATCAGATCTTTCTCAGCATCCTGATCTGTCTGGGGCTTAATGATAAGAAATTTATTTTACATATCTAGGCATAATAAAACAAAATTGCTGCAGAAGGGAACAGGTGGAAACATTCATGTTCTCTGATGTTTGGACTTGTATATCACAACAGCTAGTGATTTCTAGAGACTGATGGTTTATTATTAGTTTATTTCTCATAATTAGGCTGTCTGTGTGCTCACACGGACTTTGTGAGTCACATCTCAGCTCATTATCTTGGGAAACAGACCTATTATTTTTGAAAGCCATCCAGTCAATAAATTAGCTTGGAAGAAATGATAGTCCAAAACACCTTTTCAATAGATTGCTGTCATGCTTGGTTCCTATCAAAGAGAAGGCTGGATTTTTTGTCATGACATATGGATTAACTGAGCCTTTCCTGCTGTGAGAAAACAAAAGGCAATTGGTGATGCATGGAGCAAAAAAGATCTTAAAACAGAGACATCAACAAAGAAACACGACAGCATGAAAAGACAGAGTACAGTCTGCTGTCCACATTTACAAAGTCATCCTGCCTGCAGCTCCAGCACTCAGCTTTTGCCTGGTTTTGCCTCAAACTGAGTGACAGTGTTCCTTCTCTCCAGCATCTCAAACCCTGCACCCCAGGCAGGAGGGGGGAGATGTTAACCAGGGTTTTTTTGGCCTTGATGGTGCTTTCATGCTTGCTGTCGAGCCACAAGAAGCTCACCCAGACTCAACAAGGAATTATTCTCCAGACACAGCTCCCTTCTCTGCCCTGGCTTCCATTTGCTCTTCCACACTGCTGGGGCCATATGGAAATTTCAGTGTGATACACCAGAACAAGCTGACTGCTGTATTTCCCCCTCATTATTTATGCATGAATATGGCTTTTACCTGATATAATTTTTTTCCTGGTGTTTTATGCAGTACTGATGTATTTAAATAGCTCATTACATAATGTTTAATGTGACTTTGTAATTGCCAATTACGTCTTGATGCTGGATGTAGATATAATACAGAGATTTAACACAGCTGGTTCTCATCTGGTGTGAGACAAAGGCTCTGTGCTGGATCAGCTCACATCCTCAGCAGATCATAAAATCACAGAATATCCTGAGCTGGAAGGGACTCACAAGGATCATCCAGTCCAGCTCCTGGCCCTGCACAGAGATCCCAACAATCCCACCCTGGGCATCCCTGGGAGCGTTTTCCAAACTTTCCTGGAGCTCCCAGGGGCTGTGCCCATTCCCTGGGCAGTCCCAGCACCCCCTGGGGGAAGAAACTTTTCCCAATACCCAACCTAAACCTGTCCTGGCACAGCCTCATGCCAGCCCCTGGGGCTCGGGGGTTGTTGCACTGTGGGGGAGGGAAAGCCTGGGCAGTCCCAGCACCCCCTGGGGGAAGAAACTTTTCCCAATACCCAACCTAAACCCGTCCTGGGGCTCAGGGGTTGTTGCACTGTGGGGGAGGAAAGCCCTTGTCTGACAGCAGAAGTGACATGGCCGTGGGGATTTTCTTCCTGAGTGCAGCTTCAGGAATTTTGTACTTCCTGATGTGACATTTAAAATTGAATCCAGTGAACCTTGATCATTACCTCGTGTTCTTGCTCAGGTGAATTGATATTTCGGCTTTTACCCCTTAAGGATCTGAGCACTTTTGTTTCAGTGTCTTTAGTAATAAATGCTTAGTATTTTCTTGGTTTTCAGAGAGGCAGATATTTTATCTACTATCTCTTTAAAAGTGTGTCACTTCTCTGAAATTCGGGCTATTTGTGTGAAAAATTATTCATCTATTGTGCAGTTACTGTCATTTTGACTATTGCTTTTAAGTGTGATTGATTCTTAAAGAACAGCTAATAGAGCTCTTTGCCCACTATCCTCTTGTCATTGCTGGAGATAGAAAGAACCCTTTCACTGAGAGAACTATTGATTTTATTACACCTTGCACAGGCTGCCATCAAAACAGAACCAGGGAGCTTGATCCCCTTCCCTTTCTAATCCCTGTTTTACATTGGTAATTCCTCCAGCTCGTTTTTGTGAGAAATGAGAGAGGCTCACACAACCCCTGCAGATGGAAGGCTTGGAGCTGCCATCCCTTAAAACACTGTCCCTTAGCATCATTCAGCAGAAAAGCACAAGGACTGTGGGGCTTGCACAGAAACTCTGAGAAGGTAGAAGGAAATGGCCACATCTCTACTTTACCCACTGAGCCTTTAATTATTGATGAGCTCTACCTGCTTACATAACTCCCATAATGTAAACAGACCTGCACATCACACAGATTAATGGATTTGTCCTTAGGCCACCTTGGCGAGGCAGGGAGAACTTAAAGGGAAATTTGAAATTAAAGCACAACCCCCCAATGTCTTAAGACATGGAGGTGAAATACAAGTGCTTTAATCCTGGCAGAGCAGTGAGAACTGCCAGCCCAAAGCTCACAATGGCCATGATTTTGATGGTGATGTTTCCCTGATGCTTTTAACAATCTGTTCCAGCCTGTGTTCAGAGCTGCCTCTGTCAGAGCAGGGCTTTGCCTGCCCCTTGCTGACACCCCTCTGTGCTGCCTGAGATAACCTCTCCAGAAGTCATGGAGCCAGGATTTATCCCCAACAGGAATTATGCTGGAAGACACAGGTCTCTGTTCTTGACCAACAGTTCAAAAGAAAAAAAATTTCCCTCGGTGTTTCCTGTGCTTCTGCCAGTCTTCACCTTTGGAGACACCTGATAAAGGGGAAATTGGGATGAGAAATTGTGAATTTCTGTAAAAATGCTGAGAGGAAGAGGAAGCCGGGACAGGGGTGGAGGTGGGTGGAGGTGCTCAGAGCAGGAGCAGAAGAAGGCACTGAGCTGAAAAAGAGGTAACTTGGCCTTGATCCCTCATCCAAAGATTGCTGAATTATCAGTGATCACTCAACATAAAGATCAGGGTAATCCCAGACTGCAGAGTACAAACAGACAGGAATTTGTGAGAGGAAAGTGAGAAACAGAGGAAAGTGAAATTTAGGACAGATCTTTGTCCCTTATGTTTTCCTATGGGATAATTTACATGGCTTCCTTGTGTGATGCTGTGGATCCATTTCTCCTCCAAGTTTAGATACTGCAGCTCTGCTTTAGGGGCTAAACAGCCTGAAGTTATCTTTTTTTTTTTACAACTTCACAACTCTTCTCATGACTCATTTCAGGTCACCTGTGAGCTTTGGGTGCAAGGAAACAAACCCAATTTCCATAAATGTTTAATTCTTAAGCTATCAGATTCTGGTTCCCATGCTGCATTTGCTGACCTTTCAGTAAGTAAACCAAGCCTTAAGAAGGACAGAATGATTTATCAGTGAATAATGTATATCTGAACAATATCACTGCTGTGCTCAACACTTAGACAAAATACAAAAAAACCCTTAAGTTTAAAGATTTTGGCTGCAACAACCAAAACACATCCCAAACAGTCGGGAAGCAAATCCCATTTTCACTGAATATAATGTACACAAAGAGAAACTGCTTTCAAACTGGGTCTGAGCACATGGATGCAATTCCTAATGGCAGGAGCAGTGTCCTGCTGCTGCTCAACACACAGAGAGTGAAGTGACAGGGGAGGAGCACCTCAGCTGCAGAGGCATCTCCCTTTGCCCATAGGGCATCCCCTTTATCCATAGCACGTCCATACCAAGCTCTGCCTGTCAATTTTATATTGCCCTAACCCAAATTATCAGCTATAACACTAATTGATGTTAAATGAGTGTTGTCTACCATACCAGCTTTATGAAATTAAATGTTTCTGTCGAATTTTCCTCTCATGAGTTCAGTACCAAAGTGCTGTTGCACAAAATGTTCTGCAGTTGTTTAGATCCACAAAATCAACTTTCTAATTGCTGATCAATCCACAGCCATTTTTCCTGCATGCATCATTGCTGGGGATAAAGAAAATTTAGGAGGCAACTTGCTGCTGTGATACAGATGTGATAGAAGCCTCTGACAGCCCTGCAGTGATAACCTTGAGCAGTAAAAATGTGGCTCAAAAAGGAGCTGCTGCTACACTGAAAAGAAAGTTGGCACATATTATTTTCCAACTCTAACTAAATTATAGAAACTGATAATTTCCCAATGTCAGGAACACTGCAAACAAGCTCAGCCAGCAGGTTTGGACTGCCTTGGCACCTCTGCTGTAGCCACCCTTGCTATCATGATATGGGTCCCTGCAAATTTGACTTTGCACATAGCAATTTGCCTCTGGGTGTTCTTCTGTGATCTAAAAGACAAACACATTTCTCTGCTTAGAGAAGACATCATGGCATGCTGTAATGTTAGGGTTGGTTGTCTATTTTTTGGTTATTATTTAGATTTGCAAAAGGCTGAGCATCCCCAAGCACGGTGCAGGATTCTCTTGCACCTCAGACACAAACCAAAATGATTATTCCCATTTCAAGGAGCAAAAGGTTTAATTGTTAATTCAGGTAGTCACTGACAGTTAGTTAAATTGGCCTCCTCCAAAGCTATTTCCTGCAGGTACTTGAGGCATAGCCTGTTTTGAGCACAGGAGTTATCAGAAGAAGATCAGTGCTGTTCTGGTACCTGAGGCTGCAGCACACTTTGGTTTTGGTGATAGGATTCCAAATTAAACAGCTGAAACCCAGCAAGGAGCGAGGGCTTGAGAGGCACTGCCTGGTGACCAAACCCAGTTCCCTGTTATCACACAAAAACATATTTTAGAATTCTTTTAATGAATTTACAAATTTCCTCTATGCTACTTCTTAATTTTGCTGCTATTGCTTGCACTAGGCTATCCCAGACACTCACCTGTGTGGCTGCTTTGGGCTGGCTTGTTCTGGTGCCAGTCTCCCTGGGATCCCTGAAATTTATCCTCTCCCACCCCCCTTTCACAGTGAGCTTTAAGAGAGCACTCACGGAGCAATCCCCTTCTCCTCCCTCTTCATCCTGCTGATGCCTCAGGTTTTGGCTTTTCTATGTTTCAGGTTCTGTGCTGCTTTAGTGTGTGGGTCTGAGCTTCACATTGGGGATGGTGAGCTCTGTGCACAGAGCAGGGACACAAAACAATTCCTGCTCCAGCTGGGCACCAAGGACAAATGATCCCAATCTCAGCCCAGGAGCACAAAGCCCGTGGGCTGCAGAGAGAAAAACAAGCAGGATGGGACTGCAGGGGCTGCAGTGGGATTGGACACTGCACTGCAATGTGCACATGGAGCAGAGCTGAGCCCAGGGAGAGACCCCGGCAGCGCTCGTGCATTTTGGGGCCATTTGGGTTCATCCTGGGGGCAGCCCTGGCTGGGCTCTGGTGCTGCCCAAGGTGCATCCATGGAGGAGATCCTTGGAATCCATCCCTGCTTTATTCTGGAACTCTGGCCAGCCTCTGCTCTAGGGCAGCCTGCACAAGGCATCACTGCTAGTTTAAACAAGCCTCAGTTTTGCTCTAAACAGATCAAATTCCGTCTCTTTTCCTGCTGTTGGGTTCATCCTAACAGTCCTGTTCCATGTCTGCATCGTGTTAAATTCTCTTCTCCAGCTCCTGAATAGTCAAAATTGGATGAGGTAACTCAGAATACCCCCAGCAGGAGAAGTTATTCTTAGTCCCCAAGTGTGTCATCCAGCTTTTCATGGCTTTAGATTCCATCCATGCTGTCCACAGACTTCAGCCTCAAAGTAATCTTGTTTTATCCAGCAGGAGGTTCTCATCCTCATCAGGCTTTTCCACAGCAAACTCCACAAGGCTGGGCCCATCTCTTGTGCCTGCAGCAAAGGAATTGCTATTTTTTCCTTGAGACTCATCCCTAAAAGTTCTTTAATGAGCTTCCCATAACTGAACAATTCCTCTATTGACACAACTCACCATTGTATCCTCCTTTTTTCCTGCACAGAGAACTGCTCAAGGTTAAACAAGGAATTTTTCATATCTAAGAAATGCTTTGCTGAAGTCTGTATAGATCAGAGTTTGCACCTAAAATGTCAATAATAGAAGAAAAATGTTGAGTTAATTTGGCAAGGTTTAGCTTCATAAACTTTTCAGAACTTTACAGCATTTATATTAATCTTTAATTATAGTAAACTTCAGAAATATTTTTTGATTTTTGCACAAATTAGGAGGTCAAGTCTAAAAACCCTGTAACTGCTGACATTGCCTTTTCCCCCTGTGTATCTAGGTGCTTAATTTATTGTTGTCTTGATACTGGAATTAATAAAACATGCTCAGTTTGCAGTACTCAGCCCAGGCAATGCTGATTTTCTTGGAGGGCAGGCTGCTTTTTGGACTGCTGTATTTCTTTTTGTGCAGTTTTTATAGCAATGTGGGTTTCTCAGACACTTCCTGTGTCAACCTTTGTAGGAACTGGGTTTCTCCACGAGTTAATCCCAGAATTATGAGTTGGGGATTCCATCCCAACACCATTAATTGTTGCTGGATGTGGCCACGGTGCTGTGGATAAAGAGCCACGCAGGCATGTGTGAAATATTTAATTGCCACTTGCTTGCTGCAGCCCTCGCTGCTTCCTGGAGCATGGGCAGCACAATTCCCACATGAACCATGATTTTATTTGCATTTAGCAACAAATACTGCTGATGCTAATATCTGCTTCCCTGAAGAATTTTAAGAGAAAGCTTATTAAACCATTTTCGGTTCATCAGCTCCCTGTGGACAGCAGTGTTTAAATCCTGCTGTAGAATATGTAAATATCCACCTCTGTGTGCATGGCAGTATGGGGTTAACTCTGTGGATTAAAAGAGCTGTTCCAGGGCATGTAGAATTCCTTGAGAATAAAGGAAATTAAATACCTCTTCACATATCAGAGATATTACAGCAACAATAACAGTCTATGCTTCTTAGATATCCAGGATGATGAAAACAGGGTCTGTGTACAGCTAACTTTTAAAAATTTCATTTATTCTTTTAGAAGAATTTCGTCCTTAGCATTTGAATATTTATTTTTCTTTTAAACCATGAACCCTGATGAGTACTTTTGGAATATATGTTTTAGCATGGGACATTTCAGAGAGGCTGTGGCTGCCCCATCCCTGGAAATGCTCAAGGCCAGGTTGGATGGGGCTTGGAGCAGCCTGGGATAGTGGAAGGTGTGGAACTGGATGATCTTTAAAGTCCCTTCCAACCTAAACTATTCTGAGATCCCCTTTTCTCATCTCCTTGATCTCAGTCTAAAGTCAAACTGAGTGGTGGTGTTAAAACTGAACTTGACCCATTTTGGTTAGAAATGAATCTGGATAAATTTGGGGCGTTGCAGGTCACACATGAGGAGCAGATCCAGCAGGAAGGAAAATAATGTATTTTTCTATAAAATATAACAAAGTCATCTTAATATTAAAACATCTGTTTAGCTCTAAAACCATCTGAAAATCTGGGTCAGGTCTTGCAGTTGCTACTCACTCCAAATACTCACACTGCAGTCTGTGAATGTCAGTGGGGAGGAAAACAAAATACAAAATCTTAGATTTCTTTTTTCCTTTGATTTCAGTATCACCATTCCCATGGAATTCTCCTGGTTCCTGTTAATAGTTGAGAAATAGATTTATAGTAGGTGAACTGACAGGAGGAAAAGGCACAGACAAATGCTCCTTTATGCTACAGATAAAGCACCTTTCAAAGGCAATAAAAACATCAAGAATAAGGAAAAAAAATCTCCTTTTTCATTTCATCCTTCCCTCCAAGCCACTACATTAATTAGCTCCCTGACTGATTACTCAGTCAAGGACTTAAAAGATCAATGGTGACAGTAGCCAGGCAGGTAATTTGGAGGAAAACCCAGGAAAGTAATGCTCTAATGTCTTTGGGAGAATGAAGTGTGGTCTAGTTGTGTCAGCAGAGCAGACAGAGGGGGAAGTTACACCCAGGAACACACGACTGAGTTCTGTGACAAACCACCTGGAAGTGCATTCCTGGGACTTCATTAGCTCCTAATTGGAAGCAAACAAACAAAGCATTTATTCCTTTGAATTTCAGTATTTTAAGTCCCAGTGATGTGCTCAGCACTGTGTTAGACAGAGGGGGAAGCTCAGGCAGCACACATCTGAGTTCCACCAGCAATCCCAAAGGGATGGGCAAACCCTGAGGAGAATCCCACTTCTGAGCCCTCTTTCACTTTGATTTATTTTGTGACTGCTTTTTCAGTGATGTAGATGAGCGTTACCAGCTTGAACATCTAAAACCCAAATTTTGAGGGGGCTGCCTACCCCGGAGGATAAATTAGAGTGATTGAAGTATCAGTGCTGGTTGAGGCTGGAGTTTAACAGGCTGAGGTTGCTGGAGTGTTGTTAGTGCCTGCTTTGTGTGATTGACTCCATCCCTTTAGTGTTGCCCTGGCACTCACTGAGCTGTGCTGTGAACCAGCTGAAAGATTCATCAGGGGCAGCAAACCGCTTTTATCACATATTTTAATGGTTTTTTTGTTGTTGTTGTTGTTGTTGTGGGGTTTTTTTTCCATTTGTTTGTTTCCATTTTCTTAGAGGATAGCTGTCTGAAATTTCCTGTCCTCTGGATGGATCAGGAATATTTGATAATCAGATTGGCCAAGTCTCCAGGGGCTCTCAGTGTCTCCTGACTTGATGAGCCTTTAGACACTCCTAGCATGAATATCCCAGATTTGGTTTCTCTGAATGCACAAGCATGAAGGTCCTCTGCTAAATTTTTGAATGAGTTGCTTGCTCAGCTCCTTGCAGGTTTTTCAGATGGGTATCAGTGTGGCCAAAAGAAGATCATTTTGAAAAAAAAAATTGTTAAAAACCAAATAAAATAGTTCCTCCTGTAAAATATTTAGCAATACAATGCTCTGCCAAAAAAATTGATTGCTCTAAACTTTCTAAACCCTAATTCTTTGTGTTGAGATGAAGCTGGAATAGCTGCATTAAATTTAGAGTTACATTTGGCTCTCACCTGTGTAGGTCAGAGAAGATGTGACTTGCCCCCTAATGTGTGATTTTAATTTGAATGTTCACAAGCACACCAGATTAGCCACTCATTGGAGTGTCGTCATCCCAAATCCAGAAACAGATGAAAGTACTCCCAGTTGCTATTGCCTGCCAACATAAAACTTATTTTAGGATTATATTGTCAAGAGCCTGTTCTTACCAGAGTTTTGGTTAACTAATGCTAAAGAGAAAAGCTCAGGAATGAGATCAGTGGTCTTTACAGAAGTAATTGTGGATGTGGGTAACATTTTATTTTCCCAATCAGATGTAATAGGTCCCTGCAGAAATATCCTCCTGACTCGAATATCAATGGGCTTCTGCTAATTGTGTCAAAAGGAAATACTTTGTTTGAACATTTTTGCTGTTTGGAGAGGCTGAGTGGGGTGAGGGGACGCCTTATTGAGGGGAGGCTGCAGTGAGGGGGAGTCAGGGGTGTCCCAGAGACAGGACAAGAGGAAAAGGTCCTAAGTTCTGCCAGGGGAGGTTCACAGTTGATATTAGGGAAAATTTCTTCATGGAAAAGGTTGTAAGCATTGGAACAAACCTCCCAGGGCAGTGGTGGGGTCATTGTCCCTGAAGTGCTCCGAAAGCCTGGGGATGTGGCACTTGAGCACATGGCTCAGTGGTGAATGCAGTGGTGCCTGACCGTGGATTTTGGTGGTCCTGGAAGTCTTTTCCAGCCTTAACAACTCTGTGATTCTCTGATTCTACTGCTCTGAGGTTCAATGGTTCAGACCTTTTCCATTTTCCCTCCCTTCCAACCCCTCTTGCCCTGTCCTCCTAAGGAACACAAATTAAAACCCAAACTCCTGTGACACTGGGAGAGTGGTGCAGCTGGTGACTCGAGTTGGCAGGGAGGAGGTGGCAGAAAATTCCCCCAGAATGCAAACCTACTGAACAAACACCCTCACCATGCCCGGGGCTGGCACTGCCCACGAGCAGTGTCCCTGTCCCCAGTGCCCAGCAGACTGCTCAGACACAGAATCTGTCCTTGCTCTTGGAGCCTGGGGATGGCTCTGCTGCTCCCAAGGAAAGGGAGAGAGGGTCAGAGGGCAGGAGTGCTCGGAAGGACAGAAATGGAGCAGGAATTTCAATCCAAAGCTAATGGATGGGGTTCGGAGGCTGCTATTAGCAGAAATTATCACTCTGTTAATGTACTCCAGGCAGCATTTTTTACAGTTGAATATGGTGTTATTTTCCTAGTTATCCATTCCCTGACAAGTGGTTATAATCAAAGCTGTCTGTGAGCACTATTATCAGAAACTTACTATTATGTGCTGGAGGAAAAAATATCACAGGACTCTGCAGTGCCAGAAGCCATTGTAGGTTTTAAAGATCTACTGCAACACCAAGTATTTATTTATGTACTGCTTTTACCTCCTGTGGAAGAAAATAATTTTAACTTAATTTTCTTGTCTCCCCCAACTAGTTTAGAAAATGCACCTCCCAAAATAAGTCCATAATTATGATTAACAACACGGGCTAGGTCCTCAGTTGCTGTAAATTAGCATTCCCCAATTCCTTGTAGTGGAGCAAAGCCAGTTCCTTGCAACAGAGAAAGCTTCCCATGCCCTTGGCATGCTGCTTTACATCTTAAAGGTTATTAACAAACCTTCTTTAATGTAGCATTGTACAGAATTTGCTCTGGCCAGAACAAACTTTAAAAAAAAAAAAAAGGATCAATCTGGCATCATGGTTTTAAAAGTCTTTAAAATTATCTCGTAAACAAAATGAATTACTTCAATATATTCTGTTGATGAATTAAATCAACGAAACTGCTACTGCTCTGTCATGTGATCTGGCTTCAGAGAACAACTTTATTTTCTTCTTAATTTTCAGGTTGGCCATATCCTTAATAACATTACTGTAATTCTGGCACAGCTCTGTGGAGGAAGGAGCTCCAGTGAGACAGCACAGAAAGGAAGTAATTAACAAAAAATGTTTATATCTCTATAGTTGACTACAAAACATGAAGAAAAAAATCCCCTACCATAGGGATTTTGAGGTTTAAGGATATGAATAGGCAATGAAAAATTCTGCACTTTTCATTTAATAAATCCTCAATAATGATCAGATTAATATGAGCAGCTGAGTAATCGTTTCTGAAAACATTCTCTGTTTTAGGCTGCTCTGCCATGCTCTCCAGTTGGTGCTGATGAAAATGATGGTCCAAGGCTGAGATTAGTGAAGAAAAAAATCCAGAATTCCTGAGGATACCCTGACAGACATGTTAAATCTGAAACAGGTACTATCCCTGCAAGTTGTTCTTCCCAGATCTCCCCTCCTCAGCTTCCCCTCTTTTTCATCTTACACCTGGGAATTGAACTAACAGAGTCCAAAAAGGGTTTTGGAACAATCCTAAATCAGGGATACTGTGAAGACAAATGGTAAATGTCTGTTACCCCAGCTGCTAAGTTAATTACTGTAATGGGAAACATCTTGACAGAAGCATTGCATATGGTTATTAGCAATTAACCCACCACTCCAAAAATCACAATTCTGCTAATAACAGAACAGAGCTCAGCCTTCCTAATTACAATCTCTGCACGAAAATTTCTTTATATCAGATTGGACTGTTAAATCCTGTAACTAGCTACAATTTAAAAAGACTGGCAATGGAGATACTGAGAATTAGGCAGAAAAATGAAAATAGAACAGGATGGCGTGACACTGACTCAAAGTTTTGGGCAACACTCGTTCATGCTTGGGGATACACAACAACTGTCACAGCCTGTTTGTAGGAAATTACACATCAAAATTAAAATGCTAATGAAGGGGAAAATATGCTTTAATTGGGATGGAACATTGTGAGAGATGGCAAATCTTTTACAGAATTCCTGATCTGGACAGTGTTGTAAATAATGTGCTGAATTTGGATTGCACTGGAATCTGACAGAACAATTTTCTGATCAACAGGAGAGGAGAATAATGCAATTTCCATCCCTTAGAAAGTCCTTCAGTACTATATGGAGGGCACAAGCTGGTTTTTTTTTTCCCCTAACCACTTGTACTGTAGGCAATTGCATCCATTATAACTGCACAAAGCTACCAAGGGGAATTGGCACTTTACCTGCTCTGTTCAAAAGCTGGTTTAGCTGAGCAAGGTGCAATTTAATTTCCTCCTTTTCCCAGTCAGGAAGGGAGCTCTGGACAGCATGTCCAGTGACTGCTTTGGTAGTGGCCAGGGTGCTGTTTGTAGATGCTGAGGTCAAAGATGCAGAACTTACAGCAAATAAATTTCAGGACAGCAGGAAGGTGCCTGGTTGGTCATAGCAAGGATGTGGAATGTAAAGAAGTCAATAATGCTGCTCCCAGTGCCCTTTTCACCAGAGCCCAGTGTAAGAACTGGAACAAATGAGTCAGCTTCTACCTCTGTGTCAGGTCTGAAGGTTCAACTGACTGGGATCCCAGCAGATCAATTCTCTCAGGAGGCTTTGAAACTCCTTCCACCAATGCTGCAACTCTACCCATGGGAATCATCCCATTAAAGTCAACAGCTCTGCAGGATATTCTCAAATAAAACACAGCAGAGGAGAAAACATTGGATTTGTAAGAAGAACACATTGCACTGACTGGGCTGGCTTTGGAGTTCAGGACAATGTCAAGGTCACAGCAGATAAAGCCTCCTGCCCAGAAAGCAGGGATGTTTTACTCCAGAGTTTGGCTGCAGCTGCATTGTGCTGTGTGGCCCCCAGGCAAAGGTCTCATCTACTAAAAGTGGCCTCTGCATTTCAGTACCTCCCAGTCTGCATGTTGCTGGTCCATTACTCTTAACAACTGGGTATAATAAATGTTGTGTATAATTTGTAATGATCACATACAGCTTTGAGGAACAGCGTTGAATAGTTTAAGTTCCTTAAGATGGAAAAGATTAAAATAGTTTTTAAGACTAATTTACCTCTCCTGGAAAAATCCCCAAGAACTGAGGAATGAGATCTTTTGCTATTTTGCCATGATGTGATCCTGAAAATAATCCAGGTTGGGATGACATCACAGGACATAATGAACACTCAGCCTTGACATAATGAACGTCTATTATTTTATGAAGAAAGATTTTCTGGGGTTTAAGAAATAAAATTATTAAAAACTATGTGCTCTGCAGGAGGTAATGAGATCAGCTCAACACAAGGTCCTGTGGAGTTAAAACTACTCCAGACACAAGAAAGACACAGCCATTCATTGGAAATTTCAGGGTACAATTATTCTGCTCTAAGGCCAGATAACAGCTGTGTGCTTTCTTCCCCATGAAAAAGAAATCAGTTGATAAAATCTCCAAGGGATCATGTCCATGCAAGCTTCAAAGCAATGAACAATATAAAACCAGTTTTCTTGTTATGAATGGTAAATGTTTACCTACTTCACAAAGGCCCTGGAAAATAAAAACCATACAGGAAACCACTTGTAAAGTGTGTGGAAAATGAGAAGTGGGTGTATCGTGTTACAGGGCTGACAAATGAATGCTCTGTGAAACAGAGACTGGCTCCTGGCTGGTGAGGATGCTGGTGCACCCACCCAGCTGTGTCTGTCACAAATTTGTGCAGGAGCTCCCTAAGAGCAAGTGGACACCAGGCCATTCCATCGGAGTGGAAAGGAATCATGGATTTTAGCTCTGGCTGGCTCAGGGCCCATCTGCTGTTCACAGCCCAGTGCCTGGTTAGTCACAGCTCTCTGGAGAGGGGGAAACCGTGCTGTAATGCACCCGGAGACCTGCATTAGATCATAAAATGCTTAAGGTGTGTTTTTCTCGATTTTTTATTTGCTACTATGCACAGTTCCCTTTCCAGGTCAGTTGGTCTCCCTTCTCTCAGCAGTAAAGGGGAAAGAGTTGTGTTTTGACAGCAGTAAAGGTCTGGAGAGATCATAAAGATGAGAGGATGGTAGGCAGCCCTGGGATTGAAAAACCACTCCTGAGTTCCCAGTTTTATGCTCTTGCTGTCACTAACTCTCAGCAGTAGCGCTGTTATCCCTCCCTCAAGATGTTAAACGCGTTTATTTTCACGATTACCTCTCGGAAGCGCTCAGCTACGATTGCTCTGGGCATCCTGTACAGAACAAAGAAGGACCAGAGGAAATAAAGGGCAGCCAAGATCCGCGTCTGTCAGCGCAGCAGAACGCTCTCGGCATCCCGGGGAGCTGCACATCCCTGCGTACGGACACGCGGAACAGCCCCTGCCTGTCTGCTCCCGGAGCGGGGGATGCGGAGCAGGGGGAGCTCCCTTTGCAGGAGGAGGAGCAGAGCAGCGTTCCCGCGGGGAGCTCCCGGGACACGGCACCGCACGGAGCTCCGAGCCGCGGGGCGGGCACCGCACACAGCTCCGAGCTCCGAGCTCCGAGCCGCGGGGCGGGCACCGCACACAGCTCCGAGCTCCGTGCTGCGGGGCGGGGCGGGCCCGGCGGGGCGGGGATGGGGCCGGGCCGGGGCCGCTCCGCCCGTGGCGCGGCTGTGCCGCCGCTTTAAATGATTTGGGGGCCGGGGCTGCTGCTCCTGCTGCTGCTGCTGAGGTGTGGGTGCTGCTGCAGCCGGCGCTCCATCCTCCCTCCCCGGCAGCGCCATGCGAGCCGGGCCGGCGCTGCTGGCCGTGCTGCTGGGCTGCGCTCTGGCCGCGGAGCCGCGGCTGCAGCGGGGCATGTGAGTGCGGGGCTCGGCCGGGACACGCTGCCTGTGGCCCTGCGGGGAGGGTCCGGCTCCCCTCGGCTCCCCGGGGCGGCGGGGAAAGTTTGGGGGGGGTGCGCCGTAAGTCCGCGCATCCCCAGCGCCCGGCCCGGCCCGCGGAGTTGCCCTGGATGGGCTGGCGGGGCTCCGGGCAGGGAGGGCTGGGCTGGGCTTTGCCGCGGGAGGTGAGAGCTCCGGGGCTGCTTCTGTCTTCGCTATCAACCTGGGGAGAGCAGCCGGACGAAGATCGGGGTGCCAGCTGGGAATCCGTGCGGGAAGGGCAGGGAGCGGGGAGCATCCATCCATCCATCCATCCATCCATCCATCCATCCATCCATCCGTCCTCCCGCGGCCGGGAGCGCACAAAGAGCTCGGGCCGCACGTGTGCGGCTGCCGCGGCGCCGGGCAACTTTCTCCGAGGGGTTCTGCACGGCACGAGCAACAAATGCCCTTTGTTTTATCCAAAGGTAGTTCTCTGTCGGGTCCTAGAGGAGAGTAGCTGGCCGCATGCACGAAATCTGCGGTTAAAGTTTTTGCGTGTTGAAATTGAATGTTGATGGAAACTGTTTCCTGTGTACCTTTACTTTTCCTTGTGTATCTTTCTCGTCTTGTGTTTTAAGGAGTGTTGTGCCCCCCTCCCAAAGCAACCTGACAACAGCCTGTTCAAATATCTGTGTATAGCCTAATTTCTAACCTCTCTTGTCTTCCTGGGTTTTATCTTCATCAACTTCATCCTACTCTTTCATAATTAATGTCTTGTATTTGTTTTCAGTTTAGTTCTTTATTCTGTGTGAAAATTGAGATTTCCAGCCTCTTGCTCACTGGTTTCTATGCAATACATATTTACACAGCATTTACCAGAAGTGCTTTTAAGGTGGTTTGTATTACTCCATTTTGCTGGAGCACGAAGTATCCATCACAGTGCTTAGAGAAGTTAAGCTCATTCTGTGGTAAAACATTTTCCTTTGTTAAAAGTGCTCTGTGTTCCTTTCAGGCATGCTTTGTGCTCTCTTTCTGAGCAATTACTCTATCAGGAGGAGGAATAGCATTGGCCTACATTAATCTGTTTGCATTTGACATCAGTAATAACTATGATTCTGCACTTTTGAAGCTGGAGGTGCCAGCTGTGAATTGCCTCCAAACAATTTCTGTTTGCTCTTACTTTTTTAAAGACAGTGTCACTGAAAGAGCAGAGGAAGCATTCCCTTCTGGAAGTGATGCTGTGTGAGGATGTTGCTGCTGGGCTGGAGTCACTGGCAGCAGCAGTGCACTGTCAGCCAGCAGCAGTCAGGAGCAGCCACCCAAACCTCTGCCAGAGCCTGGAGTGCTTTTCCCAAGGCTCATATTCCTGAAATTACTGCCTTTCTTCCTGCTTTTCCCAAGATGGGGCAAGTATAAGTATTGCTCCAAACTTTTTTGCTGTTTAGGGACTTTACCTTTGGTGTAAGCACAAATGCAAGACGTCACCACCCTTCAGAGTGAGTCTGCCAGCTTTCACCAAGAAACAGTGACATGTCCAGGAGGATTTTTTTTTTCTTGAATCACCTTTTTCTGACAATTCTGGTTTGACTTTGGTCATCTGCAGGCAATGAAATCAGCAAATGTATCCCTTGGAACACACCACGCTGAGTGTGTTCTTTGCTGTTGTTTTGATTGAGATCTTATGTGGCTGAGGCTATACAGGATATTCTTCATAATTGTTTTTGTTCTGTTGCTAACTTGAGCATTTGCTCCTAGCTGGAAATGGGAGGGATCTGTGTGGATGTTGGTGTTCTGCTTCCAAGCCCCCTGAGGAGATTTAATGTAGAACAGATTAGAGAATGATATTTCTATCAGCTGCTTTTCCATACAATTAGCCCTTGATGATCCTCCAATAGAACTTCAGAGAACTCTGGAATGACCAGAGAGCAGATATGCCATTTTCATTGTAGAGCATATGTGGGCCTTTAAATGAGGAATTAACCATGTCTCATGATAAAAAACACATTTTTAACACTTTTTAGTGAACTCTCTGGCCCAAAACTGGGATGTGTAAGACAATGCAAGTGTGATGTGTGGTTATCTAGCATTGGGATTCACAGAAATCAGGGGGTAGTCGTGGGACAGTGCAGAAATGGGAACTAAAGGAGGACTTGAGTTGCTGTCAGAAGTGGTAAATCCTCTCCTAGACAAACATTCCCCTGGGGGTTGGAGCAGCACAGATGTCTGCTCGTATTTAGGGGTGTAGGACAGGGCAGAGGCAGTGGAGTTATGATCTATGTGCTGGGAACCCCCTTTGTGCAATAAATATCACCTTTCAGAGTTAGGGCTGGGACAGGGCTCAAGAATGGATTCTTCTTGTCCCAGGTGAGGCGAGTGAGGACTTCCTTGGAAAAGGCAGGAGATCAGTTTTGTTCCTGTCAGCATTAAGCCCCTTGACTTGCTCTGTGGCTCTGCAGGTCACGGATGACATCTGAGGGGCTGCTTTGCTTTTAGAGGGTCCAGTCTCAATCTTGCAATAAAACTCTTTTGCTTAGGGTTTTTCTTTACTGCTCACATGTTGTATCTGCGTATTTTCACTTTCTCCACAAGCAATCTGGTCGCATTCCAAGGAACACCTGGATGTGGAGCTGGATTCCTGGCTGAGTTACTGTTTTCCAGCTTCTTCAATTCTTTGGGGCACTATCGGCTTTCTTGTGCTCCTCCTGATAAATCACGTTCCCAAAAGCAAATTCCAGTATCCACATGTTATCTGCATCTGCAAACCCGGAGTGACCCTGGCCCTTCAGCTGTTCCAGCTGTTGGGTGCAATGGCACAGGGCTGGTTTTGCACCACTGCCAACAGATGTGGCTGCAGACACTATCTTCCAGTGACATAAATAAAAATTCCTTTTAAGGCATAATTAAAAAAGGCAAAGTCCACTTTTTTTTTTTTTTGATGGAATGCATTTCAAGAATTAACTGCTGTTGTGCAAAGCGTTTCCATATGAGGAGATGCCTCTGAGTTGTGATTGTTACAGCGGAACAAATTGCACATCAATTTGAATATTTGGAATGCAGCACTGAAAACAAAATGAGAAATGCTTCCATAAAGTATATGGAGATACAACTTAAACTTGGAGCCTGGAATTTTGTTATAATACTGCCCAAATGATGTGAAAAGTAGATTGTGTAATCATTTCTTGGTGAGAAATTGTCTCAGTGTATTGGCTGTTTAGCTAATATACTTTATTTTCACCTCCAGTGATGTCAATTTGCAGGTGTGAGGAAAGCTTGTCTTCCTAGCATTAAATAAGGGCATAAAGTATGTTTCCTTTTTTGAGCTGAACTGAATAATGTAGTGGAATCTCCTTCCACTTCTTTGGATGGGTTATCTTGGACTTCAGATTTTGTAGTTAAAAAAATTTGCAAGTTTTTCTGGTGAAAATAAGGACCTGGTTTGCTAGTGGTGTATTCAGATTTGTACCACAGTTTAATTTTGTATTACATTTGTGCATCAAGTGAGATTAAGTATTTCTCTTTAAACCTTGCTTGAAGGCATTTGTCAATGAGAGTCATTGACAAATTTTGATTTTAGGCTACTGAATTTTGCCTAACTAGTTTTCATCTGAAACCTCAAACTCTTCTTCCCATTCTTGTCTGCTCAGACTCCATAGGGTTGCAGCAAACCCTGACTCCTCCTGAGCAGCAGCTACTCCAGCCTTTGGGGCTTGGATAATATGATTTTAGTAAGCATGGTTTGAATGCGTTGGCATAAAATTCGTGGTGGTTCCATCCCCTCATTTCCCCAATCCTTGAGTTTGCAGTTGAAGACTGAGATGCTTCTGATCTTTGTGCATGTGAACATCACGCTGAACAGAAATAGTAATTTTTAGCCTGTGCACTACAGGATGCTGCCAGCAGATAGAGCTCATGCTGGTCAGCACCACAGCACAGAATCCCATTCCTCAAGACTTTGCACTTCCAGCTTCTGCTTCACAGTTCCTAGAGGAATATTAATTTTGAATTCAGTCTTTTAACAGATGGCAAAGCACTCTTTTCCTCTTTTTCTGCCCCAGTATATTCACTGTCAGGAGACTTAAAGATAATGAATGAGTGTCATGGTGGTACTGTGCTTTTCCTGATTTATGACATTTTCCTGCTCTTCAGGAGAAAAATGAGATCAAGACTTTCTCTTAAACTCTGAAATAGCTGTAAGACAGCATAATAAAATCTGATAGCCTGAAGTTGTTATATTTATCAAAGATGAACTTGAACTGTAAATATTTTCCAGTTCTAGAAACTCCTGGGTTTGTATCAGAGACATCATAAAATGGTTTTAAATCTCACAAGAGGTTTGGAAATTTCCTGCTCATAATCACAGTATCTTACACATACTGTACAATTCTTAAATCTGCACATTTAAGGTAAGAATGGGAAGGGGAATGCCCCTTCATTTTTAATGGGATTTGGCTTCTCACACTACTCTCCAAAATTACACTCTAAGAGGAAAAAGCTTGTCAGGTTTCTTTAGGTGTAATTGTTATGGAATGTTGCTGAAGTTTAGTTATTTATGCAATAGTTTCATGTGCTTGAAGTGTGTTTTTGCAGTATTTCTTGGGAAAATTGCCTGGTTTTTTGCTTTGACTTTTCTTCTGCATTGTTTACATCCAGCATGGCCTGTTTTTCCAAGTTGTAGGCATGCCATGATCTAGGTATGACAGGCTGTGGAATATTTTTAATAAATTTGAAGAAACCTCCTGGTGAGGAGGGATGAGATTATCTGTGGTGGCAGACCTGGTCTCGAGGTGAATTTTTAGCAGAACTTTGATGGAAGTGACACTTTGGCTCCCAGGGGGTTAACAGCCCATATTGCAGACTTGTGTTATTCACCAATTAAATACCTTCTCTCTTTGAACACAGTTAATAGATTTCCTTCCTCTGAAATTCAAGCCTGTTATTGCTTACATTCCCTCTCAAATCTATTGCTTTTAATTTATTTCTGAGCAGAAAGAAATTTCCTTTCATTACTGTGAAATCAAAGCATTTTAAAATGATGTACTGAACATATGCAGTTTGTGCTTTGGATTCCAGTTTCTAGCCTTGCTTTAAAACTAATCATTAATTGTTCCAGAGGGGAACTTGATATTTCTGCCTTTGCTGTGAGATGATGTGGGCTGTGATGTGTGCTCTGAGCTCCATTTCAGTGCCTTTGACCTGTGGATGAATATTTGTGTGTGGAAAGGGGAATGTTGTTCAAGTCAGGGTGCTGACGCTTGTTCTTGTGTTCTGTACTAGAAACACCTTGCTGTCTTCCCTTTGTAAGTCAGAGCAGAACTTGGCACAAAGGCTTATTTAGAAGAGGATGCTATGCCCAGACCATGTTTTTATGTACATGACCAATTCAATATTGAAAATTTAGCATAATATCTCAGGAAGTGCCTGAAAAGAGGCTTTATAGGGTGCTCTCTACTGTTTTGCAACAAAGAAATCCCCATAAATTATGGAACAATTGGGTATTTTGGGCCTGGCCTTCTCAGGTTGGAATATTCCTCTGTAGAAAACGAGGTTTTATACACCCCAACCCTCAGGAGACTCTTCAGTGGTTGCCCTTTTGTTTGTAATTGCTGGTGCTCTCCCTGCCTGACCAGTGCACCATCAATGGTGAAGAATACAGCAGTATAAACTTCTGTCATCATTATATTGCTTGTATCTTATAACTGTGAGTAAAGCTTGTCCATCTCTCTCTGTAGAGTAACACCAGGAACTGTGGGTTACTTAGAACCTCAGCATAAGTTTCTAATCCAAAAGATATAAACTGAGATTTTTCCCCTTTCTACTTTGCCACTCTTGAATACTAATCCACTAATGCTGTTAGTTTTTCTGTGGTTAAGATTAATTAAATATTTAGCTTAACCAAGTTTTCTTAATGTTAAAGCAAACAAATGAAAACCCCAAACCAAACAAAACCCCTCAAAAATGGACATTGGTATCAAGCTAATGATTTATAGGGGAGTAAAAGACTTGGAATATTTTAACACCTAAAATGTTGGCATTTAGGGATTTTCTTACATATATCACATACTTTAGACGTAATCATGCTTGTTTCAGTTTGACTGGAATTTGTATATTTCATGTTATTTTAAAAGTAAGCTTTAAAAAAGTTTTGCTTTGAAACTTCTGAAATCTGGCAGGCAACTAAAAAAGCAATGAACAATCCCTAGATAAGGTTGCTGAAATAGAACTGAGGATTTCAGTGCCTTCTAACTCATTTAATTGTCAAACAGTGTGGCACCTGCTGTAAACCAGAGCGAGCTTTCTCTCCTTGTGACAAAGTGGTGTGACACTTGGAATGATTTTTATGTTAATATTTTAACGTCAGGTCCCTTTGTGCCTTCCTGCTGCAGGAAGCTCAGGTGTGTGCACCTGCAGGTTTACTGGGGGCTGGAGTTTTCTGGGGTGTTCCACACCCCTCTGCAGGGGACTGGTACTGGCATGGCTGTAGTTAATGTGAAATTACACCTGGAGATTTCCTCCCTGCTTTCACACTTTTACCGCCTCAATTTAGTGTGGATTTTGGACCCTTATCTGCTTTGTCCTAACAATGAGTGCTTGCCAACTATTTCTTAGCCTCCTTTATGTGATATCCCATATGGTTTCCTAATTAAGAGAGAGATCCTTGGGACACTGGTCCTTAAGATTGTAAAGCTGAGTGTTTGTGCTGCTTGGTTTGCAGGCCTGGTCACTGGTGCTCTCCTGGATAGAGTAGACAGAACTATAAAACTGGATGTTGCTGGGGATTGCATCTACATGACACTAAAATAATGATTTCTAAAATCACGAAAAGAAAAAAAAAATCACGAAAAGAAAAAAAATCACTCCCTGATTTTAAAATAAAAAAAAAGATGGATTGGCCAATCATAGTTAAATGATCTGGATGTGCATGTTTATCTTCTGCTTTTCTTGCCAACCAAAATAGATTATTCTGTCCTGGGGGAGGGAGGAGGATGGTTAAGTGGAAGGTAAACGACAGGCGCTGCACTTTGATAGCGGCAAGAACTAAAAATCTTATTGTTGTTATAATAGCTGAGTGTGTAATTAATCATCTCCTATTGATTTGCTCTTCATCTAGATGCAGGGCACAAAGGCTGAAGGAACTCTCATGTTATTTAGCTGCTCCATCTAATCAGAGGGAGGATGTGAGTGAGACACGGCAGTGCATTAGTAACCTGTGGGATGGGGCAGCCTCGTGTGGTGGACCTTCATCCACAGAGCCAGCAGTGATAATGAGACCTAATCTAAATGAGCTTGGTGCTTACAGTCCGTGTCCCAGAGGGGCTGTGAACATCACAAATATTGATACAGGATCGGGAGAGAGCAGGGATTGATTAGTGGTCAAGGGAGCAGGATGTCCTAATTGTCTCTGGTAGTGCTGATTAATTTGATCAGGGAAATGAGCCTTAAAATAGATTAAGGGTAAAAAGGGGAGCTTGGCAGCTTAAAAAAAAAAAAAAAAAAGCCTTTTCTGTCATTCTGGCCTTTGTGAAGTATTAAGCAATAAGTATCTAGAGACAAAATTTATATATATATAAGCCAATATATGTAATTTGTTCTTTGGACCTTTTGTTTCTGTGGCCTATTTCCTGATTTGACTTTTCCTGTGTTCAAATAAAATTTGGTTTTTACTCTTTTCCAATTGAGATGATATAGATTAAAAACTTTTAAGCAACATCTCTTTTGCATACAGCATCATGCTGCTGGCTGTTTCTCCTCTGCTGTGCCACATGTTTCTGAAAAGTGCCACCTTGTCTTTCTAGAGGTCTTTTTTATAAGACAATGGTGATGTTGGAGATGTGAGGGGATTCAGACAGTTAACCTGAAAAGTTCCTAACCAAATCCTTTGTAGCAGTGTACAGCTATTTTCAGATCAACATCAGTGTATCTCTAGTGCAAAACCAGTTATCATCACAGCAGTGGAGAATTTAGCCCTGACTGTATTCTTGGTTCCCTTAAGAAAACTCTTATTTGATCTTTTCAAACTAAAACTGAGTAAGCAGACTGTGGTTTTCTAAACTTTTAATAACAGCGTAAGGGGAAGGAGCAGCAACCAATTAGTGTTTTGAAAATACAGGATTCCAGCAAGTCGCTCCTTATGACAGGTTTCATCTATTGATTGATTTATGGGAAGATCAATAGAGTTCAGGCTGCAAATTCGTCAGCTGAGGCAATGCAGGCTGCAACATCTCATTTTTAGGGAGATGCTAACAGCTGTCTGCCTTAGTGTAGAAGGTGGTGTCATTCAGGGAGTCTCTGTGGAAAGACCTGAAATCAGACAGCCAAATTCGTATTCGTTAATGTTTTGATTTAAAGTTTGTGCTGTTGAAAGGAATCTTTAGGGATATCTTGATGTGTGTTTGCTCTCCCACTGCTGTTAAATCTACCTTCAGCTTCTTGTATTGAGCTGGGAAAAAGTAGATGGGTAGAATGAAAGATCTACTTTGGCATTCCAGGTGATGGGCAGAAAAAGAAAATGTCCCTATCACAGAGATATGATGGACCTTTACAAATGGAAGTGTCCAAGGCCAGGTTGGACAGGGCTTGGAGCAACCTGGGACAGTGGAAGGTAACCCTGCCCATGGCAGGGGATTGGAACTGAATATCTTTAAGGTCCTTTCCAACTCAAACCATTCTGTGATTTTGTGGTAGATCTGTTCATTTTCTTTTTAAAATTCCAAACACAGGAATGAATTACATCCCGCCTGGAGATGCTTTTAATTTTCTCTGAACTTTTCCCGTTGCGCAGTGGTTCACAGGCACCACAGCCATATGATTAGCCCAGGCTGCTCTTGCTCCGTGTTGGTCTAATTATCTGTTCATTAGAATCTCAAGTCTTGAGCTGGAAGTGTGTAGGGTGTCTTTGTTTAAAGGGCAGTCTCCTAATGCAAATATTAAGAGAGCTTTCTGTCTTGCCTGAGTCAGACTGACAAGCTAATAATAGCCTTGGTGTTAGCCTTGGCTAGCACAGAGCACCAGTGCAAAAAGGTTTAAAGGGACTGGTGTATCAATCAAATCGTGGCCCATAATATGCCTTTGAGTCTTTTGCTTGTTTTAACACTTAAACTCCTGTTAAGAAACATCTTCTGAATGCAGAGGGCACGGCAGTAAAATAGGAGCTGTTCTCTGATATACCACTACATCCACTTGGGCCTTCAGCTTAGTCCTGGATGGTCCCTAATTAGCAGATCAATTGTACCTTCACTAGCTGTAGCCTTGTTCCAGGAGCTGCTCTGAGGTTTGGAGGTCTCAAGTGAGTCAGATGGCTCAAAAACTGCCGTGTTGACTGTGTGTGGGAGCTGTGAGGATGCTGAATTGTTGGAGAGGGCATGTTTGATTCCCAGCTTTGCCAGCACAGGATTACATGTTATGCAATTGCTGCAATTTAATTATAGTGTTTCAGCAGTTTTGATATCTGCCTTTAAATTATCCCAAGGGCATCGAGGAGGAATGGCTTACTTTGAATAAATCTTCATAAACATATGACTCTGCTGCTGGCTTGTTTTGTTCTGTGAGCGTCATTTGTTCCCATTAACCATATCCTAGAAGTCAATACTGCTATTCCTGGAAACATGGCAATATCACATGAGGAGGAACTTGTGGGATGGGCTCAGTGTGTCATTACAACCATTGTCAGCTCCCCTCTTTTATTTATGGAAGAGCGATGCATATGAATGTACCTTTATCTGGAAAGTTTTAGGCATTTCTAATAAAAGGAGATATGCATGAATTATCAGAACATGATGTTCTATTCACTGGAGGGAGAGCCATTTAAAAAAGCCTGCTAAGTGAGGCATGGTTGCTAAGTAAGGCAAGGGTTTTATTAGACCAACTGACGTAATGGAAAGGAGGAAAAACAGGCAAGATTTTGGGCACACAAAGATCTTCTTTGGATGGGAAACAAATGGCAGACTTTGTGCTAAGAATGGCTTGGGAACAATGGCTCTGAACTTCAGCTAAATATGTTAAATGGAGAGGTAATTCTGGAGGGAAGGGGTAGCTGGGACACATGGGAAGGATTGCTAAATAATGGAGATGACACTGGGAATGAGGGGGAAGGCTGGTTGCTTGAGGAATTTGAGGCAATCTAGAACTGGGCTGTGACCATCTCCTGCTCTGCTCTGAGGTGTTGGCACCCAGAGCAGACCTGAGGAATGGGAAATACGGAGCAATATTGAGTATGGAATAGAGGAGGAAGAACATGGAGGGATGTCCCCTGGCAATGTGTTTTGGGATGATGATGACTGCTCTAATGCTCTAAAGCCTGGGAGAAACAGATATTCTAGTTCAGGAAAGTAACTTCTGCCAAGGTCAGGTGTTCCAGTACAAAAGGACTCTTTACTTTTTTCCATGGTGATATGGGACAAGGAGAGCTTACAGCTCTGGGCTTTCTTCTCCTGCCTTCCTTTACATTGGCTGCCTGAATTCCTGAGGGTTTGGGTTGTGCTTAAATCTGCTCTGTTCCTCCTCCTGGAGCGTCCTTGTTGGGCAGAGGTCCTCTTTACCCTGAGAGGATGTCCCAGGTGCTCCCTTGGCAGCTGTGGTGGCTTTGGGAGACCTGGCTGGGTGTGCCATTCTCCATGGGGTGGTGTCAGCATTCTGCACAGCACCGGCACTGTTGTCCAGTCAAATCCTGTGGGATTTGATCCAGGCAGGGCTTCTTCCAAGTGTTCAGCTCAGCAGGAAAATGGATCATGGTTATAGTGTTTTTTGGTTCTGTGAAGGCTTAATTTAATGATATTTGTAAACTACTTGAAGACCTGTGGGTGAAAGTTGTTCTCTCGTTAGCAAGGCTACCTTGTGTGGTGTTCAGGCTTCATAGGAGTTAAAAAACACCATAAATCCTGAATGAGAGGTGAATAATGTCCACTGTCAGTGATGATGACCAGCTGCCAGGCAGCTCTTGGGCTAGAACTGCTCTCTTATTAGTGCCACCCCTAGGTTTTCTAGCACAGGGTCATGTTCCTACCTGTGACAGAGGAAACAAGTGTGTTATGTGATCACTCTCTAGCTTGGAGAGTGCTCAGACTGAAATTTGGGGAAGGACTTGCCTGCTGAATGGTGTTGTTGCCAGGGTGGGTATAGAAGGTCCCTGTTCCCCCCGTGTTTGAGTTACTGAGGCTTGTGCTTGCAAAGCCTCACCAGGCTGTCCTGGGGAATTGGTGATTAAATTATTGCACTAACAATCTATAAACTACTAAAAAAAAAATCAGTGAGTTAATTTCATTCGTGTCACAACAGGTTCCTGCCTTCAAAGATGACAAAACTCCTCATTCTTTATGGTTTTATTTAGACCTTGAATGTTGCTGCCATTGTTTTCTGTCATGCAGAATTTCCTGATTTATACCAGGGCAAAGAAATTGGGATAAGGCAGACAAAATCTCTGCAAAACCATCAGCATGTAACCTTTTTTTTGACCCTCCATACCTCCTGCAATCCTGCTATTTTTGTAACTCTGGCTTGGTAGTAGGATGAAGATTACATATCATCCTCCAAAGCAGCGCTTTTATTTTGGTCTTGTTATTTTAGGAATAATCAGCAGAGAACAAGGATACTTCCTCTTACCAATTTCATGTGTTTCCCTGAGGGGACTGATAGCGAGGGGGGCTCTTACAGAATATACAATTTCCCTAGCAATAGTTTAGATAAATTTTATCTGCCCTGGAATCTGTGGTAAATCTTTTATTGACTTGTGTGGATCCTGAATTTCAGTGCACTGTTCACCTGCTGCCTTCTAAGGCTTGGACCTGCAGTGTGTTCCAACACCAGTAGAAATCCTGGTTCAAACTCTTACACCCAGCAGAGTTTTATGTGTATTTCTCTAGATGTCTAAATTTGGTATTAGAAATAAAAAAAATTTTTTTTCTTTGCCCCCGCAGGCCCAATGTGTGCCCAGTGCTGGAGCTGGCTCTGGTGGGGCACCAGGAGCCCTGCATTCAGTCCTTCAGTCGGATGGTCAAGATGTGGAAGCAAGGCTGCACCAAGAGGAGGTGGTGTGTGAGCTATGAGAGAAGGTAATGTACTATCTATTGTTATAAATGGGTTTTGTTGCTAATCTTTGTGCAAGTTCTTTAACTTTTTTGGGAGATAAGTTGTCAACTGTTTCATCTGATATGTGTGGTTATGGACATAGTGTCCTCCTGAGATTTGACTTGAAATCTGTTATTGCTGAGTAGAAAATGTGACTTTTTAATGTGTTTTGCGTTGCTCATGAGCTTCATGGCTGGCTTTAGATTCAGAATTTCACACTATCAGAAAATGTTCCTGTCTTGTTCTTGTGCAGGTGAAGCCCAGCTGTCAAGGCGTTGACTTTGAAAAATTGAACTTCTTTCTATTTCTGTCACATGCTTGGAACTGATGGGGGATCTGACTCCCCCAACAGCTAAACCCAAAACTGATTGCAAAAAAAAGAAAAAAAAATTCACCTTTGAGTAGCCTGAATAGAAATTCTTTAAAATAATGTGTGGACACAGCATGTCAGAGGTATTGGGTGTTATCAGGATGCAGTTTGCTGTTTTGCTTCGTTTTTAACGAGAAGTCCTGATGGAGGCTGAAAAAAAGTCTCCTAAATATGACATACAAGTACAGTGTGCTGCTGGTGAGGTGCGAGTGAGTGGAATGGGAGCTGTGGTTGCTCTCCTAACCTTCCTTTCCCCACAGGTCTGGCTACTACACGGTTTACAAGCAGGTGTACAGGATGGAGCAGCAGACTGTCTACAAGTGCTGCCCCGGCTGGGCCCAGCAGGACAATGAACCCGGCTGTCTGCACTGTGAGTTGGGACAAAACTGGGACAAAACCACAAGGTGACATCCTCAGGCCGTGCCTTCCTACTGAATCCCCACTTCTAGATACAAAGGTTTTGCTTCTTATCGTTTATAACTGGCATTTCCCCAGTGATGGGGGAGGAAATGTCCTTTGAAAATATAAAAGCGCTCATGTAAAAGCAGCAAATAGCTCTAATTTTAATCCACACAATTTAGATTAAAAGTCTAAACTCTAATTGGAGTTGCTGCAGCACTTTTTGTGCCAGCCTGGCTTTGACAGGCCAACCAAATTTATTGCTGTTACCCAAATTATGCAGAGAAATCTGCTGTGAGGCACTTTTCTTGGGTGTAGCGCTCACTGTGGAGTCGGACTGGTTTTGGCATTTTCCCTTGTACTGGTGCCATTGAGGCAGTTTTATTTCTACCCTGTGGTTCTCCATCTGATGAGAACCCTTTTCTATCACCAATTTCTAATAATGATTGGATGTTTTTAAAAGATGGAATTTAATTTAAATGATAAGGCAGCACTTCAGCCACTGTTAACAAGACATCAGTAGAAGATGGCAACCTACTCAGTGTTTAGTTTTGTTACTGTTTAGTCAGTAATTGTGTTTGCTATATGAAAGTTAGCATCTGTTCTTATTTATTTTTTAATCTTTGTACCAACTTCAGGGCTGCATTCAGAGAGCTTGCTTTTATGGTTGTCTCTTTGTAGTTAAAACACAAGAACAAGCCTGAGAGGTATTCCTGTTAGCTTCAGCCTGAATCTGCTTATTTAGTGTGCACCTGTTTAGTTGTAAGAAGTCAAAAATATGTTTACAATCTGTGTTTTAATCTCTGGTGTAAAGGAGTTTAAGGTATGTGAGCACCAGTGGCAAAATTAAATTTTCTTCATGAAATAGCAGTGCAGACTTGCTTTGAATCTCTCTGGTGTAAAGGAGTTTAAGGTATGTGAGCACCAGTGGCAAAATTAAATTTTTTTTCTTCATGAAATAGCAGTGTAGACTTGCTTTGAATTCTTTAAGGCACCAAAGTGGTTGAATTACTCTTTTGTATTTGACACTCTTTGCAAGTTTGGCTCAAACATGTGGAATTTAAATTGTTGTAAATAAAACTGTTGTGTGGTAGAGGAAGGGAAGAATTGTAATTCCCTTTTCCCCTCCACATATATAATATCTCCCAGTGCATCAGTGGTTTTTAACCATTCCTCCATTGTTGTCTGGCAGTTTTTCTTATTTTATTTTGGATTCAGGCAGTGCTTTGAGTCCTGTCTTCTGCCTCTGAAGCACCTTCAAGTTAAACTGAAATATCTAAGTCTCACTTTTATTAAATTTCTTCATATCAACAAGGTAGTTACATGTATGGTTCCAAGTCCTGCTGCAGTCCAGCCTTTGCTCTTCAGTAAAAATCTGGGTTTCTTCTTATTTGGAAGGTCATGTTGCAACAGGACTGAGCCAGAAAGGCAGTTCTGAGGATCCCTGGCACCAAATCAGCTGAAACAGCCTGTCCCATTCTGTTTGTGTGCTCTAGTGCTCTGCACTGCTGGCTCTTGCTTCAATGGAGGGAAGTGCTCTGGAGAAGGGTCCCAGGTGTGCCAGTGTCCTGCAGGATTCCAGGGGCCTCGCTGCCAGTATGGTGAGTGCATGGCAATTGTCTCCAGGGCATCTGGTGTTTGGATAAAATATGACTTCAACAGTAATTGTTAAAAGAATAATATTTTATTAATGTTGCCTTAAAATTAAAGGTGTCTTTGCTGCACTTTTAAATGGTTATTTGATCATGCTCTCTTTTTTTTAAATTTGGTATTGAATTTTAACAAAGCAAGATGAAAATTTAATTTGATTGGTATCAGATGAGTGAGTGTCTGTGGTGGATGATATCACTGAATACCAGCAGTGGTGTCCAGGGGAGTGTCTGTCTATTGCTGCTCAACTTGAATGCTCCTGTGGTGCTCTTAGTGAATTTCTCAGCCTTGCTTTTACCTTTGTGAGAGGAAATTCTGAGTCAAAGCAGGTGGGCAGTAGGTGAAGAATGCAGCAAATGAACCACTGTATTTGTTCATGGGATGTTTTTTTTGTGCATCTCCTAGGAAGGTTTTACAGCTCACTACCAAATATTTCATAGTATTCCTGGAATAATATATGCACCAATCTTTCATTTCACTGTGTTCTAGCATACTATAGTCTGAATTTTGTGTGACTTAGACTCTATCACCCACTCTCAATGAGAATCTTTTTTGTCTCACACACTGGCTCACAATTTGATAAACCCACAATGGGTTGTCTTGTAATTTAACACACTGTGTAAAGCTCTCCAAAATTACAGCACTGCATCCATTTGGCTTCTTAAGGGAGGGAAGAAAGTCATTCCTTCAGAGTAGGCTGTGATTGGGACAAAGGGTTTCTTTTGTATTAGGCAAATGATAATTTCCTTTTCAACTGAAGCATATTGTGTTTTGTTCAAAGGAAGGCAGATTTTTAAGTATTTCGTTTTTTCCTTTTTAAATTCTAATATGTTCGTGTCCTCACCTGGCTTGTCTGTCAGGCAGTGTGAGTGAGAAGGACTATAACAATAAATAAAAGGCAGAGCTATTTACAATGGAGCTGCTGCTGCCTGCAGACAATTTCAGTTCAGTTGAGCTGTGATTGGGTATTTCTTTACTGCCCACAAAAACAAGTTTATGTGGGTGAGTTGAGGTGAGCCAGGGTGACACCAAGGCAGCCTGGTTGTGATTAACTTACAGGAGAGCTGCTGCTTCAAGGTAAGCAGGATCACAGTCTCCAAAAAGGCCTCCTAATAAGTTATTACCAAATGGAATATATCTCAGCAAATTATAAATTGTCCTTGCCATAATAAATTGTCTTTTGAGGCTCCTTTTGCTTGGAGATACCTGTGGAGCTGAGGCATTCCCAGCTTGTGGATAGCCCAGGTCAGGTTTTCAAGCTGCGAGGGGATTGTGCAGTCTCTGTTTCACAGGCTGGTGACTGCAGCCCCTGTAAAAACAATGAGGGGCATCCTGCAGTCCCTGCTCTTTGCACCTGGGTGGAACTTTTATCTCTGCTCGTTTGTCTGCTCCCCACTGACTGCTGAGGTTTGAATGGAATTCCAGGAGTCATCATTCTCAGGTTGGTACCGCAGCCGCTATCGCAGCCTGGCAGGAGCAAGTTTATAAATTGAATTCTGAAGGGAAAAACCTTCTTTCAGGAAGAGTGTTATGGACCATTCACCTGCCTAACAAAAGCTAGGTAATTTAGAGTGTAAGGCCTCTTAACTGTTGCAGGTGCCTCCAGTCAGATTCTTCTGATCTTTGTATCATATTGGTGCAGCAAAAGGAAGGAGAGATGTACTGTGGGACTAACAGCCTCCAGTTTTCCTGGCTGATGTTTGAATATTGCTCTTAAAGTAGCTTGGATTTAATGCTTGAGAGGTGGTTTCTTTCTTCCTTTCAAAGAGTTAAGGAGTCCATCACTATGATTCTGAGGTGGATTTGGCACTTGGTACCACCAATTGTTATAAGAGCAGCTTAATTAATTTTTAATTATAATAGATTATAAATGTTTTTCTGTTTATTAGTTTTAGTTATAATGCTGTAAATGTTTTAAAGTTCATGATTTAAAATTATTCTGTGTGGGTTTTATGATAATGTATTTTTTATAATTGTATTTTTTTTAAGTATCTAGTTTTATTTGTAAGGCTATTTTTGAAACTTGTTTTCAGTTTAATTGTTTTAATAATGTTTGTTTTATTTTATGATATTTTTAAGTTAGTAATTTTCATTTTAAGGTTTGTATATAGATGTATATTTTGTGAGTTTTTGTCAGGCTTTGAGAATTTTCTATAAATCCATTTCCCACATTTGTAATCTTGGCTTCTGTCACTTCTGGTATTGTGGCCTCCTGTCAGTCTCCTGACAGAGGAGGAACCACAGGCATTTCATAGCTGCACTTGAGCTCATTTCAGCAAAATTGCTTCATGTATCCCATTTTATATCTCCCCCTCTCCAACCTTTTTGATTTTCTTCTCTGTTTCTGTCATCAGTGTTGGCAGCTGATTCTGCAGTTTCACTTGTGCAGCAGCTCTCATGGTTTCCTTGCTGGGTGCTGTGAACTACAGACAATAGACAAATTACTATAAAAATATGACTAAATTCAATTACTCTAAGAAATAAATGGGAACATACATCTCGGGAATCTTCTAATCATTCTTTTTGTGGAGTTAATGTTTGCCATTGAGGCAGGGAGTAGGCAATTGTCCTGGAAATGAAGTTTTGTCTGAAGAAAGTTTGTGATGGATCCTCCAGGATGGCTGATGGCAGCCCAGTGCCTCACAGCCCTCTCAGCAGAGATGTTTATTCACAATTGGCACGAGAGCAGCTAATGAGAGCAGCTAATGACTTTTTAAAGGAGTCATGGGGTGTTTCTGCAGCCTGGGACACGACACAATCCTGCTGAGATGCTGCAAGGGTCAGGGCTCCTGTAACAAACTTAATGCAGTTGTGTTTAGAAAAGTGTTACTGCCTCCCTTGTACACGTCACTCCAAGGTTTTATTATTTTTCCCACACAAGCAGCAATGCAAACTTAGGAGAAAGATTTATGGGTGAGATGGTCGAGTTCTTCATGCAGCCATTGCAGGGACTCGGTAACAGATTGAGCTGTCTTCTGCACTGTCTGCTGCAATTTGTCTTGTAATAATAGACTTATATCAATTACAATGTAAACTTGCAAGCTGGATTTCTTTCCACTTTTTGAACTTGTCTGGAAGTTGTCATCCACATTTGTCCCATTTGTGAAAGGGAGGGAAAACCTGTAACAAAAAAGGGAGAAGGTAAAACCCAGTGCCAAGAATGAGTTCTGCTGCAGTGCTGGTGTCATTGATATTCACTAGTTGTCCTGGCAATCTTGTTCAAGGCCTGGTGGCCACCTGAGCTGGACATGGGAGTGAATGAATTTCATTCAGCTTGTTTGATTCAGCTCTGGGACCTTTACTTGGACATACAGCCATTGAAAACATCCCAAGTTCTACAAACAAGGGTGTGTTTATTTGCTCCTCGTGTACATAGAATTGCTCAATGGAAAATGAAGGGTTAGTTTTGACTCTTGAGTGTTTTGTCATCAAATCTCAAGCTGTTGATGGTTTTGCTGAGTGCCTCCTGAGGGGTTTTAAAACATGAAGTAAAAAACCAGACTGAGAACTGAACAGGCTTTGTAATTTCTTGACTGATAGAAAATCTGAGCATGATTAACGTTTTGCAAGAGGCCACCACAATTATGAAAGAATAAGTACAGTTGAGCCTATCTGAGACAATGGGTGTAATTGGAAGTGGTTTAAAAATAGGTGAGGAATGACCAGGGCAGACTTGTCAGCAAAGTCATCTCATGGTGGCCTGGTGTTTGCCCTCTCCAAAGAAAGCTGAATGCAATATTCCAGTGCTTGACAGATAAAGTGTCAATAGATTAATTTTTAATTCTTACACTACTGTTTGCTGTCACGCAAGTGGAATTTTAGGTTCTTTTGCCGTGCCTGGTGCAGATCATTAAAGATGCTTCCCCAGCACACATCTGGAGAGGCAGTGTGCTCTGCTGGCTGCAGGGCTCACCTGATAAGAGCTTTCCTTTCCACTGACCTTGGATATTTAGTGCAGTAACTTTTAGCAAATTACCCCTCTCTGCCTGGGCTTTGTTGTACATGAAATGTTGATAATGGTGGCTCATTCCTTCGTCAGGTGCTTTGAGACCCAAGTAATTAAGTGTGAGATAATGGCACTGGAATGTGTGTATAAAGGCAGAATGCACACTGCATGGGTAGCTAAATGAAATGCTTATGAGGGAGATATTCATCAGTTCATTGACTAGCTGTCAATCTCTGCCTTCACTCTGGTCACACACTATTAAGATATTGAACTATATAAAGATTCTGGTAAACAAAAATACCAGCATCTCCTAGAGCAGGTAGATCAGAGTTTACACTGTAAAACTGCTTAAAAAAAGGTTGGTTGTTTTTTTTTTTTGAAACCATTGATTAAAATGGCAGGAATTCTGATATATTTTCTTACAAATAACAATATTCTTTTCTTTCTCTGTGGAAAATAATTTTCTTCCATTTTCCTTTAGGAAGTGTTTCTTCCTACAAAGAGCTGTTTGATACAACTTCTGATTAATGTCCTGTCTGCCATCCTGGTCTTTAAGCTTTTCTTCTTTGAGGCTGGAGACCTACACAATCCTTACAGGGCAGTGTAAATCCATGAACCAGTGCTGCAGATTTTCCTTCTTTAAAATGGCAAATAGCAAGCTCCCATGGATCTGTTGACCCTAAGGATGTCTTCAGTTTTCATGGATCTTTGTTTCCCACTGAAACTATGAAATGTTAAAATATTTGTGGGGGTAAATTAGTTCTGATAGCTGGGCCCTCATGGTGCCAGGGTTTTTGGCATTTTGTTTTCATATTTTGGCTGTAAGTCCCCTGAAGTTTGACCTGAGCCAACCTTTTTAACTTGAAAATTTACCATTATCCCATAGGGAGAGTGGAAGAGGATGGCACAAAAGATCATTTATGCTCAGCTTGCTCTAGTTTAGTGCACATAATACCTTAAAGATACCAGCTTTGGGTTTTTTTTCATGTTTTAGCACAATCCTCCTGCCTCAAATGACTCAGTTTCATTAGTAAAATGCAAGGGCATTTTACAAAGTATCATGGCAAGGGCAGCAGAGATGACTGATGAGGCTGCTCAGGGTAGGATAGGACCTGTCCTATCTTTCTGTCCTCTGGCAGAAAGAAACCTTGTGATCACCCTGTCTCCTAGTGGCACTCTGTTTTGCTCTTCCTCTGCTCCTTTCTGACTCCCAGGAGCAGTGATCCCTCAATCCTGTGCCTGTTTTTTTGGCTACCACACCCCTCCTGTGATGGGGAGCCCTGGCAGGCAGCACTTGGGAAGGGGGAGATGCTTTGGGGCCACCCTGAAGGAGCCCCAGAGAGCTCTTGAGAGCATCCTGTGGGCTGGGAATGTGCTGGAATCACTTGTTCCTGCATTAGGAGTGGGGTAATGAGCCCTTTTTAGCCCTTGTCAGGATAATAACAGTGCTGTCTACTTAGAGGGTCCAAAACCCTTCCAAGGAGTGGAGTTTGAAAACAAGAGTGTGTTTTGAACAGCATGCAGATCTAGCAGGGGGTGTTGATGTGTTTTAACTCACCAGAAGTTCAGAGTGGATGGTGGCACTTCCTTTCTGGCTGTCATGTGTGAGGCACACAGCAAACACCAGCACTGCCAGGCAGTTTCAGGGGATGGGGCTTAAATATCTTAACTTTGTACCCGGCAGGTTGGTTGTGGCCAGCACGCAGTGCTTGATCCTCTGTTAAAGATGCAGCCACTAAAGTCAGCCAGTTCTGAAGCAAATTGGTTTAGTTCAGAGAAAGAATAGCAGTGTAGGATTTAAACCTTAATATTGATTGGTCATATTGCAAATACAGAAGCCCTTGATTTCAATGAAGTGATCTGAGAGCCCAGTAAATATTTAATTCTTTCCAACACTGGAGATTTCAGACATTTAAAACTGTTTCAGAGGCTGTTTCAGGTGATTTTTATTCAATATTAAGAGCGTTCTACTGCCCAGCATGCATTTCAAAAATACCCCTTATATAACTTTAGGTGGCTTTGGATTTAAAACCCCACTTCAGTTGTCTGGACAACTCTGCCCTTACTAAAACCAGTCTAAAATAAGCATGACCTTTTCAAATTTCCCCTCTCAGTATCTCTTTTCACATGGGAGCTCTGCTGTTTTCACTGTCAGTCCCCCCTGCCTGCATCTCTCCATGTCCTGGTGCTGTCTGCCACCAGGTGAGCCCACAGCAGATGCAGCTTGGTGTCCCTGTGTGATCCTCAGGGTGTCCCCAGCCTCTGTCAGCTCGGGGCTGGCTTGGTGTCCTGCTGTCACCCCTGCCTTCTCCTGCAGCTCTCCTTGAGGTGACCTTGGAGCTGCTGCCGTGCCTCTCTCTGCCTCAGGTGAAGCCCCTCCAAAATCCACAGAGCCACTTTGGGGCCTTCCAGAAGCACAGGGAGAAGGGGGGAAACCTGCTGGCTTTTTCTTTCAGTTTATAAGTAGTTTATCAAGTTTCACTTGCAGCCTTTTAGCTGATTCTGGCCTCACTGCAGAGTTAGTCCTTCAGCACTCCAGTGACGTAATTGCCTTCAAAATCTGAGAAACAAAAAGGCACTGCTTGATTTTTTTAACCCCTAAACCTTAATGAAGCCTGTAAATTCCCCATTAGATTTTTAAATGTAAAGAGAAAAAAATATTTTGAGTATTAAGACAAAAATCTGTTTCTAATCTGCAATGTCATCTCCATCATGGAGGTCTATCAAAACAGTCATCTCCTGCCAGGGTTGGTCTCATGGTGACACATCTTTCTGTAACCTGTCTCCTGTGCTCTGGTGACAACTGACAGGCGTCCTGACACTTAAAACATCATGGGATTTGTATATTTAAATTGCAGATGTGTATAGCTACAAATTAATGGGAAGGTAACACTGGACCTGAGTATGAAGTGTCACAAGTGTGGAGCTGATTAGAAGCCCATGGGACAGGTGAGCTGGATGTTCTCTTGGGCAGAGATTTGCAGAAGACAAATGTAGTGCCCAGATCACTGCAGGAGGTCCAAGCTATCTGTAATCTCTCAAAGAAAAAAAAGTTATGGTTGAGATAAAAATGACATTATCTGTTGTGGTGATAGATAACAGTTGATTCAGAGATTAATTCTGGTTGTGAGCAAGGCCCTGGGCAGGAATCAAAAAGCCCTGAAAGCATGGCTTCCTCCAAACTTTCCATTCTTTCTTCTTTGCTCCCCTCCTCACACCCACCTGCTCTTTGCCAACACTGTCCACAGAAACACCTTTCATCAGCAGCAAGACACCAACCTCCCCAGATAAAAAGCCCTTTAAAGCAGCCACTAAAAAGCTGAGAGGAATAAAAGCTCTGCTGCTCTAAACCAGGAGCGGTGGAAAGGCTGATTGAAAGATCATGCCTGGCTCTCTGCTGGGTGTGACAGGATATAATCATCAGCCCATCCTGCTGAAAGGGAGGCACTGCCTGGGCTCCACAGCCATTAGGAGGGAGAGACAGGTAGACAGACAGCAGAGCTGGAGCTGCAAACAAATATGTCAGGAGGAAATGAGCCTCAGAATAAGCACTGGAGAGAGAATTCACCCCCGTTGTCTTTGCCACAAAAGGCTGTTTAGGCTGTGCTTGCTGCAGAAGGTAAAAGTAAAAAATCACAGGGGAAGAGCTGCTGTCTGGCTGCTGGCATTTGTTTGTTGGGTGAGGAAATGTGTGCCAGCAAACTGAGAGTTGTGCAGAGGTGCTGTGCAGGTACATTCTTCCCCCCCACACTAACAAAAGGGGAATGAGCAGACTTTGAGTCTCTGGAAACATCTGGATTCTGTTTCATGACACCTGCATGGCCTCTGTGTGGCTGTGGGCAGATTTATTTGGGCTTCCAGCTTGCTTCAGGGATTTGAGCTGGATGACAGTGAGCTTGATCAGGTAATGCAGATGGATTTAATTAACCCAAGGTACCATGGCTAAGCTCTGCCAGCACCCAGTTCATGCAGTGCTTGTGTAGCTCTGGATGCAACCCTAACATTAATAAAGCATCTAGACATCATGGAATTTTAACTGATTTGGCAGAATATCCAGCAGATTGTTATGTCTTTAAGAACATTTTTGTTGTATTTTGGTAGTTTTTCAGAGTGAAGTTGGAGATGGTTTCTGCTGTCCTGTCTGCAGAAAGCTTCAAACACTTCTGCACTTTCTCTCCCATCCTCAAAAATCTTGGGACTGCTGTGTGTTCCCAAAGAGGTACAAACAGCAGAGAACCCTTCACAAACAAAGCCTGGCTGTTGTTTTCTCCTTCAGTGGCGTCAGTGCAGTGTGTCACTGCTGATTGCTGCTCCTGCCATGAGATGTTCTTGAGGCACTGTCACTGCAGTGTTCCTGGTGGAAGGGAGGGAGGGGAGCTGCCCTGAGCAGCCCTGCAAGGACTCTGCCTGTCAAACTCACATTTGGGTGGCTAATTATATTTGCTAAACACTTTGACACATAGATATGAACAGATTTGCACTGTAAAAGGAGAAAAGGGATTCCTCTAGAAATGTGTGGGTTTAGCTGTTCAGTCAGGACTGGGTCACAGGTTTGGAAGGGACCTCAGAGAACATCTTTTTTCAACCCCCTGCCATGGGCAGGGACACGTTCCACTGGGCCAGATTGCTCCAAGCCCTGTCCTTGAACACTCTCAGGAAGAGGGATCTACAACTTCTCTGGTCTGGTACCTCTAAATCTATTTTAAGCCAGGAACAATGGCCTTTAAAAATTATTTTAGCATCAAAGGAAAGCCTGTGGTGCCTGTCCTGGTTCCTTTCCAGCCCTTGTCTGCAATTCTCTCAAGCTGGGTTTGGGTATGTGCTTTTGTGCCAGAGGCTGTGTTTTAAGGCTTAAGAGTAGATGTGTTAATGTGTATCTGTCACTTTTTCTGCAGCAAGCTCCCTCCATCCTGTGCCTTGTGTCTCCTTGGGTGTCCTCTCAGGAAACAGCTATTTGTTGTCAGCCATCATCCACCTAGAAATTTGTTTTCTCAGGTGTAATGACTGCAGCAGAATTCTTCAGCATAAATACTGTTTTACAGTCATTTAACAGCATTTTCAGTGCTGATGTTTATTTCATCTAAAAGGGGCAGAAGAGTTAATTACATTGTCTAGAAAGGGAGGCAGAATCTTGCCAGCAACCACGAGGCATTGCTGCTCACTTCGATAGAACTGAACTCACAGTAGTGGCAGCTGGATTTAATTATAAGTTTGCAACCCTGTGGTTTCAGCAGCAGCTGCTGAAGAATGGATAATGCAAGTAGCCTTCAAAGCCATTCACATTAGAGATAAAACCTTGTCATTCACCGAGACAGCTGACTGAACAAGTATTAAAATGAAGAAAGATTTCCCCAGGGAGGTTGCAGGATGAGGTTTGGTTTTTGTCTCGCTGGCTCTTGCTCAGATATGTCAGGCGTGCTTCCACCCAAAAATGTGAGACTACTCACAAATAAAAGTCTTAGATTATCTAATCTGAGCAGTGGTTGTGTGATTAACCTCAACAAGTTAGGAAGGATATGCCTCTTACTGGACTTTTTTGTGTTTCTGTAGCAGTCTTAAGAAAGCACTATCCCTGCCTGGAAGAGGGAGGGATGGAGAAGGTTAAACATGTGCTAAAGACACCTTAAAAATTCACTTTATTTGTCATTTTATTCAATGATATGTCAGTAATAGACTACCACAACTGAAATGCTATGGAAGAGTATGTGGCTACTGAAGTTATATTTTCATTAGTTTGTTGTTGATATATTTCAGCTTTTCAAATGGAAAATTGAAAATTCTAAAGTAAATTTGAGCCTTGTAAAACTAAAACTAGTAGTTAGAACCTCCTCAGGCAAATTAAAATATTCTCCAAGTCAGGCTGGAACAAGAACTAGGTCTAAATGATTTTTCCACCATCACTGGTCAGTTGCTTCCCAAAAATGACTTCCTATCCTCTCTTAAATTTTGAGGCGAGTAATAATTTGGAGTTTTGGAAACCCTTTGTTGTTTTTTCTACAGTGAGATTTGATGTCCTCTGAAAGTAGGTCCTGTTCCAGATAGGTTTTGTTGGTCCCAAAAAAAGCTATGAAGGTTGGGTAAGTTTCAGATTTGACTGTTTGAAAATTTAGTCTTTTTAAAGTTTCCTCTTAGGTGCTTCCTTTTCCCCCAATGATAATGAAAGCACTGACTTACTCTGCTTAAAAGAAGTGTAGCTGTTATTTGTCTAGGCAGATATTTAATTTCTGCTTTGTTGCATCTCCTGTGGAAGGAGAGGCAGCTGTGGATGAAGTGGTCCCTGGAGACACTGGCCCTGTGATTCTTATAATTTCTTTTATTTTGAGTGTCTTTATCATTCTTTTTCCTTTCCCCTCTTCATTTTTTTTTCCATCCTTGCTACTTTCCAAACCTCAAGTTGTGACTTAAACTTTAGATCCAGTTATTTCAAGATTGTTTTCTGCTTCTTCAGGTACTTTCTAATAACCTCTTCTAAGTATACCAAAAGTTGAAAAGGCCAAATCTATTTTGTGACCACCTGGAATAAAAGTGGCTGCTCCTGTTTTTCAGACATTTGAGAGATTCTCACGGTGGTGCTGAAGTGGGGGAATTGGTGTCTGTGCTATCCTTTTAAAGAAAACTTATTTCTTACTGTTTCCTTTTTTGTAAAATCTAATTGCTTTTTCTTCACCAGGAATTCACAGGCAATTGCTTTTCTCACTGTTATCCATGCTGCAAGGATGGCTTTTGTGAGCAGGGCTGCTGACCTGAAGCTGTTTTTTCTCTCTGTAGTCTCAGTGTTTGGGAGCTCAGAGAGCTGACAGGAGTTAGGGGAGGCAGTGCTGATCTCCTGGATGTCTGACATGGTTTCCTTCACACGTGAGCGCTGGAAATCCTGTTAGTGTTAACATAATGTAACACGAGGGGATAAATAGCCCATTCCACGGAAATTTTTATGGCTAGCTTTTCACTTGTCCATCCATCTCCTCTTCCTATACCTGCTCCAGTCTGAGAGGTACCTGCAGTGTGACTTTTTTCCTTCCCCACTGACCCTTTGCAGCTCTTGCTGAGCCTCTAGATCCGTGTGCTGCATTTATATTGTAAATAATCTAGAAGCTGTAAATATGACTTTTCTGGGGTTGGAAAAAAAAAACCCAAAAACAAACTCAGCTCAGTATGATGTTAAACTTCCTGAGCATTTTCTCATTTTGGATCTTGGTATCCCACGAAGCGTAGTGTGGCAGTCGTATTTTCAGGAAAAATCCCTTTGCCCAGGATTCTTCTCCTGGGAAGCTGAGAAGCCTCAGAGAAAAAGGAAAACAATTTTATCTCATTTGCTTTTCCTGTGTTTTGCTGCTTTGGAATGTGGTTGGAGATTGTTTATCCAACAGGTGATTGTTTCATTGGTTTAATGTGAATTGTTTTGACTTATTATGGTCAAGCTGTGTTGGATTCTGGAGAGAGAGTCATGAGATTTCACTATTATCTTTTTAGCCTTCTGTCTGTATCCTTTGTATATTCTTTAGTATAGTGTAGTTTAGTATTCTTTAATATAATATAGTATCATAAAATACTAAATTACCTTCTGAGAACATGGAGTCAGATTCATCATTCCTCCCTTCATCTGGGAACCCTGCAAATACAATAACATAGTGTTGAAATTGTGTGTAAATCTTGTTTAACTGAATATCCTTGTTTGCTGCTGCGATAAATAGGGGCTGTTTATGTAAGTGATGTTTTCCAAGCTGAATCTGCAGTGCATCCTTTCTGGATCCTTGTGCAGTCAAAGAAGGGGAGAGTTCAGTTAAATCCTCTCTTCCCTCATTTCTGTGTTTTGTGGCTAAAATCTTCTTTCATGCACTGGAAGGTGGTACTGTATGAACAGATGTGGGAACTGAATTTGGAATTATTTTCACACCCAATCTCTGCTTGTAATAATCTTTCTTTAGTGATTTTATGTGGTGTGGGAAGCAACAGGAGGGAGAATGTGCTAACACAATAGATAAGGGAGAGATGTTCATCAGAGGGCAGACTTAATAACTGTGAAATAAGTGAATATATTACAATGCTTGCTAAATTCTTTGCATGGAGAGCAGATTCGTCTGTGGCATGACTAGGCAATTATGCATTGATTGCAGCAGAGTTGTGCTTCACATCTCTGGAGAGTTTTGCCACAATTTGTTTCACGTTCCACCTTTGTTCCAGCCAAGTAAACTCGAGACAGAAGAAAATTGCACAACACATGGGGAAGAATGGAAAAGGAGAAACTGTAGGTGTAGCTCTGAGCGTTGCTCTCGTCATCATCTTTGTATTGCAGAGAGCTTTGTGTGAGGATCCATTTATCCTGGCAGTTGTTCATTATCCTGCCAGCCCCTTGGCATTATCATTCATCCTGACAGGCACATAATAAAGCCAGGAGTTTCAGAGCTGATGAACAACTGTATCTGTGAATAAATACTTCAGGAGTTTTGGGTTGGGCGACTAATTCAATTTTGCTGAAAACATACTCTTGGTTTTGTCTCGTTCTGCGTGGAAATGGAATGGCAAATAGGTTCACCAAAACCTGAAATGCCATCATTCCTCTCATGGAATATGCACAGCTTGCTGGAGGTGAAGGATAAAGCTAACTAGCAATTTAGAGAAGTGTATGAAGAGTGGCATAACTCATTAAAATACCACAGAAAGTTATCCATTAGTTATCCATTCAGAGCAGTTCAAATGTAGGTTTGATGGTACCTGCCTCGTCTCATTTTCCTCAAAATTCCTGTGTATTCTTAGATAAGCATTTGTAGTGTAAAGGTGCTGTCTATTTAAAAAACCCAAAAAAGAATCCCAAAAAACCCCCAAGCATGTTGTTGTAAAGCCTGGTCAGGTAATTTGTGAGCTCAGCACTTCAGAATTGTTACTGCATCACAGAAATGGTTCTTTTTGTTTCCTTGAGTCTTAAAATAAGGAAGACTGTCTGAAAAAAACACAACTGAAATACCCCAAAATATCCAGACACCCATATTTGGGAAGTTTCGGGTGTACTTAAACATTTAGAAAAGGGAGAAGCAAAGGTTGGGGTGGGGGAGGATGCATGGGAGAAGAGCTGAGTGAGGTTAAATCTGCTCTGACATGGACTTGGTTAACCAGCATTTTTTGAACCAGGACTATTCTCTCAGTGGAAATTCCTCTTATTAATTGATACATTGCTCTCATGGCCTCACCATAAATGTTCATCTCCATAAGCTTTCAAAAATGCAAATTCAATGCCACAATCTCTTTCTTTTATTTTTAATAGATGTATCAATGCATGGAAATGAAAGTGTGTATAGCAACAGCACATTCTCTCTTATAAATATCAAAATAGATTTTAAATATGCTATGGTAGAGATTCAGAGATTACTGTGCCTTGGGATTCAGGGGCAGAATATGCCTGAGGTGTGGCTCATCCCAATGTGTGTTACCTTGCACCCCTGGCAGACCTGGACTGCAGTTCATTCTGTCTGTGCAGTGCTCTGCGTGTAATGCTGTGAGTTTTGTTTGCCCCTCACCCTGACACAGGTACTTAGTAACTATCACCTGATTTATTTTATTGGGCTTGTTCCTGTCCAATATCAAATTTCCTGACTTAGGAGTTCTAAGCAGGCTGTATTTTTTGCTCTGCTGGGAGGCCCATATTTCTGTCACCATTTCAAAGGTTTTCTGTGTGGTCATTATTGACCTTGTTCAGTGCTAACAGCAAACCCGTGAGGTTTTTAACCAGTGATGGTGCAGATCTCTTGCCTTGGCAGGTGTGCCAGTCTCTTCCTAGTGATGCTCTGATGTCTTGGGCTAAATTAACTGGGGACTTGCAAAGCTTTGCTGCACTCAGGCTGGAGGACAAAGGATGGGGGGGTTGTACTGGTCCAGAAGCCACATCAGTGGCCATGCCTTAGAGTGTACACAGTCCTGGGGAAAAAAAAAATCCATCTGGCCTTGCTGTGTGAGGGCAGAGTGGCTGGACGTTCTTCTTGTGCTGCTGTGCTGTCATCCCATTTGAGGGACAGAGAGGTGCTGCTTTATCCAGCATTTCCTCAAGTCCTTCCCTGCCAGTGCAGTTCAGGCTCGTGTTTCATCCACTGCAGTGTTTTTTCTGCCTCTCCTGTGTTTAATGCTGCAGGATGTGAGCTGTGAGGCTCGGGGTGGGTGGCTGTGTGTGACAGTCCCTCAGACAAGGGTGTTGCCATCTCCTGGGAAGCATTTCTTGTGTTTTGCTGCATTGGAGTGCGAGTGGTGCAGAACTTCTGCAGAGCACTGAGAAGCACCTGGTCTGCTTCCCAAGCCAGGAAGGATTTGTTGCCTTGATGGAGGTCTTACAGATTATCCCCAGCCTAGGGATGGAAGTGATGGCTTTAGGTTGTACCCACAGCACAGCCACAGCTGTGTGTGTTCCTCAGGAGCACGTGCCCATCCCAGCCCAGCAGGAGCTGTTTGTGCTGGCCCTGGCCTCTCCCACCCTCTCTCTGAAGGTTTGGTGTGGCAGGTTTAGCCAGGTTTGAACTCTGCATCAGGCTCTTTTTGCTTTTCTAGAGAAGATGAACTCTTAACCCCACAGCCACGGCTCTGTCCTTGGCTTGCTCTGTGTCTGGGGCAAGCAGCTTGCAGACATTCTCATCTTACCCATCTGTGAAGTGCATATTAGAAATGTGGGTGGTTTATTTATCTTAATAATTGCAAAGCTTTTTGAAGCCCTTATAGAGAATTTCATCTGTATGGAGAAACACTCATTAAAAGCCTATTCAGTTCACAATGAAGGAAGTGAGATTCTGTGTTTTAAAAACCACTCATTTCAAAATTCTCTTTAAAGTATTGCAGCAACTACATTAAAACTGAGGAGGGCTATTGATTTAATGCACACAATATGATATTGTGCTGTTAGGTTTTTCTTTTGGTAGAAATTTGCTATTGATTGTTTTCACTTTGACCAGATAGTAATGAATAGTGAAGTAAGTCTACAAAAGTTGCCAATATAAAAAAAGGCTTGAAAAGTTTTTTGACATTCTTGATGTAGTGTACTTGTAATGATCTCATTCTTTCTCATACTTAAGTAAATCATTCTCTTCATTTTCTTGAGAGTAGATTTAAGTTTAAAATGCAAGTTTATATAAATGATAGTGCTTTGTGGCTTGCTGTTACAATTCATAGGCAGGAAAATGTGAATGTTGCAGATACTTGAAGGGACTTTGGCTGAAATTACCCTGACTTAGACTCTTTTCAGCCCTGCTGACTTTGAGGGAGGAATGTAAGGCAGCAGAAGACTTGATGCACCATTAACCACACTAAAATAGAGCACCTTCTTGGCTGAGGTACTTGCAGCTCAGACTGAAATCACTGGGAGGTTTAAATGTGAAACAATGCAGGTTCAGGTTAAGATGGGTGAACCTGAAACAAACTTTCCCAGCAGAATCTGGCAGAGATCAGGGGCAAAGTGTTAAAATATCACTTTATATACAGTGGCTTTGTCTGGCAGGGTCCCTCCTGACTGCACACACCCTAAGCAGGTTTGGAAGCTTCATTATTGATAAAAGATGTGCTGTCACCATGGAGCAAATGAGAAATGATCACCTCCTGCTAGAAGTGGTGGGAGACCTCACACACACCAGGCATGACTGAATCTCTCTGTCCAGGGACTCCAGGCTGGTGCCAGTCAGTGTGGCAGAATAAAAGTCCATCCTAGTTCAGGTGGAGAGGATAAAGAACAGTCAGAAGAGAGGAAATGAGTTCTGACTTCAGTGGATAGCAGTGTTAAGTGATGTGGAGTGGCAGTTCTGCAATTACGTGGATCTGGGACTATGCAGGCAGAGGGAATAGTCCTGGAGCCAGAGGAGAAATTTAGGAATAGGTGCCAGAAGAATGGATGATTGTTTCATTTTTAATTCTTATTATTTATACCATTAATTTTTTATAGATTTTTTTCCCCTGTCTGATGCCTGAAATTTAGTGGTTTCTGCTATAAACTGAGGTTCTGGTCTTGGCAGTGAAATGCAGCTAGAGGATTTTGGCCGGTCGTCTTGCTTAACTCTGCCCATCTGTCATCAGCATCCTCTGCTCTGTGGCAGAGAGGAACGGGGAGTTTGACTTCAGAGATGCTTGTTATGCCTGGCATGTCACTGCTCGTGACAGATCTGATGTACTCGTGTAGCAATTAATGGTGGTGCAGCTTTTCTTTTGGCACCATCACGCTCCGTGAGTTTTCATCATCCTGCACTCAGTTTGAAGTGAACAAAACACTGAGTGTTAGAGACAGTGAAGGCTGAGGTTGCAGATGCCTTTGCAAATAGCATGAGAGATGTGCTGTAGTGTGGGCCTGGCTGGGCATCAGGATTTCTGTTCTGAGCTTGTTTTCAAGATCAGAGAGATGTTTTGTCTTCATCTCGCCCCGATTCGGAACACAGCAACAAAATTCAAGTGTTTATGGACCTGAAGCTTTCCCTTATTCTGCTGCAGGCAGAGAACACCTCTAAGTGGAGCAGAGCCCTGCTCTGGCAGGTGCTGGATAAGTGTGCAGTCCTCACTGTGACTCCTTTTAGCCCTCACTGAGATGAGGAGCCCTGCAGTCACACAGCCTGACATGTCCCTGGCTCCGTGCAAGCTCGGCTGGTGCCAGCACAGCATCCCAAAAACATCCCAGTTCTGTGACTGAAGGAAACTCCTGGGGATCTGGGGTCCACAGCCCCTCCAGATGGGCTCTCGGGGTTGTTGCAGACCAGGGATCTCCAGCTGCTCTCTGAGCAGCTTTGCTCTGCACGAGCATATGCCTCCTCCATGTCTCACCAGAGCTGGATTCCAACTTGTGTTTTCTCTGAGATGCTTTATTGAATGATCTAAAAACCAAACAAGCTTGTTTTTCTTGGAAAGGTCTCAATAGCCTTTATTGTAAATTTAATTCTGATGGTGTTTCTGGAAGATCTGATTGGCACAATCCACTGTGTTGGGCCTCATCTCAGAGATGGTCAGCAGGATGGGTTTAGTACAGCATTAAAATCTCCTCTGCTGAGAACGTGACTACTTCTATTCTAATGTAAAACTAGTAAAACAAAACACCAAGTTTAAACTACTTTGCCTCAGAATGAAACTCAGTATAAATATTTAGGCTAAAATATGAAATGTTTTACAGCAAGATACAGTATTCAGCATCTATTCACGTAAAAGAAGGTAATAAAACAAAGATAATCTTTATCTCTACCAAATGAAAAAAATCCACAACGCTGATCTCACTTGAGCCTGTATAAATAATTATTCTGAATTAATTTTGGGCTTATGTTTATTCTGCAATGTGATCGTCTGACAGCTGTTTATATGCAGTTGTAGCTTTACAGCCTAATTCTGCTGCTGCTGATGTGAATGTCAAACTCAGTTTCCTTCAGTGGGAGGACAATTGGACCCATCTAAAGAGTGAAACTACAAATTTTTACTTTATAAAAGTAAATTGTTACAAAACCCCTTCCTGTCTGGGTTTTCAGTGACTAGAATGTGTTTTCCATACTCAAACTGTAACAAGTTGAAACTTGCATTATTATCTGTGCTGGTTTTAGTGACTATTACAGCACATTTCCAAAGTGTTTTACAGGCATAATATTTCAGGATTTTGCTTATTGTAGTCTTTAAACTGAAAAATGGCCTTCTAGAGCTGAGCTGTCCAAGTCCAGCTTGGCAGCTGCTCTGCTGCAGACTTGGACCCGTCCCACTCCACATCTTGTCGATGGAGTTATTCCATATTGTATTACAGATTTCTTATATAAATTACTCCACGTCTCAAAGGGACTGAAACAACAGTTCTGGGCTGGGCCTTTTCTGATCTTTGATGCTTTTGCTGGCAGTGATGTGTGTGTGGGTCCTGACTCAGCTACTGCACTCTTCTGCCTGCTTTTTCCCCCCTTCATTTCCATTTTTAATATCAGAGGATCACTTAGGCACCTCAGCCTAGGTCTGAACACCCCATTTGCTGCCCAGCTCTGGTCTTCCAGCCTGGGTGGCCTGGATCATCTGTGCTTTAGAAAAAGAATTACAGTAAATCTTTCACATGGGAAAAGAGTGCTCGGAGCTTGGACTTCATTTTATTTCCTTTGCCCATATTATGTGTGACAACAAAAATACCCAGTCATAATCATTTCAAACCATTATTATTTAGATTATTTTTCCCAAAGGCTGTGTAATTCCTTCTGCTTCTCTGCTGTTGATAGGGATGGAAGGGACAGATTTTAGATGTGGCTTATGCACTTTACCATTTGCATAACAACAAAAAACATTTGCTAAAAATCACTTTCTGCTATACAACAATGTAAGGTACAAAAAAAAATATCTTTAAAATACCTTGAAAAGCTATTTATCTCCAGAAGACTTTAAAAGTTAATTTTAATTGTCAATGCCAGTATTTCATAGTGAGTATCTTCTGTAGAAGAAATATTTCTTTTAATGCCTTCCTTTGTGGATTGGGGAGTGGGCCTCAAGATATATTTGTAGGCTCTCAAAGAAAGGGTTTTACTAAAGCATATCTGCAGAAAGGTGGTGATGCCTGTCACTGAACTGAATGATTGATTGATGTCTGTGGTTTTCAAAATACATTAGAGGATATTCCCTTTCTTAAATAAGCCTTTCTGGTTTCAGTGAAGAAGGAAGGAGCTGCTTTTGGGTGCTGTGAGAAATTCCAAACTGTTTCTTGATTTTCTTTCTCCCAGCCACAAGTGTTACAAGGTGGGAATCCTGGTTTATTCCAGTTTTTATGTCAGTCTAAGGCACTTTACTAAAGTCAGTATTGTTTGTTTGTTCATAAATCTGGGGTGGATAGAGGTTGTCTCTTAATGAATATGTAATTTTGAGGGGGATGTGTGCATGTCTACGTACACCTGTTATCAAAAGGTGAGGAAAAAGAGCTTAATTCTGTAAATCTGTAGAATTTCTTAGTCAATCTTCAAGGTGATAATGCTGTTCTGCTTTGCTTACAAATTTTGTTGACATGCACATACAAATATACCCCCAGTTCACTGTCACTGAATAGTCTGAATACACACAAAGACATTCTTCAAGGGTGGCTTCTTCCTGACCATCCTCCTTAGAAATGCTCACAAGAAGAGCAGAACCTTTCCAAGAGATGCTTTTCTCTGAGGAGCTGTGCCTCTGCAGAAAGTCCTTTAGGACTAATGCTTGGGCACTAGCCTGGATATTGAAATCTCGGCACCATTAGCTGGAGTGTCCCAATTACTTTAATTGACACAGACATATTTGAGGAGAGAGGCTGTTTCCAAGGTTACCAGGATTTGAATTACAGCATCACTTTTTTAAAAGAAAAAAAAAAAAAAAAAGAAAAAGCCACCTCCCCTCCAAACTCCAGTCCTTTTAAAAGTCAGAGAAATTGTAGTAAGAGTGGAGTAGGCTCTTCCCAGCCCTAGTAAATATGGTCCTAAGAAAAATTATTCAATGTCTTATCTAATGCTGCGGCCACTTTGATTTGATTTATTCAAAAAGTACCAGTGTTATGACTAAATGCTCTTAAAGGATCAGTTTCTGGATCATAGCTGCAGCCACTGGGGAATACTGTGAAACACTTCCTTCAGTGTCTGGTCCATGTGCATGTCTGGCACTGAAAGAAAACACATTTTCTCTCATCACCTCTTCTCAGGAAAAATGTGTTACAGTCGATAGAAATGAGAGCTGAGCCTTCAGCTCTGTTCTATATTAATGTTAAAAATGTTCATCTTATTATAAGTTGGCCTAATTCTAGAAATGTTGTGTCTTCCAAACACTTCTAAATAATTCTTAAAAATCTGTGATGCAACTCCTAGTTCCACTGCTGCATTCCAACATCTGGTTCACTTTAGTGGGAGTTTCAAACACTTACCCTCAATGTGCTGTGTGAGAATTTGAGAGTGTGATTTGATCCAGATTCTGAGGGCCTAACACTGGACATGGCAGCAGGTCCTGAAAGAGGGAAGAGGTACAGGAGAAATTAATGCCTGAATTTGTCCTACTGCCCCACTGCTGCCACTTTATTGTGAATATTGCACCCTGATACAGAGCAAAACTCTGCTGGAGCTCCTGGTCAGTTGTGCCTTTCCTTGAGCCACCTTCCACTCTGCCTTGCAAACTCTTCTCCCTTCCCCAGGCTCCCTCTCAGGCATGGAAACCTGCAGGACCTGGCAGTGGCTGGAAACGAGGACAGAACACTGGAAGGATGGGAGAGGGAGAATCTATAAAATATACATTATTCCTTTTCCTCTGGCAGTCAGTTTTGCCTTTAGCTTTGGAGATGAACACTGGGAATTGACTCAGCCAGTGCTGGAGCTGAGCACTTGCTGTTGTCTCCCCTTCTGTTGTCTTCTGGGCTAAGTTGTGCTCACAAGTTCAGGGGATCATTTGGTTCTTAATTCTATATTTTCTATAATGGTCTGATGCAGAAAGTCTCTGTGCCTGTAAGTCCAGCCAATTAACTTTCTGTGAACTCTCCTGCTAAACTTCCCTCTATTTCCATCACTGTAAATCAGGAGCAGCTTGACTGGCCCCAGTCTGAAGTCTCTTTATGTAATTGAAAGTGGAGAGTTTGAAAAGCAGTCTGCAAAAGGTTTTGTGGCAGAAATTCTCTTCAGAGAAGGAGCTTTTAGTCCTCCTGTGCTGGTGCTACGTCAAGCAGTAGCCTGTGTGTTGTGGAACAAGGACAGGTACCCAGTTAATTTACACCTCAGAGTCCCCTGGGGATGAGGTACATCCCACTGGCTCAGTTTGAGCAGGTCCAGAACCTTTAAAATTCATTTTAAAGGATGCTCTGGCACACCTGCATTGCCCAAATCCCTGCCTGTCTGCAGCACAGAGCAGCAAAAGGCACTGAGAGCCTCAGCCTGGTGAAAACCTATTGATGAACACTTGGACATGGAACCAGAGGAGTTCTGTGAGAACTCCAGAGCAATTCTGTAGCTGTGATGAGTTTACATAAAGTTCAGTGAGGCACACTGGGCTCTCAGATCATCAGTCATCTGTGGGGATGGGACTGCAGTTGTTACAGGCATGCTGTCCACTGCTAAGACAGGTTCATAATCAATTTTTTTATTTGAGTGAAACCAATTTTTTTTCTTATTGGAGCAGACTGTAAGATCTGTGGATCTTATCCAGCACATTTATTCATGTCAAGCCATTCTGGATTATGTCAGCTTTATTGAACTATAACCATTAAAGAAAATAAAAGGCTGTTCTCAGAGCCCCCAAGATCTTTTCATTAGAGAATTGGAGAATGGGTAGGAAGGGCCTGGGATGAATTTCCCTTCTAGTCCGTGGTTCAGGTGTTTACAAGAAATGATTTGTGTGTGAATCCAGATTTCTGGCTGTGTTTTGCCAGGAGAAGAGGCAAAAACACCCTCTGAAGAGCATAATGAAAATCAGGCATTTAATTTCTCAGTATTTTCATTAAGTGAAGCCTGCCAGTTCTAGCCATATGTGCCATTGCTGTTTTAATCATATAAATGATACATACAGAGAAATGATACACAACTCATGCACTTGGAATTACTGAGTGTTCTTTATGCCACTTCTGTGAAAAACAGCCTTTTATTATAATCTTTTAGAGCTCTGAATAGAGAATTGTATTCCTTAGTGCTGAACTGGGGTTTTAGACACTCTGACAGGAGGGTTGTGCTGAGGACTGGACACATGATGAGTAGAAAGTCTGTAGAGGGAAGGCTGACAAAGATAAAGACTCATTTTCTTTGTGAAAACAAATCTACCAAGAACATCCACTGAGTGTATTTTTCTTAATTTTAAAATATACTTGCTTCTTTCATTCTATGCAGAATTGAACACTTGGAAAGAATGAATTGTAGATAAGGCCAGTTCCTTTGACTGCATAGGTGCAGGGTTCTTCCAGTACTGGTTTATGTGTAATCTTGTTAAATCCCAGCTCTGAAACCATCCCATGCAGAACTCGTTTGGTCGTGACTTAAATTGCAGAGGGGCCAAAGGTAAAAAAACACAGAGTGCACTTGCAGCTTTTATTTTTTCCAAAGAATACTGTCTAGAGATCTTAGTGCAAGAACTTAAAAAATGGTAAATTCCCAGTGAAGTGCTTTGTTTGACACTGTTTATTTAAGTATTGTCTCTTTCTGGTAAATGTGGTTGTAACACACATGTGTGTGTGCTCACCTCACAGATGTGCTGTAGGAGTTTCTTATCCAATCCCTGGAGGTTGTTCAGTCACCCTTGAGACTCCTCCCCATACCCAGACATGATTTTCTAATTCCAGTTATGCAAAAACCATTCTGGGGACATGGAGTGAGAATGCAAACTTTTGTTTTATTCCAACCCATTGAAGAATTGCTTTAACACACTTTTCATCATTTATCTCCTCATTTATATTCAGCTGCTGTTCTGGGATTTGCCAGACTCAAAGGTTTTTCATTTTACTGTTTCTCTCCTTGCTTAAAGAAAAAAAAAAAAAGATGTAGTAGTTGGTTGCACTTAGTAATTGTCTGGGGGTGAAGTCATGGCTCCCTTAAAATTGATAGAAGAGCACTCATTGACTGTAATTAAACTGAGATTTCCATTTGAAATCTGAAAACAAACCTTTTTTCTTTTACCTTCTCCTCTCCATTCAGTGTTTCATCCCTGCTCACTTGCAAGGTGTTCAAATGTTCTTAGTTGCATTTGTAGTAACAACAAGAAACTTTATTTCTTTTGCATGACCAACTCATGGGACCCACAGGGATCATCCAGTGCAGCCCCTGACCCTGCACAGACACCCCAACAATCCCACCCTGTGCATCCCTGGGAATGTTGTCCAAAATCTCCTGGAGCTCTGACAGTCTCGGGACTGTGCTCTTCCCTGGGGAGAATTTTTTCTGATATCCATGCCAAACATGCCCTGACACAGCTCCAGACATTCCCTTGGGTCCAGTCCCTGGTCCCCAGAGAGGTCAGTGCCTTTTCCTTCCCCTCCTGGGGAAGCTGCAGGTTCTTGGAGTTGTTCCTGAGAGGAGCTGCAAGTCCTGACTGAGGCTATCAGAGTGCATGGAAGCCTTTAAGATCTCACCCTAAATGTCTCACTGAGCACCCAGTTGTCCTACAGAAATTAAAAATGAATTTAGCACATGCTGGATGTTCTGAAGCAGTTGGTGGAGTTGAAGCCTGTTTTAGAAATATCCTGTTCTCCTTCCCCAGCAAAAACCTTTTGATGCCTTCTTTGAAGAGCTGGTTCTGGCTGCAGTGGCCACCAGGTATTTGCAGAAACCTGAGAGCAGTGTTTTCTAAATCTGCACACTGTAAACAAGCCCAGTGGTTGCTTTAGCCAGCACTGTTGTGTGGCAAGCCCTGGGTTTGTGGGGCCTTTGTGAAGAGGGAATTGGATGTACAAGTTCCTCCATTGTTAGGTAACCTCAGCAACCAGCTCCTCTGACAGGGAACATGAAAGGGGCTCGTGTCTCTAGACATTGCCTTGCTGCAGTTGCGTTTCTATAACAACTTGAGGAATCATTAATAAATTTGAAACACAGCTTCTCCCCCAAAGCGTTTCTTGCAGCAGAATGGGGGCTCGTGCTGGATTTCAAAGAGAGCATCATGTCTACAATTTATTTTCAGAGTAAAATGTATTTCTTTTTGAATCAGAATTGAGCCGATACGCTGAATTAAAAAATCCCTGATGGCTCTAAAAATTTGTCCAGTGGGTAGCTTGCTTAAACAAGTAATTATTTCTAACATTCTGTAAATTATTAACTCCTTTAAGATATGAACACATTTATCAGTTGAACTGTTCTTGTAATGTTTTCCCTTCCTAAGCTATTTTTCCGCTTCTCTTGTATCTGGAGATTCAGAAATAACTGAAGATCTTGCAGGTTTATGCCCACTTATTTTTATTTTTAGATTTTTGTATTGCTCACCTCTTAGGATTTTTCAAAGATTGCTTCTGAGAAAATTCATTAATGATGCTTTTTCGAGATAAGTATTTCATGGGATTATAAAAAGCAGCTTCTGAGCCCATTTCTTACAACCAATTTGTTCTTGGGGCTGTCAGTTAATTCGTCTGTTCCTCGGTTTCTGAAATAAAACTGAGCTTATCTTGTAATGAGGTGTTTGACAACTGTTACATAGCTAACGAGAATGAGAAACTGTAGTCACAGAAAGAGCTTTAGAAACTCTACTAACCTTGTGCATAATATAAATATATTACTTTTTTTTCAAAGGTTGTACCTCTGTGACTGCTATCCTTGGGAGTAAAAAAAAAAAGCCAGCACATAGAAAACTCTTTCCTTGGTTTTATTTGTTGCATTGCCACCTGTAATCTCCCCAGAAAAATTACATTAAGCTAAGTGCTCAAAGAATTTATGCATATTGCAGCATCTCCTTGTTTGTGGTTTGACTTAATAATGCTACATCTGTTCACTGGTTATCATTTACAGAAGGACCTGATTTAGGGCTCTAATAAATATTGGCCATATTGGTGCTTATATGAGCCTGACTTCCAGGTAAAGTTATTCTTCCAATTTAATTTTTGAGATAGTAGATCTCATTGCAGGTGCATAGGCCTCTCCAATAATGGCAAAACTTCTTTGGTGCAAATGGAATGTTCTGAAGAGCCTGTAATTATGACAGAGGCTTGATCAATATTTATTTCCTGGAAGATGTACTGTGGCTTTCTTGGTGGAGGGCTGGTGAAGTGATTTACCTTCCCTTGAAATGCGCCGAGCGCAGCATCGTAAAACCAGATAAGACAGTTAATCTAAAAGTCCATTGTGGAATAACAAATGTTATTATTATGGCCTGTGCAGAGCAGCCCAGTGTGTTCCTAGAGAGCAGCCTGGATGATTCATGTGGTCCTTGTTTCCATTCCAGCTGTCCGGGATGAGTAATGGTGTGATGGCCAGGACCTGGGATTTTCACAGCTCCTCCTCCTGTGCAAATTTGGTGTTCCACACCAGCTCTATCTGCTGTTCTTGAGTGTCTCAAATCTCTGCTTTCAGAGGACAAAAACACAGAAGTGCTGCTGAGTGGAGTTGAGAAGAACTCTGCTAATTCTTCTCTTAGTTCATTCAGGCTCGTTACTGAAATCAGCTCAGGATGCAGAGCCCAGCTCAGCCCAGTTGCACCTCTGTTGAATATAAAACACTGGCTTGGAGCTGTCTCTTGTTTGCCCTATAATTTTCAGCCATTGACTCTGTTCTATGATGCCCTCAGGAGGTTATTAAGAAAGTAACTCATTATGGGAATCCAAAGTGTAGCGATAATCACTCGCCATAAACTGCGTAATGGAAGAATTTTATAGATTGTTAAAGCTCATTTTAACATTCTTTATTTCATCTTCTGCTTTGGGTTAATGCAAAGACACTGCAGACAAAGAAGGGATGATTGCTGCTGGATTTGTGATCTTGGATCAGGGTGGATAGGAGGCGATGAACAGAAGCAGATGGTTCCTATTGGGCAAACAGGGTCAGGAAAATCAAATTAGTGTGTATTTTCACTCATTTTTTTGCAAATAGTAAGAGCACCAGTCATGATTTCAAGGCCTCTAGTGTGCTTTTACCAGATGCTTCCAATGAGAAATGCTTTCTTTTTCTGGCAGTAGGATTAATGCACAGTGCCTGCCCAGCACACTCTGTGTACTCCACAGTTAAAAACATTGCAAGAATAGAAAATTGTGGTAATAAAACCGTTTTAGCATAAGTAAGTGCATTGTCCCTCATTGTGATATTGAAAAGGCTTGGAGTGGTTCACTACAAAATACAATACTTGTGTATAAGCATGCAAAGAACTGCCAAATCACAAAGGCTGGGTGGGGGCCAGAAGGAGAAAGAGAAGGATGCTCCTTGTGATTTGGGAGGAAAAAGTGACAAAATACTCATCAAACCCTGAAAGATGTGATTTTGTAGATTTATTTCTTGTTTAACTTGTAGGGATATAAAGTATTTTATTTTTTTAGGCTGTTTCACTTAAACATCATTATCACGGAGTTCAGTTCTGCGTGAGGTCCTGAGACTGATGAAAGTACAAAGGAATTTTGCTTATCACTGCTCAGAATTACACCTTAAATATAAAAGACAGTAGACAGCTAGAAAACCAACGAGAATTTAAGATATTTATTGGGTTTGGTTGTGGTTTTTTGTCATATCCACAATCTAATCTTAGCAGAGCTTTGTAGTAACCAAGTTGTTACAGAGATTTTTGATTGTTCAGGGTGAGTGGAGTCCCTGGTCCTGCAAGGTGAGACAATGTAAGACAATATGCAAGGAGAGTTGTTTGCTTTTATTTTTATCATATGGGTAATGTAGCCTGACACCTTGATGGATGGGACAGAGCTGTTGGGGACCTTGGAAGGAAGGAAAGGCGAGAAAATAAATACTTGATGTTGCAGAGATGGAGGAGCAGCAGAAGAAAGAGTGCTGAGATCTGGCTGCAAATGCCCCTTACCCAGACTGGGGAGTTCCCAACTCTGTATGGATATGAGCAAGGGAAATTGCAACATTTGGACTCAAAAAAACCCCCCAAAAAACCCAAAAAATGGTGTACAGAGTTGGAGGTCACCTCCTAGGATGGCAAGGAGGTGCCTGGTAGGCAAAAGAAGATGTAGCAGTAGTTTTTGTTCTCTCTAAATAATACCTAGACAGAAAACATGGCAGCTCTGTTCTCCCCACTGCAGTTAAATCCTCAGAGGAGCTGGAGTCTCATTAAAGCATCAAAACAATTTGTTAATTAGCTTTTCCATTCAAAAGTGCATGCAAAGAAATTATTGGAATACCTGGAATTTGAGTTTCTGTGGAAAAGCAGATTCAGGATTTTATGTCCAAGTAAGAGCAAGCAATAAACTAGCTGCTGTTTTGAGCAAAACCATAGGGGAACTAGGAAAATACAGATGGAGTTGATGAACCAATTCTCAAGCAGTTCATTTAAGTGGAAAAGTTACCCCAGGGACTGGATGGGTCTTAGTTTTCCTGACTGTGAAGAGTGTGCTCCTTCTTGCTACCAGCAGTAAGGTCTGTCCTCACTGGTTTTTTTTCTCCTTTTAATATTTAATTATTTGGTTGCTAACGATTATTTTGATCTCCCTTTTTTCCCCCACCTTGTCAGTTTGAGAAAATTAATCAATTGTCTGACAATGACCAGAACTATTAATCTTTTGTGCTTCATCATGGACTTCTTTTGTATCTTCTTTTCTGAAGCTGAATCATGTTTAGCTTCAGAGCCGTGTGGCTGACACATTCCCTCTCCATAAGGATTCTTTATTTTGGAAGTCCACTGAGACTTCCAAATAAATTGAGTTGACCTGTGCAGCTCTGTGTTTGTCTCCTGCCTGACCCTCCCCTTGTACAGCCAGCAGACAGATTGGAGTGCATATGATTATGCAGGCAAGCAAATCCTTTGCTTATAATTGCTTTTAATTGCTGATGCTTGACACTGGGAAGTGCCAATTCTCTAATTTTTTTCCCCAGAAACATTTTTTCCTACAGGAACTTTTGTTTGAAATGCAGATCTGGGTTGTTGAGTGACTGTGCCATGACTGGATCGTGGCTGCTATAATTAGTACCTAATTACAACCTTTGATTGCACGTCTAACACGCTGTTTGTTCAGAAACAAATGCACCTTTTCTCTGGCTCAGGTGAAGTGAGCAGCTCCGTGTTCTGTTGTTCTGCCCTGTGATCATGCCCCCTGCACCGGGAGCTTTCCCTTTCATGTGCTGTGGGAGGAAATTTGTCTCTGTCAGCAGCATTCCCTGGCCCTGCATACCCAAGGATGTGTCCCTGTTTTATCAGGTGCTTCAGAACCTTCCCGGGTAGTGGGGGGAAGTCTCAGAGGAGGAATTTGTGCAGCCATTTGGGTCAGGAATCTCTTCCCTGGGCAGGATTTTCAATCCAGCTATCACAACATTAATGCAAACTGGAAGCTGTGGCAGAGACAAGGGGGATGTTTATTAATACACTTTGCCTGTGCAAGCTGTAGATAAAAAACAACAATAACGATGCTGTGGCTGATACACAGCTGCCAGTAAACTGCTTTTTTTGCTTAAAAAAGATCATCCAGATAACTCCTCACAAAAAAAGCCACAAGGATTTTCAGTTTAAAATGTATGTGTGTCCTGTGATCCTTGGATTTGAATCACTAGTTAAATACCTGTAATTTGTTTTGTCTGTGTCACCCCTGGTGGTGGTACTTGCAGGACAGTTTTTATATCTGAAACTTAGGAAACAGTAATTTTAATGAAAAAATAAGCTACATTGCTATAATAAGATACAGTTTTGTTCTTTCTCTGCATAGACAGTGCTGAATTATTTTTCCTTTCAAGCAGCCTCCTCTGAAGTAGAAGAAAATGTTAAGTGCTTCAGATAGCTGGAGCAAAGGCAAAGGTTGGATGGAAATCTCTGCCTTGCTGCTGCCAGCGCTGACGGTGGTTCTGATATTTCCCTGGCACTTTGTTTACCAGATGGAAATATTTCATCACTGATATCTTTTTTTTTCTGTTAGTCACAAAGAGGAGAATTGGACTTCATCCCCTTTAATCATGGTTAGTAGAGCTAATACAAGGAAAGTCACACAGTGGTGCTGACAAGGCTGGTAAAGTCAGCATTTATTTTTTGAAGAAAAATGAAGTTACATATGTGAAAACAAAACTTTTTACTCACCTTATCTTAATGTTTCATCATAATGCAGCTCCCTTTTTCCCTGTCTGGTGCTTAAGGTTTTGATATGATAACTCAAACTGTTCTACAAACTTGAAAGCTCAAGGAAATGCCTGTAAGCACCTATTAATGATACAGATTTTCTGGATTAAACTCACTTACATCGTTCTGAAGAGAGGAAATAAGTTTGAACTGCTAAATCTGCCCAGTTTCTCTCTGGTGCAATGTCTTCTTTATGCCTCAGAGAAAGACAAAGGGGGAGATGTGGCTTCATTTAAACTAAAATGACTATTTAGGAAAACAGGGATGCTTGGAGTTTTCAAGTGAAGAGGAGCAGATTAAAAAAAAAATAAATTAAAAAATTCAAAATTCAGTTATTTTACTGAAATAACTTGACTGTTACCGGGCACCAAGTTTGAAGACCTAACTAGTTAAATGCTGAATTTACAATGTTAATTTAACCTGTGTATTTTTTTGTCCCAAGTGTTGTCTTGAGTTTATTTTAAGCTCAAAAGAAAGTGCTCACAAAGACCTTACCATCATCCTTCAGAGTGAGTGCATCCTCCTAATTACCACCAAGAGAGCCCCATCAGCAACATTCAGAATGGTCACAGCACAAATCCCAGGGGTATTTAAAGCCCTGACTCTGCTGGTTCCATTTTATTTTACATTCCTTGTAAGCATTATTGTTGTGAGAGGAGAAACAGAACCATGTGCAACATCAGCTCTGAATCTTTCCAAGTTATTGGACCACCAAATGTGCCTCATGGTGCTGTCCCTGGTGGAAATGTTTCCAAGCAGGGAGCTGCCTTTGCTGCCACATCACTTCCAGTTTGTGTAAATTGGGGTTATTTTCAGCCTGGTGAGGTATTAGCTGTAATCTGGGTAAAAGCCATTTAGCTTTGGAACCAGTACTGGGAATACAGGATTTATTTGACTGGGAACCATTGTTATGTTCAGCATTTGCAGAGTAAAATAAACCTAACAAATACTGGTTATCTTTATTTCTTGCCACTCTGTTCCAAGCAGTGGTGCTCTCAGCACTACACGTATTTCCAAAGTTCAAAGGCTGTTTCACATTAAACAGCTTTATTCTCTGAAAATGTATTCTTGTGCCATTACTGGAATCTCAGACCTCCCTGCTTGGTCATAAGTCCTCTAAGCTTCCATCACCTCTTTGCAACGATGCTTTTAATGAGACTCTGCAGTTCACATCTGGCTTTTACTACTGTGGATGTGTGACAGAATACAAAGGGTTCCTTGTTTAAAAATGAAGTCCTGAGGCTTGTAAGAAAGCAGGGGGAGCTGAAAGTGACTCTAAACAAAATCCATTTTAAATGCATCCAGGTCTATAAGAATGTTTCTTCTATATCAAAGGCCTTAATTTCTTGTTTATGATAGCTTAAAACTGTATAGACAATTGCTCAGTATTGTTTTGTCTTTATTTCACTGCATTAATGCTTGGTTACTTTAGGGTGACATCTATATTCTGTAAATCTATTCATCTTTACCCACAAAGAGACAGTGGATATGCTTTCTCTGTTCAGGAAAATATCTCTGTGTTCACACAGCACAGGTATTGGTGTCCTTTGGTGACAGATCATGGATTAATCTTTGCAGTGGGAGCAGAACAGCCTCCTGCCCTGTGGGCAGAAGGAGCAGGGCTGTGTCCCTGGAAAGCTCCCGGGCAGTGCCAGTGAGGAGGCAGAGAGGGGCAGCTCCAGGAGGGGTTTCCTGGCTGGTAGAAGAGCCCTTGCTAATCCTGCCAGCCAGAACCTCTGGTGTTTTGGAAAAGGGGAGAGAGCAGCATGTGGGGGAGCAGTTTTCCCTCTGAGAGCAGAAGGACTCGGGCGCTGCGAGGAGCGCTCCCGTCTCCTGTGCTGCTCAGCAGAAGGTGCCTGCTGCACAAAGCCCCTCTTGCAAAGTGCAGAAATATAAAAATCACCATGCCTGAAGCTGATGTAACTCGCTGATAATATCACAGAGCTCTGCTCTATGGTGTGGCAGATCTCTGGTGAGGCTCTAGGATTGCTTTGTGTGCCCTGTGTTGGAGTGTTCTTTTGGTTTTGCTGTGTTGTTGTTTTTCACCTCCTACCACTCCTTTCTGGTTTGTTTGAACTAGTTCAGGATGGTGACAGTTTCTCAGTGCTGTGTGCTCTCAGCTGTGTTAACTTGGAATTTCCCCCAGACTCTGTTGCTATTTATTTTTTTCAGCTAATTTAACCACTCTGCTCCTGGTACCTGAGCTAACATAGCACAAAGTGTGTGGGAAGTGCTGGAAATGGCAATTTGCTGTGCCATGTAGGCACCTTGCTTGCTTTTGTACAGGCTCTTACAGCTGAGACCTCTAAAAGATACCGTATTTTTGCTGGTTTCATACAGGCTGATTAAGATAAAGTCAGGTTGTGTCTTTTTGTACTTTTCTTTGGTCACTAATTTGACTTACTTCTCATTATTACTTCCTTCATACAAAGAAATAAAAAGTGATTGAAATTAATGGCATGTGTAGAGCCATGAGAATATGGTATTAGATTAATGATACTTCAGGGAAAATAGAAAATTTGTTATTGTGAAGTTGTGTACAGTCCTACTCAGAGTGTACTGAAAAGCACAAATGATAAAGCTAATCCCAGCCCAAGGTTTGAAGAAAATGGCTTTTAAAAAAATTATTTTAAGGAATACTGATGTTAATCTCTTCAAGGATTTCATTTAAAAAAAGGTTCATCTCTGGAGCAGATAAGCTCTGGTAGCTGATCCATGAGATTGATGGATGAGGGAAAAAAAGCAACCTCTTGGTTGGGCCACGTACATGCACTAATCTTGGTTAAGATAATTTGTGAAGCTGGAAACCAAAACAACACTGCAGGGCAGAAAATGCTATGACAAAGTATATACCTTTACAGATGATTTTAGTTAAAAGGTGGCTTCCAGAGCTTTTCTGTCACTGCTGTGGGTGCCAGGAATCTTGGGACTCTCTTGGCTCGCTCTGCTCAGCTGGAGCCTTTGCTTTGTTTGCTCTGTGGGGCTGACAAGGGCCCAGAGGAACATCTGTGAGGGAACTGGTGGGATTTCTGGGGCACTGCACCTGCACAGACTTCAAAATTCATCTTAAGCATAATAACCGGCTCAGCCTGTGATTCAGGAAAAAAAACTGTGCTGAACAAGCAGGAGCTTTTGCATTGAACAGGCACCAGAAACTTTATCTTCTGGGGGCAGACTGTGTGATCTTTGCCTGGTTATCTACTCCAGAGGCAGAGAATCCTTGGGCCAGGAAGGTTTCATTTCCCTTCGTTCATTCTCTCATTATGTGGCCTGATTTTTTGCCTGTTTCACCTTTCATGCTCACACAAGGTTAGAGCTTCGAGGATATTTTTTTGCTGTTCCCACAAAAGCTGCTGGATGAGGGAGGTGCAGAATGCAGCTTCATCTACTGCAGCTCCTCAGCTGACCCAAAGTGCTGCAGAGGCACCAGAACTGCAGGGCTGGGTGCCAAATTGGTTTTGTCTGCCTCTCCTCTCCCAGGGCTGAGTTTCAGGAATCCATACACTCATGGTTTTTAAATGACAGACCCTGACCATCCCATCTGTAAGCACGTGGCAGCTCCATTTTGTAAACTGGGTCATAAATGAAGGAGGGAAACTGAGGAACGTTTTTGTTCAGTGTTTGTGGATGTATGACTTGGTGAAAAAGAGCAATAATTAACCCAAATTTCCCTATCTGAAGTTATCTTTGTAACTCCTAGGTGCTGGTCTCTGCAAGGTTTACCCCTTGCCATCAAGGGCTACCTGTTTGGATGGTAACTTGCTCCATTTTCTGAAGGACAGGTAGCTCCTGGAGCTTGGCTTTTCAGAAATGCTGGCACCCAAACCATCCGGAAGCTCATTTGGGATGTGCGATCTTGACAGCTTTGAAAATGAGACTTTTGGGTTGTAAAATGTTGTTCCCAGCCTTTGGAGTTAAGTCCTAGAATGGGTCAGGCTGGAAGGGACCATGGTGGGTCGCTGGTCCCAGCTGCCTGCCCAGAGCCCAGGATTGTGTCTGGATGGCTCTGGAATACCTGCAGCGAGGGACACTCCACACCCTCTCTGGGCAAACTCTTTTTCTCGGTTCCAGAAAAGCAGTTTTTCATTTACTGGTGCTGTGGCAGTGGTAAATAATCAAGTGTTCAGTGCTTTGGTTGGAGTCAAGTGCAGCGGGGCATAAATGAGACCTTAAACCAAACCTGTCCAAAGCTAAAAGCTGAAATACAGTTCCTCCCCCTGCAGATTAATGACACTATAAATTGAAACAAACCTGCAGTGTGCATCCAGGTCAGGGCTTCTTTACTCCTTCTGTCTTCAGTGTGAGCCAAATGCTCTTAAGTTTTTCCATTGCTACTTTGGGAATAGATCAGGCTCTAATTGTCCCTGCAATGAAAAGTTGACCTCTTGACTGCTTATTTTTCTTTTACTGAATTAATTTCTTTTTGTGTTTGAGCAGAGAAGAGACTCTGGAAGCCACTAAAGTTGACTCTGTTAAATAAGGCGAACTGATATTTTAAAATAACAGTGGTGATGCTTCTCTTGCACTGGGTTTTGATGTTCCCTCTAGGAACATTCTGGCACCATCGTGAGTGGAAATCAGTAGAGTCTTCCCATTAACCCCTGACCAAGGTCATACAAAAAATAAATACAAGAGAATATATTAGAAATAAATAGGAATTTTTCATGAAGTTTAATAATAAGGATGAGCTATAGCTTCAGATAATTTTCTTTTATCTGTTCTGTAGCAGCTTGATAGAACTATTGGCTACAAAGAAACTAAAATATTTTTGTCTATTCCAGCCAGCTCTTTTCCAAAACTGAAGCATCCTAGGTTCTTGGGGTTTTTTTGTTGAAACCTGACAGTATGAGCAACTTCTGTGCTAATGCATGTATAGTTTTTATACATGAATAAAATTTTCAGTAATTATAAGTTAGCATTAGAAAACCACTCAAGATTAAATGTTTTATGACATTTCTGACCTCTATTGTGACTGTGTGACATCTTAATACTTTAGGTAATATTGTTTTCATTGAGAATTCCAGGAAGCTCAGACCCATACATGTCTTTTCTGAATTTTTATATCCAAGGAGGATTTAGAGGTCACCCACTTCCTTGGAATGCCTTCTCTTTAGCTAAATGACAAGCATTGTTCTTTGAAAAGAACGGGAGCAGTAATGAGATGCTGCCTTCTTTCCAAAGAAATATGGAGCCTGGAAAGAAACTCTGTGGGGAAACCAAACTCAACCATCTAATATTTTATGAAGAATTATTTTTCCTCCAGGGTTACTATTTCACGTTTTTATTCTAATAGATCTTGTTAAACAATGAGGCAGGTAACTCTGTCCTTACTTTTAATGACTGCTCTCAAAAAAGTGCAGCTGTTCATCAAGTTAACTGCTTAATTATAGTTCCCTAGGCCATTTACAAATATGCCCAGAAACAGTCTATCAGAATAGAGATTAATTGAAGTATTTTTGTTGTCTGGGGAAAATTTGAAGTGATTTTGTTGTCTAGAGAGAGTTTCAGAAAGTTTTCTCACTTTTCCCCTGGTTTTATGAGTGAGCTCACAGGTGAGGTGTCAGGGACTTGTGTTGGGGTTGTCATGTGTGACAGTTTTTTCTCCAGCTCTAGACAGTCTGTCACTGTTTCTAAAACTATACCTTTGTTGAGGAGCTGCTCCAAAGTCTGTGTTTCAGACTTTCAATCAACTCATGGCTGTGTGTTGGCTTCCTGCTGTGACTCAGAGGACCAAAAGAGCTTCCACTTCAGTGATCAGCAGGCTCTGATAATAAGGCAGAATGAAGAGACAGTGATTTTTCTTTGAACACCTAGCAAAAGTTGCTTCATTAAACCATCATCAGCGTAAAAAATTTCTGTTCAAATAGGCAGTGCCTACCTGCTAAGAGGTTGGCATCCTGAAAAACGTTTTATATTTGATGTATATTCTGCTTTTCATCAGCGCCTGTGGGCTTTATGAAGTGTTTATGAACTTCTTTGCTTCTCTCCTTGTGAAAGTGCATTAACCTGCAGGCTGGAGTTCCTCAGTTGTTACATCACATGCCAGTAGCCTTGGAGAAAACTGAAAGAGAACTTAAAAAATATTTTTCTCCTCTTTTGGTAGTGTGTGAAGGTCCTGATCGTGCTCAGGCTCCTGTTTTGCTGAGCAGTGTAAAGCTACATAAAGATAATTTATTTCCCAGATATAATAATAAGATAAATATAAACTTAACAGTAACAGGTGGAGGCAGCAGATTGAGAGAGCACAAGTTAATGATGATGTGGCTATAATTAAAGTATTAGCAGTGGTTGTTTTACAACAGCTGCTTTGTTGTCTGGAACAACCTCTCCAGCTAAAGTAACAATGATATAGGTGAGAATGTAAATTCTAATAAAAAACCCTCCAAAAGGCATTGCCATCTTGTCAGTAATGCCAACTCATCCTACCATTTCTGATTTATAATAATTGCTGGACCTCTTCAAAATCTGGTCCAGAAGACGAATCTTACCACAATTGCATTTAAAGTTGTAGTGAGATTGGGGATTTGTTTTCTTACCCATGTTGCTTTTGGCACGTATTTTCAACAATTTATTTAAAAAAAAATATGCTTGTTCCTTGGAAAGAAATTTTATTAAAGTTTAAAAAATTATTTTAAGAATTTTCCATTCTCAGCCACATTCTTAGAGTCTATAATTTTAAAAATTGATGGAGAAACCAAGGGAGTTCCCATATCTGTGGAACCCTCACAAACAACCTGTGAAGGTGATGCTGAAAGACAGACATGAACTTCATTTCTTGGAAAGCTTGGAGATATGAGGCCTGATGGGGAGGAAAACCAAGCTCAGTAATACAAATATCCCTACAAGGATATTCCAACACCTCAGTTTTGGCTAGAATGAAGAGGGGCTCTTTTCCACTGAAGTAAATCAGCCAAAAAAAGTTAAGTCTGTTGTGGCCATGAAAACAGGAGCAGCTCTGAGGGAAGTTCCCCCTTTGACAGAGACTGGCATCAACTGGATTTTCCTTCTGGTGATGCAAAAGCCACAGTGGTGTTTTAGTTCAGATTTCAAAGGCAGCAGGTGTGGGCAGCTCAGGATGAGGAGCACAGCACACAAGGGAGGTGAGTTCTGTGGTGCTCTTTCACTGCTGTGGTTCTCTCTGAAAATACCTGGTATGAAGTTATGACATATGAAAGGTTTATTGCTGTAGTCCTTGCCCTCACTGAGTTGTGTCTGGGGAGCTGGTACCTTGCCATTAAGAAGGCAAGGGATCTTTCAGTGTGAAAAGCAGAGAATCCTGTAAAAGCTGGGAGTCTGTTCCCACCAGGAGGGAAATGCTTCTGTCCTCAGCCCATGGATTTGTGTGTAATAAATGATTGGCACGAACATTTCAGTGAGTAACTCAAATATTCATCACATCCCATCCTAAAACAGTGACACCACCAGCCTGAGCTCGAGGGGTCTGTCCCTGCCCCTGGCAGGGGTTTGGAATCCTTCAGATTCCTCCCAGCCCCTGGAATCTGTGATCCCATGCTAATTCCTGGAGCAGTGGAGGGCAGGTGGAGCTGTAACATTCCCACTCCTTAGTTTTTGCTCTGCTTCCAAGCAGTGCTGCCACAGGGATGTGCTGGAGGTGAGCTGGAGAAGCTCCTGGCACCAGTTTGAGCCAGCAGAGTCAGCAAGTGCTCATTAATCATCCTGACCTGCTCAGTCCTTGCAACTCTTCTGTGGCTCCCAGTGCTCTGAGCTGCACCTCGTCCCTCTGCTAACAGAATTAAAGAAGCAGCTGTTCACAGAGAACAATTTCCTGGGAGAAGGAGTATGTTAAGTGTTGAATTTTTTTTTCACCACACAGTAGAAAAATAGTGTATTCAGGTCAACAATTCATTGGGAGGAATTTCTTGAAAAGGCAGTCTCCTTGGCTTTGAGTGATGCAGCTTTGCAACCACTACATTCTGCAGTGTAAGCTTGCAAGACCTCAAACGTGTTGTCTTTGCTCAGCACATCACATGTATTAATAATTAAAGTTGGATTTCAAGGGACAACTGGGCTTTGATATGCAACTCCTCTTCCTCCTCCCTCTTCTGTTCATTAGGGACCTTTGGAGTGAGAGAGGAAAAGGGAGAGATTTTCATTCCACTTTTGCTTTGCACAGGGAAAGGGCAGTTTTTGAACTGCAGTAACAAATTTATTTTTTCATTGGTCTTGCTGATTGGATTAGCAATACTGCTGGCTTTATTACCCCTGATTAAAGTCAGGGCACTGGGGATCTGACAAATGAATTCTGTCTGTAGTTCACCCAGCACACACTGCTTAATCCTGTTGATTGCAAGGCTTACCAAAATTGTTTAGTCACAAAGCTGGTTCTGTAAGTCAGCGAGGAGAAAAAAGGTAAATAAAAGATGACTCAGGAGGAAATGTGTTTGCAAATTATATAGACTTATATAAGCTCTACTGAAAGTCCAGAAAATCAGAGTGTTAAAAAGTTAGAGCTCTGGGAAACCTTTCAGTCCTCTGGTCTGTGCCTGTACTGATGCTGGGTTATTTTCTGTGCTGTACATCTTTTAAACATTACAGAAGGGAGATGATGTCTGAGTACTCTGCTCATGAAAATTACTCAGTGGTAAAACAAAAATAAGAGCAGTACATATTTCACTGCTTTCTGTGTTCCTTGGACCTCAGAGCTCCTAAATGTAGAGGAATGATTACATTATTTTCCATCCATAAACATTTTTTCCCCCATAAGACTGAACACAGTAATGGCTCTTTACTAACAGTATTAGTGGTAGAAAAATTAGTGAGCTCCTATTTTTGGTTGTAATTATCTCTGGGGTTTGTGGTTTTCATTGTTCTCTAAATGCCTTGTGTCTGCAGCCCTCAATTTCTGCCACAGTTTTCAGGCTGCAGCCCTGCTTGGCTCCCACCTTGAGCTCTGTCAAGCAGTTAGGCAGAATGTAGCCAGATTTTGGGGTGATCCTTCTGCATTTCCAAGGTTTTTACAGTGCACTGCTCAGCCTGGCCTGCTAGTCCCTGCTCCTGGCTTCTCCTGCTGTTTCACTGCAAGAGAGTCTGGTTTGGTGGAGTTTTGCAGGGTTTTGTTCTGCCAGCCTTTTTGGGAATCTTGAGAAAAGAAAGACAGGTCCAAGCAGGGGTGGAAGAATAAAAGCTGCACCGAGCAGTTGGATGCTGAGAGTGCAAGTTGCACGGCAAGGATGATGTATTCCATGACCTCTTAAGAAAAATCCTAGTCTTAAAATAGCTTGCCAAAGCTTAGAGGGGAGTGATGAGCTTCACCTTAAGAAGTGAAGTTTGGAGTCATTCTGCAGGTGAAGGTCACAACTGGTCATTCCTGCATGGAGTGTTTGTGCTCCTGCAGTGAAAACTGGGAGGTGCAAGTGAGCTTCTAAAGTCTTGGTTGTTGGCCCTGCTCAGGATTGAGAGTTGGCCTGGACTTTGCAGTGTTGCTGCTTAATTCAGTACAGTAACATTGGAAATCTGTTAGAAAACACTAAATTAGCTTTTGACTGTAAATGGAGGTTATATAAATGAGATGTGATAAATCAAAGATCTTTCTTTTTTTTTTTCATAAGGGTGTAATTTGTACTGAATAATCTTGGAATGAGTTTTGTGGATTTGGAAGCCGAATATTACAATTTCAATGTGGCAGAAATATGTTTTTGTGGGAATTAATTCCTGAGTAACAGAATTATGTTTGTCTACTCAGCCTCTCTTCTCTCCAAGGCAGCATCTGGCTTATTCTCCTTCCCAATTTCACATTTGGATAAAGTCCGAATGAGAAAACTCTGGGCTGTGCTGCAGATCCCCAAGTAACTGAGGGAACCCAGTCCTGCTGCAGTCCTTCCCTTGCTCTCTGCTGGAACAGGTCATGGGAGGTCTCTGAGTGCACAGAGGGATGATGTGTTTGTCTCTCTGATCTTCTGACTTTGGGTGAGAAAGGATTCACAGATTCACAGAATTGTTAAGGTTGGCAAAGACATCCAAAAAGCACTGAATCCAACCTTATGTATTTACAGTTTGCTGTGTAGCTTGACCAGATGTGCAGAGCAAAATCCCAGTATGGACCAAAAGTCCAGGAGGGTTTTAAGTGCAGCAGCTTCTCTCGGTGTTTGGATTTGTGTCATTCTGTGGGGACAGGCTCTTCTGGCCCTTGCTGTGTCCTCCCAGGTGAGAGCTGGCAGGAATGAGCTGCCTCTGCTTCCTCAGCAGCTCCTGTCTGCTAAAAATCCTGCAAAAACAAAGCAGGAGAGCTGGGAGCATCTCTGCTCCCACTGAGGTGTGCAGTGGTGTTTTCCCAGCCAGGTTGTTTTCACCACTGCCTTGTTATCCTTTTCCCATTGCCTCTCCCTGTCATGTTTGGGGGCTTGGCTTCTGTATTTTTGTTAATAAATTGAAAATACACAGTGGCATTCAAATCTTGTTAAACGATGTTTGGGTTGCCTCATAAAACAAGATAATTGTGCAATCACAAAATGGTTTAAACATCTGATTTGGATTAGAAACAAAAATGGTGTGTAATTGCTCTCTGAAACTTGTAACTCACATGAAATGGATGTTATCAGGCAGATGTTCTTTTATTCACCAGCACACTTGGAATCTCTGGCTCTTAAGTGCCAGGATAAGTGAAACGTGCTCAATTAGCTCAGTAGGCTGTGGCTAATCCTGCTGCCCTGCCTCTGGGTCCCAGGTACAGCTCTGCAGTGGCTCCTGGCCATCTCCTCAGGCCCTTGATGGTGTCACACCAGTGCACTGAGCCTGGGCTGCAGGACAGAAAAAATGTTAAAAGTTTGGGAGTAACACCTCTTACAACTTCCCCCTGAAAATGGAGGATTTTGTTATAAAATTTCTAAGATGGTGTCGATGTGTAAAACCACTCACACCTTGCTATGGAGTTACTTAGGTGGAAACCCCTCAACAGGACTATCAAGATGTTAAAACCTGAATCCTTTCGGGAGTTAAACTTTAAAACCTAGCTGATTTTTTTGCTGTCCCAAAATTAAAACCACCCATTTTTGTGCATGCTTTCTCTCAGGTTTCAGACCTGTTTGGGTGCTCTGAAGTAAATTAAGCAACATTTCCTGAGAAGGACCACAAACCTCCCAGGTGAATGCCACCTCCTCCACCAATCCCAGAGCAAATTTCAAAGAAACTTTAGCCTTTAAGTAGGATGTGAGGAGGCTGTTGACAGGTCTGAAAGGATCATCCTGATAAAGTACAGTTCCAGCAGTCCTGAATTCTGTCTTCTGAGAGACTCTGAAGTGTTTGGAAGTTCTCAGGACTGTGGGGTAGGAAGTTAAAGATGACTGGAAGAATCTTTGCTAACCAGAGTACCTTTTGGTATTTCTGCTGCGTGTAGGTGGCTTTCCCCTTGTCCTGCTACATGTCTTGTTGTTGCCAGGCCTTCAAGTCTTTCTTTAAGCCCAGGATGAGGCAGAAATTGCTTTTTAAGGTAGTGTGAGCAAAGATTGTGGCTTCCTGCATTGAACAAAGGCCAAACCCTGGATGTAAAAGGATAGTGGTAGGTTTGAAATCCAAAACTTGGTTCTCACTGCCCTTTAATGATGTGTTAACCAGCTAAGACTGGGATGTTTAATTTGGCTGGCTCAATTTCAAATTAGGATTCAAATTAGACTCTTCTCCCACCTCTCTGTTGCTGATTGCTGGCAGATTTTTCCTTCTGTCCTTTTGTCACTAATGTAAGAATAAATTAATATCCTCAAACATAAACTCTTTTTATTGCATAGATGGGACCATATTCTTTCAAGTTCATTTTCTTTGTGGTACCTCAGCTCCTAAAGGCATTGTGCACAAGTCCAAAAAAGGGAAAGGCAGAAGTGATGACTGAGGTTTGCATTACTCATCATTCTGCAGATAAGAGGAGCTGGAGATGCACTGAAACAGCACAAAGGGTGCATGTAGACATCTCTGTCTTCTGCAGAGAAGCTTCCAGGGCTCCAACTTCCTCCAGGAGAACTATAAAATCCTGTTGCTGAATTAATTAATTGCTAGGAAAGGGAAGTTTAGGTCATAAAAGCAAATTAAAACCATAACCACCGTACCACAAAGCACCTTCTAATTTTATCAGAAACACTGATCATACTTGGAAGCATTTATGGGATCATTTTTCAAGTAAAATTATGGCAAACAGAGGAAAGAAGCCAAACTAATTTTAGGAGACTAAAACAACGAGAAGATCCCAAGGTGCAGCATGAGACTGTAAAGGGATTGTAACTTTTGTAGTTGACAGTCTGAGAATCCATGTGCAGTCATCCTGAAATACTGTTAAATTAACTTAAAGTTGCCTCATGACAAAAAATTGATTTTTTTTCCTCCTAATCAGACTTATCTTTCCTCCAGGAGAAAAAAAAAAGCCATTATCATATTTGTTACATTTAAAGTGTGGCTAGGCACCTTGAAATCTAGTCCTTGGATTAAAATGAACTAGGGATGGACACAGGTTTATTTCTGGTCAAAAATTAATTTACCAGGTGAAATTTTGGTGGCTTTTTAGGGCTCTGGTCTGGCTGTGCTGGACAAGTCTGCTGAAAGCAGCTGGGGCTGGGCTGTGCAGGAATGTTGGGCTCCTGGTTCTCATTAACCTGTTAGATCCTGATTTAACAGGATCTCTGACACGGGCAGGCTGGAGATCATGGAAATATGGCATTGCCTTGCAGGACCTGTTTAATTAAAAAAAAAATAGCTTGTGCACTTGTACTGGATTAAAGTGGGGGTTTAACCTTTTTCCAGCAAATGTGGGTTTACCTGGCAGTGAAATTGGGCCAAATCTTAGAAGTGCCCTGTGCGCTGTCACAGCTGCAGGGTGTCTGTCCCTCGGCACCAGGGCTGGGGCTGCTTTGCTTCAACATTCCTCACTGGCAGGAGATGAATTTCCTGGATGTGAAGCTCAGCTCTGGAATCAGGCTGCAAAACAGGAAGGTGGTTATGAATCTGTAGCAGCTGGAGGACTCAGATAATTTTGCAGCTAATTTTTCTGAGGTTTTTAGTTCCTGATTGATTGCCTTAGAAGGAACTTGGAATTAAAGTTTAGTTTAAGCCACTCTGCTGGTTCTTTTAACACATTGTCTTCCTTTGGGGTGGAAGAGGAGCAACTGAATTTGAGCACAGAGCCTGGTGTACTCAAGTTCATGTAAGTTGTTCTGAGGTTTGTGCAGTAAATTGTACAAACATCTCAGTATTTAAAACTCTTTAAAACTCCTCCATCCAGAAGGTGTTTCTAACTTGTTAATAAGAGTAGGAAGAATTCAGGAGGTAATTTTGATAGTCGTGTGTGCTGTGATAAGGGAGTTACACTAATGAGGGCTGACTGAGACTCACTGATCTCAGAAAAGGCAGAATTGGTAATTATTTCATCAGAGAGAGGATGAAACCACTTGGGGGAAGATGGTTGGTGTGGTGAGAGCAGCCTTCATGGGACCACGTTAGAGGGAACTCAGCATCCCTCCTGGAGGGTGGAGGGGGTGAAAATGTGCTCAGTGGGAGAAGGGAAGAACAGCAGCTGGTATTTGCTAAAGTAAATAGTAACAGAAATGAGGTTGTAGGGCCTGGGAGGACTTGAAAGCACAAAGTGTTTTTGGGGTTTCTGACACCTGGGGAGAGCTCTGAATGCACAGAGTGTGCAGGTACCTGGCAGCAGCCAGGGAAGGTGTGGAATTTGAGACTTGACTGCAGGTAAAACAATGAATGAAGTGTTTCAGCAAGGAGGCTTTGAGCAGCACAGGCAAGACTGAAATGAGGGAATGTGTGATGGTGCCAAGGCTCAGCTGAATTCTCCTCCCCTGGGAGCCCAGAGAGGGCTCTCAAACTGCCCCTTTCCTGCTAAAATGGAAAGATTTCTGTTTCCTTGCCTCACGGGAGAACACTGATAGGAAATTAAGAGATTCTAACAAAATAACATAAACCTAGGACTGGAAGAAACTCCTGGGCCACTGACAGAATTTCCAGCTAGAGCGAGCAGATGTGTCTTATTAATCCCTTTATAAATTTGTTAAGCAATTGCTTTTAAAAACTTATGTTCTAGTATTTGTGTCTTCTTTTCAGATCTTGCTGTCATTAAATATTTTTTTCATTGCTGGTAGACCATCTGGCAGTGGACGCAGATTTCTAGTTTTTCTAAGTTTTTCTTCAATTTCTCCTGTTGAGTTTGGGGTTCCTGGTTCAGTACCAGATGTAACTGCAAAGAAATGAAGATTTGAGGGACTAAACCACTACGAATGCTTTTATTATATGACCCATGTGCAAGCAACATTCATTTGAACCACAGATTGAACTTTGACTGTCGAGATGGAAATTTTGCATTTTCATATGTGTTTAGTACAACAAACAGTTCAGAGCACAAAATATGTATAGATCTTGGACTTGTTGTGTCAAGTCCCTGCTTTAATTTTTCAGGAAAAAAAGTCAGATAAATCTGGGAAGGGCAGCAATAGGAGAGATGAATCACAGGATATCAGGTTGGAAGGAGACCTCAAAACCTTGTGGTCCAACCTGTCATGGCAAAAGCAAGTAAAATGCTGTGGTGGTGATCAACAGAAATATCAAATGTGAGCAACTACAACATTAAACAGGAAAGAAGAAAAAGTGATGGAGAACAAGGATGAAATTATGTTTGAAGATGGTATTTTGGTTGCTATGACATTTTGTTTAAAGGACATTCTGCTGTAGGTAAAATGCAAAATATTTTTAAAAATGCAGGCAAAACTCTGGATTTTTTTTGCACAACATTTATGGACATGAGGTCCAGCTTGTTCTTCTGTCTATTTACATGTGACTTAACCACAGCACATCACTTCTGGTTTTCAGAAAGCAGATTTGTGGCATTAATGAAACACCCTTTGGTACTAGCTCACTTTGTTGTATCTTAAATCCAGTCATATTTGTCTATGGATAGAGAAGAGATTAGCTGTGGTAGAAGACCTTAGGTCACATTTTTCCCCTCAATAGGCTTCAGTGCAGTTCTTTCCCATAATTTTCTCTTTCTGGTTCAAGAGGAAGCAGAAATGGCTGTTGGTCTCATCTCATTTCTCACCTTATCTTTTTACTGGCTATTTTATGTAAGTTCATTTTTACTTGGGTTGGTGAAGGTGACGCTCCTCTCTGATGTCATTAATCGTGTGACACTTCTTTTCAACCTTCATTTCTGCAATAAATACCAGAAATGCCAGCTGGAATGTAGGATAAAGTCCTTTTGCTGTCCTTCTGTGTTTGTGTGTTTGTTTTGTGGGGTCTGTAATTATGCTCTCTATTTTCTTTGTTTACAAGGTCAAGGTATGACCCCTGTTTCCACCTTGCCATTCTGGTTGGAATTGCAGCTCCAGCAGTTAAGGTTGATATTAGATATATCTGCTTCCCCTCCAACAGCTCTGAGAGCAGAAGTCAACTGAACACTGATATCAAGTTCTGTTGATGCCACTCTTTCTTCAGGCCACTTTGAGTCGCTCTCCAGATAAACATTTCCATCCCAGTTATTTGTGTGTGATTTCTATCAGCATAGCAAATGTTTGCTTGTATTTGTATTCCATTTTGATACATTTATTTGAGGCAGAATTGACTATTAGTGAAATTCTACACCAAAAATAGGAGTAGTTTTGTGCTTCAGGCTGCATCAGTTTGGTAAGCATCCTGACTGCCACTTGGATTTTAGATCTTCTCATGCAAACTCACTTGCAGACTGACACCAGACTTCCAAGAAAGCCTTGGTGTGAGCCACACTGCCTCCACCCTGGAGCTGTGAGTCGTACAGCTGCGCTGATCCTCTGTATTTACAAAATGATCAATGTGAAAGAAGAGACATCCCTGTGGCAGCTGCTGCTGTTCTGGGTTCCTGGCCAGGACGGCAGCAGAAGAGCACATCAGCATCCTTGGTGCCATACGGCTTGAGACTGTTGCGTCGCACACCATGTGCAAGATGAGAGAGAATAATTTCAGCTGAGTATTTAGGGAAGGCTGCTGGGTATTTTAGGTGCCTCTGTGTCCTCATCCTGACCCTTTCTCTGCAGTGTGTCTACTTAGTTAAATCTTGTCAGCGCAAAGGTTTGTGACGCAAACCCTTCCTTATATTGGATAAATTAGTCTGGTGAGAATATTACTCCAGTGATTGATTTTCTCCCAAGTCTCCTCACCATCTCTCCTTCCTGTTGTGAGCAGGCTTTACATCCTGACATCCTCTTTAAGCGTCTCCACAAATGACTGAATTAACTTTGTGAGTCTTATCTGGTGTTATTGGTGGAGCTGCTTCCTAGTTAAGAACTGCTACTTGATATCAAATGCGCCTTTTTAAATGCAAACAAAACATATTTTCCCAAAATGAAAACAAAGCCTGTTAAGCAAAGACCAGGCACGCAGGGCTTGCCTGGTGTTCAGAAGTTACTTTTTTTTTCCTGCTGTGAACTCCTGTCAAAGCCTAGAATCCATGAAAGTAAAAAACCAGCCTTGATTCACTTCTGGTGCCCTTGGGGAATATAGATGGCAAAAAGATTTAAAATTCTGATCCAGCTGCTTCAGAAACATGGCACCCGAGATAAATTATTTTCACTCCACAGCAGCAGGCAAAGTTCTACACAGAAGTTATTCCTTTTGAACTTGTGAGGGGTGTGCAACCCGAGTGTCTGGAGCCACTGGCACCGGGCAAACGCCGAATTCCGCGCTGTCGCCTTCCTGGCTCGGGCTCGTCCCAGCAGCTGCCTCTCCTCTGCTATTGATCACTTGGCTGGAAAATGAGAAGATAATTAACAGGCTGAAATTTAATAGGGCATTGTTTAAAAAACAAGGCAAGGGCCTAGATGGAAAGGATTCCTGGTGGAAATCACCTGGAGATTGCATGTTTCACTTAACGGCAGATTTGCCTCATAAATCTTAACAGTTCTGCTCCGTATTGAGTGAATTTAGTGTCAGCAAATTTTAAAACTCTGTCTAAAGTGTCTAATGAATTTATAAGCCACTAGAGAAGATAGGATGCTTTGCTTGCAGCGTGGAGCTTAATTTGATATTCAAGGTCAGCACATCAAACTTCTTAATCAGGACCATAATGAGGAGAACATTCCTGCTGGAGCGAAGGAGCAGGAAATAGGATCAGTGCAAAAAGGAGCATTTACACAGCTGATTAACATGTTCTTGTTTTAGTCTCCTGTCAAAGCAGTACCAAAATTCTTATATGCTCTTCCATTTAACTGGTGCATTAAAATGTAAAAAAAAGTTTCCAAGGGATTGGTAAATGGCTCTGAAACTACACCGTCCCATTTTATTAGCAAGGTGACAGTGTTCTGGTGCCCTGCATTTCAAATGGAAAATCTGAAGCCTTCCAGTTTTTATGCATTAAATGCTCTCTTAAATTGGGCTGCAGTAGAAGTGGAGCACGAGGAAGGAACTTTGAGGAAAGCTCTGCAAAGGAGCTGGGAACTGCTTTGGGGAATTAGTGAAGGTATTCTGTTTGTATTAGCAAATGAAGATAAGAACTCCTCAGTTCTTTTGCAGCAGAGTTAAAATCTCAGTCCTTGGGGTGCTCTTTTCTATTAAAAAAACAGTCTGATGCTTTAATAATTTTATTTGTACAGCTGATAACAGGAATTGCTTGTGTCTTCACAAGATGATGTCCGAGGGTTGAAGAATAGTGTTCAAGAATAGCTGCTTTCTCTGAGTGCTTCAGGCATTTGACCTTCACTTTGCCCTTCAGCTGGGTGTTTTTGGCTCTCCATCTGCAGACAACACAGGCGGAATGTCCAAAATTATTTCAGGCTGAGATACTGTCAATATGTCATCAGCTACAGCCCTACTGGGGAGTTTTAAAATTCCTTCCAACACATAATGGATATATCTGTTTAAACACTTCTTAAAATTCTGAGGAGACAGACAAATCCGGCAGAAAATCAATAGGGTGTTGCTAGTGGCTCTATTATTTATTAATTTCAGCACCATCCAGGACTGCTAGGGGAATACCAAAGGCCAGGAAGTTTTTGTTTTTTTTTTAGTATATTATGAAGATAATATCTTTTGGGGGTGGGAGGATAATTTGAAAGTCTTTTATGAGATAAATATCTCCAGAGGGTCCATCAACTCATCTCCATTCCTTTTGAAGTCTGGGGTTCATTTTCGAGTAAAACCTGGGTATATAGACTAATATTTGCATGGATTTCTGTACAGTTACTTTTCTTCACAGTGTTTTATTTTCTCTGAAATTAGAATATGTAACCTTTGGTATGATCCTTGTGTCCATGATGTTCTGTAATCTTTCTAGGAAATGAAGTGAAAAGTCTGGTATATAGAAATACTTCCTTTCCCTCACTGGGCTATCTGGTGTGCCTTATAAATAAAGATTTAAGAAAAGCTGCTGCAGTAAGTATATTTATATTGACAATAAATCTATTTTATCACAGTACAAGCCATTATTGCTCATCGTGGGTGTCCACCATAAATTGGCAATAGCTCAGGGCAGCTTCTCAATGGTAAATTGTGATTATGAAGGTATTAAAGCCAGGCACTCTACTCAGAGTAAGTAGGTAGTGATGACTCCATCTGACTTGCAGATCTACTTCCTGAAGGTATTTATGGTCCAATCTGCTGATGGAAGAAGATGAAATAGGTTCTGTTTGCTGACTAGCTCCTGGAAATGGAGCTTTTCTCAGGGCTAAGCAAATCCACCCATCCTTGGGAAAGCTCTGAGAGCAGGATCTTTCAAGGCCAGTAATATATTCAGCATAAAATAGAAAATTGATAATGCTTTTATCAAAATGAAATTGTTATGCTGTTGAAAACCAGCGTGGGGAAGCCAATAAACTGATCAAGATAAACCTAAAGATCTCCTGGGAATGGGACAATGTCTTGGACCATTCAAAAAAGTACTGGTAGGAGGGAAGTGTATTCCTTTGCTACAGAAATGTACCATTGTTGGGGAAAATGTGGCAGGTTTTGTGTTTTTATCTTTCTTTGTCAAAAGTAAACTGCAAATCTGAATTCTGTGCAGCGCCTGGTCAGCGGTACACAAAGCTAGAAAGTGAAACTAAGTCTGGAGCTAAAAACTGGTTCTTTTGATGCATTCCTGGAACCATGCTGAGGTAGGGTGCAATGGCATTTTCAGGACCATGGTGGCCAACTGGCAGTGCCCATCTGGGGGGAATTTAGGGCAGCTGGATCACTTAAAATTCTGGGGAGACAGACAAGTCTGGCAGAAGAGCAATAGGGTGTTGCTAGTGGCTCTATTATTTATTAATTTCAGCACCATCCAGGACTGCCGCGTGAATACCAAAGGCCAGGATTTTGGGTAACCTGCTCCAATTTTTTGCTGCTGTGGTCCAGCCATGCCACGTTAACTCCTTACATATTTTTATTTTCAGACTACTGTTGTTTTTTCATTTCATTCTCCTGCTTTTCCTGTTCCACAATCAAGTGAGCCTCTTGGAGTCCCTTTCCTGGTCACCACCCTGTTCCCTGCTCCAGCCTGCAGCAGCTTTCTGAGCCTCCTCCCAGCTGTGAGAGGGTTTCCCACAACTCCAAACTTCCTGCACAACTCCAAACTTCCTCCTCCCTGGTTAAATGGAGCAAGGGAAGAGCCCAGATGGCTGAAATGAGCTCCAGCTGAATGGACATGGCTGCTGTTCACCCCCAAGACATGGGATTCCCTCAGCCTCTGCCCAAATTTAAGTTAGTGGTAGGTGCCTGTTGGTCCTCACAGAGTGGTGATTATTTATTACACTGAATTTCTGAAATGGTTCTCTGGGAGATTTGCAGTGAGGGGAGGGCAGAGTATCAGCTTTCCCAGCGAGTTCCACATCCCTGGAACCAGCAGGGATTCAGAACTCGGGGTTCATTCTCACCCTGTGGCAGGAGCAGAAGTGGGAACCTCCTCTTTAGCAGAAATAAGGTTGTTAACTAATTGTTTCTAAGACTGGAATTATCCTCCTGTAGCCATCTTAGAACCTTTGTCACACACAATTCTTTTTATTGAGATTAAAACAACTTTCTAGAAAGCTTTTTCTGTCATTATAACAGACTGAAATATTTTATAGTAAAGCCATACCACAAATTTTTAACACTGCAGTTTAGAAAAAAAAATTCTTAAGAGGATTTTATATTGTATTATTTGAATATTATTTCATTCCTGTTGTTGGGAATGTGCCGTTCCCATTTTGGCTTCCATGCTTGATCTGTTATTTGTAAGTATAAATTCTGTTTGGACAGTTTTATGTACATTGTAGGTTCTGTGACTTAAAATATAGAAATAGTTCAAACCATCTAAAACTAGTGGAATCTGATCCTGAACTGTGGAGTCAAAGTCAACAGTAAAAGTGGTTTTATTCTCATTTGAAATAAGAACATAAAAAGCACACGTGATAGTAGTTTTTAGAACCATCTTTGGGGTTTGAATCTCAGAGTTGTTTTCTTGTATAATGAATCTAAGTACTTTGCTATCTGTTCTTGTGTTTGTATACATAAAATCCCCTTTAAATCATGAATGGATTAGGTCAAGTTCAGTCAAGGAAGAATCTTGTCCAAACACAGTAAATCATGAAGTCACACATGAAAAATAAGCTTTAATCCACTTAGCAGGTTCACTGTACAAAAGCTGTGAACCATTTTATGCACTGAGTGATGGGGCGTGGATGTGGGACTCCTGTGGGAAATTTGAGTGGGTATTGGGGAGAAGTTATGTGCTGCAAAGGCAGGAAATCTCGTTCTTGTATTTCTTTCTGGTTTTAACAGTAATATGCATTTTTTTTGGTTTTTTTGTGGTTTTCGTTTTTTATTAGTTTTATAGGTGGATTGCCAAGTGGACTGTGGAGCTGTCTAAGTCTAGTGCAGCTTATTGTTTCATTTGGAATTCCAATTTGTAGTAGAAAGTAATTCCTTAATGTCAGATTTGAATTAGCACATTTTTCTGTAATATATTTCAACATGCAAATGTTGTATTCTAGTTTATGGTATCAGAATACCTGCTAAATACACTTTTATCTTCCCCTTCACTAGAAAAGTCATTGTTACCTGAAATATATTACTTTTGTTGGAGACAGATATTTTTCATTTTCAATAATTTATTACATATAAATCTTTGCTTATAACTTCATGAAGCCTTCAGGCTGGAGGCATTGTTGAAGAAGAGTTATAGAAGGCAATAATTTTTTATATGTTCCTAATAAATGGAACTGGGCCAGGTAAGGGTATAAAAAAGTCAATCTGCAAGAAGCAGAGATGTGAAGGCAGTGGATTGCATTTGTGTTCTCATCTGAATAAGGAGTAGTGCAAATGCTACAGAGAGATCAAGTGAGGTTTGTTGTGCAGGTGGGTACATAAAAAACTCAGTGGAAGGAGAATTCTTATTCTGGGAGAGTTATTTCTTTCTTCCAAGGAGCCCACAAAGGGGTGTGTGTCAGCTGGTTGTGCCCAGTGCAGTTTGGTTTTCTTGGGTTCCAGATCCAGGACAACCTCCTAGATCTAAGTTTGCAGCTGAATTGTGGATGTCATTTTTCACCAAATGCACTTGAAATTATACATTATACTCTTGGCTGTATGAGGCTGATTTTCCTCATACAAACCCATGCACAGGGACAGTTCTCATGTCCAACCTCACCATGGGATGCTAGTGCCACCATTCAACCTGAACAGTTACTGCTCAGGGACAGAGCAGCCAGGATTACATATATATAATTATATATATAATTATAATATAAATTCGATTCAATTCTAATCTATATTATATTTGGAATTCTATATCTGTGTATTAAATAGCCCAAGGAGAACAACAAAACCTCCCCTCTCAGGACTTCTCCCCCTGCAGTACAGGCATCTTCTTGGCTGCTTCTCCCATCACTTATTATCCTAAAAAAATTGCAGGTGTACTCTGACAGCACCTTGGTGCTTTCAGAGCAGCAGGTGAGAGCCTGCAGTGCCTGTGCAGCTGTGTCAGATGTAAATCAGCATCCTAGGGAGTGCACAAACTCACCTGAAGCCTGGTGCTGCTGTGGATATCCTGTGGGATGGCACAAGGCAGTGCCTTCCCATTCCTGCCTGACCTGGGGAGGAGACTCAGCTCCTGTAAATCCTCCTGGCTGCATTGGTCAGGGTTCTCTCACTGTGTTGGCAGCACTTGAGGACATGTCCCTGCTGCTCCCACTGTGTCACTGTGTGACTGTCCCAGTTGTGCCTCCTGTGGTTCACTGGCAGCTTCTGCTTGGCACCTGCACAGCAGCAGAAACCCTGGTTTGCTTTTAATGGGAACACAGAGTTGAAAAATTCAGAACTCTTAACTAGTGGAAATGATGGTTTTCAGGTTATTGGATACCCTGAGAAATAGTTTGTTTGTGTTTGTGCTAAAGAGGGCGAGCATCAGGGTCAGCCTTGGCACAGACACAACTGGGAGCTGCGGGAGAGTTCAAGGCTCCTGGTGTTCAGGTATGGAAACAACACAGGAAAAAAAATGAAAATAAAACTCCATCTGGATTATTTTTTAGGGGAAAAAAAATTACTAACTCTTCCAAATCTAACAACTCTGAGACAGAAGCAGGGTGAGGAGGAATGTGACCTTCCCCAGTGTGGGGATGCCTCACCCCTCCCCAAGTCAGGGCTTTGCTGTTGGGAGCAATGCTCAGTCTGAGACACTACCTGAAGAGAAAGATTAATGTGTCAGTGCTGGCTTAAGTTGTCAAGCACGTAATATTTCTTTTTTTACTAAAAAAGTAATTACTAGTGAAGTAAAGGATGGGTTTAGGCATCCAGAGGTTTGAACTGACATATGAAGTATTTGGTGCTACTATTCTGAGAGGTGATTTATCCTGATGGGTCCAGAAGGCTGGGGCAATGAAAATATTTCTGGTTACTTTTACTGCTTGCCATGCATAAAATCCCTGAAAGGGAAGAATCTGAACCATCCTGAAGAGCAATACTGGAAAGAAACCCAGGATGTGTGGTTCCTTGCAGTTGGTATTCATCATCTCACTCTCATTGTTTTCTTTCTGTTACCTGGAAAATTCCAGTGTACTATGAATAATATTTACTGCTAAAACACCCCAACACTTTCACTGTGTTTTTAAAACTCCAAGCTGCAGACCTGTAAATGAAGTGAAGGCAAGATTATTTGGCTGATTACCCATTTCCCCAATGATAGGTTTCCTTGTTGCGTGTGAAAACTAAATGATGATGTTTAAGTCACGACTGCACCTTGGCAGCCCTTGAATTTGGATGTGCAGAGCTTTCCTGGAGGTAATATCAGAGCCTCGTAGCACAGAGCAGTAATTGATGGGACTGATCTGCCAGTGAACCCTGCAAGGTGGAAGGAGAATAGCAATGACTTGCAGGAGCTGCAGTAATGAGCCAGGCTGTGCTTTACTCTGCTTTTCTAGGTGGGTGCAGCTGCAGGTTGCACAGACCAGCTCTGTGCTGCACACCAAAGGGCATCCTCATCTAACCCCAGAATTTTAGTTTTCATTCATTTTAAATAGATCTATAAACTGGGAGATTTTGTGGGTGGTGTAATTTCTCTTGTATATACATTGTGCTAAAAAGGGATATTTTTTTCTTTTCATAAATCTTCCTTCTGAGCAAAATCCCTGTGGTGTTTGGAGTGTTGCTTTTGTGTTGTTTCATACGAAGTGACAGGATGGTTTCTTGTATGTAACAAAACAGGTTGCTTAACTTAGGAATTTAAAAGAAAGAGTTTCCTTCTGCCATAAACAGTCCTTAAACTAATTAAGTATAATCTATTATGTATGGTTTAATATTAATACACTTATTGATGAATTTGGCCATAGTATTTCATCTACTGAAAGAACTCTCTGCAAACCGCTGGCTTCAAACAAGGGCTGCAAAATGTCAGACTCACATTCTCTTATTTTATTCCCTGGCCAATATATTTCAGATTTCAAATTCATGCTTTTGCTTACTTCTTGCTATAAAACACTTCACTTAAAAAGCTTTTCTCCTTGGCAGTCACTGCTGAGGTGCTTGTGATGCTCAGGAGGTGCCTCCAGCACCTGGGCAGTGCTGATGTTTGGTTTGTGGTGTCAGTCTGGTGAATGTGGAGCTGTGCTGGGATATTGCAGAAGAACCACCAAGTCTCATAGGCAACGTTGAATGAGATGTTTTCTCATGGCTTTTTCAGTTCTTAGCAGTGAAGGTGCATGTGGAAGTGTGATGTGAAGGCAGAAAATTGAGCGGGATTGATGATATTGGTAACAGTTAAACTGAACCAGCCCATGTCTCTGTGTGTTTTTTAACACACCAAGGATGCCTTGCACAGAGATTTGGCAATTTGGGAAAAGTAGATGTTTAATCCTTCATTTCCTTGGTTTTTCCCTGTTCTCTGCATGCAGCTCCAGCCCTGGCAGCACTAAGTTTGAATTTGTTTGTTAGAGTTAAGGTAGTTAAGGAAGTTAAGGAGGTTTGTGTTGCTGAAGATCAATGGCAGCACTTCCATTGACTTCCACAGGGTGGGAAAACAGCACCCAGGAATCAGGGGTGGGGGAAGGAGTGATGGGCCATTACTGTTTGGATCTGAGGAGAGGTGGGAGTTAAAAGGGTCATGAAGTTTATGCATTATTGACAGAATACCCATAATGACTCCTTAGGAGCTATTACACAGTGATATGTGAAGGCCTTAGTTGGGGATGGTTTAATTTATGAATCATTTCTCTGATGGATTGCCTGCTCTGTCAGCCTGGCTGCTGCACTAACTCGGAGTTCTTAATTCATTATGGAAGATTTTATGCAAAGTAATTGCTGTACAACACCACTCTTCAGAATGAAATAATGTGGCTGCTTTTCCCCTCCCTCCTGCTGGTGAAAGCTTTAGTTCACATTCTGAGCAATGCCCCATTTGTGGAGCATCATCTGGAAAAGCTTTGCAAGGGAGCAGCTCTGCTGAAGAAAGGAGTTCCTGAAATGCCCCATGTTTTTGCACTTACAGGTCTAATCTTTCAGGTTTCAGCTTCACTTCTGTCTAATGAAGTCTCATGTTAATTCTGGCAGAGGGAACATATTGAAATTCTTCCTTCACAAATCCTCCAGAGGAATTCAGAACTTGGTTCTGAAATATCAGGGGTGAAATTTAAAAAGGTCTTTTTATTATTTTGGTGGTTTTCCTGTGCAGTCTTGAATGCAGCTCATAATCTTCCTCTGCCTTTCTCTTCTTACTGCAACACAAAATTGCCCCTGTGTCCTTCTTTTAGAGAAAGTGAAAAATTACTTTTTCAAGCAGCACAAAATGAGGGAACTCAGTTTTACAGTGTGTGAAGAACCAAAAAAGTACAAATGAGTTTTGAAAAATTAGACAAATTCCGTTCCCATCTGCAATGCTTGAATTGTGTGGCCCAGATGCAAGTTTTGTCTTGGGAAATCTAAAATGAATAGAATAGAAGAAAAGAATCTCAGAGTTTAGAAGGATGGAGCACCCCTCCTACAATAAAAGGCTGGGAGAATTGAGGTGCCTGGAAAAGAAAAGCTTTGGAGTGACCCAGTTTTTTGGAGTGACCCAAATGTGGCCTTCCAGTACCTGAAGGGAGTACAGTAATGGTGGAGAGACTTTTACAAGGGCCTGGTGTGACAGGGAATGGCTTCAGAATGAAGGAGGGCAGGGTTAAATGGGATATTGGGGAGAAATGCTTGCCTGTGAGGCTCTGGGAGAGGGTGCCCAGAGAAGCTGTGGCTGCCCTGGAAGTGTCCAAGGCCAGGCTGAATGGGGTTTGGATCACCCTGGGATAAATGGTGATCCATTATCCCAGAGCCTGTGGCAGGGGGTGGCACTGGATGGGCTTTGAGGTCCCTTCAAACCCAAACTATTTAATGCTTTTATAACTCTTCCTTTCCCTGCTGATGTGCTGATCTCCCAGCCATCAGCCAGGCAGGACATTTCCCAGTGCTGACAGCCAGGATGCTGACCCAGGCCAGGCTGTGACCAAGGACACCCTGGGGACCCTCCTTGCTCTCCTGGTTCCCCTTCCCAGCAGGGACTGCCTTTCCTGGAGGGCAGGGCAGCAGGGCCAGGTTAAACTCCTGTTCTCCAAGGCCTGAGGAGCTCATCTTCCACACACAGTGCAGGTATGTTGCAGTCAGCCCCAGAACAGAGGCTTGTTAGGATGGTACATGCTTAATTTATTCTGCTCCTCAGGGTGTGAGTGGCGAGTCATTACTGAGCCAGAGCACAAACACAGAAATCCAAGGCATGGTTTTGATAGTTATTTTAAAAATCTTAATTCCTTCATTCTGCTTTTCTAATTCAAAGCAGAGATGGAACTGTACTATATTCTTCTGGGAAACACAAAAATGGATTCCTCTGGGGGAAAAAATTCAAATTTGAATATAAAAATAACTCGAGTGATCCTTTTTCTTTCCATTAATATGTCCTATTTTTGAAGTCTAGAGATGAAATCTTGTAAGGATTTTTTTTTTTTCCTCTCCTTTCAAATAAATGGATGAATAACTAAAAAGTGCAGTCCCAGAAATCTTGTAAGAGGGTACAAGCTCTTCTGCCTTGGACAAGATTGATGAGGTTAGCCTGACTGGCAAGTGTGCAGTTTACATGCTAATAGCAAGTAGGTTGTCTTGCAGGGAGAAAATGCATTGCAAAGTAAGTGTGGAATGTTTATTAGTCCCAGTAAAGTGCAAGGGAGACAGTACAGATGATGTAAGAGGAATGCTGTGCAGGAAATATCGGCCACAAGATCAGGCATGTGTGTTTCTTGGCCAAAACCCCTTTGTTTTATAAGGAGTGGGTGCAGACAGACATCACCCTCATCATCCTCACCCCACGCTGGCCCCACGGGGCGCAGACTCTGCCCGAGCAGCCCCATGGCTCCAGAAATCAAGGGTGGGTGAGACCTCGTGAGCAGACTCGAAGGCGACCCATACTTGGTTTCAGGGGCTGTGGGCGCGCGTCTCCGCCGTGCCCCAGAGCCCAGCCAGGAATTCTGCTCCTCCCTGCCCCTGCAAAGCCTGGGATCAGGAAAGGCTGACTGGAGAGTGGTGAGAGCCTTCTGCATCTCCATACCAGCTTTGGTTGTGTTGGTTGGTGAGGGTTTGAAATCTCACCGTCCTTTTCATCATAGAAATTGTGAATTTAAAGGGAGATTTTAAGGCATGGTGGCTGTGAACAAAATGAAATTTATCCTATCCTTATGCTTCACAGATGGTACTTTTTTTGTGGAAAGCACCTTGGTGTCATTGGCTGCAGTTTCTTTGTTTCCTTCTCCATACATACATACTGCTTACTAAAATCAAAATGTAATGAATTTATATCACTGTAATTTTAGGATGTGGAAGGGGATCATGGAGTTTTTTTTAATGCTGTACCTACTTTCCCCAGAATTTTCTTCAAGAAGAAAATTCAGTTAGTTTTCCTTTTGAGAATGTTGGTTTTATGCAAGAAACTCATCAAAAATATCCTGTAGTAATGACTGGTTGTCCTATCCTTCCAGTACCCAAATTTAATTTTTTAAGATTGGACAAACCATTTAACTTTTCATTCAGCACAGCCAAAGATTTACTCACATTCCCATTTGCCAAATTAGAATGGAAATTTCCAACAAATTCGTGTGGTGTTATCAACTGCAAATAAACCAAAGGAAAAGCTGGCAGGAAGTAGGAGGAGTCTGTGCTGCCTGGTATTGAAAAGGGTTATTTTTCCAGTGAATGTGGTTCTTATCCTTGTTAACATTTCTCCTGGTTGTGGATCTGATCATATTTGCCTGTGCAGGTGTGGCTCTCTGCATTATTCCAGTATATCTTGGGTTTTGAGTCCCTTGAACAAGGTGACAAACGTGGTGGATCAAGGAATCAGCACCTTGCTAGAGAAAATCCACTCCATGTCTTCGGGTTTTGGTTTTGCCTCTGGGTACAGACAGAAAAATATAAATCAAGGAAGGATGGACAAATAAAAGATCTCTTACATGATCAGTTGTTGACAATAATCTCAAGCAAAGCAAGCCACCTGCTCTAAATATTCTCCAAAATTCACTATCAGTGGCTTTCCTAGCTCAAACACTTAGAAAACAGAGAAATGAGGAAAGCCTTAAATTGATACTTCACTATAGAAACAGAAAGCTCAAAAACTGGAAGACTCTAGTGAGAGTTAAAAAAAAAATAAAGAAATAAAATCACATCCCTGCATGCCATTTATCCACATCCTTCCTCCTTTGCATACTGGCAATCAAAATTACCTGCTCCCCAATTCTCTGAATAGGCTTTTCCAGACTCTTCCTTTTATTTATTTCTTTTTTAATTGCTCTATTTCCTTCTGGCATGTAACAGAGTATGTTGACTTTTTTCTTACCTCATACTTGAAGTGTAATAGTTTCCGGAGACATGCTTTTCTAGAAATACAAAATTTTGGGTAGTATATTTTTAAAGCTGATTTACTGTTTTTCTTTTATTAGCTTAAGGGTTAGAAGCTTTGGACAGATATTAAAGTGTTTGATCTTATTCTTTTTTTTCCCTGTGAAGATGACAGTTCATGGCAATCAGTGAGCTTTATCTTTCTGGGTTTTCTGTAAAATAAGTATCTCTTTTTGTGAAAATACAGTTTCATATTTTAAACAGGGGCCATTTCAGAAAAGGCCATACTTAAAAAAGTTTTGAAACAATGGTAATGATGAAAGATAATCCTTAAAAAAATAATCTAAACTTCATTCCTTTTTCTAAGTGCAGATTTTACAATTTGTAAGAAGAGAGACAATGTAATATCTGGGATTTGTAAATCAAAGCAGGAGGTCAGGCATGCTCAGAATTTTGAATGGATGTTGGTCATGGAGAGGGCTCATAAGGAAGGAAAATATTCTTGTTTGCAGAGTTTGCATTCTGCTTTTGGCTGTTGACAGAGCACACCCCTGCTGCACAGCTCACGGAGGTTTCATGTTGGGGTGCAGCTTTGGAGACCCCAGAGCTGCTCCCAAACCTGGCACTGCCCCACAACAGCCACAGGGCAGGAGCTGCAGGGAGAGCCTGGACAGTCCCAGCTGAGCATCTGAAAGTTCACTGCTTCAAATTCAGCAAGGGAAAACTGCTCTTTTTCTACTTAAAAATCAATTTTCCTCCAGTTCCCTGCTTTGCCTCAGCACTGTCTGCTGAGAGAGCCTCTGCTGGGGCTTGTCCCATGACTGTCTTGAGCTTTCTTGTTATGTTCTGTTGTAACTGGAACATTTCTTTGCTTATCTATTGATCCCTTTTTCTCCCTCTTTTACACTTTCTTGGTTTTTTGTTTGTTTGTGCTCAGCCCTCCCTGAGTGGCTGCTGTTCTTGTTACCCCTCACCCAGGATGGAAGGACCAGAGCTGTTGGTATCTAAGGAATCTAAGGAGCATGGTTAATCTGGGACACGTCTAAAAGTGTCAGAGGCATTACTCTCTTTTAAAAGATTTTGACTGTGCTGGAGAATTATTTGTAGGAATTAATCCCATTCCCTTTTCCCAGTGAAAGGGGGGAGAATCTCTGTCTTGCCTCTTTGGAAAGCATTTAACCATTCAATTAGCAAGTTCATCTGGAAGCATGTGAAAAAAAGACACAGGAATCCTCCTGGGCATGCTGTATGAATACCAATGTATTAATTAAAATCCACCTAAACATGTCAGTATTGTGCAGTTAGAGTCATATCTTTTATATCATAAAGTCCTACTGTACACAGACAGCGTTAGGTGTTTATCTTTCAAAAAGCGCTTTATTTCTGGGATATGTGTGTAAAATCCTGGAAGGCTCCTGGGTTTATAGAAATGTCTCATTACTGCAGAGAGCCCTGTTGTCATTGCAGCAGGGAGATCTGCTGGGGTGCCCCACACTGGGCCCTGGAAAGGCAAAGTCTGTTTGGGTTTGTCCCTCTGGGCTCCCTCCTTTGTTTAAACTGAGAAACAACACAATGTAAACATGCGGCTGAAATAGCCAAACCCAAGTGTAATCTATTAATTTTGTTGCTTTGGGCTTAGATTTTTTGACATGCTCTGGAGTGGATGTTCCCAGGCTCCTCGGGCTTTGTTCTGAATCAGCAAATCTGCCCCTTTCTGCTCCCTCCCTGCAATGATCTGTTCCACCAGGCTCAGGTCTTGTTGTCACCTTATCTGCCTCCCCTCCACTTTCTCTTACTTTCTCCTGTTCTTTTTAATTATCCTCCATTTTTCTCTAGAGAACTTCCTACTCAGCTTCTAAAAAATTGCTATTTTGGGACCCCAAATCCATGTGAACTTACAGCTAGAACAGATGCTCGTGCTTTGGAGCCCATATTTCCCCTGACCACCATTATGAAAAAGACTAGAAAAGACTAAAACCCAGGATTTCCTTGCTGGCTAGTGGCAGGAATCCAGGAGAAGGATTTTTGGGGGGAAAATCAGCAGCTACTGCAAGGCTCATGCTAAATTCCAAGGGTGGGAGACCTCACATAATACTCTCAGTTGTGGCTTACAGTAAGTAGGAGTGTGTAATTTAGGGTGAAATTGGGTGCTGTGCTGGAAAATATTTAAAACATGCTGGATTTTATATTAATTTAATATTGATGTATGCTGAAGGTGTTTAAAAGATGTACGGACCCAGCACGTAGGGACGTGGTTTAGAGGTGGATAGTGCTGGGTTTAAAGGTTGGACTTGATCAACTGAGAGCTCTTTTCCAGCCCAAAAAGTGATGATTCTGTGGAAATCCAGTGAACCCTGTGGGCAGGAGCATCAGTGCACCAGGACACACATTCAGCCCCCAGTGCCTGTGACCAGAGCCACATCCCTGTGCTCCTTTGTCCCTTTGGTGCAGGACAGGGAGCAGGGCACAGACACAGGTGTTTCCCCTGTCGAGGATGGTGCTGCCTTGTCATTCTCCCTTTAAGCCCTCTGTGCCTCCTGTGTTGCTTTATAAAGTTCATAAAGTTTCCCCGTTCCATTTGCTGTTGCTAGGTGCTGGATTTTTTTTTTTTCCATTGTGCTTGTTATGAAGAAGCCTTCAGCAGGCTAAGAATATTTTATAAGGTTAGAAAATGGTGTTAAATGTTAATTAGCAGTTGCATAATCCCAGGTGGCATCCTTTCACATGCACTCGTCAATTTTTAATGAGTGTCACTCGTGCACATCAAACTCAAAATTAGCTTTCTTTCCCAAGTACTCTGTTTGATTTTCACACTCACTTCCCCTCCCCTTCTCCTTTGATGTTACTGACACAATATATCATGCTGGCATTTGCTTTGGTTTCATCTCCAATGCATATTGTCATGTAGCTAGTTAGTTATCTGCAACAGAGACACACACTCCTACCCGCAGGAGCGCCCTTCAGAGAGGCACAGGATGAAGCCTGACTTTTATTTTTCCCTTCTTAGGCATTGCCTCTTGTAGCTGCAATAAGGAAAACCTGATGCTGAGGCATTTTAGGTTTTGATCTGAGAATTCTGAGTGCTGGAGCTGCTCTCTGAGCTTAGCTGGAGGTGCCCCTCACTGATCCGCATTACATCTGGGGGTAGTTCATCCAAATTAAAATTTGGAGCAAAAATCTCTGCGTACCCTGGAAATTTATCACCAGCTAAACACTAAAAAGTGTTGTACTTCCGTATATCTGCCAACTGGTAGGACAATGCCCCACTTTGTCTGTGCATTGTGCTGCTATAAAAGTGTGGCTGCTCAGAGGTGGAAAGGAGATTTTTACCACCCAAACCACCACCAGCCCAGCACAGGAATGCCCTCAGTGGGCTGGTTTGGTTTCTCAAAGGTGTCAGGAGTGGCAGTGCCCCAGCCCAGTGCTGGTTTGCAGGGTGGCTGTGTTTGCAGGTGAAATAACCTGGTTATTGCTGAGCAAGCTGGGCAGTGCTGCCCAAACAGCTGGGGAGGGAGGAGGTGCTCGCCTGGTGATGGGTGCAGATCAAAGGCAGCCAGGCTGAGCTGACCCCAGCTCCTCTGGACTCCATCTCTGGGATTTCTCACTGGAGCAGAGCTGGAAACTCAAATCTGTTCAGTGGTTTCACTGTAAATAATGGGCCAGCAGAACAGAAGCCCAGATAACTGAATTTTCACTGCTGATCATTTCCATTAGTCTTCTTGCTTGTTAAAAGCAAAAATTCCATCCCCCTCCCCTTCCCCCAACAGCACAGCTTGGCCCTTCGCTTCTGATTTGATCATGGAAGTAATTTCACTTTGGTCTGCATTTTGCTTTGATTTTTATTTGTTAAGGAAAGAGTTCTTCTAAGCATTGGGATGATTTTGTTTTGTTAAATGGAGTTGTTAGCTCACTTGGCAGGAGGCTCTGTACAGACTTTGCTTTGATTTCCCCTAAGAATACCATGTGTTTGTAAAATATTGGCTTCTTGACACCATAGTGCCAATGACCTCTCTTTCCAATGAACAAACTCAGCTTCAAATTATTTTTATTAATCAAGATTTTATCTCTTACCAGAGATTGACAGCTTTCCAAAATCTTTTTGACAGCTACTGTTACATGCAGGAGGTGAACCAGAATTAATGATCAAGGGTTAGGGGAGCCTGATTCCTGCTGTTACTTCCCAAAACGTAAATGGGGGGAAAGCTTGCTGATCCTCCTGTGCTTACACCAGCACAAATGAGATTAGAGCCCAGTCGTGTATCCAGGAAAATGAAAATGTCACGGCAATGACTTGTGTCCAACTTGTGGAATAAACAGATCAAGCAGGAGTAATTGCGTTTCTCCTTCCCCCGCTCTGCACACAGATACTTTTTGCTGTCCTTTGATGATCTCTACAGAAAATGTAGATGATAATAAATATTTCCACACCCTTTGCTAGTTTGCAAGAGTAATGTAACCACTTAGAGAGAAGAAAGTGGCAAGATAATACAAGAAGTGTTGAAGTGCCAAAATACCAGTGTATTTTGTGAAAGCTTAAAACTTAATATGTGGGGGGTTTTTTGTTGGTTTTTTTTTTAACTTACAGTAGCAAAGAGAAAAAAAAAAACCAAACCTGTTTGGTTTTTCTGTTTTGTGTTGTTTTTTTTTTTTTTTTTTTTTTTTTTTTAATCCCAGCAGAACAGAGAAGCCTGGACAGACCCCAGTGCTGGCACTGTCCAAGGAGGCAGCAGGGATAAATCAAATGATGCCACTCTGCCAAGTCCCCCAACACTGTCCTGCAGTGCAAGCAAAGATACAAAATACTCAGCTGTGCCCACTGAAACTTATTGTGCTTTCATCTTAGAGCTCTTAGTGCACAGAGTCTTAAAAGATACCTCTAATATCAATTAGCCTGCTGTTGATGCTTTGTGACAGAGCTGTTGTGATAGGAGCCCAGCCTGGAGCTTAGAGCTGCTCTAGACCCATCTGGAAACTCAAATGCAGCAGATGAGGCAAGGAGAGAAATGATCCCCGAGTTTCTTCCCAGTCTGGATCTGAAGCTGAATATTGTAAATGTAACGAGGTAATTTGCTGTGGTGGAATTTGGAACCCCAATGGAGTTTCTTAAAAGCTCTGACCAGAGCACAGCATTTCTTAGGGCAGATTTTGGATTTGGTTTGACTCTCCCTGTCACCCTTCAGCTTTTCATCCTTTCTTTTCAAGAGCTTTGGGCTGTCCATTGAAGCTTTGAAGAGCTAGGTGCCATTAAAGAGGATGTGGTTTTCAGGCTATTTTTGTTGGCACGCTATCAGAGACAAATTATCAGCTGCTTCTGGAAGATCTCCAGTCATTTCTTGTGCATTTGTGACCAAGCGTGCACTGCCAGGCATTTGCCTCCTGAAAGCAGCTTATTCTTCTGTGTCTGCTGAGCCTTGTGCATCAGCCTGAAAATTCTGCCTGAAGAGAAAGCAGCAGCAAGGTGCTCTCAGTGCATTACTTCATGTCCTGTTTCCTGACTCATAATTAGGTATTTTTCAACACACCTACTGTAAAAAGTGAAACCTATTCTTTTGGAGGGCAGGGGTTTTTCCTTTCTCCCCCTCCTTGCTTTTGAATTATGATTTTCCTAATGTAAGATATTCTACTTTCCAAGAGACAGAAAATTGGTTGCTTCTGCCAATGTTTGGAGTTATAAACCATTGCTTAAACTTTATGATGGCATTAATCCCAGTGTATAGATTGTTACTGTGGTTGAGGACTGTCTTATCAGCTTTAACAGCCCTTGGAGTTGTTTCAGGCCATTAAGCAACAAATTGTCTGTAAGAAATAATTTGTTGTATTTCTCCTACCTTGTTTTATAGTGAAAGGTATTATATTTAATGTTATGCTTGTCTGGGTTCAGTTGTCAGCCCCAGACAATGCCACCAGCTCTTCAGTCTGTGTGACTGGCCAGTTATTCCCTCTCTTGGGAATATTCCTTGGAGAAGGTGATGTGGATTTTAAAATATTTTGGAATAATGGAATTTCTTGTTGAAATTCTGAGTCCAGCAATCTCGTGAAATCTCTGTTCTTGTGGTTGGTGTTGGTTCTTAGCCCATGACAGACAAATGCAGACTTTTGATCATCCATTGGCATGTCAGCATTGAGTTTTGTGAATGCACATGCTGGCTTAGAGAAAGCTGTGACAGAGGAAGGATGTCAAAAGACAGAATTACTGAAGAAATTTAATTATGGAATGAAATTATTAAATAAAATTAGAGATGTGATAAACTAGAGTATGGCCCAGTTTTGAATGAAGACTGTGGAAATGTTTCATGCCATCTTCTCACTTGCATTAAATCCTATTAAATCAAGCTCTAATTGACTCTAAGCTTGTTCTGGGTGGGTTTTGTTCTCCATATTTACAGCTTGTTTTGCCAAGGAGAGCAATAAGGGATTTTTCAGCCTTCATAAGTTTCATTGTAGTTTAAAGGAGGAAGAAGCAAAGGCACAAATTCTCAAGGCACAAGAGGATGAACAGAACTTGCTTAGCAGCAGCAATATTGACTCCCTGTGTGTGCCATTGACAGCAAGGTCCCTCCTGCACATAAAAACCATTCCTGTCTCCATCCAGGCACTGCTGGAACAAACACACTTCTCTTTAGCCAGGCCTCACTCACTTTTTCTCAATTCGTTCTGTTCATTAGAAAAAATTCAGTTTCTCTGGAAATGGGCTGAGAAATGCCCCAAGTGCATCTCTGAGGAAGGGAAGGGAGTAATGAACAATTACACTGCATTGCACCAAGGATCCACCTGGAGCTGGGAGACCACAGGGCTGGAAAATGCTGTGAGAAAAGGTAGGAAATGTTTGATGGTTCTTTCTTCCTGGACCATCTCCTGGTCTGGCTCACTTTGAAGCAAAGTCTGGATTCCAGCCATGCTCTGGTGCTCTGCTCCAGACAGGTGTTAGCATTTCACAGTTACTGATTTGGGCAGGGTGATTTAAAAACCTGTTAAAAGCCTTTTCTCCTTCTGCTGTTAGACTGAGGAGCCAGCAAACCCAAGGACAGTGCTGCAGAGAGAGCTGTGGGGTGAACTCCACTGATTTTGATGGAGAACTCCATCAATTGTGATGGAGCCACACTGGCTGACACCGCCCAAGGAATCTGCCTGAAGTGACAGGTGGATTGGATTTTTTTTTTTCACCTTATTACTTAGAGAATTGGGAGGGCTTTACGTTCCAGTTAGCCCAGAAAAGTGTAAATTTGTTGAAAGCTTTTGGTGACACAGGGACAAGCAAGGACGTAATTTGGCTCAGTGGAACTTTCAAGCAGGAGGATGGGAAACTGATGGGTTTGATTTTCCTTTTAGGGGAATGTAAATCAGAAATAAGAACTGAAATCAGTGAGCTACACAAATGTAAAAAACAGAGAAAGCAAAAAGCAAGCCTGTCCCATTAGCATTTTACTTGTAAACTCAATGCATCTGATAAAAAAATCATTTAGAAATAATAAACATGCCATTTTTGCAGTCACATTTCAGAGCAGAACCACATTTTGCGGGCTATAATTGTGACCTACATTTTGAATTATTTGATAAGGCTGACCCCCCATGATGATCTCAAATTAAAATCTTATAAATTACCACTTTCTGGCAAATAGGCTTGCTGTTATCATTTCACTCTGACATTTATTCTTTGCTATGGGTCACTGCTTTATTACTGTAAGAGCTTTTGGCCAAGTGCTGTTCCCAAAGCATAGAAAAGACGTTAAAGGTTAATTTCTTGCAAACTGTGAGAAAATGTTATGTCTCATTCATTTATACTTGCATTACTGAATTTGCATTCTTTTTATAGTATGTGTATTAGTATGTAGCTAAAATCCCTCACAGCAAATCAACCAATAAATTGCACTGAATTGCAGTGCAGTAATGAATTGCTTGTCATTTGGTTTCTAACAACAATAACAAGAAGGTTTTTTATGCTCTTGGCCAGACAATTGACATATTCTCTCGTGGTGTAACTCTGGAGTTTTTGGAGCTCTGCCTGCTGAGGACTTGGCCCAAAACTTGCAAGTGCCATAAAAGTCCATTGTCATGTCCTCATCTGAGTGTGCCTGGGGCTGCAGCCTTCCTATAAAAAATTCCGATGATGAGAGCTTGTGTTTGGTTCCACTCTTCACTGGGTATTCACATGGACAGGCAGTTCCCCTGGAATTTAGCAGCTGTACCTCAAAGGTAGAGCCATTCCTGGTCAGCCAACACAAGACCAGATGGGCTCCTTCCCCCCAGGAAGAGCCCTGTGAAGTGTTTGTGCTGCATGTAAACAAGATCCATGTGGGATTTGACACGGGGGCTGTGTGTGGAGGACTTAGAGGGATTTATCAGACCTGCCTTTCAGGTGGTGACAAGGCCAGGAGGCAGCAGGAGGGATCTGGATGTGCCCTCTCAATACAGCATCTTCTTTGTGAGGGTTTCTTTTTGAAGTGTTACTGTCTCCCTTCCCAGTGGGAAATGCTGTGCAGGGAGCTGTTAATTGTCTCCACACTCAGCTGGTACCAAGGAGGAGCTGAATGAGTGTGATACCTTCGTGTTGCCTGTGCCAGCACTTCCCTGGGGGACTGAGCTGTCCTTAGAAAACACGGGGTGCAGCAGGGGGTGGTAACAGTGAAGGCACCCACACGCACCTGGATCCTTCAGTGTTACTCAGAGGAGTTGGGCTGTGAAGAGGAGGAGGCAGGGAAACACTGACACAGCTTTCTACCAGACAGAAATGATTAAAAAATGAATCATGGTTCTACACCTGTGAGAGATGGCTGGGAGCTCCCTGAAGAGGTGGGTTAATAAAGCTGTGGCTGATGAAGTCACAGACCTTTTTTGTCTCCTTGCCCTTTGGAGACTGCACCTCCCAGGCTTTGCCATGGCACCAGTGCAGGCAGGTGAGGTGTTTTGCACCCTGAGTCACTGAATATTCCACTTTTGCCTTGGTTGTTGACTTGTATTAGTCACTTTATTGTTCACTAGCTGGGTTTTTGCATGCAGGCTCTGCTCAGCATCAGGAAACATCTGTGGGATCTCTCCCAAGGCTTTTGTCATTACTGCACCGTCTAGTCCTAATTCTCCCCAGTTATTCTGGCAATCATGCAGTCTCCCTCTGCTGCCAAGTTTGGAGGCTTCAGTAAATAGCAAATTAAATGTGTAACCTGTGTGTAAGGAAAGCGTATATATCATAAAGGCACTGCTTCCCTCTGCACTGCATGACTCAGTGGTGCAGTCAGGGGAGGATGAGCTGTGCTGGGATCATGCAGGGTTTGCTTCGTGCCTGGTTCCAGTTACTCACAGCTGTGGCTTCTCAGGGAGGCTCTCCCTGTGCCTGATACCCGTGGGCTGTTGTTGCCCACTCCAGCTTTGATCCTGGTGGTGCTGGGGTTGATTCCCAGCGAGTTTTGTAGCAGTTCAGTACCAGAAATGGAGTTATTGCCTCATTCCTGGCACTGGATGAGGTTCACATTCAGGATAAAATCAGTGAAATGTTCTCTCTCAGGTTGTGTGCTGTGGTGATACACAGCAGGCAGTACCTACACAATGTGCACTCACATTCTACTCTTTTGTGGCCTCACTAGGGTTAAGATAGGAACTGGAGCTTTGTGTGTGTCCCTGTTTAACCATAAAATAAATCTGACCTTCGGAGATTTTATTTTCTTCAATGTGTAAGCACATTGTGTCTATGCCTTCATTCTGACTCGGAGTTTTATTTTGAGTTAAGCTCTCTGGTAGTTGTCAGTGAAGGATGTAGAACCATGGTTATGAAATTCAATAAGCCACTGATATGATTATAATAGCCTCAGCAAATAGCTGTGACACTCAGCCCTCACAGAGCTCATTTTTTCATTCTCATTCTTACCTAAAGAAGTGCTAATGAGAACATTTTGGAGTGACTTCTGTAACTTTTCTCTGCTTTCTTGTATGAGACTTGGAGGTTTAGTTTGGATTTGTAAGACAGCTTTTTTTTCTATGAGTTTTTTTTTTTTAAACAGGAACATCAGGGACTGCAAGGAGAAAAATGATAGAAACATGCTGGAGATGAAAATAGATCAGTATTTGGCACTTCATGCTGCTTAATTAGGAAAACATTTAGTTCCTTTTAATTTAATTATTTGGTTGATGTAAAGAACTGTAAGGATTTTTCCATTAAAGATCTCATTGTACATCAATATTCACATTGACTTTTGGCATAGTTTGAGATCATGCACGTTTTCTCCAATGTATTCCTGGTGCAGATCCACAATTGTTGTATCTGTGCCAGTCTAATTTACAAAGGGGTCACCTGGTGGGACCTCCTCGAGGAGATCCAGCCTCCTGTGGGTCAGGTATTTCCTTAAACTGCTTTAAGAACTCAGCAGCTGAGTAAGGAAATGCATTTGGGGATGGATCATCCAGTCCCACCAGCCACACTACAAACTGTGTTAAAGAATAATCAAAGAAAGTGCCTTGAGCTTAGAATTTTATCACTTGGATGACAAAATTATCAGTGCATGCTGAGTTGCCCGTGTCAGTTGTGTCAACTCTAAATTTGGAACTTGCTCTGTTTAAGTGGCAATAGCAAGTTATCCTTTTTTTAACCTTAGTGGTAATTAAATCTTTATCTGATTTAATTCTGATTGTTTTAAAGCTTTGTCATCTAAGTATTAATGCAAATTAACCAATTAAATTTTTTTTTCATTGCTAAGAGGATACAGTTTTCTTACATCTGGAGGAGGTTGGGTTTCCTTATCTTCCTGGAGTCCTCAACCCAAACTTTCCATAAGAGAAAAACTGTTTGGATTTAATTTTAAAAACGAATAATGAATGGAAAAACCCCACCCAGCTCCTTTAATAAGTAAAAATAACTGATAAAGGATACAGACTGAAAACTGGTTTGCCATGAAGTGTATGGTGGGAAGAAATGAATTTTTTTTTTTAGAAATGAAATGTGATCTTTCAAGACCTTAAGCCAGGAGAAAGAGTGTTTCTGTGTGCTGTAGAAGTCAGGCTGGTGACAATTGTCAGTTGAGTGAATTAAGGAGAATAACGAGTGTCTCCCCTGACTCTGTTCTGCTGCCTTGGTCTCCAGCTGCTCTCAGCCCCTCACGGGGGATGTCTATTACCTGTTTCATTGATAGGAGGCTGTATGAATTTGTCCTCTAGGTAAACACATTTCTATTTTAAAGGGTGCAGAAATGGTGCCAAGTTACAGCTAAATGATCAAAATGTGCTCCCAGCTCTTGGTGTGGTTTTTGGCTCATGGATTTGGTCTGTGGTTGGCTTCAGTAGATTTCAAACTAGGCAAGTGAGGCAGTGGAAAATAAGGGAATATCCTACAGAGGCATGGGCTGGCCAGATGATGCCACAGGTTTTTTTCCTTCTGTAAATCCTGATATTGTACAAGCTTAAATTAAAAAGGGAGATTTCAATTTACATGTTAAGTAGTGAGAATATAATGTGTAACTTCAAAATAAAAAGGCAGAAATACAGTATTAAATCTAAGTATTCAGTGTTAAGGCTCCTGAGATGTTTGCCTAGGTTATTATTCTTCTAAGTTTAAATACACAGCAGTACTTTTGGAAAATCACTTGTACAGACATGCTATTTCTCTTTGGGTAATGATGATTTACCACCTTTTATTTTATCTTTTGGATGTCCAGGATAGTAGCATTGGCACACTGAAACAAAATCACATTTCTTATAACCTATTTCATTCTCTTTAACAGCATTTGCCAAGGCAAAGAACAGTGCATTTCCAAACTCCAAAGTACCCATATGTCCTTAGGAGAATATTATGAAACTAATGAGGCACATTTCAATAACTTCAGTCACGTACTCAAAGGAGGCAGAAACAATATATTGACCAGTGAAGAACTTATACAAGGAAAAAAAAATGGCACTTACTGTGTTGCAAGGACTTTATGACCATTTTATGGAGATTTCTGGACCCTGAGATTTAATAATCTTTTTGATTTGTCACTCCAGTGGAATGACTGTGCTCATGAATTTACTCTAAATAAAATTTTCTAATCATCTTTAGGAAAATTAGAAATATATGGCAGATTAAGGAACCAGCCATTCATCTGCTGGGTTAAACGTACTAACATGAACTTAACAAGCAATGTCGTCTTTTAACACATGCAAAGGACCAAATTATCTGCTGAAAGACTGACATTATGTAAATGTAACATTTGCTGGACCTCTAAACCCTGTGATTAAATTACTGTCTAAATTATTCTGCAATATGAATGTCGCCTACAAAAAGAAAAGCTGTAAAAGAAATGGCTGTGACATCTTCTGGGTTTGCAGTATTTCCATAATGAGTGTTTGAGATGAAGGGTTTGTACGTATAGCTCAAAATCTTAATGAAATAAGGAGAAGGAAAGGGGAGGATGTGATGTGAGGAAAAGTTACTCTGCAAAGAGGTAAATTTATCCTGGGGTTTCCACAGGAATTTGTTAGCAGGAGAAGCATGGCTCAATTAAGAGGGGAATTTAATGCACAAATCAAAACTTGTCACTGGAGAGACATTTCCCCCACCTTCCTCTGAGGATGTGTTGGGTGATCAGTGGCAGGTAATCTGTTTTCACTTAGTACTGTGAGTGACACATCTGTAAAACAGCAAAAAATAAAAAAGAGAAGAGTGTGCTGAGACTCTGGTATTGCAACTAATTATGGCCCTGAAAGAAAGGCTGCGTGCAAATTGTTCCTGCAAAAACCAGAATAACCCATCAGTTAACTTGCACCGTATCATTAACTCACATAAATTGTCCTAACTCGTATTTCACTCATTCAAAAAATTAAGATCTAGCAGAACAAATGTGCTTCAGCAAATGGAGGAATTGAATGTTCTGTAATTGGCTACTTGGGAAGCTGTGACAGCAACAGAGAGGGGCTGCACTTCACCCCCTGGCACACCTGGGAGGTGGAATTACTGACAGCCCTTTTTGGGTTCCAGAGTTCACAGTGATCAGAGCCAGCACTCCCCTGAAAACCCAAAAAGGCCAGGGGTTGGCTCCTTCAGCATCTCCACAAAGCCCCAGGTGGGAGTCCAGCAGGGATGGGAAGCTGCAAAACTGAGATGCTCGGAGAAAGCCCTTGAGATCCACCCTCAGTGGCAGTCAGGGAGTTCTGTAAAGCTCAGCTTTATTTCTTTGGGGTAGCTTTTGCTCTTTGGTGGGGACCTTTTTCCTTCTCCTCTCTCTGCTTCTTCCTCAGGAAGTTTTATTCATATGCTGAAGAAAATGGCTTTCAAAGGTGAATATCTGAGTTTAAATGCTTTCAGGGTGAGGTTGGTCCTATATTGGATTATCTCTGAAATACAGATTGCTTTTATTTATCCCATAATCTCTAGTACCTGAAAAGTTTAGTCACATCTGGCAGAAACATAAGTAGCGCTTCAATTTCTTGCCATCCACCTTAAATTACCCCAGGTTTACACTTCTGTAACTATAAACCGAACTTTTTCATTAATTTTTCTGCATTAAAAAGAAAAAGTAGGCTAAACTTCAGCTGTTGTAGATGAAGTATTTAGAATAATTTCCCAAAGCCCTTCATAAATGTGACATTGATTCATTGATATACAGACCATTAGCAGTTAGTCTCCTCTGTTCATCTATCATTTCAATTATCTCTAGACTTCCCCAGGGTCTTTGACAAATGGGAGACAATTTGCATTTTGTACATTAATGACCTTGGTGGAATTTGTAATTTTATTCCCCCCATTTTATAATTATACTTTAGTATTGGAGGGGAAAATCCCACAAAACTACACTGGTCCAGTTTTTAATTTAATTGGAAGCATGGGACTGTCGAGGTGAGGGAGAAGGAAGAAATAAGGAAAAAAAGTTCGAGAGTATTTTGCATCTTGTGAAGAACTTTCACCTGAAGATGAAACAGATTATTGTAAGTTAAACTTGAGGTCTGTTTTACAGGGGAGTGTTGCCTCTCTGGGTCGCAGGCTTAGGGGAGCAGTTAAGAACTCAGCCTAAAATCTTGGCCTAAGGAGATTTGTTGGTCTTCTCCAAAACCAAGTGACTTCTTCCTGGAAAAGCTGTTTCTGGGTTCCTTTGATAATACACAAAAGGAATTTCAGAAAGTGATCCCTAAAAAGAGAAAGATGTAAAGGAAAAGGAGCTGTGTTTTAAAATGTGCATTTCAGAGGTCTGTGGTGTGGCTGGATGCTCAAGAATCCTAACAATTTCCATTAATAATTTTGGCTTGTCTAATACTAACAAATTATCCTTCTTAGCCTTATGTTCTGTAGAAGTTTGCCCATTAAGTTAAACTGTTGATTTCCTCCTCTTCTATCTTTGAGCCTCTGTTTTTTTGCCCTAGTGGTGTAATAACCAGGTTTTAGCATTACCTGTGTTGGTCACTGTTGACCCCTTTCCTGTATTCAAAAAAAAAATATGGAGAAATGCTCACACATTATCTGCACTTTTCACTGTTTGTTAATGTTCATAATGCAGGTATCCTGGAGAAGAGATACAAGTATTTAATAAAATAGGGTGGTATAAGTATTTAGTAAAATTAATAATTTTACACTCCTGGATGCGACAAAGAGGCAGTATAGTGTGGGCAGAAAAAATGAAATTAATAACTGAAGTATCCTGTAATTGAGGAATAGTTTATGGGTTTGCTGCATTGATTCCTTCAGAAAGCTTCAGGCCAGCTCTCAGGGTTTTGGGGAGGTTTGTTGCTTTTTGAGTAACCCAGGGAGCACACAGGCAGCTGCCTCATCCCACGTGGGGACAGCGATCGCTGCCTCCTCCAGGAAGATCCTCCAGGTGTTAAAGCTCCCTGTTGCCAGCAGTAACGTGGGATCTGAGGCACCAGAGGCTTTGCCTTTGCCTTTGAACACGAAATCACTGCAGTCTCTCAGACAGCATTAGGTGGTAACTGTTGGCAACAGCGGCGATGTTGGGAGCGACGTCTGTTTCTGGCTGCATTTCCAGAACCATCCATAACGCTGTGGTGGATGCACTCTGCTCATAGATCACACTTTCCCTTTGTGCGTCACAGTGAATTTGGCTGCCTCTTCCATGCAAAAAAGTAATTAGCCTGGGTTGAATGTGAGGAATTTCTTTTTTGATTGGAACTGAAGGGTGGAATTCTGAACGTGGAAACCTGAGCTGCGAACTGGCAATGACCTGCGGCTGCGGCGCTGCAGCAGTCCTGCCTTGCTGCTCTGGTCTGGGGGTGTTTTATTCATATAGCTGGAAAGATTTTGGTTTTAATCAGTGCCCAGGCCAGGCTGGGATGTGCTCAGCTCAGGGTGTTCAGCCTTGGATCCTCTGACGTGCATTGTACAACTGTTTTTCCACCAGCTGAAGAGCCGGCAGCGCTGGGTTTGAAGAGCTTTGGTTAAATGAGATGCTCTGAGTGGTCTGTAAGAGTGAGCTAAAGATCAAGGTAAACATATTTATTGATTTACTTCCTCACTCTTCTGAAACCAGGACTCAGACTCTAAACAGAACACGTGTCTGTGGAATATACTTGTCTTTGCCTACGTTAGGTGTGCTGCACACAAGTGTGTTCTGGATATGTATTTATTTTTACACAGCCTTCTGGACCTGTTGGAATTTTTCTCTCCCTGTAGTGTTTGCCCTTTGCTGTCTGTTTTTAATTTTTTGAACATTTTCAACAGATCCTTAAAACTTTGGGTTTATATCTTGTGTACATTCTGTTTAAGAGATATAAATTTAATACTTTGACCTTACTGTTGCTCAAAAAAACCAGAGTTTGCTATCCTAAACCAAACAATCTTATAGGAGTGTGGTGTGATGTAATATTTTGCTATGGTACACACTTTGTTAATAGTAAGGAATATGAAAATATATGTCAGCTGTTTGCAGGGAGAGAGGTAGAGGAACACATGTTGTAAGGTGTAAAATGATCATATATAAAAAGACCAAGTCATGTAGTAACTTTGAAGTTTTAAATTATTTACGCTGACGAGACACTGATGTCTCACTGAAAACATAAATGCAAATTTCTCTTTGGTTATACCCCCTGAAAAAATAGGGTATGGCTTTCCATCAAGACCAGATGCCTGACATCCAGAGAGATTTAAAAGGCAAATTTAGTTTGTGTTGGGAACCAGAATGTGAAGTTTGGGTTACATGAAACTGACTCTTCCTGCTCTGGTACAAATGAATTTCAGCCATGCGGGATTAACAATTTAAGCCCTTTAATTTCTGCCTGTGATCACCTTTGACACTGGTGCGTTGGAAAAACCTTGGGATCCCATATTTTTGTAAGCAGAATTCCTGGGGTTTGAGGCAGAGCCTGCTCCCCGTGCCCAGGCAGCAGCTACACGTGGTGAGCACATGTGTGAGCAGGAGCAGGGAAGGTCCCAGGTTCAAATGCTGGTATCAGGCTGAGTGACCTAGCTGCCAAATTGTTCCTTCTGCAGAGTGTCTGCCTTACCCCACCACGCTGGGCCTGATTTGTTTGGTTTAGAGGAGGGTTCTGTGCTGTTCTGTCCTGCTGGGAAAGGCCCTGAGAAATCCCAGCTGTGCTCTGCTCCTCATTGCTAACTTAACTGGAAAGAGAAAATTCTGTTTCTTCACTTCTGTGATTCGAGCTTGTCACTGGTGAAATCTGCATGGAAGTTAATGGTTTGTACATCCCTCTTTTTTTCAAGCTTGATGTAACTCCATATTCAAGTTTAAGTGCCCTGGTTGAATTCCATAGTGGGAATTCCCTTTCAGCTAAAGGATGCTCACCTGGCTGCCGTTCCTGATGAGCAGGATTCAGACCTCTGCAATATTTAGCTCCTGTTCAGTGCTAAATGCAATTTTTTTGCCTTTTCAAGGGACTCCCTTTCAGCAGGGCCAGTCAGCAGCAATCTCAGTAAGCAATAGTTAACGAGCACCTGTTGGTGTCAGAGAAGTTGGCAGACTTCATAAGACAAATCAGGCAATGGAGTCTCTGGGAATAATGACTTCCCTTGGGTTTCTTTGCAAATTAAACTGATGAGGATTTAATCTTTTTTTTTTTTTTTTTTCCTTCCCATGGGTTGCCTTGCCCTTGACACACAAGATCAGTTTCTGGAAGGCACAGTGGCTGTGCCTTACACTTCTGCCAGTTCTTACAGTTTACACTCTGTTAACTGAATAAGCAGTTCCCATTTGTGTCTCTTGTAAACGAGTGACCTGGTTGTGTGGTTGTGTTTCAGCCATGCAGGGAACGATGACAGAAATGTTATTTTCTGTAGTAGGAAGTGGAGTGAATTTACATTTAAAGTTAGCACAGGATTTTTGTCAGGGCAGTGAGTAATTCTGCCCACAGAACTGCTAGAAAGATCTTCTAGAAATGGAAAAAAAAATGGAAGAGAATATTCAGGAGGATATGGGGAGGAAGAGAAATTCAACCCATTTCAGGCCATAGCAGAGGCTGTTTGATCTAACCTCAGGCTAGTCTGATGATGAGCAAAGTTTTGGATTAGACTGGCAAGGACAACTATTAAGAAAAATAAGGAAAGAAAATAGGAGCTTCCATTTAAATCTCCATAATGAATTCCTATTCTAAACTAGAAGCCAGCACACATCATCCTTTCTCTGCTGAGAAATTTTTTATATTCATTTCTGCTCGTAATGGTTTGGGAAAAGAAAAGAGAAAAAAGAAAAAAAGGTTTCCATTATTCATGTGAAAAATGAACTCATTTGCTCACATGCTTAGTGCTGGGGTTAATTATATTATGAAAAAGCACAGTTTGTAAGGAACTGGCTTATTACAATAGGAATGCCCTGAAATTTAAGCTGCCTAATTTGTCAGCTTGCTCAGCCCATACTGTTGTAACACTCTGTCTGTTTGCAGGTTAAGCAGCAACTTCTGGGCTCAGGGCTTTGGTCCTGCACAGGGGACTGTGGGCAGGGAGGAGTTTGGCATTTTCTGTTTTGGGGGTTCTCTTGTGGTAGCACCATTGCTCATCACCTGCAGTCCTGGCCACTGCAGCATCAGGGACTGCTTTGGACCAGGGCACAGCTGCCCTGGTGTGGATTGAAGTACTAAAATTGGTTGTGGAGTGCTTCAGGTGTCCCTTTCCCACAGCATTGCAGTGGACACAAGGACACTCTGGATTTGAGACATTTATTCCACATTTTGTGCAGACAGAAGGAGACGTTCTCTTGCTCAGATTGATGAGTTCTTCTGAGGACAGAGTAAAGACAGGGACAAAGCTGGAATTAAACACTTTCTTCTCCACTTCCAACAGGACTTTTCTTTGTTGTCTTTTCTGCAGCTAGAAGCTAAAGCTGTGATTTGTGTCCTTTCCCTGAATGTTTGGAAGCTGATTTCCAGATTAGCCGTTCCTGCAGCCCTCGGTTCCCTGTTCCTGCATCCTGCTGGCTCGAGCTCATCCTCTCACACTCCTGCTGTCACAAACTCAGACTGCTGCTGTACACAGATTTTTGAGTAATATTACAGCAGAGCTTCTCAACACCCCACATTGCACGTGGTGTGCCACCACTAAATTGGTAGAATCTGACCCATCCTTACAGGTTTTACTTGGAACAAGCATTTATTTCTGTTTGAAATTGTTCATTCGCCTTTCATCCTGGGGAGCCTCAAAGGCAGCACCAACGTTTACATCTATCTTTATCTCTGGTTTTGTTATTGCTGTGTTGGATCAGTGCCGTGCTCTTCATAGCACCTGACATCATAAATCCCTTAAAAGTACAGGTTGAGCAGAGTGCACAAAGTGCTGCCTTTGCTTCCTTGCTGTTCCTTTTTGATGCCAGTGCTGTGGTCTCTGAGCTTGTGTTTGGTCCTGAAGATGTTGGCACTGGCTATAATCCATGGGTATCTTCAGGTTATTCACACTTTTATATGACACTGGCTGTCACTCTCCACCTGTCTTGGCCTGAAAACTTCCATACATTTGCACAACCTTAATTTTTTTTTTTTGTTCTCATGGAGATCTGTAAAAATTACTGTAAATGCTAAGCTTTCAGAAATGACCCATCACATGGGGTTTTTTTCTATATATTTTTCAATTCAGTTCTGCTGATCTGCTTTATAGATGTTTACAGGAAACTGGAGAAAAGGCAGAAGTTCCTGTTAATTTTCTTGAGATCCAGATGCAAGAGAGGAGAGTTTGGCATAACAGAAAATATTAGCAAAGAGCCAGCCTTAGCTCATGACCAAGTGGTTTAGTGACTTCCTTCCTGAGGAAAGCAGAAGGCAGCAGTGTGCAGGGATGTCTGGAGTTCAAGGTGCATTTTGTGAGCTCTCCTTTGGGCACCAGGACTTGGCTTGGCTGGAGTCAACTGTGGGGCTTGTGCTTGGGGTTTAGCACTCAAAACATCAATCCGGTTGCTAAGAGTCCTGAAGCCTCAGTGATAGTCACTGCCTTGGAAATGATGTTTGAAGAGTATTTACCTGCCTGCAAAAATACTAAGGGCTTACATTGTGAAATCAGACTTGGGAAGTTCAAAGCCTTTCCGTGTTTGTGTGTGCATAACCAGCACTTGTCGGGGCTGGAAGTCAGGTACGCTGCAAAGAGACTGCATTTTTAGGGCAAAAGCACTTCTAGACAAAAGCAAGGGCTTTCAAGGATGGCACTGCAGAGCCCTGAGTTCTTTCTAAAAGGGTTCCATTTTACGCCATAAAAAGTCAAAGCAGAAAGAAACTCACCTCGGCAGAGTGGGGAAGGTGCCGCACCGCCAGCCAGGCTTTCTTTTATGTTTTGCTCATAACCATCATAGCAGGGAAAGGCAAACACTTGTCTAATTTGATAAAATATCTTTAATTGCAGCAGCAGTACTTGAGGTTTGGGCTGGCTGCGTCAGCTCTGTTTGTAATCACAGCTCCAGCCGCACTCCACAATCAGCGCCAATTGCTGCCAATTAGCATCCGCTAGGCTGCTGTTGCTTTATTCAGATGTTCTGGGCTGTTTGGTTGCATTATTCATACCTTGGCTGGGAAAACATAGTTTAAAAATGAGCACCATTACAGGGTTTCATTGTACTCTGACAGACCTTCTCCCAGCTCCACCTCTCAGTTTAGTTCTAGTTAGTGAACAGAGGAAAACTTCGGGCATGATCTAGGTCATTCTGCATTTCACTTCTAGGAAATAGCTCCTGCTTGACACAGAATTCTAAAGAGAAAGATATCAGGAGATATCAAAGCTGGTGTTTTTTCATGTAACAGTTTGGTTTTGGAAGTCTTTGTTGTAAAATGTCATCAATGTGCAAGACATTAGGAATAAAAAAGAAGAATTTTTATACATGGGCACGCATGTGTATGGTTATGGAGAGTTTTGGAAGTCTTTGTTGTAAAATGTCATCAATGTGCAAGACATTAGGAATAAAAAAGAATTTTTATACGTGGGCACGCATGTGTATGGTTATGGAGAAGGGAGAGAGATTTCAAAAGGACTTTTAAGTGCCAGTTTCAGAACTGAGTCTGGTCTGTGGTGTAGGAGAGCTTGGGGTGGAAGGGGCCATCTCTGTACCTGCAGCAGGTACAGAGTGTTCTCTGTAGTGGCACAAGATGTGCTACAGGTCCAGTCTAACCCAGCAGCATCCTGGGCTTTTTAAGAGCTTGTGGTTTCCCCTACTTAAACTTTGAGTCTGTGTTTTCCCCCTACAGGATTTTATTCTGACTTCAAAGGAGTTGTTCTTAATGTGAGCAAGTGCAAGTGATTGATGAATGTGTTTGGTTTTGGTTTTTTTCCTTCAGATGATGATTTTAATAAGGAGAAATGAATGCTGGCTAAGTGTGTTTAACTAGGAGCTTTGTTTGCTTTTGGTTTTGCATCTAAGTTGAATTAAATGAAATGCTTTAGTGCCACGGTAAGAAAAGAAAGCAAACCATGTCAGAGCCCCCCATCCCTGGGGAACAGGGGCCATGCACATACTCGTTATGTGATGGATGCTCTCTGCATGTGGGAATGTGACATGGGGATAAAGAGCAATGAGTGCAGCAGTAATTTCTTTAATTAAAAAAAAGAAAATTGGGCAAAGGAAGTGATAACTTGTGGAAGCACAAGGACCACAGCTGCCAGCAGGGACAGTGGCAGTGATGGGTGCTTGCTGGGAGGTGAGGCTCCAGGAGCCTGTGCCAAACTCTCCGATAAGTTTGCTCCACTAATCAGGTGCTTGTTAATAATGACTCAGATTTACGATACTTCATAACAGCCCAAGAAGAAATATTCATCCTGGTATTGACTTTGTGGGGGAAGAAAACCTAATAAAGCACTGAGAGTGCTTAATCAATACCCGGGCAGGGCTGCGCTGACTATCAGAACGAGCAGCTTTGTTTGCTATTCAGGCGGATAATTTATGGTTAGTGCTGGAAGTGATGTATGTAATTTATGTTTTAAAGACAATTACTGCTCAGAGACAACTGCTGCAAAGCTTTCTGCAGGAAACCAAAAGACAAATGCAGTCTTTGGGGTGCAAGTGTTGTGCCTGGCAGCGTGTCCAGCGTGTAATTGTCTTACAATATGTGTATGTGTAATTTTGATATATGTGCATGTGTGCTCGTGTGAGCTACGTTGCATTGTAGCAGTGAGTGGCCTTTAAAGTTCAAATCAACTTTCTCAGGTTTCAGGATTTTTTAGGCATATGGTTTTGGTTGTAGACCATCCAAGCTGTAATTAAAAAAAAAAAAAACAAAAACAGTGTGTAAAACTTAAGGAGTTACTTTTGTTTTGGATCTTCAGTGTTTTTTAAAACTTGAATCAAATTATTTAGATCAGTGTATAAGAAATTGTCAATGGGCATTGTGATTTGCAGACACTTGCCTATAATACCTCCTTATAAAAGCAAATTGTAAGATAGTTGCAGTTCTACACCTTTGTCTGCCAGGCACTCGGATATATTAAAGTACACATAAAGGAGCATTTCAGGTGCACATGATAAACTATATTTAGACTTTGATCCTAACCACTATGAGAGTTTGGTTTGGTTTATTTTGCCCAACAGCATTTGTGTTTTCTGAGTTAGGAATTTACATCTCTGAATTGCTATAAAAGTCAATATAAGCTGCCAGTGCCTGTTAGAGAGAGGTATCAAACTGCTTTCTTAAAGATATTTAACATTTAGATTCCTGAAATCAGCCCATCTTCATCATAGTCTTCAGGTCCCAAGTGTTGTTAATTAAATGTTGTCTTCCTTCTAAATAAATGTGTTGTGGTTGCTGTGACCCCTGATTGAAGCAGGGTGTGTTCCCCTAATGCTTTTAAACTAATCAAAATCACCTCCTTGCTCCGTGCTGGTGGGCTTTGTTCAGGCAGGATTGCAATAATAATGGCAATGATTTTACAGATTTTATTCCACTTCAGTGATTTATTTCAAGTCCAGGGAGCTCTGACACGTGCTGGAGTCAGTGGCTCATGGGTCAGAGCACGGGTTAGCCCCAAAACTGGGCACCCACATGGCAAATTTGCATGTGGCTGCCTTAAATGAATAAAGATATTGCTCATATACAGCAGATAAATACAGAAACCTTGGGAAATGGGTTTTAAATACTGTGTGGCAGTTATGAGATTCCTTTTGTTATCTTAAAAATTAGTCTTCATAATAACTAATATGGCATTAAACTTGTCGTATGGGGAAAATAAAAATACCTTAAGCTATAGGCAGTGAGTTAACTGCTGTGTTCCACTGATCTAAACATACAAACTTGCCAGAATTAGGTGGTCTTTCACTTCATAGCTTTCCTGCTGCAGAGCTGAGCCCCTGCTCATTGCAGGTGCTTTCTCCTTGCCCAGCTCTGGCCAGTCCTGTGCTCAGGGCAGGATTAGTCCCTCACTGGATTTTAAAGATGCTGAATTGAGCTCCAGGTGCAGACCCTGCAGAGCTGCAGCCCGCACCAGCAGCTCAGTGGAGAGGAGACTTGTGCCCCAATGCCAACATGTATTTCTGCTTTTCACACTGATTTTTCTTTATCTGATTTTTTGAGAGCTAGTGATAGAGCAGGTCACTGCTGTTAGGTTTCAAGCTGGAGTTACCAATGAAAACCACTTTGTCCAGTGTCTGCTTTTATATCAAGCCTTCATTTATTTGTAGGAAATCTGAAATTGCCTACATTTTCATAAAAACTTAGTGAAGGGCTGTTTTCCCTGGAGCTGAGGATGTGTGACATTGTCAGATGGAATAGCATTAACAAGAACAGAGAAGTGAAGGGATTGGGATTGTCCTTCTCCATTTAGCATGTAGCTCCTAGGAAGGGTTAATGGTGGTCTGCTTCATGAAAAAAAAAAGGTGTGTTCCCTTCCATATCAAGTATTGTATAAGATTTTTGGAGAAAAGACACCTTTTCACATAGTTCTGTCTATAATACCATGAGTGCAGGGAGTGTGGGACATGGGCACATGTCAACAATCCATATTTTAACATACTACTGGATTTAAAATATATTGTGCATTTTTTTCCCCTACACATATATCCTAGACAGATCATATATAAAGTTAATATCAAGTTAATCTAGATGCAAGGTGTTTTCAATTATTTTCCCAAGGCAAGATTGAAGGCTCACATCCAGTATGTCCCATGGATAATGTTTTTGTGTTGCAACATTGGCTCTATAAATAAATGTGAAACATTGCTGTAGCAAACATCACATTTGTTTTTTGGGGTTTTTTTTGAAGTGCCTACAGCATGTCATTACAGATGGATTGATAGGCTTGATAACATTGAACTTTTGTCAGACCTAACGTGGCAGACTTGTTACATGTCAGAAATTTTCTGTCATTTTGCTCACTATTCAAAAGCAAAATATATTTGCGACCTTGAGTGACATTGAATATGGAAAGCAGACAGAAATTTATCATTTGACAGAATTGTTTTTGTTGAGTTTATTTTAACTTTTCTTTTTTTTTTTTTTTTCAGTGGCAAAGCTGTAATCAGATTTTAAAATCCTGACTACTCTCTTTTAGGATTATGGAACAGCTGATTCTGGCTTGTAAAAGCTCTATGACCCGGCCTTTTACAAATGTAAAACACATTCTTTATTACTTCACATTCAGATCATTTATTTTTGTGCTTCTTTGGACTGAGGCAACATCTGACCTTTATTATGGAGTTGCAGAAAACAGCTTGGCAGGGAGCAGGCAGTGGGGAAGGTCTTGAGCAGGAGACAGGACAACAAAAGATGCAAATACTTAGAGAGCAAATTTTCATAGTATTAGGGCTAAAACTGGTGAGATTTATTCCTACTCAGTGTATTCCTTCAAATGTGATTGCTCTGTAATAGAGCTGTATGAAAAAGGTTTTTTTGGTGTCTTAACTCAGAGATTAAATCACTGCTTATTTTATGATGATCAGCTTTAAATAAGATGTTTGTTTTAAAGGCACATGGAGATAGAAAGTCAGGGTTTGTGAGTATAAATGAAGAGTTGGGTTTCTGGTGTAAAAAGAAGCAAAGAAATGCATGAAAATAATTCATCAAAAGATGAAAACAAATATTAAGGCAGAGACAGGGAAATCCTGGACAGAGCATTAAGAAGGTAGGGTTAGAAGGAGGAGGAAATGAGGTTTTCAGTCATGCAGCACCAAGAGCTGGACCCCACAGCATTTTATGCCAAACAAGGAAGGAAAAGATTTTTAATTGCTAACAGGAACAGTCTGCAATCAACAGAGAAACTTCCTATATATTAGCATGCAACAGCACTATACACTTCCGAATGGATTATACCCTGGTGAAATCAAGGGGATAATGATGAGCTCCTCAGGTAGAAAGATTTTGTTCCAATAATTTGGTTCAAAATATAGACACTGGTGTTAATAAATCGGGCTGTGTATCCTAGACCACCTCACCCAGTCAATATTTTACACCAGGGGTTCACGTAGCATTGTGGGTTCTAAAGAATAAACCAGTTCTTCCCTTAATTTTATTAAAAAAATAAAAAGAGCAAGGAGATTGTATTAGCTTTCAATCCTGTTAGTATAAATAGAAGTCAAAGCTGTGGAGCTGCGTTGTTTTGTGGCTCGTTGCTGTTTATCACCACGAGGCACATCGAGCAAATCCCTCGGAAGGGGCCGCGCGCCGCTCGCTCCCCGCGCAGCGCCGAGCGCTCGCGTGCCTCCTCCCAGAGCTCGGAGGAACACGTCCAAAATCTGCCTCCTGTCATATGTTCTCCCCATCTCTTGCTGAGGAGAGGCGAGCAGACGCACGTTGTTATTTTGGTGCAGTTTGTTTTTGGAGGGGAGGAGGGGGGGAGTGTTTTTCTCCGGGAAAAGTTTCTGTTTAAATCGCGTTCCCGTGAAATCGAGAAGAGCCTCGATGGCTTCATGCAAGTTAGGATTTGGTTTGTTGTGTAGCTCTGGGGTAACTGAATTTTGTTTTATTTCTTTATAGCCTGCCAGTGTTTTCCAGTATCTCTGAGGACAAAGAAATTATAATTTTGTTGGTCATTGCGTTGAGTCTAAAGCTGTAGAGAAATGAGGCGGTTTTAGTGGGTTTGTGCCTCTTCAGCTAAAAATTGGTGTTTTGTGATACGCTTTTCTTTTAGCTTTTTAATAGTCTGAAACCTCCTCAAAATTTTCTTTTAACCTGTGGCTTTTAGCCAGGATCAGAAATGAACCAGTCAAGTGAAGCCTGAGCTCATCAAAGGACTAACAAACCTTGGTAAATCTTAGTCTTTAACACCGAAGGGTTGCAGTTGAAAGGCTCTCACCTCTCTTGCATGAATGTGAAATTCTTTTTTTAATGATTTTTCTTTACAAACTAATTAAATAGTTTTTTTAAAAGCCTCATTTCTCCCTTGGGGATGAGGAGTGCCACTAATATGAAGTAACTGCCTGTGGTTTGTACAGTCATGATGATGCTTATCTTCTGCTGCTTAATCCTCCTCCTCCTGGCTTTCCTGCTCTCTCACCTGAGAGGAGTGTGAGCTCCCTCCCAGTGTCTAAGGCCTGTCAGATCTGTTACCTGTACCCTCAGCCTGGGCTTTGAGGAGGTGTGGTGTCCCCTCAGCCCCAGCTCTGCCACCAAGGCAGATCAAGACATTTGCCCAAAAATTGAAGCCAAGCCCCCCAGAGCCCATCATTCTCACACAGGCCCATCCCTGCTTGCCCTTGCACTGCTGGATGTGGGTGTGCGTGGGACATGAACACTTGAGAGAGCAAAGTGAGTGAGAAGGAATTTCCCAAGTTCTCTGTCCATGGAATCATTGCAGCAAATACCTGCTGGGCTTGTTACATTTACCATCGCCTTTGAACAAATTTTGTTTTCGAAATCACCTCCATATTGTTTGTCTCTGCTCCTGTTCAGCAGAGCAGTGCTGCTGGCCTGGCGGTTCCTATCATATTTATTTGAAATTTCTTATGTAGGGTATTAAAGTAGGTATGTAAGTGAATGTCTTTGCTATTGATTTTTTTTTCTCTGCCACTGGCTGTCTATTTACTTATTTATTTTTTTTCATTTAGTCCTTTAATGTTCTTCATTTGTAATGTGTAAAGTTCTATTTTGCATGCAGGAAAACATCAGCTTGAAAGGTGAATAAGTCCAGTGTATAGATAACAGCACCTGACAGAAAGCAGGACCATAACTGATTTAAAATCCTACCATCTTTCAGAGGTTTCTCAGCTCTGCCACTGCTTCTAGAAGCAACCTAATACCCAAGTGAGGCTGCTGGAAATGACTGTGTAAATGTTGTTCCAGAGGTGGAAGTTGGTGAGCTCTGCATTCACCTTGTGTAGAAAAAGAGGGGAAGGAAAATCCTACCCTTGCAACTTTGAGAATCACAGAATCACTGAGGTTGAAAAAACCTTTAAGACCACTGAGTCCAACCATTAACCCAGCACTGCCAAGCCCACCACTAACCATCTCCCCAGGTGCCACATCCACTAATGGCTGGGCTCGAGGATCTCAGAGGTGTCTTCCAGCTGTAATGATTCTATGACATCTGTCTTCTAAATCCCTCTAGGGATGGTGACTCCACCACTTCCTGAGCACCCTGTTCCAGTGCTTGGCAATCTTTCCAATGAAGAAATGTTTTGTGGTACCCAATCTAAACCTCCCCTGGCACAGCATGGCTGAGTGGAGGGGCTCAGCAGCATAGCCGTGAGTTGCTGCTCCTGATTTTGCTTCAGGGTCCCGAGCTGGTTATCTCACAAACTTTCTCATTTTTTCACATCAGTCAGACACGACTGTCCTCAGATCTTCAGGGACTGTGGTCAGTGCCCGCTCTTCACTGGTTGCATGTGCTTTCTCCTGGCAGATGTCAATGAGTGCACCACAGACAACGGCGGCTGCCACGACCGCTGCTGCAACACCATCGGCAGCTACCACTGCAAGTGTCCAGCTGGCCAGAAGCTGGGGGAAGATAGAAAATCCTGTGCAGGTAATGCTTTGTGCCATGTCTCACTGCTATTAAGGAATCAGTAGACTTAGGAAGGGGAAGGAAACGCTGGCTTTTATGTGGAGCCAGCTGAAGAGCGTGTGCTCAGAGTTGTCGAGAGCGCAGATCTCATGTCTGGATTATGAAGATGTAACTGTAAGAACACTTCAAAGGGTTGGGGTTTTGTTTTATTTTGTTGAAAAAAATGTTATCACTTAACCTGGATTGGCTGTGCCATGTTCTGATTATGGGATTTCCATCATCTGTTGAAAAACTTGAAGAAAGTGTATACGCTTGATAATATTTCATCTGTCTCTTAAGCAAAAATGGTTCTTATCAGAAAATACACATACATTTTCATATTTCAATCACAATTCCACAGCTAGAGATTAACTGAAAAAAAAAAAAGGATTTAAAACCACATGCTATGTAAACCCATTTGTCTTTTTCCTAAGGGAAATTTAAGTCTAGTTAGTGCATTATAGGGTAAAATTCGTTCTTATGCAAAAACGTATGTTAGAACACATATTGAATTATGGTCAGACTTCCTAAAGGCTCACTGGCAAGCAGAGTGGGTGTAGACAAGGCCAGATGATGTGCTGACCTACAGTCACTACATTCTGTGCAATATCAGGTGCTGCAGAAGGTCAGGTGTGAGGTACCCAAGGTGTGCTGTACTCCAGGCCAGAGCAATTCCTTCTTCCTGAGCTCTCCCCTGACACAGGTAGCAGGGATGTGCTGCCACATCATTTGTTGTGCTCTGATGTGGGGCTGGATTGCACCTCCCCTGAGTTTCAGTGATGCAGTAAATGCATCAGTGATGACATTTTTTTAATCTCAGAGCAGCTTTTCATGAACTGTATTATCACAAGAAACTGTGTTCTCTGGCTTTTCCCATTGCACAGGGTCTCACAAATCCCCTTCTTCCAAGATTTCATTTTCCCATTGTCCAACTCCTTTTTAAGGTTTGGATAAAGCACTGTATTTCTTGTCTGTGGTAATATGATTTATCCTAACTTTATAATTTATTTGACTGCACTCCTTTTTTCACTAAAAGACAATGGAATTATTTTCTATGGCAGCCTGTCAGTTGAGATCCACCTTGACAGTGAAAATAAGCTGTAGATGGTTATGTTATTTTGATTGAAGCATTTTATTATGGTCTTCCATGTTTTCATTTTGGCTTTTGGAGAGCTTGGCCCAGGAATATAATTTATGATTCACAGATCCCTGCTACTTCACCTCTCTTGCCTCTTTGGGGGAGTGACTGGCAATATGCCCATGGGCCAGTGCACAGTCTGTGTTTTGATGACTACTTACTGCTTTCGGTGCATAAAAGTTCACCACACCCCAAGGTTTTTGAAAGCAGGAGTCCTACTCATCATAATCCTTGCCATGCAAGAGTAATTTTTCCTTCAGACTAGTCTTATTTTAATGAGTTAGTCAAATTAGTGCTCCTTCTGCACAATTCAGTTCTTACAATGCACTTTAAATTTAAGCTTTTGGACAGCCTTTAAAAACTCAGAGCTTAAGGTATTTGATTTTTGTACTATATTTTATCTGACCAGGGTTTGCAGGGGAATATACTATTAGCTGTTTTGAGGCCACTTTTTTGAATGGCAAAAATGGAAAAACACAATGAACGGGAAGCGCTCAAGTCATAAAACAGAGTGAGGGTGGTGGTGTCACTAAATACACCTGAACTTTTGCAGAGGTGACAGTGACAGAATTTGGCTGCACTGACCTGCAAGGAGGCCAACTTCAGCCAACTTGTGGCCATCAGATGTTACAGCATGAGTAAGTTAGTGATTGGTTACTATGTGAGGGGAAAGTGAGCTCTCAAACAAAACTCTGAGTGGTGCTGGAAGGTCTTCCATGGCGTGAACTGGGGTTTTATTAATGCCTCTGCATTGCTCAGAGGAGTCATTTTTGCAGATAGGAGTAAAACAGCTCCTCATTCAGGTTAACCAGTGGTTTTGGAGGAATCAAGTTTATTGTTGTTCTGGGTTGTTCCATTCTTTCTGCCTTTATAGCATCATTGTGCTTTATGTTACCCCTTAGTCTAAACTCAGGCATTAAATAGATGTGCACTATTGTTCTGCTGCCATTATTTGTCTCGTGGTTGGTTTTATTTCACTGGTGCCTGCAATGATCGATCAGTGTATGGGTTTTTTTATAAGCCAAGGTACAAATAAGGTGTATTGTTAGAAAAGCAGCATGGAAGTAGCACAGATCTTATTCAGTGAGTCATTATTACTGGAAAGATTGATCGTGTTTTTCAGAAACAAAATAGAGCATCCTTCTGACAAAAGGGAAAGATGTCAGGAAAGAACTGTTGGGTTTTTAAAAATATTTTTTAGCCATTTGTAGCTGTTTAATGCTAAGGAAGGGAAAGCAGATAAAAATTCACTAACCACTAATGTACTGAAGAGTACTGGTGTTTTGATCAAGCATTGCTGGGGGTTTGTGAGCAATTTTTTTTGGAGACCCAAGGCCTAATTGCACAGCTTGAATGAGCTGACAATGCTCAACATCTCCACCTTCTAGGGTGTCAAAGATGTGTGCAAGACACAAGGCTCCATGAATGTGCACAAGAGATCAGCATAAAATAGGTGGGATAATCTTAAAATAGTTATTGCCATCAGCTTTGATTAAACCACCTCCTTGAGTGGTTCTGTGGCTGGTTGGACCCACATGGGGAAGGGGATTTGGCAGCACAGACCCATGCTGTGGGGTCTATCCTCATTCCAAGGGCTGTAGGGATATTTCCTGGCTATTTGTAGGGATCTTTTCTGGCTTTTTGGGGATTCTTTAGGCAGGATATGTCATTTAGGGTTATGTAGTTTGTAAGGTCTTTCTTCACTTTGATGAGGGACACTTGTATGGAGAGGCAAGATGTGGTGAGCTGGAGGCCTGTGCATCTCCATAGAAATGCCAGCCAGAGCATTGACCTGATTAGCCTTTCAAAGCTAATTATCTCCATGTAGTACTGCAGCTTTCACTCTCCAGCCTTCATGCTCAGAACTTCAGTTTGCTTCTCTGACAGAGAAATATTTCCTGGCAGCCCCTGGCACAGGCATTTCAGATTGTGACAGAAAGCTCCTGCTTCCCTCCCTCTCATCGTGTGCCGGATGGAAATGAATGATGAGACAGGATTTGGCTTCAAATCACTGCACAAATAATGTGACAAATTAATATTTGACATTTACCAGTGTAGGACTGTCAGGCTGATGCTGTGCCCTGCGCATCCATGTGCTGTTCCTGGGGCAGCCTGGGCAGGGGCTGTGGGTGGGTTTGATCAGAAAGGTGTGACCTGGTCTGAGGAAGGGAGATGGAATAGGTGTGTGCCCAATACCTCCTTGCTTGTGCAGCAGAGGCACCACTGTGTCAGTGAGATAGGCTGTGAAATGCAGAGATATCCTCATTTCATGTTTTTTTCTGATGCGAAGCAGTTCTACTCGAGCATCTCAAAATGCAGAAATGGTATTTTCTGAACATAAATACCATTTAAAATGGTATTTTAAATGGTAATTTTAAAGCTCAGTTGTTGGCACAAGTCCAGTTCTGTAAGGGATGCTGAGGCTACAGCTACAAAAGTGTGTTTTCACACATGAATAAGCTGCAGAAGTCAAGTAGAAAAAGGTTGTGACCTTATGTTAACCTTCTTTGGTAAACTGTCATTTCTTATTTATATTATTGTGCTCTCATCTGTCAAGGCAACTGCAGGAACTTAGAGACAAGTGAAGTCCTGTGATTAACTGTTGATGAAAAGGAGTTCCTATTTGCTTGATTAGAGTGATATTGCAATGGCTTAACCCCATCCCTGGGGGTTTCGGTCAAACCTTGGAGCTCTGGCAGCTTTCCTGACCTTTGCCAGGGGGACTTTGGGAGCAGCTGCCTCCAGAGCCAGAGTGTGACTGTGCCAGGGCCACCACTGGTTACCCCAGAAATGGAGGAGTCACGGGGGTCACTGCTGGAGCCTGGTCCCAGGGCAGGGGGGAACTCTCCAAATGCTGTTTGTTGCCTTGGAAGGGTTAATGGTGGGCTAAAAGGAATACTGAGGGACATGTCTGAGAGCAAGAAAGTGTTTATTAATATGGTGACAGCATTTATTAAGTTAATAAGGTCTGGAAAACAACTTACTCTTGTCAAATTCTGGTTTTGTTGAAGAGAACAAATGGTAATTCTGCATTTGGGCTGTTCTCCCTGCCCAATAAATCAATGTACAGGTGTTTGCCATGTCCTGTGATAAAAAACTGAAGACATAATGCCATGCACTTTGGGGGAAATGCTAAGGCATTTTTATTTATATTTATTTAATTTTTATTAGAGCAGAAGAAATTAGTCTACTGGAAGGATTCAGGATGTCTTTGTATGATTTTAACTCTTAAGAGTTGCATTTGATTCAACACACATTGTTGGCAGGCCGTGACACTGAGGTACTTATTGCCAGGAACACTTCAGCAGAAGGAGAACAAGGAGAATATATTTCACAAATATCAAAAAGTACCAGTTCTTATTCCAGGTGTAGCAAGTACCAGACCAGCTGAACTCAAATCTTACAGCACTCAAGTGAAGGCACCCTCAGATGAGATGAAGACACCCAACCCTCTTCATCTTCCTCTGTTTCAAGACCTTGTCTTGAGACAAGGAAATAAATCCAGTTGCAGGAATTGTTTCACGATTATCTAATTATCTGTAACTGAATTAGTCTGTCCACCTAATGTCTGCCTCCTAGAGTGAGGGGAATGGACAACATCACCTCAGCAGATGCTGGGTGAACCATCTTGATATCAGAGGCATTTCAGAGTATTGGAATTTTACAGGGATTCTAAAAAGAAGAGAAAAAGAATAAGCAAAAGAAAAAGACTTCTGAGAGGAGAGAAGGTAAAACCTACTTTCTTGATTTTTCCAAACCTGTTTTTAGTGGCTCTCTGGTATCCTGGGACTCCAGCTTGGGTTTTTAGAGCTAAGTCAGATAATTTCAAGTATTTCTGTTTCCAAGTATAAAAAACTTACAGTAATCTGCCAAGGGGTGTGAAGAGTAAGCATTTTCTTCTCCATTAGTTTGTACATACAGAATACTGGTAAATGTCTTCTATTTGAAGTGAATTTAACAAGAAGCAATATCTGTTTTTACATTTAAGTATTAATTATGATTGCTCCTACCTGTCAAATAATTATTTTTAGTTATGAGTAAAAAGCTTAATAACTGCTTTTGATTCCAGATCCCAGCTGGAAATTTTAAAAAAGAAAAGGTTCCCTTACTTGTCTTATAGAGGGAACTGTATTAAATGAGATTAGGGATTTTAGGGATTAATTGTGCATTATAAACACTGTTTGGCATTGTGCACTCAGACTTCTGTGGTTTTCTGGAGACTGCTGGATTTAGGCAGGAGGACTGTGTGATTTTTGTGCATGGCTGCGGAGAAGCTCCGGGCAGAAACTGCTGGAGATGTTCTACATTTACAAACTTGATGGGAAATCTAATTTTGTTTCTACTCGCAAGTCATTCTTTTGGATTTCTCAATTTCAAGCATTTCTCTGAGAAGAAATGATGGCTGGAGGTTGTTCCTCTGACCTCCCTCGTGCTCTCCCATGCTGTTTTGGATCCAGCTGGGATCAATAGCTGTGTGGAGCTGTTACACTCTCCCAGGCAAATTGTGTCATCTGTCTGCATTTGTCTAGTCTTGGTAGTTCTACAGCAAAAAAAACCCTCCAAATAAGTAGTAAAAATGACAACATAGTAGTAGTAAGGGTAACACTGACTTCAGCTTATTGGACTTTTAAATGAATTACCTGAGTGCCGATTCCTGGCAAGCCTGAGCAGGCAGGAGCTTGAGCTGAATTCTGGGGGCTCATTCCAGGCTGGTCTGGGCAGTCCCCTTGCTTTCTGTGAGCCCTCCCCAGCAAAACCCACCCAGCTATGCAAACCTTCTCGATCTTATTAAAATACATTGAATACTAAACTCAGCAAATCCCAGCACTTTGTCTGTTTCTCTTCAGTTAGGGAAGGGACACATTGATCGGGCCAGAGCAGACACTTCCCACCTGGTTCAGAGCATTTCTGTGTCGGTCTGGGCCGAGAAGAGCATCTGATGCTCTGATAATTGATTTATTGTTGAATTTTAATTGCCCTGCTTTAGTTTCTTCCCAGTTCCTGCTTGGCTGTTGCTGAAGGCTCCCCGCTCCTCGCTCACACACTGAACAAAGGCGGCTGCGAGCTGAACCACCCAGATTCTCACATCTGCCATCCCTCGGGGGAGACAGGCTCACAGTTATGACAGCTCCCTCCAAAGTGAGCGCTGCCATTGCGGGCTGGGCTCGTTTATCCTGGATACGTGTTTTCATCCATCGGGGCTGAGAACAGGCTGAGTCAGTTTGCAGTCACTTTTTAAGTCGAAGTTTTATGCACACCAGTTGGGTCAAGGGTATTGTTATCCTAATCCAAGGCTCCAAAGCAGCAGTTGAAGGAATCCTACTCAAAAGCCATTGGCTTTTGGGGAAGACTGGGACCACTTATATTTTAAGGATTCAATGATTATTTCCAGATAATCTTGGTAAATCTCTTTTTCTCCACGGAACTAGTTTTTTTGGTGCCTAGATTTTTGCCTTTGAACGCTTAGTTCAGCTGCAACGTTTTAATAACAGCCTTTTGCATAAACAAACCATGGAACTGGCAGTTTAATTTTCAGGTTATGTCAGACTACAGGGTTACAGCACTGTTAGAACACTATCTAACACAGGGTTAGGTGTAGTGCAGCTTGTCACCGTGCCACACATTCCCTGCAGCTCAACTTGTGCCGCGTTCCAAGGCAGCAGCGTCTCTTAGAAAGCACAGCATTGCCTGTACCCCAGGGAAAACTGGCACCTTTTCCCTTTGCATCCCAGCCATCAGATGAATTATTGATCACTGATCTGAAGGGGAAAGCTCGTTTCTGGGTGTCACAGGTAGCAGCACATGCAGGGCCCCATCTCCATGGTGTCTGCCATATGGCGCTGGCGGCTCCCCGTGCGTCACAGCTGATTATAGACCCGGCACAGGGATCGCTTCCCCAGCCTTCCAGCTACCTTCTCTTCCTCCAGCTCCACCAGCTGGAAGCAAATATGGAGTGGGAACCTCAACTTGCCGTTATCTTTGGGAAGGAATGTCCTTCAGGTTGTGGGACATGTGGGGACAGCGGTGTCACCCCCTCTGTGGTTCCTCCATGAGCAACTCCAGGTATTGCAGTTTTGCACAACAAAGTTGGGCATGGGCAAAAAAAAACTGCCTTGGAGAGTTTTGTTTGTCCAAACCACCTGATGTATAAAGCTTGATCAGCTTTTGGTAGAAAACATTTAAAGTTCAGAAGTATTGCGATGTTTGCCATATTACTCAGGGAATTAATGGTTTTAATTAACAGAGGAGCTGTGAATAGTTAGATGAATAGCATTATAGAGCTATATGAAAAGGCTGTTATTGTCCAGATGGAAGATAATATTTGGAAATAATGTGACAAAAAGTGATAGACTGCAGTACAAATATGTTTTGAGATGTTCCTAGGGCTCTGATTAGTTTATATTAGCTAGTTTTTTGCATGTATGACTACATCTGAAAGGCAGGTTATAGAGAATGTTAACATTCCAGTGGGCTGATTGACAATAATTAGTTTATTTTGAAGGAAAGGAAAGAAGCACGGTATTGTTGGAGCTGAGTAATGTGAATTAAAAGCCAGGTAATCTTTTCTGCAATTACAGAGATACAATGATTGCTGTTATCAGAGAAGAAAATCCACTCGTACTTTTAAGAATCATTGTGTAGGAAGAGCTTTGCAAGCCTGAAATTGAAGCTCTGGTCATGGTCTCCAAAATTACACTTAGTAGTAATTTTATGCAGAAGCAAGACTTCTGAATACTTAAATTATAGCTTGTTTGTAGCAAGGTATTTACCAGCAAATACAGGCATCTTATAAACAGCACATGAGTCATCTTGGTGTTCATTTCGAGCACATCGAAAATGCAAATTGCAGCTGAATTATTCTTGTGTGGAGAGGCGAGGCTTAGAAAAACCTTAAATTCGTACTTTAAATGGAAATTGTGAGAGGAAAAATGTGCACATTTGCCTTTCAGAGGAGGGTATTGTGCAGGGTGGCTACAGTTTTTTCTGTAGCTTTGCCTACAGGCTGTGTAAACAAGAACTGATGGCAGGAACGGGGATGGGAAAGAGCACAGTTCCTGAGTGGTGTTTGTGTTCCTCTTTGGGAGCATTTAATACTGTTCTTCACCTGGACACCTCATAGAATTCCCCTTTTTTTTTTTTTTTTATTCTTATTGAAATGCCTGTGGATTTTATGAGCTATCTGATACAACCTTAAAAAGCTTTAAAACAATTTGTGATAAAATCTAAAGCAAACAGAAACCCGTCAGCTTCTCTGTTCAAAGCCTTGGCCCAAAGGAAACGATCCAGACACGACTGTCAGCGAGATAGCAACTGCTGGGAGAGCTACACTGCGTTATTAAAAGATCAGTAGTTTGATCAACATCATATTGGATTACTCAGACTTCAATTACAGGAGTACCTGAGGGCTTTAGCTGGGATATATTAGAAGAACAACTTGAAGTGAACCTGCTGTTGTTGCACGCCAGCTCTGTGAAAGGCCCACCTGAGAACCCTGTGAAAGTTCCTGTCCCAAAAGGGATTCAGTGTCAGCCAAGGAGTTCAAAAACAGCTAATAAAAATGAAGCAATCAATTGGTTAATTTGATGTGAATTTTAATCTCAAGAAGAGTTAAAAAAAAAGGAAGTAAAATAAATTCTTCTGTGCCTGGCAACATTATTGATATGAAGACAGGGTAGAGAGTTGGGGTGGTTCAGCCTGGAGATGAGAGGTGTCTGGGGAGACCTCAGAGCTCCTTCCAGTGCCTAAAGGGGCTCCAAGAGAGCTGGAGAGGGACTTTCAGCAAAAGCATGGAGTGATAAGAGAGAGGGAAATGGCTTCAAACTGACAGATCAGATGCTGAGAAGAAATTCTTCCCTGTGAGGATTGTGAGGCAGTGGCACAGGTTTCCCAGAGAATTCATGGCCTATACCTGGAAGAGTTCAAGGTGTCAGACTGGACAGGGTTTGGAGCATCCTGGGCTCGTGGAAGGTGTCCCTGCCCATGGCAAGGGAATTAGAACTGGTTGATCTTCAAGGTCCCTTCCCACCCAAACCATTCTGTGACTGATGATTAGGATCCAGCTCTGGAAGTTGGCATGAATAAGTTCTGGATGTGTTCATGTCACTTCTCTCTTCTCCTGCTAGAATCTCTGCAGAGTCACACGTGATTTATGTCATAAAGGAAGCAGAGCAAGAAAACCTGTGTAAAATGCTGTCCTTTGCTCCCTGGCAGTTTATCTCTTAGATTGTCCTGGAGCTGGGATGGCTCCAGCGGGGGAATCTGTGCTTGTGGTGGCACCTGAAGAGGCACCCCATGAGCTGATGGCTGTAGAGCAATGCCAGGAGCCAGCTGTGGACAGAGGGACAGGAGGTTGTGCTGTGGTCTCAGCTTTAGAGTGGCAGAGGTGGAGCTTGGTGCCTGAATGGTGCCTGTGCCCTCCCTGTCACAAATCACATCTGTATTTCCAGCCAGCACAGCGCAGGTACTGTAAGCTGGAAACGCCAGATTATGAAGGTGTTTGCATGATTATAATTTTCTTCTGCATGTTTTACCTGCTGTGTGTGGAAAACACATTTCTCTGCATTGTGCTGTAGCAGAGGCACGGATCTCAGCAAGTGTGCATTAATATTGCTGCTAGCAAAATCCAGGTGTTCTCATCACATCAGGCATTTCTCTTTTTATTCCACAACTACTCTTGCAAACTGCCATATCCTGCCGAGAGAAGATGCTGATGGCCCAACGTATAAACCTCCTTAATACAGCTCAGAACTGAGTCCACACAAGGAGTTTGGGCTGTATCATGCTGTCACTTATTAAGTGCAGCTCCTTGTAGAGATCCTCTCCTCCTTTGCCACCCTCCCACCACACAGCAGGGCCCAGCTGGGTTGTGCTGAGGAGCTGTATTTAAAAATTGATAGACCCATAACAAATATTCTCTCTGCTGTTCCGCCCCACATCAGAAAATCTTGCAGGAGTGTTGCAGTAGCTGCTGATACTGGTGATCTCAAAGTCTTTCTGCTAAAAAGAAATCACCTGAAATTTTGATACTTGTCTTTAAATTGTTCCCTCCCAGCTTCCCTGTTTATAGCCAGTACATTTACCTCTTTTCTACTGGAAGCAGTGACATTAATGAAGCTGGGATGTTTGTTTTTTTAGGAGCCTAAGTTACCGTTTTCTGTGGTTTGTCATTCTTCAGCTTGTACTCCTTTGTTATTTCATGTGGTCATCCACTTATCCTGGCACAGTTCTTCACTGAGAGTTTGTGTCCATCTGTGTGGGTTTCATGTTGACGGGAGTTGGAGTCGTCAAGGGGGTGCAGTTGCCAAAATATCTATTAGTCTAACCCCACTGAGGGGGCTGGTAACCCTATCACTCTTCCTTTTTGGCTTTTCTTTGCTGAGATGCTGTGTCCTACACCAAGATCCCAAAAAGGATCTTTTTCTTTTTGTTTTGAATACTTTGAGTGGAGAAAAACATACAGAACTGCTTTGTGAAAAGGTGGAAAAATGTATTTCTACACGGCTGTGTGAAAACATCAGAGTGTTGTCTGAGGTCTGCCCGTGAAATTGTCATGTTCCTTGCTTTAATTCTATAGCCTGGTTTTCCTGCAAATTGTCTGGTTTCAATAATTGCTTAAAGTGTGTGTGTACATATATATATATATATATATATATATATGTCTCTGTCTGTATATTTAATGAAGAATTCCTTGAAACTCTAATTAGGGCTGCTTGACTCCAAAGCAGTTTACATATCACAGGCTTACACAGCTATCAAACAGATGCTTCTCCTTTTTTTTCATTCAGCTGACATTTTCATTTTCTCTGCATATTTTGAGCACTGAGCAGTGATGTGTTTTGACTCCTGAGGCTACAGATGATATCAAAATGAGGATTAGAAATGAAGCTTTACCTGTCAATTAAGTTGTTAAGCTTGTCCTCCACAGTGTCTACACTTTGAAATGGCCTGTTTATTGAATTTGAAATAGTTTTCATTCTTGACTTTGTTTAAATTGAATGGACAGTTCTAATTATAATCTTCAGGGTTTTCATCTGCAACATATGGTTTGCATTTAGAGCTGTGGATGAGGGGCTCTTGGCTGTTTATTGAGCTAAACCACTGTTAAATATCTCGTGAGAGAGTGGCATGTCAGGCATGGAGAGTAAGCAGAAATGGGCAGTACAAATATTGGCCAATTTTCTCTTTTCACATCACTCTGTCCAGGACATCTCTTGGGGGGCAGCTGAGAAATGAACTGTGGTGGCAGGGTCCAGACATTGGGAGGAACAAGTCACCACTTTAAGTGGTTTTCTGGTGCCAGTCTTAGCTTGAAAGGAATATTAAAGGAAAGGAAAAGGAAAAAGAAAAGGAAGAAGGAAGGCTGGCTCTGCTATACCAAGTTCAAATTCAATGAATTCAAATTACCAGGATCTGTGTCAGGTCAATGTTGTTCTTTCCAGTCACCTGTGGCCCCCACTAACAGGGTTGCATGATATCTCATGACAATTTATTCATCTCTTTATTCCCCAGTAAGGCCAGCGACAGAGCAGGAAATGAAATCCAGGTTTCTTAGACTTGATGGGCTGGATTGTCCCTTGCAGTGCTCGCAGAAGTCTTCTCCCCAAAAGCAGGTTGTGGGGCAGCTCCTGCCACTCCTGCTCCATGGATCTGTCAAAAATGGAGATGCCTCTGTCCCTTTTCCTTGAAAACAAGCATCAGGAGATGCATCTCCTTTCAGATCTGGACATAAATATTTATTACCTAACACAAAGTCCCATTGATGACTCTGCTGTTCAACGTTTCACAGCACTGTGGTTTCCATCCTTTGGTGTTTTCTGTGTAGAGAGAGAGAAACCAGAAAGAGAGAAGTGAAACCTGGCCTAGGCACAGCTGGAAGTCCTTTAAACCACCTGGGAAAGCATCTGAGGTGTAGGGCAAGGTACCAGCTACAGGGCAGAAGATGCCTCTCCATGATGGACCAAATCTCCAGGGAGGTCTGGAGGACAGACTGACAGACAGTGAACCTGGTACAAAAAGCTGTGGTGGTCTAATGCCATTATTTACTTTCCTTTCCCCATTTTCAGGGGCAGGTAAATAATCAGATCACTTGCAAAGCCTCTTTCTTTGCCTGCAAAATGGGTGCTGGTAGAAGTTGCTTTGTCCTTAGTCCTGGGAAAAGAAATGTAGTAGAAAACTGGCTGCTCCAACAAGGACCCTCCTCTGTAGTGAAACCAGTTTGCAGGGGCTAAATTGGGTGAGGAATCATTAACCCTGGCCTTTAACCAGTCTCTTTCCAGCTCCTTTTGGTTTGCTGGAGCCATTCCATGAGTTAATCCTGTTGGAGCAGCCTTGCCTGGGACACCTGGGAGTGAGGAATGCGAGGAGGCTGCAGAGGCTGGGGCTGACCTGGCTGGCTCAGACAGTGGATGCTCATCTAATCCGTGGCAGGGGCCAGCAAAGGGCAGAACAAACAGCTGAGGAGCAAAAATAAAAGCCTGGGAGCACTAACAGTCCAAAATGACCCAGCTGGCTCTGCAGGAGCACATTTATCTATGCTGAAAGCTGTTTCGTGGAGCTGTTTTAACACCAGGTTCTAGGAAACCACTCAAAGGAGTTTGTAGTTTGTGGTGTTTTGTGGAGCATTACCAAAAAAGCCCCAGAGCAGGAGTTTTGCAGGTTAAAACTTCCCAGCCACCCAAAACTGCTTTTCTCAATCTTTGCTGCTCAGTCTGGTTCAGTGAAAAAGAAATACTTTTTTTATTAATATGAACTGATTGTTTTGTTTGTTTGTTTTAATTTTAGGCTTTGTTTTGGACCAGACTTCAAACCTCTATTTTCCTTCCTAGAGTAAAGTTTTACCAGTGTAAAATTTCTTTCATTGTGGAAAAGATGGCCAAATATTTTTCTAGCAACAGGAGTTTCAGACCCCCTCCAATCAAAGTTTCAAACCCTGAAAATCATTTTAGTGTTATTAAAAGGGGAGAGATTCTTTTCAAAACTTTTGCTGCAAGAGCAAATGATGTCATGCTTTGTGAGGGGATTCACACTGGTTGTCAAATTTTGGACATTTCTGAGCTTGAGACTTGAGCAGTGCTTTGATTTAAAGGAAACTGTGAGTTGAATCTGTTATAAATTTACTTACTTACTACAATAACAGGGGCTTATTTTAAGTGTTACTTTATAGAATAATTTCTGACTTTTGTGATCAGCTTAAGAATGTCTGGGAACCAAGCCTGTTTCCCTTCCCTCCCATGAGTACATAAATTATTTAATTGAAAAACACACTAAATAATGTGTAAAATCCACCATGTAATTAGTGGGGAAAGAGCATATGATATTTTCACTTCATAACTTTTGTGAGGTTTAAACACCCTTTGGAATATAGAAAAGAGAGTAGTAACAGTGTAGTTACAAATAACAGAAGGCAAAGCACTGTCATGCGTCTTTGTTGATTTAAAATCTCACATTAAATAGCAAACAATCAGTTTTCTTATCAGATGTACGAAATGATCTGCAGCTGAAAATCTGGGGGAGCTGGTCGGGGCAAGGGAGGGGTGAGCCAGATTGCTGGAACTTGTTTCCAAATCTGTGTTGGAGTTGAACAGTTTATCCACTTGTGATAATTTTAAATAGAGCCTCTTAAGGTTTCTTTTTGTGGTACTTTACTTTTGATCCACTCTTTCTCTGTCACCATCATTCCTGACTGATCCTCACAATATTTTGTGGGGACCAGTGACCCACAGAGCACCATGCGTAAAGAGGGATCAAACCCTGATTTTTGTGAATTTTAAGATAATGCTGCAAAGACTAGACCATGTTTCTTCTTTCTGGTCAGGATTTTTAAAATAAATAATCATTGTAATTATTTTTAATTATAGTCTGACTTTAAAATCATCAGCATAAACCATTCTCTGAGTAAATACAAATAGGGGTTTGGGTTTCCCTGCTTCTGCTGGTCTCATCCTTTCTGCAGCAAGCTGGGGGATTGTGGTGGCTGGAAAGAGGAAAAGTTTGTGTGTCATTCATTCCTGTTCCATGTAGTATTTCTTAGGCATTTAATAAAAAGGGTGTAATAATGCTTTGTGAGAGCAATTTGGGCCAGATCCACAGATGGTGTGGTGGAGGTTTGGGTCCCTGTGTGCAGGTGCCAGCAAGGAATGGGTTCTCACATCAGCTCCCAGCTGGACAGAACTCTTTCCATCCATATGGCAAAACACCATATTCTGGTGTTTGTGGGGTGGGTGATGCTCACAACTGTTTGGTCTCTGCCTCTCCGTGTTGTTCTCTGCTTGACAAAGTGAAGAGATTTTGCCGAAAACGAATTTATAAATAAGTAAAATCCTGAAATCATGTGGCCACTGAGGTCAGAAAAGACCTTCAAGATCAAGCCCAGCAGTCAGGCCAGCACCAGCACTATGCTCACCATTAAACCATGTCCAGGGGTGGTGACATTTCCATCACTGCCCCAGCAGCCTGTTCCAATGCTTTACAACCCCTTCCAGGACAAAATTTTTCATGATATTGGTTCTAAATGGTGAGGCTGGTCCTGTCCAGTTCTGGTTTCTTTCTCCATCAGTGCCTGGGCACTAGGAAGAGGAAGTTTTTTGTCTGCTTCTCTCTCAGAAAATAATGACTCTGAACAGTTCTCAATCTGCAAATTTTATGGTCAAGGGAGGGAAAACCTGTTCATTTGTCACCCTCAAGAAATGCCACTGGCTGGGGGAAGCTCCTTGAGAGGCAAACCTTGCTGTCACCCTGTGTCATGTGGAGCTTTTGGCAGTGAGAATACCATCCCTGGGATACTTTTGGCACATCATCTCCCTTCCATTCAGGATTCTCAAAATGGAGGCTTGTTATCCTGCTGTTTTTCTATTTTTGGAGTTCAGTTCTGTATCTTGTTTGCATTTCTTTGTGGTCTAAAAAGAAAAGCTTTCTGTTAGCGGAGAATTGATCTGGCAGGATCTTGCTTTCTTTCTTCCTTTATGAAAACCATGATTGCAGGTTCACTAATTATCTATGTTTATTACTGCTCTCTGTGTATTTTTGAGGAACTGATTGATCATAGCTGTTCTTGAGCATTTTAATAATTATATGAAAAAAGCATTTAATGTGACAATCCTGAATTCCAAACAAGCAGTCACACAGCTCCGTACTGAAACAGGTTTTGGGCAGGGCAAATGGACTTTTGTCAATGTGGTTAATCAGATCAATTAGGGACCAACCTCCTTGGCAATTAGCAGGGCCCTCAGTCAGGGGTGTGGAGGATTTCACAATCTGGAACTTCACCTGTGGGATCTGCCCTTGGAAGGGCACGGTGCTGGCAGTGGGTCGGGCATTTGTACATCACATCCTCTCCTACTGTCTTTGGAACTTGAGGTGTTGGGATGGAGGAAGGGTCAGTCCAAGTGCACAGCCCTCAGGAGCAGGAAGAGCTAAAAAATATGTGGTGTAAATATTTTACATCTTGGGAACACACGGGCTTTGGTTTGTTTGACTGAGTATTAGGTAATTCCTGATGAAAGCTGAATAAACAAGGACACAAGAAGGTACCTGCAGTGGGGAATCCCCCTGTAGAACATCTCTGAAATGCTCTGAAGGTGAGAAGGAGAATATCCACACCCCACCTCTGCTTTGTTCACCCAGCAGAGTAATCTCCTTGGCAAGACAGCCTGGGGACAGCACACAGCTCTCATTTTCCTTCTTGTCTCCAGGAATTGCTCTCCCTCTGTCTTGTGGGGATGCAGTTGCTTTCATCACAGTCTGACTTGTGATAAGCAAGCCATAAGTGGCTTGAAATTCAGGTTATTCAGATAAGCATCCTAGGTTGTAACTATAGAAATTCGAGCAGGAAGGTGTTTCAGTTTGATCTGCACTGGAAACTAATCCAAATTTAATCACAGCTACAGATACAATCTTCCATAATCCTGTGATGGTCTAGAATTGCAGTGGAAGGGCTTTATATTTCAAGAATGCTTTTAAATATTTTTTATACATCTGCTATTCTAGAATAATTTCATCATTCTATAGCCAAGTAGAAAAAAGATATTCACTTGTGTACCTACAAAAGCAGAAGCTGTTGTTTTGCTGCTACATGTGTCCTTTACTAGTACAGCAATTCAAATGTGGATATCGAAATAGTTTAGACTTTTAAAACTTCCAAAAGCATTTCAGGCATTTAGATCAGTGTCTGCTTTGCAGACTGCTCCTCAGACAAAATAATTAGGGAATTTTTCTGCTGTAACTGGGGGCGAAGCTGTTTCCTGGCCTTGAGATGGAGGAGACGTGGAAAGGCGACTGTGCCTTGCATTTCTCTTGATTTTATCTGTTGGATGTGAAGGAATCTTTCAGCATATAATCCTTAAAATATTGATCTTGCAGAGGAAGTCTGGAGCTGGAAGGGATCGTCTGTCATCAGATTTGCTGTCGATGTGGCGTCGTGGAGCTGCATTTTCAGCTCCTGGGTCTCGCCTCCTCTTGCTGCAGGGAGGCTCAGGCTGGGGCTGGGTTTAGCTCATGGGCACAAGTGGTTTAGGATCTTTTATTTTGCATTGAATTGTGTTGCCTTTCAGAAGTATGACTGCTGCATGGCCCTCTGGGCTGTGCCAGCACGAGGGAAGTGCTGCTCAGGGAAGAGCTGCTGCTGGGTGCAGAGCTCCCCCATAAACCAAGTCACTCCTCTAAATTTCCAAATGGAGACTAACAAATATCACTAACTCCCAGCTCGTTTTTATTAGCTGGACTATTTTTTCTTCTTTGTAAGTGCCAATATCTGAACTTAAAACTGTGTTTGGTATATGAGAGAAATTCTCTAGCTGATCGTAGCCTATAAAATTAAAATACTGAAGCTCCCAGTGTTTGAGTTTATTGAGGTATAAATATTGGAACGTGGTGTACTATGTGGTTCAGCTCCTTCCTTGTTCTATTTTTCTGAGTCTTTTTGCTTATTTTATTTCTCTGACACTCCATACAAAGGGTTTCCTGGGTTTGATTTTGTCCTGGCATTTTTCAGCAGTCTGGTTCTTAGCGGTATGGAATTAAACAAGGTGAATAACATTTTCTGTTTACTGTTTACATTTTAAAAGGCAAAATTTCTGTTTCAAAAAAAGCATATTCCAGATGTCTCCAGGCAGTAGGACATGTATGTAGTATACAATCTAATAAAACAACAAATACAGCAGAAGGATCAAAAAGTGGTTCATGTTAGCAAATGGTCTGAATTTAAACACCAGTCAACACCAGGACTTCATTTTAGGTGAGGGAAATTCACATGCGAAGTATTAAAATTCAACTTCATAAATGCATTTCCTCAGGAACGGGATGTTGTGCATTTCCAAGTCTTTAAAACTTCCTCTTTCTGTTAATTTTGATTAGATTTTCTAAAATGGAATAAACATAAAAGCATTAAAAAAATATGTAAGCCATGAAAGTTAAATGCAAAACAGATACAACCACAGCAAAGATATGAAAGCCAGACCCCTTTTTCCTCAAGTGCAGTATGGGGGGGAAATTCCTTCACTGTGGACTCGCTTCCCCCACAGGAGCAGTTGTGGACTTGCCTCCCATTAGATAATTTCAGAACATGATCTGATGAGCAATTAAATCAGCAGGAGGCTGCAGTGTTGAAAGGGGGGTTCTTTAGAGATGTCTGTTGCAGGAGGGAGGCTTGACTTGGGGAAGAAAATATCTTTGGCATTCGGATAATTTTGGACAAGCATTGCCCCTAGGGGAGATAGTGGGAGGTGGAGTTGCTATCCCTGGGGACTGCTAAGGAAAGGACAGAAAAAATCTAGGCAAATATCTGCCAGGTGGATTTTTTTTCAGGGAATGGACTAATTGACCCTTATTTCCAATGACCCCCCTGTTGATTTTTAAGGTAATGGTGTCAACATGTCAATCAAATGCTATTTACAGTAGCCCAACGTTGCTGAAGAGGTGCAGAAACTGCTTATGTGGTAATTCTGGAAATTCAGTTTTATGATTCTGTCTTAGACCTTCACCTGTTTACTTAAACTCTTCTTGATCTTTGTCCATCATTGTCCATCATTTTCAGCTGGAACTTTAACAGCAGTGTTCTCAAGCTGGTTTAATGGTTGTTTGCCTCTTCATTTGACTGAATGTAATCCTCTAAAATCCCCTGAAATATGGAATGATGCCTGCTTAGCTTTGGAAAAAGTATCAGCAGGAGCTCACATCATTTTTCTGGGGGGTTGTCTGAGAAGATGCTGTGGAAAGTTTAGGTGAACACAAGGAAGAACAAGGCACAATGTTTTCCCCCCTGCCTGGAAGTGTCCAAGGCCAGGCTGGATGGAGCTTGGAGCAACCTGGGATAGTGGGAGGTGTCCCTGCACGTTGCCAGGAGTCCTATCCATCCCAAACCATTCTGTGATTCTATGATTGTATGCAAGGGGCACAGAAAATGCAGCACAAATTCCTCACTCTTCTAAAATTTTCTCTTTAAGCTCTCTGTGCTTTCTGTGGTTGAAAATGTAATGGTAGTGTGTCTGTTTTCCATTCACGTCAGTTATACCTGCTCATACCCCCAAGAATAAATAGGATTAAAGGCTTGATGCAAAAGGAAATGTTTGAAGAGAAAGGTTTTATAAAAGCCAAAGGTTTGACCAGCAGTTCCTACAGGCTCAGATGTGTTATCTAACCCTAATTCTTCCCCTATATTTTTCTCGTGACCTCAATGAAAGAGCTATGTCACCCTAATTAACAAGGACTTCAGAAGCAGAGACTACAGAGGCAGTGCCTGCAGGAGCTTGGAAAAATACCATAAAATTCCACTTTTCTTTGCTGCCAAAATGAAGCAGTAAACAACAACCCAGCCCGAGCGCCCTGGCTGCATTTCGGATGAGCCCTGCAGGACAGGAGAACCAGGGCCTCTTGTAATCCTTCCTCACCGTGTGCCTTCCTTCTGCAGACGTGGATGAGTGTGAGGTGCTGAACGGGGGCTGCCAGCAGGGCTGTGTCAACACCCAGGGCTCCTTCCAGTGCCAGTGCCAGCCAGGATTTCGGCTCCACGCCGACGGGCGCACCTGCCTCGGTAAGGAACCCCCCACATCCTCCCAGCTCTGGCTTTCCTCTGACTGCAAAGCCTTCTAGACTCTCCAGTCTGAGATTTCACTAAATACCATTACCCATTCTGGTTCAAGCAGCATGTGAGGATTCAGGTACTGCCAAACCTACTCTTTATTTTGTTTTGATTTGGTTTTTTGATGGTGTCTCATGTTGGCGAGAATTCTTTTGCAGGAGGCATTAAAGAGTTTAGGGGCTCTTCATTTCAAATTACATTTTTAAAACTCTGAGTGCTTTTTCTTTGTGGCACATCCCAGCACTGCTCTGGGACTTGGTGATTTTAGAGGTTGTGTCCAGGGTGAAAGATTGTGATTTGCAGGGTGGAGTCACCCTGTGTGTGCTCCTGTCAGTGAGAGCACCATGGAGCTCAGCCATGGCACGTTGCCTGTTTATGTGGATAGGGGATTGCAGCTCTGCCATTAGAAATAAACCCTGTGTTTCTTAGGTTGGGCTCTAAAACCTGAAACGAGGCATACCTGAGTTAATTCTGCTTGTTGTTAAAAACAACAATATGAAATACACAGTTTTTGTATTGCATTTAAATCAGTACAAAAGTCAAATTTTTGAATTCTGCGGAAAGGATTATAATGTTCCTTCATCTTAGAAGAAGAAAAGGGCACCTTTTTTGTTTAAATTTTTAAACCTGATTTGAGGTAATATGGGAAGAACAGTCAAGTACAGTCAGACCACATCTGCAGAATAAGTTCACTCACAGTTTGGGCATTGCCTCAGTTCCTGCACAAAGTCCCTTGGTTGTGCTTAACTTCAGCCAGAGATGTCATCAGTCATTGCTGGTATTATAACAGCAATACGTTCACTGGTGCAACCAGGACACAGTGCTCAAGCTGTGGGAATAATAGATTTTTTATTTTAAAACTTACCCTTTTAGGTTTTTTGGGTTTATCACATACAGAGATTTTCAGTGTTTTGTAATTAACTGCAATTAAAAATGTGATGAAGTCTCAGTCTGTTCTTGATTATCTTAGTTTGTGAGGGAATGGACAATGAAACACTATAGTGAGAGGAAAAATAATGTAAAAGCAGAGTGGTTCATAATGAGCTAGAAGCAATTGTGGTTTTCTGTGAATTAAAAGAGAAATTAATCTCACTCAGATCAGATCTGACCAGGGAAGACCCAGAAGTGAAAGATGGGTTGTTTGAGCTGCATTAGTCTGTCTGAATAGTCTCATTTGTGGTGGAGAGGGATTTTTATATGAAAAGGGGACTAAAGGGACTTTGGGGCGGGAAATAGAAAGAGAACGTGTGATAAAGGCAAAAAGTAGATGTTAATGGCAATTCAATGAATTTATTTGTGTAATATGTAAAATTTTCTGTGGACACAAAATAGTTAGGTTTCCTCTTGCCTCACATAATCAGAAAGCTCAGTTTAGCTTTGTCCAAGCTGTGAACAGTACCAGAGAAGAAGTTTTCATTTCATAAATGTAAATATTCTCAAGAAATTATTCAAAGTACTTCATACAATGACCAGCTTTGTTTGCAGTGTCTCAGAAATTATCAAGGAGGAACAAAAATAAATCCTGAGAAGGGAGACAGGAGTTTCAGAGAGCTCTGCTATCATGATAATGGATGCACAAGATACTGAGGGAGGATATTGAGTCCTGTTCCAGCTGTTTAGACAAGACACCAAAACAAATGGGTATAATAAGCTCTCATGCATTGGAGAACAAGACAGTTACTAATTGATGAGGACAGGGAGCAGCATTCCATATAAATCAGGAGTGCCTAGGATCAGGATCTGGGCAGTAGCTGCTTGCTGGGGATGGAGAGTTTGCCCCTTGTGCAGCACCAGGTTGTACATTCAGCTTTCATCACTCATCTGATGAGAAGAAAACACTGATGCCCCTCTCCTCTGACCCAGTGCAGCTAAGCAGAACATCCAGCATTTCAAACAGGCTTGGATTAGCAGTGGTATTTCTTCCATGGATACTTCAGAGGATGTAAGGATCTCTCCTGCATGCTGAGAAAGAAAAGGGACCACATTCTGGCACTGAGCTGTTTATGGAAGGTGATTATCTCAGCTGCAGAAATAAGAAACAAGAGTCCCTCTAGAGAGGCTTTTCAGAGGAGCCCAGCCCAGATTGCTGTTATGTTCATTCTTTCCACGTCCTCCTTTTCTTTTTTGGCAACCCTGTGTTTGTGGGAACAAAAGTGCCAAAATCATTTGAGGGGAAGCAGATTTTGCAGCCTGGATGGCTTGGAAATCTCCCATACATAAGGAAGTGGATCTCTCATCTTAGGAGATATTCAGCCTTCATCTGAAGGCTCAAAAACCTGGGATAAGATACTTCCTCATGTGATTCATGGAATATTACTGAGCTGCTGTCACAAGTTTTCCAGTAAATCTGGTCCTCCTGCCACCTGAGCACAGGGTGTTTGGGATTCTGAGTAGTTGCTGGTGGTGCATCCCTCCACTGCCAGTATGAGCCTTAAAATACATGGAGAGAGGAGATCTGCTTTTGCCATTCTTCCTGCTCTCACTGGAAACTTCTGCTCATACTCCAAGGCAGAGAACTCTACTCCTACTCTGCTCAGACCCAGAAATCTCCAGAGTGGGTTGATTTGTTCAGTGATGACCAGTGTGTGAGAATAAACTGTTTAATTCCTGCATCCTTTGATGTTGCCCAGTACTTCGTGCCATGATAAAATCCCATCTCTTTCAACACTCCTTTTCTCCCTTCAGCTTTTGGGTCCTACAAATTTTGCTCAGCATTGAATTAATTTATAAACACACGTGCCAGACCAAATATTCACTTCAACCCTGTCCAACTTTTTTGTTTGCTTTGTTTGTAATGCCTTGATTATGTTAATGCAATGAATTTGACTTCACTGGAGTTTATCCAGCTGGTATCTGAAAAGCTGAAACTCAGAAAGAACATGTTTATTGTAGTATCAGGCTGTGGGTTTGGACTGTTGTAGATTCATTGTCTTCAGTGGAATTTATTCCTGTTTGAACTCCTAGAAGTGGAAACAGGGCAGAGCCATTAGACCCTGATTCATCTCTGGTGCCAGCTGTTACTTTGATGTCTGCTTTATGTGGAGAAACTGTTGAGATTCAGGTTTTTTATGGAGATTTTAGCACACTAAGGCTCTTATATATTGAGAAAGTAACAAAGAAAATATCTCTACAACTCTATAATCTGTGTTTCCCAACATAAATATAAGCCCTGTATGTCTGAAGTTCCATTTCTTGTCACTGCCAAGGTTGGATTTAAGGTGATGTAAAACACAGGTTGGAAGAGATTGCATGTTCTAACCCTGTAGTTGCTATGCATGTACCTAACTGTAGCTTCAGAGCCAGCTCTTTGTAAAAATATCACCTTTATTATAAAAAATAATGGGTTGAGAAATATGTATTTAACTGTTATCAGATCAGGGGCCTACAAGGGAAATGGAGAGGGAGTTTTTACAAGGACATGTTGTGACAGGACAAGGCAGAAAGGCTTTGAATTGACAGAAAGCAGGGTTAGACTGGATATTAGGAAGGAATTGTTCCCTGTCAGGGTGAGGAGGCCCTGGCACAGAGAAGCTGTGGCTGTCCCTGGATCCCTGGCAGTGCCCAAGGCCAGGCTGGACAGGGCTTGGAGCAGCCTGGGACAGTGGAAGGTGTCCCTGCCATGGCAGGGGGTAGAATGAGATGATCTTTAGGATGAACCCAAACCATTCCATGATCCTTTTTTTTTCTCACTTGGTGTCTCCCACCACCGTCCCCCTTCCCAGATAGCCCCTCCCTCTCTTGGCATCACCTGGCATCATCCCCAGCCTGTCTGGAACCCACATCAGGGCTGGGTTTCTACCAAACTCCAAGAGTGAATCTTTGAAAGTGAATGTCAGGCCACATTTCTTCCTGTGGAGGTGCTCATCCCTCCATCCAGAGGCCCTTGGTGACAGCTGGAGTCAGACCCAGGAGCTGCCAAGTCTCTCTCTGCTCAGAGACGTGCTGCTGGCAGCCACGAGCACAATCCTGTCCTGTCCCTGGAGGCTCCTCTCCTTCAGTCTGGCACCTCCTCTCACAGATCCAGCCTGGTGCCTCAGCAGCAGCCCTGACAAACCTGCCCTGGCTGCTCCAGAGCAACCCCTGGCTGCTGGCACCAAGCTGGGACACATGGATTTCACACCTGTCCCCTCCCACCTTCAGATCCTCCCCAGCCCTCATCGTGACAGGTTGCTGCTTATCTCCCCTTGCATCCAAGCTGGCTGGTGCCCAGAAGCAGAGGGAGAAAATGGCACTTTTAAAAGCCGACGTGTATATTCTGTCACTCGGATTTAAGATGTTTTTCGTCTTCTGAAATATTTTCATCTTATTTGAATATTCTTGCTGAAAAACAGGTCTTTGGTAAAAATGTGCAGGGAGCTGGAAGCTCAGAGTGTATGGGGTCTGCAGTCTCCTGTGCAGACAGGAGCTGCTGTCAGGTCTTGTCCCTGGCAGGGCAGAAGGCTGGTGGGCACAGGTGGAGGTCAGGGGTCTGATCCTGCCAGGGTCAGGTTTCTGGGCACTGAGATGCCTCCTGCTGTGTGTGCAGCCAGGAGAATGTGAAAATTTGCTTTTCTTTTCACCTTTTTAACACATACTTGACTGCACAAACTCAGTGTTTGCTAATTGGTGGCATAGGGTGAAATGAATCCTGTAGCAGGTTTTGCAGCTAACGTTTACTAATGTCTGTTACAGATAAATGAAGAAATACGAATATTGCTAAAATGAATAGGAAAAAATAAATAGCAAAGCTCTTTGCTGACTTCATTGGGTTCAGAGTTTGCTGCATTCCACGATGGACCAAATAATCTTTCCAGCTGGTCATAGAGAACACAGGATCCCAGAATGGCTTGTGTTGGAAGGGACCTTAAAGCTCATCCAGTCCTACCCTGCCCCACCCCTTCCACTACTCCAGATTGTTCCAAGCCCCACTGAACCTGGCCTTGGACACTTTCAGGGATGGGGCAGCCACAGCTTTTTTGGGCAACCTGTGCCACGGCCTCCCCACCCTCAGAGTCAAGAATTTCTTCCTAATACCTCATTTAAATCTCTCCATGCTACATCCCTGCCGTGGAAATCTCCATGCAGCCACACACACACACACTTCCATCAGCACAGCACAATAGCAGAGTCAAACCATCACTCTTATTTTTACATGCAGCGTGTGAATAGGTGTGGGTGGGTGTTAACATGTTTTGTCAGGAGGAGAAATGTTTCTCCAGAGGCCAGGGATATGTGTTGAACAAAAAAGAATATTAATTTGCTTGGGTGAAAGAAGCAGCATCTTTAAAGATGTACAGAGGGCCCTCTGTTCCTATGGTTTGCTGTGTGAGTCTGTTCTGCAGAGCTTGTGGCTTCTGTTATTTGATTTTTTTTTTATTTATGAGGCTGAGGAAATCAGCCTGAAAGACAATTACTATTTTTAATCAATGAAAGCAAGGAGAGAAAAAGATAATCAATGGGCAAGTGCCAGCAGGGCTGTTCTTTTTTCCCCTCCTTGCCTCGGCGGATTGGCAGTGCTTTGGTGCTGTCAGATCAAAGGGTGCTGTGCTTCAGTCAGCATTACAGCCCTCAGATCTCACCTGCCTCTCCCTGGAGTCAGGATTTCACTGGTGTGGGACGCTGTGTCAGCCAGGCTCCGTGAGCACAAGGGAGAGCAGTCACTCAGGGGTGGGGACAGGTGCATTTCTGAAAGCTGTTCAGCGAGGTTTGCCTGGTTTTGCTGTCATTTATGTATTTAAAATAGGAAATAAGTTCTCCCAGGTTGTTGACGTGCGTTCCTTCCCTGCTTCCTTGGCTGCAGCTGTCAATTCCTGCAGCATTAACAACGGGGGCTGTGAGCAGGACTGTGTTCAGCTCAGCGAGGACCACTACAGGTGCCAGTGCCAGCCAGGCTACCAGCTGAAGACAGATGCCAAATCCTGTGAAGGTGAGTCCTGTGCTACCTGTGAAGACACACAGTAAAGGCAATTTAAAAGACCTCAGGATGGTGTTTTGGGTCACTGTGTCCATTCCTATTTCCCCCTGCGTGCCAAAAGCAGTTTTAGGAATTGCTTATTGACAGGGTTTTAAAATAACAAGTGTTTGAGGTGTGAAGTTCACTTCGAATCACAGCTTTGAACAAGATTTTGGCCTCCTAGATCCCTGGCTGTTCCTTGCACAATGATGTTGATGACATAGGTTAGGAACTTAATAGTGATTTAATTCTAACATTTTATTGCTCATCAAGTTGTATATAGAGTTGGCCTGCATTACATGTTTTATTCTACAAAAAGTCTTCTCTTTTATCTCCTTTTGGCTTATCACAGGCTGATTCATTCATCCTGCCCTTCAGGTTTCTAAGCACTCTCTCAAGCAGAACAGCAATGCTACCTTTGGGTTTGATTGTTGCTTTTCTTTTCTTGTATATCTTAACATATTCATCAGTTTTGAAGGCAACCCCCCCCCCCCATTCCCCAACACAAGCACACACACACACCCTTGAACATGCCAGAGAAAGATAAGGCCAAATTTATGGATTTATTGAGCTGAAATTCCTGTCACAAAACCGTTTCCATATGGCTCCTCTTCTGCTCGGAGATTTTACACGCTGTGGGTGAAGTGTAAGTAAATCCTGCTGTTCACATGGCTCCCAGCTCCTGCTGGGTGCAGAGAAACCTTTCCCTTGGGTTTGGCCTCCCCAAATCCTGCCCTCAGTGGGGACTGCACCCCAGGGAGCACTCACAGCCTGGTGGCCTCTGTCTCTCATGGGGTGGCCACGTTTTTCCCCTGAGATTATCAAAGAGCCAGAAAAGGGGAGGTTTGGGGTGTCAGAGAGCTTCCTCTGCTGTTCCCCATCCCTTTTCCAAACATCTCGAGATGTGTTTGGCCAGCTGGCTGTGCAGAGCCTGCTCAGGGCTTTGGGGTGGGTTGTATGGAGTGGTGGCACAGTGGTTGGGTCAGAGGGGTCTGGGTGATGCCAGGTGGGGTGGGAGTTCTCCTGGAGTGCTCACAGCACAGTTCAAGCTCCCGTGGACCACTTCCATGCTCTGTCTCAGCTGGGACCCCTGAAGGGGGAGGTTTTGCCACCACTGTGGCAAAACCCTCATGTGGTGGGGCTGAAGAGAGTTACAGCCACTCAGCAAAGGCAGAGGTTTGTCACCAGCCCGTGGTTACTGAACACTGGAGAGGGGCAGGGTCAGCCTTGTCTGCAGGTGGGCACCCATTACCCGGGTACCTGCTTACCCCTGGGTGTTTGAACCAAAATAAATAAGTGCAGCCCTCCCCAGGGAGGCAGTTGTGCCTGGGGGAAGGAGGATCTGCCTTGTAAGCAGAGCTCAGTCTGGAAAATAAAGACTGAGTAGGATGCTTTCCCCCCGATAAATACCTGAGTGAATGAATGCCTGGGAAAGAAAAGTGCTAGGTAAGCACATGGACAAGATTTTTACAGGAGCAAATGAGGGTGAGGTGGTCATGAATGCATTTGGGTTGTCAGTTCAGAGATATTTTAAGTAGAAGAGGTGGGAGGACGTGAGTCTGGATGTTGTTTTTTTTTTTTATTTTCCAACCAAAGCTTGGCTGCTGGAGTCATGGTTTGGATGGAGGAGCCACAGTGTCATGAGAGTGTTTGCCACAGCAGGTGTGGGTGCTGTGCAGGTGTGGATTCATCCCTGTGGACTCCTTGTGAGTTAATACTGCATCCACAGCCCTGCAAAGCCTTGGAGAAACACTCAAGCCTGGCAGTTTTGCTCTTTCCCACTTTATATTTTCGCCAGTGTGAAGTCATGGTTGCTGTGAACAAGAAGATTTATTTGATAAAGCACAAACCTCTTTTCTTTAGGTGCTCTAGAGGTTGTGGCAGACAGGACTGGGGACCGTGGTGTTTACAGCCCTGTCTGCCCCATCCCTGGCAGTGCCCAAGGCCAGGCTGGATGGGGCGTGGAGCAGCCTGGGACAGTGGAAGGAGTCCCTGCCCGTGGCAGGGGGTGGAGCTGGATGAGTTTTAAGGTCTCTTCCAATCCAAACCATTTTGGGGTTCTTGTCCTGAGGCACCTGGGAAATGAAAACATGCCACTAAATTTTTCACCATAGTGTTTAACAGCTTGGAGTAGAGCTTTGTAGGATGGAGTCTGTTATCTACTAAAGTTATTAAATGAACCAGTAAGAGGCAAATGTGTGAAAAAAGAACACTAATGAGTTATTTTTGGCTTTTCCTGAAACCTGCTTCTAACAGGAACAAACATATCACTGGAAAGCAAGTCAATCACTGATTGCCTTATGTCCTGAAGATCTTGCCTTTACAAACTTACCTCATCCAAGGACTTCCAAGGCTGCTACCTTTATTTGAATTACTATGTTTTACTAACATCCACTGTGTAATTTGTTGTTTGCCTGTTGTCATGTCACAGAGCATTACAAGCTTTACTCCGTGCTGTAATCATGCTCAAATTAAAGCTTTAGCTGCTCTGAAAACCTTCATAACACGCAGGTTTAACAGATGCTGTTTGATAGTGATTTCATTTAATTTACCCAAATAGAAAAGGAATCGGCAAATAACTCAATATTTCATATCAGCAAGGAGTGAGTTCTTGCTTGGAGCTAAATCCTTTGTAGACCGCAAATTGTCGAGCTGCAGAGCCAAGTTGTCAGCCTTGGAAGTGTCATGCACGATGAAGTGCTGCTGTTCCTTGGAAACCTATTTGCAACCTATCGTGTCAGAAGTCCAATTTCAGTTCTACATCCCTAACCATGCTTTTTTTTTTTCTTTTTTTGTTTAATACTGTCAAGTCAAACTCAGCCCTGCAGACTGGAACGGTTTGTGTGTTGTGTGTTCTCGAGATGGCAGGAGGTGACATGAGGCAGTTTGAGGATGTTCTGCGGCTGCTTCCTCCTTTACCAAATGGTGGCACAAAATGCCACTCAGCGGCACAGAAAAGTGACAAAAAAAAAAGCCCTGCCCCATGTTTAAATCCACATGAAGTAAAGGTTTTCTCTCCTGTTCCCTCCACCTGCGTAGCCAGTGGAAGAGCAAAGCAGCCAAGTCAGAGCAAAACTCCTTCAGCCCTTCCCAGGGTTCTTCAAACCCTGACTCCAGTGTTCAACTGATGGTGACTTTCCTCTGAGGCTCTGAGAGAAGTTGGCTTGTACAGAGCAGGGCAAGTGAGGAATATTGGTCATCTGTCTCAAATCAGACAGTAATTAGTCAAATGCAAAAGTTGAATCAGAGCTGGAATTGTAGGGAAATGAGTACAGCTTTTTAGAAGTTTTATTCAAAGCTAAGCAGAACTGTAGGGGGCACATTTGCAAGGTGTCCTCCAAATTTACCTGTTAAATGTTGTTCACCAGAATTTTGGTGTAATGAGTGCTCCAAAGCAAAACCTCAGCCTGGTGCAGAATGTCAGACCTTAACCCAAGTCAGACCTGTCTGAATAGTCGTGGTGGGTCTGTTTTGGGGTGTGCCAAGTCTCTATTTGGGCAGTATGCTTCCAGCAGGTACATGTTCCAGAAATAAACCCATACAACACAATGAAATCTTTGAGATGGAGGCTTCATAAAAGTTTTCCTAAGTACTTGCCACTTAGGGCAGCTTATCCTTGAAAAGGTATGTTATTGTTCAAGAAGAGGAAAAAGCCTTGATGTACAACATGAATGGCATATGTTTATAGACTGAAAGATGTCTTTGGGGGCTCTTCAGTGTTTATTTCCTCTCAAGCCTTTTAAATATTCATTGTTTTGTGGTGAACTCCATCATTGTGTGTGTTTATGGATTCACACATACTGGAGTGCTAATTGCTGTTGTTTAGAGAACTCTTGAAATCTGTTCAGGTACAGCAAAATAACAATAAAATGTACTTTTTTTGTCCTACTTCCAATGTAATACAAACTCGGTTTCCTGCTGTTTAAAGCCTTGTTCCTGCTCTGTGAAAAATGTTGTCCAGCAACAAAAAGCATCCAGAAAAACAGCAGCTTTACTCACCAGATACTGTCACATTTTTCCCCAGTCTAATCTCTTACAGCTACTTCGTCATTAGTTGTAACAATGGCAGGTAAGACCATTTTCAGGCAAAAAGTGACCTTTCAGTTGACAGTGTGCTCTAATTGGTTTCAGTGATAGACCCCTGCACAAGTGGGAATGGAGGATGCTCACAAATCTGTCAGAATGAGAGAGGAATTGCAAAATGCGAGTGTCATCCAGGGCATTCTCTTGCTGCAGACAAAAAGTCCTGTTTAGGTAAGAAACTCTGGACTCTTTATTGTGAAGAATGTTATTAATCAGTGCTCTGCCTTACTGAGCTGTGAGTGGAAAGGAATATTTTAGACAAATATATGTGTGTATTTTGAAACAGCATTTCTCTCTGTGATATTCACATCAGCCTGTGGTCTTGAAGGATTTTTTTAGTGATGAAAATTTCTCTGTGATCTCCTAAGTCATGCTTTCTAGCAACTGGATTTGTGAATGCTGTAGTGTTATTCTTGTTGGGTCCCTTTAAAATAATGTCCCAGATACAGCTCCTGGAAAACTGGTTCAAGTAAAACTCTGAACCAGGTCACTGAAAACCTATTTAGAATTCAAAGGGCTTTTTAGCTGGAGAACTGTTTCCATATTAATGGAGAAACTACTGTGAAGGAAGAAATCATGATGTGTAAGATTTCCAAAGAGAGGAGCTTAAAAAGTTGAATTCTAAAGTCCTGTGTTTAGTATGGGGTTGTCAAAAGAATCTGTATAATTTCTAACCTGAAATTTGGGGAAACTGGAGATCAAAATACCTGCTTTTCTCTTTCAGTGAAACTCTTGGAAGATAGTTTAGCAGCTTTATGAAGTAAAAAGCATTTGTGGACTTAGTGGTGCACAGATTCTTAACAGCCAAGTCAGGACCAGGATGTGCATATATATATATATATATATGGACACTAATTTGCACTCCTCTTTTGAAAACTTGGCCAAAATCTTGCCAATATGTGAATTATTGTCTCATATAAAGGGTGCTGGGTGCCTTTCAAAATATTTACTTCCTACCCTGAGTATTTTACTCAGTTGCCTGTAAGCCCTTCTGTGAGTAGAATGGCACATCTTAGTGATTCTCTCTTACTGGAATTACTCATGAGTAATTACTGAAAATAAAAACTGTTTTCATGTACTAATAATGAGTGGATAGAAACAACAGTGGGTTTAGCAGTAGGGTCAGCCTGTTGTTTGTTTTAGCTCAGATGCACATTGACATTTCTGTTGATTTATGTATAAACTGAATCACTGAGTTAACTTGCAGTGTTATATATTGGAAGAAATTTTCTCCCCAGCCTCATGGCAACAATCTTTTGAATCATTAAGCAGCGTGTCTTACCATGGATATACAATTATTGGTTTTTTCTCCTAGAAGTTACTCAATGTCTTTTGCAAAATTCAGGCTGTTGTTTGACTCTCTGGAAACCGAGCTGGAAGGAGACAGAGGGCAGCTGAAGTGTCATACTTCAGCTATTAGCTCTAGGACAGGAAGAAACCTGTGCAGGATAGTGGCTGTGGTTCAACTTTTTATTTTTCCATTAATAAAGAAGAAGAGAAAAGAATATTTACAGCATTGGCCAGCGCAGTGTACTCACAAAATGACAATTAGAGAAAAAGGAGGAATAACCCATTTTATTCTAAGCAGCAGCTGCTCCCATGGCTGCTTCAGAGAAGCTGTCATTTGTCCTGAAATTTTCATGAGCCAGTGTGTGGTGTTTGCACTGCCTGGGGCCTCTCTTTGCAAGGAGCCTGATTGCATCCATCAAGCTGCTTGTGCTCAAGTGCAGGGGCCACGAGCACAGCACTGGGCACAGCACGTGTGGGGGGACAAAACTGTCAGAAAGTGTGGTTTGCTGGGATAAAGAGTGAAGAGCTGCACATCAGATTGCTCCCTGCCATTTTCAAGACACTGACCCAGCACTGGTGCAATAAATAATCTGTATTTTGCCAGAAAGTTGTCAGAATGGGAAGGAACAGGAGATGCATCAGGGGTTTGCCATGTGTGATACCAGTCTTTCCGTAGAGGTCAGTGTTCTGTGCAGCTGTATTTGGTGTAAATTTTTGTGGGTTCATTTGTTTTTAATTAAAACTTAAAAGTTTTAACTAACTCCTTAAAAGTACTTTTATGTTCCACTGAGATTTTAGGAAGATGAATGCCTTTGGGAACATTTAACTCCAGAATACAGACCAGCAAGTGTGAAGCTGAGGAGCAGACTTGGCAGAGGGCTGGGGGAAGAGCAGCCTCCCCACTAAAGGCTCTGCAGTTTTCCTTTCCTCACAGGGCTGGTGGAGCTGCTGTGGCTGCAGCAGGTGCCTCCCCACTGCACTGCTCTAAAGCAGCTGCAGCATTCAGGGAGGATCTGTCTCCATCATCCCTGCTGAAACCCAACCACCTCTTAATCCAGATCATTTGACATTCAAAAAATAATCAGCTAGTTATTGTTCCATTAATTTAACTATAATGGCTTGGAGAACATGGTGAAAATTTCAGAGTTTTGGAAGTTTCTTCTGAGTTCTTCACATGAGGTCTCCTTTTGCCACTGCTCTTTTTACAGGAATAATAAATAAGTTCCTTTGGCTGATACTGCAAGTATAGTGTTTGATACTGTAAATGTTCACACTGAGAAGCTCAAGGTCAATGGTGCTCAGAAAAAGATTTTTCTGGAGAATAATGTGAGTATAATGTTATAGATGCTGTCCTTTGTAGGCTGACCCCAGGATAATCCTTCCAGCAGATATTTGGAAACACAACCACGTCCATGTAGAGCAGCATTATTTTTTCATTGCAGTATCCAGCTGAACGACTTTCTGTGTGCTTGCAGACGTGGATGAGTGTGCTGAGGGCAGGGCCAGGTGTGCCCATCGCTGTGTGAACACCCCGGGCTCCTTCAGCTGTGTCTGCAGCCCTGGCTTCGAGCTGGGCGCGGATGGGCGGCGCTGCTACCGTAAGTGACCCTGCCAGCCGTGCTCTTCTTCCTCTCCTCTCTGCTCCCTGCCAGGCCTCAGTTCTGATTCTCTGGGATTACATCCCCAGCAGAGTAAATGTATGCAAAAGATCAAGCTTAATACTGTTTTCTGCCTCTGCTGCTGGGTTTGCAGGGTGACACGCTCCTAAGCTTATGTTCACAGACCTTAATTACTGCCTTTCAAAGAGCAAATAGCCCTGTTGGTTTATCTTCAGAGTCTGGTGAATTCTGCTGCAGAGCTACCAGAATGCTGCTGTTCTGTGAAATGTATTCATTCCTGCCCTCCTCCTCCTCCCAGCTTTCTTACAGAGCTGATGCAAGAGAAAACTAACACGATGTTCTGCTCTTGTCTTTACCTGTCTGGGTTTGCTTATGCTTCTCCTGAGATTACTGACACTATTAAGAGGATGCTTAAAAAAAAAAAGGCAACAAAAAAAGTAAGATTTGGGATGAAAAAATAGTTGAACAACTCAAACTTCCCAAGCTCAAGCGAGCCCTGTTGTCTTTCCTCACATGCTTACCTCTTGCCAGCGGGGTTTCTTAATCAACACAGCTTTTCTGGAGAGGGGGACTGACTCCCAGTGCTGTTAGCTGATAGGTGATCCCTGGCCTGCCCTTGAGGGCAAATTTAGATTAATAAAGGAGGTGATGTGGAAGAGTTGGGGCTATTATGGACCTAACATAAGCTCCCTGGAATGCAGACAAAAGCATGACCTGTTTTAGCAAAGAGGTGGGCAGAGATCATTCAATCTAATAATACTGTGCAAGAGCTTTCAGCAGAGCTTCCTTAGGAAAATATGCTGCATGCCAGAGAATGAGTGCTTTATTTAAGAATGTGTGTGTAAGAAATAGTTATTAAGAATGAAATCCAGTTTCAAGGCATTAACATACATTAAAAACAAAACCCAATTATGTGAGAGACATCCTGGAGAGTTATTTCATAGGTGATGGGGAACTGTGAGTGGTGCAATGGCAGAGGAAATGTGATTAATATACAGATATGAAATCTTCTGTCATAGGCATAAAAAAGAGGTTTAGACCACTTAGATTCCATTGTGCTTTTCTGATAATAATTTTTCTGGATGTTCAGCAGATCTCAGGGGATGGTGATTCTCTGTGCCTCATGTACAATATTGCAGAGCAAACAATAAAAATAAAAACATTCTGCATATATTTATGATCAGGATTATCCCAGTGTTTGAGCAATTTACAATCTTTGTTTATTCTTTCATTTCCCCAGTGGCTGGGGAAGAGCTGGTATTTCAGTTTTACTGATGAAGAGCTGGGACAAAGTAAATGATGAAGATTGTGTATGAAGTCAGATTCTGCATTTAATTGCTGGGTTTACTAAATCCCAGCTTAACACACTGGACAGGAGACACGATTTCTTCTCCCTGGTGCAAATAATCACACTATGCATGAGATGTAGAGATATTTATTCTCTTAATTTATACCGTCTTCCAGATGGAATTACATTTCTTGTTGGCAAGCAGGGTGCTCCCTGGGAGCACAGAGAGGGGTAGGACCAGAGCCCACCAGCACAGATGTGTCTGGGGAAATTCTGTGCCAGATCTGATGGCCACTCTGAGCTGGGCTGTTTCTGGAAGTACTGTGGCTCCTTTAGGAAGGTTATTTCTCAGTTTCCCTACATAGCAGGAGAAATTATTTCCTCTCTAAATAGCTCTGTAACAAAAGCTGGCTAATCCTTCATGAAAAACTTCATTACTGACCCTATGGTTTCTTTTTATCCTGGAGAAATCATCTGATACATAGCTGGGTGGGAATGAGGTGGCCAGGTGTTCCCTTTTTCGTGTGAGGGCTCCCATTGGAAGTGGCCAGGTTGTTCTGAGGACTGTCCAGTGCAGCCACATGAGGAGGGCATGGAAGTCTGTCCGGGCAAAGTGGGCTGGCAGTGTCACTGTCTTTGTCCCCTGTCTCCTCAGCAGAGGAGCTGCTGTCTCCCCCTGGAAAGGACACCCAAGAACCAAAACCTGGAGATTGTTTTTCATTGTGGCTGGTGTCCATTTCACCAGCAGGACTCTGCTGAGGAAGTTTCATTGTCTGTGTTTGGGGGACGTTTCAGAACCCAGCTCTTTGCCGTTGCCATGCACAACTCAAAGCTGCTCTTTGGGAAGTGTGTCAGCCTGGGTTGGGGGGCACCACCTGGGCTCCTCAGATGCCTCTGTTCCTCCTTTGGGGCAAGCACTGTGTCCAAACAAAGCATAAACCTGAGGAAAGCTGGGAAGGCTCCTGTAGCAGGTGGGTGCTGAACATTGAACCAGCTTCACACGGCTGACTTTGAGAGCATCCACTGTTCTGCCACATGCACCTGGAGCTCAGTGACTCCAAAGCCTGCTCTGCTGGGGAGGGGCTGAGAGCTGATTACACTCACCTCTACAGCACTCATGGCTGCTGTTTTACATCCTTCGGGCTCGCTTTTTAACACCCCTCTGATTTATCTCTCTGCAAGGCATCGAGATGGAAATCGTGGACAGCTGCCGGGACGGGAACGGCGGCTGCGAGCACGGCTGCGAGCACACGGCAGCGGGACCACGCTGCTCCTGCCACCGTGGCCACCGCCTGGCTGGGGATGGCAAAACCTGCACAGGTAACCCCAGCTGCCAGCAGGCAGCTGTGGAAGGGCCCGGGGAGCCTGCAGGAGAGCTGTCGCTCCGGGAAAATTGTGCATTCCCTCCTTCTGCAGGTGTTAATTAACGCCGTCCTCCGGCTGCGCTGCTCCAGCTCGCGCTGGGAGCTGGCTGGGATGGGTCCCCAAGGAGGGCAGGGAGTGGCAGTGACACTGCTGCATCACCTGCTGCCATGGCTGTGTCTCGCCATGGGTCCCCAAGCATCTCAGACCCCACTTTGTGTCCCTTCCCCTCTCAGATGGTGGCTGGGAGCAGCAGCACAACTGCTCCCAAGTCCTTGCACAAACTGCACGTGGTGCTCCAGAGCCTGCTGTGTTTCCATCAGATTTGCTCAGTGATGAGGTTACACTTCTGCCTGTGAGAAGTCTCACTTTGTTGCTTTCACCTCCCGAGTTAGATTTGGGTTTATTTTGAGACACAAGCTAAAAAATTCATTCATGTTTTAAGCAATTCTACTGTGAGATTTTTTTTTTTTTGTGTGTGTGTATGTTTGTTTTATGTTTTTGTTTGTTTATGGCTTTTGTCATGCAAAATGTATCTCATTCTGCTTTGGGCTTGCTGTCACTATGCCATTACAATTTTTAAGAATAGCCAGGAAGAGAGGGGGAATGGAAAAAGGAACAGGCACCACAGAGCAGTGTAGTGAGATATGAGATGATGAGAAGAGGTAGATTGTGGGAGCATTGATGAGTGTGAGAGGCATTACAGACAAAAGGAGTCTTGCAAGGAAAAAAAGCCAAGTGCAGGAGAGAGGAGGTACAGGGGAGGGGGGAAGCATTGAGGACTGCAAGGGCGGGTGATGATGGAGCTTAAAAGGCAAAAACAGAAAAAGTTTGGGAGGCAGATTTGGAGCCAGAGCCTCACAGGGGTGGGTGGGTTGCAGTCTTGTCTGTACAGCTGACAGGAGGCAAAGCAGCCTCCTGCCCACATCCCAGCTCAGTGACCTGCTGCTGGGGATTTCAGAGGGAAGCAGATACTCCAGACAGAGCAGGGGAAGGGAGAGAACACAGAGGAAGGCTGAAGACATGAAAAGTTGCTCTTAACAGCAAAAATCTCCCTTTTGTTGGGTGCAGATTTTGCATTCCTGAACAAACAAGGGGCTGTTGCTGGAACCCAGAGCGAGGCATCACCTGATGTACTGCAGAGGAGCTCAGCTGGTGACATTTCTGGAAAACACTGCCTTCAAATAACCTGCATTAATCATTTTCACACTGACCTCCTCACCTCGATTGATTAATTACATTTTCTTTCTCCTGTCCATGTTTCCTCATAAAGTTGGTGCTCCTTCCAAGGTTAATTGAGACACTGACCTTTCCCATCTGCAGCTGCTCAGCCAGGCCACGTTCAGAAGCATTTTGCAGACTCAGCATTGACAAGGTGGCCCTTGGATGGCCACTGACCTGCTCAGCAGCCTGACAGCAGCCAGGAGCCTGCAGTGCACAGATAACAGCTCAGCTCTCCTATCTAATCACCAGAGCAGTGGTGTCAATGATACCAATTTCTGAGCGGGCACAGAGCAGGAGGAGGCAGCAGGAAATCAGGGACCAGAAACTACAGCTGAACCTTCCAGGCTGCTGCTGTCCAGCAAGTGCCTGGTTGGATCAGAGCATTGCTAGTTTGCAGTGAATAGGATTGAATGTAAAGAAGGTCTGAATAGTCAAATGTAGGTTACTGTTAAACAGAATGTTTTTGAGGGCTGGTGGGTCCTTGCTGTTGTCTCTTTTTGTAGAACCATAGAATATTTTGAGTTGGAAGGGACATACAAGGATCGTTGAGTCTCATTCCTGGCCCTGCACAGACATCCCAACAATCCCACCCTGTACATCCCTGGGAGCATTGCCCAAACCTCCTGGAGCTCTGGCAGCTTCAGGGCTGTGCCTGTTTCCTGAGGAGCCTGGGCAGTGCCCAGCACCCTCTGGGGAAGAACCTTTTCTGAAATCCAGCCTAAAACTCCCTGACACAGCTCCAGTCATTCCCTTGGGTCCTGTCCTTGATCATCAGCAAGACCAGCTTGTGTTTTGTAAATCCCCTCAAGGCAGCTCAGATGTGTAGAGGAGATGCTTTCCCAGGACATGGAGAGTCCTGGCTGCAATGGGGGAAGGTAGAAGGCAGCTGCTGCCAGGATTCAGTGTTTATGTGCTTGAAGGGAGGTGTAAAGCAGCGAGTCCTGCAGCACACAAGCTCTCAGCAGAGCTGTGCAGCAGCTGGGGGTGTCTCAAGGGCTGAACGTGCTGCCCTTTCCATGCAGATGTGGACGAGTGTGAGACTGGGGAGTCCTGCTGCTCCCAGTTCTGCATCAACTACGCGGGGGGCTACGAGTGCGCCTGCAAGGCGGGGTTCCAGCTCAGCGCCGACGGCTGCTCCTGCGACGGTGAGCGCTGGGACAATGGGCTGGGCTGGGCTGCAAGGGACCCAAGGGTCATCCCATTCCACCCCTGCTATGTGCAGGGAACCCTCCCACTATGCCAGGCTGCTCCAAGCACCATCCAAGCTGACGTGGAACGCATCCAGGGATGTGGCAGCCACAGCTTCGCTGGGCAGCCAGGGCATCACCCCCCTCACAGGGAAGAATTCCCTCCTAATATCCAGTCTAAACCTTCCCTCTGTTAGTCTAAAGCCATTCCCACTTGTCTTGCATCATTCCATGCCTGTGTCAAAAGCCTTTTGGTACCAGTGGCTCAATCTAATTAATCACAGCCCAATGTAGAAGAAATGCTGTCAAAGCCCTTTGCAGGGCTTTGTGGGCACTGCCCTAATGGGAGTCACTGACCCTATGCCAGCTTTGCTGATAAGGTTTTACAGATGTGTCCTTTCCACTTTATGAGGCTGGAATACAGGAATAACCCAGCATCCCTCATGAGGAAGTGGGGATGTGGGAGAGGAGCCAGCAGAGAGAAAATTTCCCTCCTCTCTCCATGGACACTTTATACTGATGTGTGTTAAAACACTCCTTCCACAAAAAAAGAGCCCTCAAAATAACTGAAGGATCAACTGAGCTTAACAGCTTAAAGCATCTGTTTTCACTCGAGACAAAAACATCAGTGAAATAATCTGCTCCCTGTTGCCCTGAAATGTTTTCATACCTCCAATACCAGAGAGAAATGGAGAGCCTCAAAACACATAAGAAAAATTGTGTTTTCTTATGTATAGAATAATGTGTCAGATGCAGCTGGGCACAGCATGGGCTCTCCAAGCAGAAGTACTTGTTCCTAATCACCATTTATGTCTGGATTTTCTAGATGTGGATGAATGTCGTCTGGATAATGGCAACTGTGACCATTTCTGTGTGAATTCCCTGGGTTCCTACGAGTGTGCCTGTAAGGAGGGTTACAGGCTTGGGGACAGCAGATGGGCCTGCGTGGGTGAGTTCTTCTCAAAACTTGAGGGCCATTAAGCACTTCCCACTGATTTAAAAAGTGATTTTGGAGCAGGAATTTTCACAGATCCTGGGATTTTGGGAGCCCAGCTTGAGCCATCTCTGAACGTGACCATGGTAGGGCTACGTGCAGTGCGTGGAGCCAAGTTCATCCTCCAGTAATGGGTTTTGCCAAAGATTAATGGCAGATGAACACTTAAATCCCCTGGACACGTTTGAAAACCTAAAGCTCCTGGTTTAGAAATAAATACTGTTTTGACACTTTTCTTGCACTATTTGATGAAGTTTAACATCCTGTGGGGGAAAAAAAGGGTAGCCAGGTTGTTCTTTGATCAACCATGGCAACTTTTCTGTTAGTCAGTGACGTTATTCTGGATTTCTGCCAATGTAACCAGTCCAGAGTTTAGCAGAGCAACTCAGTTTTATAACCAGGTTTAGCAACTGCTAAACCTTAAGCCAGAGTTTGATATTCTAACCAACACCAAAAAGAAAGCCAACTGATTTCCCGTCATTTTAAGGCCCAGGTTTTAATGTTTCTGAAAATAAATTGCACAGCCGGCCTCACTTTCTATTTGTCATCTCCAAAACGAGCAAGAGTAATGACCTTCATTAACTAAAAATAATCTCAAACTTCAAGTGAGGAAAATGAATCTCCTCATTTAATTTTGATTCTCCAGGAGCAGAGGTTTTTTTCCAGAAGAAGGAAAGGGGAAAGATGGGGTGGGGAGGGTGTCTCCCATTTTCTCTCCTTTTTTTTTTTTTTTTTTTTTGGATAGGAGAAACTCTGTAGGTCAAGATGAGAAAATGCCTGGGTTGGGATTGCTGGGCAGAGGTGTGACTGGAACATCTAGATGGATCATAATAGTAAAAAAAGATGCAGATGAGAGGCCGTGGAGGCAGGCTGGGTGCTGATGGCTGTGTTTGTCCAGCCCTAGGTGTGGAGGAGGCGGATGCAGAGGAGGCAGCAGGGCTGGCTGGTGCCCCGGGGCTGCAGTTCCGAGGGCCCCCCCAGCTGCTCCACTTCGCCCTCGGGGCCCTGGCCGAGGATGGAGACCCCCGAGGAGAGCTCACCCTGGTGCACAGGGTTGGTGAGTGACCAGCAGGGCCCTGAGCCAGCACAGCAACCTGGGGGGATCATCCTGGGAGAGGATTTGGGGCTGGGCTGGTGGGGCTCAGCATCAGGAGGAGGGATGAGCATTAATCCTCCATCCTGCCTGTCTCCATGTTCCATCCCAAATGGGACATGTTTGAGGAGCCAGGAGGCTGCCTGGATGCTTTGGGAGGGAGGGAAGGGTGAGCAGCACAGCAAGCAGTGGCTGGGAGGCTGCTTGGAAAGCAGAGTGTCTGCTGAGCCCAGGGGCAGCAGCCACAGAGAGCTCTTCATGCCAGGGGTGAGAGGATGTCATGGCTTACTGCAGGGCACTAAATCCCTGGGGAAACTCCCTCCTAGAGCTGGGAGCATGGATCCCTGTTTACAAACCCTTTTATAACAGCTGGAGGCTTTTTGTTTAAGATATTTGCATTTTGTCTGTGTTAAAAACAACCCTGTGAAGATTCAGGTTTCCCTTGATTCTCTGGGAAAAGCCCCAACCCATCCACGTGTTGCTCAGCTCAAGTGGTGGCAAGCAGCACAGGAGCACCCACTGTCACAGGAGTGGGTGCAGAACAGCTTTGCACCCACCTGGGCTTTGCATGATTCAATCTTTCCACCCAAAGGTGGAAACTTCACAATTTTAAGAGTATTATGAGGTGAAACTCTGTGTTTGCTTTGTGCTGAGTGTTGGTGGATCACCAGGGAGGATTTCTTGGTTTTTCCTACATGTGCCCTGTGATTTTTATATAAACTCTATAATTACCCATCTGAAGACTGTGCCCTACAGGCAAAAATCAGGAGCTGGTCTTGATTTTAATAAAAAATTACCTTTTTTTTGTGAACAAAACTGTTAAGACCCTCCCAAATCATGCAGCTTCCAGCCGGACTCAACGACACCGATAACCAACTGGGAAACTGATAAATGAGATAACCACAGGCAAAATTATCAGGCCTAGAAACCACAATCAAATATTTATTGACCACTTTTTGCATGTTTTATTTATATTTAGCTACAGAAATTTGGGTATTATCAGTCACAGCTGAGTAGCTGCACTTTTTCTAATGCTCAGGATTTGCAGCATGCAGTGATTTGTGTGAAAAGGTGATGGAGAAAAGGAACTTTAAATGGTTTAGTAAGTTCTTTTGCCTCCTAAATAGTAATTTATTCCTTGTGTTTTCAGACATGGTTTTGTGCTGCTATCTGTATTATAAAAAAGCCTGCTTTAACAGTGAGCTGGTGCAAGTAATTAAATATTTTCTATAACTTGAATGAATTTTTAAGGTGGAAGCATGATGTTTTCAATGGTGGTCTGTATCCTTCTCCTGAAGTATGGGTATGTACCCTAATCCAAGTGGGAGCTGGGATTCTGAATGTCCCTGAGAACTTGGGCATTTGTTCAGCTACAGAAAAGGGAACAGTTGGGTGCTCAGACCTAGAGGAAATCTGGCCTCACACAGAAAACTTTTGGTGAAATGCAACCAGCCTGTGACTTACTGAAATAAGGCTGAAATAAGCTGCCAGCTCACTTTCAGGTGCTGTTAAAAATCCCCTTCCAAAAAGCCTCCAGCCACAGCCATTAAGCCTTAAAGGCTCTAAACTGTGTGGAGGGGATCTTCAATGCCACTGAAGTATTTTACCAGTCACTTCATTTTGCATGCCTGTCTCAATACACCCAACAAAAAGAACGTGGGGGTGGCAAGGGATAAAAGGAGGGTGGGGAAGGAGAGGGAAAAAATGCATTTTCATATCGGGTTTCCTATATAAAACTCTTCATATCCATGAAGAGAAGAGACATAATAAATGTGATTTTGCTTTGTTTTCTAGAACGCTCACACTGTATGGTTGAAAATACCACTGAACTATGTTTAACTAGCACTACATCCACTTACTGCAATCAAACAACAGGAATAGCCTAGCAAGGAGAGAAGGAAAGTCCCAAAAAATTCTTCCAGTTATATACAATATTATCAAGCATTAGGTGCAAATTCACTTTTTCAGAAGGCAAAACTCTTGCTTTTAAAAAGTAGCTCAAAGTGCTTTTGGCTGGAGAATTACAGCATTTAGGGGAGCAAATTCTGGCTGAACAGCCAGCTTTCCTTTCACTTAGAGTCAGAAACACAAAGAGGGAAATTCATGAATGCCTTTCTGCTGTGCCTTTTGTGCCGAACCGGCGGTGTTCACAGCCCAGCCATGGGTAAGAGCTTGTGGAAGCATTTTTGTCCAGCTGCTCACTCATCCCTGTGTGTTTTTTTGCTGTCAGTGTGCCTGGGTGACACGTTTGGCCAGGACTGCAGCCTGAGGTGTGAGGATTGTCTGCACGGGGGCCGCTGCAACAGCGAGCGCAGCGGCTGCGACTGCCCGCCCGGCCGGGCTGGGCTCCTCTGCAACGAGAGTGAGTGCGGGGAATGGCAGGGGGAGTGATCCTCCTGCAGGGCTCTGCCGCTGGGGAATGCGAGCAACCTCTTGTGCTCTTCATCTGTGAAGCTCCTGAAGGAGCACAGCTGTCTCATAATCGAATTTGTTGTGCTGGGGCACATTAAATAGGAGCTGTAAGTGATGCCGCAGTACACAGAGGTCCCTCCACTCCAGTGAAGGTCAGGTCAGAATCATCCCTGTCCTGAGTATTTGGTTGTTTTCATTCCTATTTGCTCTGCCGTTAAAAGCTGATGAAGTTTGCTGGCCATGCTTCATTCCACAACCTACCTTGGTGACTTCCAGAAGTCTGTCCCAGAAGTTGGTGTGCCAGTCTGGGTGGACACATATGCTAAAATTGAGTTTTTTCCATTGTAGCCTTTTAAACTTCTTTCTTATGTTTTCCATTTCTTTTTCCTTATAATTCTTTTTATTATTAGCATCACTTTCTTGGAGCAGTTAATTTTTCACATTGGAAATGGTATTTTTCAGAATTCTGGTGCCAAGTCAGTGCCCTTTATAACAGGTTTTCACTCTCCTTGCTCCTGTTTCCTGGCAGAAGATCTTTCTGATTCAGAAGTATGTGTCAAAACCCATTGGAAAGAGAGTGGTGATTTCTTGATGTGCTGTTCTTCATCTGCACTTTGGCAAAACTTGTCTGCTGCTTGTCTGAGACATCATACAGCAGATTTCCTGTTTGAGATGGGTCCCTCCATTTCGTGGTGTGTGACATGATGGCCCATCATTCTCAGGAAGTCTTTGCTGTCACTGGTGAGACAAAAAGTCGATGAAAATTTATTACTTGACATCAGTAGACAGCACTCTTCAGGTTAATTGCCATCAAGATTGTTTAGGAGACGTCATCACATGGACAGAAATGTAGAAAAATCAAGAAAGTGATTGAAACCAGCAGTCTGCCTGTGGTTATTTTGGGAGACTGATGGTGGGTTTGGTTTGTAAACTCTGGGGGCAGCTAAGAGAATAGAAATGGGGAGATTAAAAGGATAATTTCCAGTCTGTCTAAGACAGTTCAATCTGTCAAGTGAAGATATTCTTCTGTGCCTGGTGTGCTGGTAGTTCAGGATAGATTATAAAAATTTCAAGACAGTATCCAAATTCTTTAGTTCATTTCATAAATAACAACATTTATGATGGATATTTGCTCTAGACATCCATGCATATAGTCTGATGGAATTCACCTCTGGAATTTAAAGAATTTTAATAGGACTGTGTTATTGAGCTAAACCTGCTGTCTGATGAACTCAGCAGAGACAGTGATAAATACAATATCTAATCTGTATTAATTACTTATGTGTGATTGCTTTCACTCTTTTCTCTTGCATTTTTTAATATACAGCACAATTCATGGGTTTAGGGTCAGCAGGTTTAGGGCAAACTAAAACAGTGGAGAAAACTGGAGCTAAATTTCTCTAATAGTGCACCAAAGAAGCCAAATGGAAATTGATGTGAAATGTCAACTTTCTTAATGTACATTGATAAAACGTCAGTGAAGTCAGATGACTCCAGCAACTGTATCCACTCAGGCTGCAAACAGCAGAGTGAGGCTGCATCTCACAGTTTGTTTTTGCTGTTGTGGATCCATTGCTGCCATGATTACCTGGGGAGTTTCAGAAACTACATTTGAAAAACAAGATATTATTTTTATAATAGTGTTTGGGAGAGAAAAAAAGAATGTTTAAAATATTTATCTCCAAGTTTTCAAAGCTGTGCTCTGATGTTTAAGCAGTTTTCACAGAATCACAGAAACAATTAGGCTGGAAAAGACCTATGAGACTGAGTCCAGCCCATGACCCAACACCACCTTCTCAAGCAGCCCATGGCAGTGAGTGCCACATCCAGTCTCTACTTAAACACCTCCAGGGATGGTGACTCCACTACTTACCAGGGCAACCCCTTCCAATGCCCAGTCACGCTTTCTGTGAGGAAATTCCTCCTGATGTCAGACCTGAACCTCCCCTGGTGCGGCTTAAGGCTGTGTCCTCTTGCCCTGTTGCTGGCTCCCTGGGAGAGGAGATTGACCCCCACCTGGCTGCACCCTTCTCTCAGGGAATTGTAGGGAGCAATGAGGTCTCCATGAGTTTTCCAGGCTGAACACCCCCAGCTCCCTCAGCTGCTCCTCACATGGCTTGTGTCCCAGATCCTTCATCAGCCTTGCTGCCCTTCTCAGTGACCAAAGCCTTGTTTTGCTTCCTTTCCAGCAGAGGGGAAGGGTTTCTTGCTGTGTTCATGCTCCCTGCTCTCTCCACAGCCTGTCCCCCCGGGACGTTTGGCAGAGGATGTGCCGGTGTCTGCAGGTGCCAGAACGGAGGCTGGTGTGACCCTGGCACAGGGCAGTGCCACTGCCCACCCGGAGTGCTGGGCCAGCTCTGCGAGGACGGTACGGCTCCAGCTCTGCCTCAGCTCTCCACTTCTCCCCCCTTGATCCTTTATTTTGAGTAATGAGCAGAACAGAGGGTGAGAAAAGCCGGCAGCTGGCGAGGCTGCACAGAGCCCCAGCTCGGGTTTGGGGCTTTGACCTGTAGCCACTGATGCCTTCCTGTGTTTGTGCACTCCAAAGGTTGCCCAAAAGGTTTCTTTGGGAAGAACTGTAACAAGCCATGCAACTGTGCCAACAAGGGCCACTGCCACAGACTGTATGGAGCCTGCCTGTGTGACCCCGGGCTCTACGGCCGCTTCTGCCACCTCAGTAAGTCCCCGGTGCTTTTGGGATCTGCTCAATGTGGGCACAATGTGACAGGCTGCAGAAGATTCCCCATAACCTAAAGGGGGCTGGCAGAAAGGAAGGATAGTGACTTTATGCACAGTCAGGCAGTGCTAGGACAAGAAGGAATGGATTTACTAACAGTGAAGGTTTAGCTTAGATGTTAGAAAAATGTTCTTTGCTGTGAGGGTGGGCACAGGCTGCCCAGAGAAGCTGTGGCTGTTCTGACCCTGGAAATGTCCAAGGCCAGGTTGGACAGTGTTTGGAGCACCCTGGGACGGTGGAAGGTGTCACTGCCCATGGCAGGGGGTGGAAGGAGATGGGCTTTATGGGACCTTCCAACCCAAACCCTTCTGTGATAAAATGATCAAGATTTTGGGTTCTGCAGTAGTCTGGGAGTTGCAGGACAATAGGACTTTTGAGATGAGCCAAGAAGCCCCAGAAGCTTCATTAACCTTTTTCTCTAGTAATTAACCTTTGCCATAAGGGCTGAGATTTACTGATGTTCAAAGGTGAGGATTATAGCTGGGGTGAACAGGTTAACATTAGGGTTATTGCTGAGGCTGGGGTCTGGTTGGAGCTGGTTGATGGCTGCTGATGGGTTGGAGTGGGAGCAGGGAGCAGGGCTGGCTGGGACAGGATGAGGATCAGACATTAGATGGAATAAAAAGAATTAAAACAAAAACTTTGCAAAATAGATTATCGAGTTTCTTTTTACTTACTGTTTTTGTTAGTAAAATCTGTGCAAGATCAAAAATCTTTTGTTTTATTTTGTTTTGGGTTTTATTATGGAAGCTTTTGTCTTGGAGTGCAACCAAGTTGTTTTTTTTCATTCGGAAAATCAGCTGAGTTTGCTTTGAAATGTTTCTGGTTCTTGCATTCACCACGTATTGCTTGACATGAAATGAATGACCCAGCACAGGGATCATGTAAACTCTTCTTTTACCCACCCACACATGAACAGGTGCTGCAGTGGAACGGGGGTGTACTGGCTGAAAGCAAAACCAAGCTTTTGCTTCTTGCAGCAGTTGTGTTCTGCAGCAGTGAGCAACTTCAGCCAGCTCCTGCATAATTACAGAGATGATGCTTCCTTTTGTTCTGGCTGCAGCCTGTCCCAGGTGGGCCTTCGGCGCGGGCTGCTCGGAGGAGTGTCAGTGTGTGAAGGAGCACACGCTGGAGTGCAGCCCCAGGAATGGCTCCTGCACCTGCCAGCCTGGGTATCACGGCAAAAAGTGTCACAAAGGTACCATCCACAGCCAGGTTCCCCACATCTGCTCCTTCCTTTGTCCCAGTAACTTGTCCTTCTTCCTCCCATCCGCTTTGTTTGCCTGCTGCTACTACTCATATACTCGTATCCTACTAATAGTTTTGTGGGGTTTTAACCCTGCTAGGGTTGCAGAGTATTGAGGGGAATAGAGCTTAGGAATTGGAGGTGTTTCAGTCTGGTCAAATGACAACAGAAATCCAGAACCTAAATCCAAATACAGCCTTAAGTAATGAAGATCATGTGAGTTTTCATTTCTGTGCTTTTTTGACACGGTCAGTAAATAAGTGGCAAAATCTGTGTTTTATGGCAGTGGGGTGATTTGTAAACAGGTTCAGTAATGCTGCCTTTCCTTCAGATTTGCAGCTCTTTGAATTCAACTTACTCTTTGTAGCTTTTGGGGGTAGTTCAAAGAGAATTGTATCCCGCATTCATGTTTGCATGTCTCAGTAGCCCTTTCCAGACAGCAGTGGAGTAACACAATAAAGATTCTCCCTTCAGATTATCTCCGGCCAGGCAGGACTGTGTTGGATTTATGGCAGTAATTCTGGTGGGTTTGGTGGAGAGCAATAATGATAATATTTAATATTTTTATAATTCTTGTTGATGGGCTGAGTTCTGACAGGGAGCGTGCTTTGCCCAGCACTGGCTGTGCACCAAGGCAGAGAGCAGCAGAACTTAGACATCAAAGGAGAGAATTCCATAATGTATTTAATTGAATACATCCTCAAGTATTCTAATTGAATAAATCTTTAAGCATTCTATCACTCTGTTTCTGGGTTACATTTATACAGTAACCTCTTTGAAATGTAAGCATTTATTAAGTATTTACACTTTGCTAACATCTCTAAAATGTACATTGTAATATATTGTCTGCAAGTTGCTGCCAGATTATTTTCTGATTTTTGTTCACTTCTTTTAACTTTTCCTTTTTTTCTTGTTCTGTATCTGCTTCTTGTTCTGTATCTGCTTCTATTTCCAGAGTGCACTCCAGGGTTTTATGGGGCTGGTTGCAAACTGAGGTGCAGCTGTCCTCCTGATGTTCCGTGTGATCCTGAGACAGGAGCCTGCAAACATCCATGTCCAGCTGGGTTTCATGGAGAAAAATGCCATTTGTGTAGGTACTCACTGCATGTTTCCCTGGGAGATACATTTGGGATGGGAAAGCTTATTCAGGAAACAGAGGTTCAGATATAGAAGTTGCAGAAAAACAGGTACATTTGTTGTTGATACAAGCTGGCAGGTCCCCACTGAAACCAGACTGATATTTGGAGCCTGGCAAATGCTGTCTCTCTTTCTCTCTCTCTCCCTGCAAAGGTCGAGGCACAAGGCTGAGGCCAGTTACCCAAACTAACATTTGTCCAGGTAACAATAGTTCCTTGTAAACTTTCAGGCACAGATTTTGCAGGGCTCTGCTGCAGTTCATTTCAGACCACCAGTTGCTCAGACACTACTGCTAACACTGATTGCTTCTACCAGCACAGCTCAGTTTAAAATTGGTGGCTGTGGTGCCTCCTAATGTCTTCAAAATGTTCCTAACCATGACTTCGGGGTTTTTTGTCCAGCTTGTCAGCCTGGCAGCTTCGGGATGGGCTGCAGGCAGAGGTGCAGCTGTGGAGGAGCCCCATGTGATCCGAGGACAGGGCAGTGTGTTTGCCCAGCTGGGAAGACTGGTGCTACCTGTGAGCAAGGTGTGTGAGGTGCTGGACCAAGGTAGGGAGTGCCTGGCTTTGGAAGGAGTGATGGGAAAGAGAATTGGCTGTTTCCCAAAACAATAAACAGACAAACTGTGATGGAAATTGGGAGAGAGCCTTTGGTCTCTCTTTAGCTGTGTTCTTGTGTGCTGCAGGTTAATGACAGGGCTGACAGGGATGTATAACAATATAATATAACAATCCACCTCAGTGTTACTGTTATTTTAAAATTCTTCAGGGTAAGAGCAGAAATCTACAACTGTCCTGAAACAGAAAATGGCACTGGTTACACCTCGTGTGGTTTTTCTCCAGATTGCCCAGATGGCCAGTGGGGACCAGACTGCCAGAACTCCTGCGAGCCCTGCGCCAACGGGGGACAGTGCAACAGGGAAACTGGAGCCTGTGACTGCCCCCCTGGCTACACTGGGCCATCCTGCTCTGACAGTAAGTCCTTGTCTCAGCCTTCCCCAGGAAAAGAAAGTCAGATTGAAAATTCAGGTTATGGTTTGATTTCTGCCTTCTCGTTCTTTTGTGAGGTAAAGCATGCTGATCTGTGATTAAGTGCCCTTCATCTCCAGGAATTCCCCAGGTTGGATTTGACATTATTTGTGAGAGGGAGATTGCAGATAAATGCATGTGATCAGCTAAGCTGCGTCCCAAATGGATGTTATCATTAGACCTAATTTATGGGAAGCTGTACTTGGAAATACAGTATTTAACAGCCACACCACTGGTGGTGTAATTTTGGCTGTTTGGCAAGAGGTGTGACCAGCTGGCCCACGAGGCATTGTTCTTGATTTATGTTTGCAGCAGCACTCCTTGGTGTAAATCATTTAGGATTAAATAATACTGAAGATGAGGGAGCAGTATCAGTGCTATCCGGGGGAACAGTTTAGGGAACTGCTCTGTGCTGCTCCTCAGCCTCTGGGTGTTAAAAGGCTGCCTGAGCGTGGCTGTTGAGATGCACAGAGGCTCTCAGGACAGCTCTGCTTTGTACAAGACCTTGGTGGTGGCACATTTTTAATTCTTGTTAGTCATAAAGTGGCTCTGAGGAAGGTTTTCCTCCTCTGATGAAACAGCTTGATGCAAAGGACTACCTAAAAGTCATATAGGCTATTCCCACATTCCAGGACACAGCCCCAGACAGCCAGGGTGCAGATCCCAGATATTTCTGTGTTGCTGCTTTGATTCCTGGATTCAGTTAAGCCTGTTTTAGGGGGTGAGCTGTCGCTGTCTGTTTGGGAAGATGGGTCTGTGGCTGGGCTGTGAGCTGGGTGAAGTCACAGCCTGTCTCTGTTTGCAGCCTGCCCCGATGGGCACTATGGGCAGGGCTGCCTGTGGCTGTGCAGCTGTGGCAGCAGTGCTCAGTGTCACCACGTCACTGGAGAGTGCTCCTGTCCCCCGGGCTGGACTGGCCACGACTGCAAACACCGTAAGTGGGGGCACACGGGACCTCCTGGGGACTGCAGGTTTGCTCTGTTTGCTCTTAGTTTATTACAGTTTTTTAATATAGTTTTGCTAATCTTACTGCTTCTGAAACGGTGTGTTTGTGGGTTTGCACAGCCTGGGTGGTTATAATCCTTCATTATCCAGGTTCAAAGCATTGAAATAGATGGCTGATGAAGCGCAAAGTATTGATATAAGCTCTTATTTCAACACTATGGATCCCTTTGCCCAATACCATCTGTCCCGTCAGCATTTTGACTGACAGACAGTTTTGTTTTTCATTTTCAGTGCAGATTAGTTTTGAGATTAATTCTCCATTTCTCATTTTGTTTGGGGGAGATTTATTCAACAAGTGAGTGGCATGTACAGTCGTGTGTCTAAAGGTCACTTTTTAACTTGGGAATATAAATGCTGTGAAAAATTCTGTTCTCTGGAAGAGCAGAGCATCCTTCTGTTGACTTTAGTATCGCTCTCCATATTGGTGGCTGTGTGAGAGAGTAGATTTGCCCTTTTTGGATGGCACCATATAAATGTGAAGCCATCCTCCCTTTTCCTGTGACACATCTCTTCTGCTTGATTCATTGTGATGTGTCTTGCAAAACGCCAACAGAAGACAAACCTCTTTGCAAACTTGATCTTACACACATAAAATCATTTAACTAACAGTGTTGATAGCAGCAAGTTTTGCACCTGACCTCTCAGGCCCTGTACTGAAGAAAATGCTGGGAAAATCTGAAGTTTCCACTCATTTGTATATTTTAAAAATCAAACCAGTTGGTAGTGTGTAGAGCCACTGAGATGGCTTTTGATAACTGCCTGGGCTGTCTAGAGAATTGAGAGACCATGACAAAGGAAAGCTTTTATTTCTATTCAGGATAAGATCTGAGAAAAAATTGTTTTGCAGTGGTGTCTTGGTACGGCAGCTTTTCCAGCTATTGCCGACCAGGCATTAAACAGATTCCCAACTCCAGAATCAGGTTTCTGTTGCCCTAATTGGCACTTTCATCTTCATCCTTTACTCGAAAGAAAGGACATGCTGTGGTACATTGGTGTAATTGTGTCAGTGCTGTGTGATTTTAAGATAAAAGCAGTAAGTTGCTTTAACAAACATTGTGAGATTCCTTTGTGTCCATGCTGCCTTTTCCAGTATTTTGGGGAAAGCATGGAGGGTGCTCCCAAATCTGTGTGGTTAAACCCATTAACTCATTCAGGTTATGCAGATTTTTGTTGAGTGAGTCAATAGCTGGTATTTTATTTCCTTGAAATTATAGATTTGTGACTGATGGGTGTGGATTCACAGAATCACCAAGTTGGAAGTGACCTTTAAGATCGTCAAGTCCAAGCCATGCTAACACCTCAACTAAACTGTGGCACTGAGTGCCACACCCAGTCTCTTTTTAAACACACCAAATTCTGGTGATTCCACCTCCTCCCTGGGCAGATAATTCCAGAATTTTATCACTTTGGATAAAGACAAGAGTGATATCTTTATCATTCTCCAGCCACTTGAATGTGCCACTTGAATCTGCCTTCTAGAGGAACCCCTTCAAAGGTTCTCTCCCAAATTTGTCCTAAACCAGGACACATTCTTTCAGTAAAAAAAACTTTCTCCTAACTTCTAACCTAAATTTCCCTTGGCCCAGCTTATGAATGATTAGTTTTATGACTACAAATGATTAGTTTTACATGGATGGGACAATATCTGCCTGTGTCCAGCTGAAACAGACCAGCAAAATGGTCTTTATTTCCACAATTTGCGCCTGCGCTGCAGCCGGGAGTTCAGTCCCGCAGCATTTTGTGTACTCTGTGCTCTCTCACGTGGAAGTGCAGCAGGGTTTGGGGGTGGTGCTGGATGTGACCCTGTTTCCTTGGCAGCCTGCAGCAGTGGTCGATGGGGTCAGGACTGCGCCAACTCCTGCGCCTGCGACGGCGGCGACGGCGGCTGCGACCCCGCCACGGGCACCTGCTCCTGCCAGCCAGGATTCACCGGGCAGCACTGCCAGCTCAGTAAGTGCCCACCTCCCCGGCATGTGGAACTCCCAAACCCCAACTCCCAGATCCCTGGAAGTGGTGTTTTCCTGGTCGTTCCCTGCAGGAACGCTCCCAGGCTGTTCCGCCCCCGCGCTGCCCCGCGCTGCGCTCTCGTGTTTCAGCAGGGTTAAATGCTTTCCCTAATTGGATTTCCAGAAAAGGTATTTTCAGCCTTGTTTTGGATCCAGCAGCTATTTTTAGTGTTAGCATCTCTTGAGAGGGATAGGATTGATGTGTATTTGGGTTGTGGCATAAGAGTTTCCGTATTGGTTTTTTTAATTCAGTTTTAGGGCAGCACTTACCCTTTGTAAGTCTCTATTTTAGGTCAGGTATATAGAAATATTTCAGATGTACATAACAGAAGGAAAACAGGAATTTTTGGAGTCCTGTATTTATTAACAACAAAAATGTGCAACAGTCTTATCAGAGACCCATGACCCTCACCTTAACATTCACCTGTAACTGAGGTCAGTAGCAGACACTTCAAGCATATGAAAACAGGCTCATAGTCAATTTCTCATATGTCTCCCCAGGTACCATCAATTTCTAATTCAGGAGCTTCATTAGACAGAAGCAATATCTCTATATTTAATACTGCTTGATTTTTTTTTCCAATTAATGTGCCTATTTTCTTTTTCATTTCATGCAAGCATTTGGAATCCACTTCATCTTGTGGCAGTAAGTTGCATAGTTAAGCTGCTATTACTATTATTATTGATTATATTGATGTTGTTAAATAAAACAAACATTTTATCTGCTAGTTTAACAATCTTACAGTAGCACAGATGTAGCTACCAGAGTCTCAGTAGTGTGGGCAGGATTAACTGCTGGTGTCACACAGAAATGTCAAAACAATTAATCTGGAACCATGACCTAAGACAAGAAAGCCTGGAAAGTTGATCTTGCAGCCCTTGTTGCTGTTGGCACAGAGGGAATGGAAGGACAGTGTGTGGGGAGGACCAGCTCCCAGAGAAGGAGCTGCCAGCTCTGCTTCTCTTTCACTCTTGATCTCTCTCAAAATAGCATCTCTGCAGAGAGAGAGTGGCCAAATAGCTGCTTGTAATCCTCGCTGGGAAGGGAATCAGTGAATCCATCGCCACTGACAAAACATCTGGCAGGCACTAAAGTTCTTTCTGTGGGCTTTCTGTTCAATTTTGTCTGCTTTTTACCCCTTTGTGTGTGTGTGTATATATATATGTTTAAAAATGCACATATATATGTGTGTGTGCGCAAGATTACGAAAACCATAGTTCTTCCCATAATTTTATGCTGCTTTGGAGGTGAAATCTTCATTATCCCTGGATATTTCCCCTGCTCCCCAGGCATCCCTTCCTTCTCCCTGCAGGTTGGGCTCCTTCCCCTGGCAGGAGCTCAGGTTCTCTGTCGGGGTGGCTGGATCCTGACATGCATCACAGCAGCCTGTGCCTGCTGGAGCAGGGGCAGATTCTCTGTGCTGTGGACTGTGAAATCATTTGTGAAGTGCTCTGACCCTTTGCCATCACCTTGAAAAGCCTCAGCTCTGGGCTAAACACCTGAAGGGAGCTCTGCTGAGAGCCCCACACCTCTTGCTGCACTGCAGCACTATTTCTCTTGCACAGATTCTCTGACTGAAATTTCAGCTGAAAAGGAAACATGGAGAAGGATCAAGCTTTTAAGGCACAAGTGCACCTTTATGTATTTATTTGTTAAACAGTAATGTGCAGCTTTGGGAAGAGGAAGGGATTTCACCTGTAAGTGCAAAAAAATAGATTCTAACACACATTTAAACAAGGTCCCATTTTTTGACTCTTTGAAAGCAAAGAAATACTTAAGGTACCTTGCCTTTCTCCCAGATCCTCTGTAAGACACACAGTTGGCAGAGTCACTGAGCTGCAGGAGCAGCTGAATTCCTGCCAGCTCCAATCACTGCCCACCCATGGCACCAAACAAACAACACCAAACCCAGCCCCCTATTCCAGACATGGAGCTGTCTTTGAGGACTCTTGTTTTCTGTTCTCTCTGATTCCTTCCAGATTGCCTGAAAATCACTTTGTTGCTGTAAATGCTAAAATCATAGACTTCTAGAAGAGATCTGGCAATAATCTCCATAACTCATTTAGAGGGATGTTCACAAGACCTTCAAACATGACTAGAGGCCCTGTAATACTGTATTTAGCCAAGTCTATCTCTGTGTTTCAGCCTGTCCAAAATATCCAATGTGAATTAGGCAACTGGCCCTGGTCTTAATTGATTTTTCTATAATCCTGGAAGAAATTATTTTCATTCTCAAATGTTTTCTTTCTGCTGATAGTGAGTACCATGGAAATCTTTTAAAACTCCTCACATTAGCTGCTGTGGAAATGTAATTGGTAATCTGTTCCCCAGATGTAATATTTTCACTTGAATCTTTCAAAGCAGAGCATGAAAGTAAAGTGTGCAGCATTCAATTTGGAGCTTTGTGAAGGCAACCAACACATTTCATCTTTTCTCCAGCTTTCTGGGGAAAGAGGATTTGCAGGAAAACAGAGGAGCTTCTCCCCTCGCAGTTGATGAAGTCCCGGTGGAGATGTGCACATAAGCAACTCCAGACCAGTGGGCAAAGTGTCATCACGCAGAACCTGTGAAGTCTCAGGCTTTGCAATAGAAGGTGTTAGTTTTCTGTGCAGAATTTGGTCTTTCAACACTCTGGAATTTTTCTAAAATAGATCTTAAATGTAGCCCAACTTACCTGAACCTCAAGGGGAACACTCAAATCCTAGTTTTAAGCCGTTACCTTTACACCTAGATTATTTTTTAAATAGTCAGATTTCCCATGCATGTAAAAATTCCCCATTGATCCCGGATCTGCTCGGGCATTAAGCCATCCTCTGGTTGTGATTCCTGTGCTGCAGGGTGCCCCGAGGGGAGCTTTGGCCCGGGCTGTGAGTCCAGCTGTCAGTGCCAGAACGGAGCTGCCTGCGACCACGTCAGTGGAGCCTGCACCTGCACGGCGGGCTGGACAGGAACCTTCTGTGAAAAAGGTACTGCTGCTGCCCCTGGCCCCTCTAGAATTCATGGGGAATTTGTCTGCTTTTTATTCAGAGAACAGCTTTTACAACTGACAACATTGGATCTAAATGAACCACTGAACTTTATTGCAAGCCGATCCTGAAATGTGAACTCCCCTCCTAACTCAGCAGAGCATCGTGCTGGGTGCCAAATGTTGGGCACGTGTTTTCACATGGTTAAAATTAGATATATGCTTAAGGCTTCTGCTTTATGAGTCTTTGGGAAGACTCTTTTCAAGCAGGGTCCCACTATTTGAGCACTGAGCAGGGAAAAGCTTGTTCAGCCTTATGCTTGCTTGTTTCCAGTGCCTCCCTGAAGCGATTTCGAGAAAAATGTGGATGTGTGCATCATCCCTGTAGAACTCTTTAAGAACAGATTCACTTCTGACTTAAATCCAATTCTATTCTATCTAATCTTCTATCACCTAGTCGTTTGGTAAGGTGTTGGAAAGGTTGGACCGGATTCTTTAGCTACATGTTGGTGAGTCAGTCCGTGGCATTATCACAGGAGGCTGCTGTTGTGCTGCATCATTTTGCAGATTTTTTTGTATAAAAAAATACAAGAGAAACAACACAGGGCCATTCAGACGCTGTAAAAGTTAAGTGTAGGTGATTGAAGATTCTGCAAATTATGGTATTTGAACCAAAGTCACAACTATTTTGCATGGAAAGCAGCTTTATCAGCCAGTTTCAGCAGTGAGGATGGAGGGAAGTGACAGCACTTGCAGGCAGCTGCTGCCCTCTCATGGGAAGGAAGAAGCTCCACAGCCTGACCAGACTGTGACAAGGCACCCACAGGTTGGAGTTCATATTCCTTCTTGTTGTTTCCCTCTCTCTCATATCAGGCACTATTATAAAAAATAAATATTCTTTCCAAGGTTCTGCTGCGAATTGCACCTTGTAATTCATGGTGTCTCCACTATGTCCCTTTTTAATACAATTTAGCTAAAATCTAAATCTACTGGGTTTTTTTAAATTATTGTGTTTTTATTGGGAAAAAAAATGAGGCAGTTATCTGTGTTGTTGTATAAATCTCTTTATTCCAGCAGGAATTGTAATGGGAACAAAGAGGCTAAACATCCTTTGCCAGAATAGGTGTGAGGAATATGCAGAAGACTGGGGGAATCTATTGGTGGAAAAAACAAATCTCAGTTTTCAAATGAGTCATGTCGGACATTTTAATCTTTTTTTTTTTAATTCCTGAAAGAAGATTGTGGAGGGGAGAGTGAAATTTAGGGATCTGTAAAACATCCTTTTCCGTGTGTTTTCTCTCAGGAAGGCAGAGTGTTTGCTCTCAGCTGACCGGGGTTACCTCTTAACTTAGGAAGTTTCAACCAGAACAGTTTGGCAGCTTCCAAAAGGCACCGAGGGAGGAGAACATGTGGGTGGTTTGCCCTTGGTAGAACCTTCTTGGCACCTTCTCTCGGAGGAGCTGCAGCGCTTCTGTTTGGAGTGACTGGGAGACTGGCAGGGTTTCCTTCTGGCAGGGATGTGCTTTTTGCCGTCCTCTTGGCAATCCACCCACGTTGGCCAGGCTCTGTGCCTTGCAGGCAGGAATTCACATTGGGCTCTGGCTGCCTTGGACTTCAAACATCCTGCTGAAGCCTCAGCCCGTGGCTGGGAAGGACCGCTCTGTCATCACAGAAATGTTGAAACTGAGACTTTTGCACCCTTCTAAGTTTGAGGTCCTGGAAGAAGACAGTCCCTCACAAAATGGGATTTTGATTGATATTAATAATTAATATAACCCCTGCACAGCAAGGGTGTTTGAACCTGCAGTCGTTGCTTTTGGTGTTTTGCATTGTGGCAGCACGGGATCTGGATTCGAGCTGAGACTGCAGAAATCCTCAAATATGCCTTCAGATCTTTGGTTTTCATTTGGGGAAAGTTTCTTCCCATTTTGGTGGGAAGCTGCTGTTTCTTTTCATTAATTTTCTGCCCTCAGTGTGAATTAAGGCTTCATAGGCTTAGGTACCCTTTTGCAAAACACCACTTCAGTGACCATTTCCAAGCTTATTTGCCACAAATTTCCATAATCTCTTATTAATATTTATTAGAATTGTCAATGCAATCTTAGTCCTTGCTGAATCTGAATGTATCTATATAATCTGTCAGTAACACAGATAACAGCCAAAGCCACACCATCATCATCATCATCACCCAGCAGCACAGGACAGTTTTCAAGCTCACTCATAGCAGGAGACACTTTTGCTCCAGGGCTGCTGTTTCATGAGACCTTGCTGTGAATTATTCAGGAGCTGACTGAACTTCTGTGCTCTGAGCCACAGGATGCTGACAAAAGACCTCACACTCTACAAAGTACTTTTGTCTGTCCATCAGCATCTCAGTTCTGCTCTGCCCTGAGTCACCTTTGATCAGCTGCTCTTCATCTGGTACCACTCAGTGGTGCTGCTGCCTCTGCAGTTGTGCTGTGGTCACATATAATAATGATGGGGAAGAATAAAGCCATCAAGACACTCTCTGAAAGAAAATTAGACATTTCTGAAGGTGCTACATGCCTGCTCCATCTTTCAGCCCTGCTCAGTGCTTTGTGAAAATGAACCTTGTGAATCTTGTGAGTCTTTCAAAGGAGTTTCAAAAGCAGCAAAACGGTTTCAGTTGCAGACTAGGTAACGATTGCAAATAAGGCTGAAAACAAAATAATCTACAAAGAAATTATTTCAGTCTGTGAGAGCAATCGAGGAAAGGCTTCCTTTGAATTTTCTTGAAAGCAGCAAGTGATACAAGCAGAACACTGATGAAATAATGTATGTTTCTTCACAAGGTCTCACATTACCAAAGGAAAATGAATAATTTTTGGTGGATGCTGCTAACAGTGCCACCAGCCAGCTTCCATATGTGAGTGGCAAAAAAAGGGACAAAAGAGCCCAACAGTGGAAGATGTACACAGAGAACTCACTGGGAATGTTCAAGGCCAGGCTGGATGGGGCCTGGAGCAGCAGTGGAAGCTGTCCCTGCCCTGATGGCAGATGATCTTTAAGGTCCCTTTCAACCCAAACCATTCTTGGATGACACCAGTGTTACTCTGACCTGGCAGAGAGCTGTGAATTAGTGGAGGGTTGTGGTCAGTGTAGATGGTGGTAATCATTGTAAGATTCTCTTGGGAATCCATTCATTCTGATATCCTGGTAGAAGTGTGAGGATTGGATTTTAAATAAGAGTTTATATTGAACAAGGACGACAGAGAAATAAGTTTTACTGAACTGGTGCTTATTTTACTGAATTTACTGCTTATTTTACTGAATTACTGCTTATTTTGTGAGCATCATCACCCCTGAGGTTGATTCAGGGATTCTGTGGAAAGAATGATGTACAGTAGTGTATCTATAGATCTGTCATTACTTAGTGCTACATAATATACTGTACTGTGTGATATAATATATGCACTTATATAATCTAAACACACGCACAGATGTTAAATTAAGGCTACATGGAGAATATATTTTAAAACTCTGCATAGCAGCCTTAGTGTTCCTGTAATGCAGCATTTGGGGTGTGATGTGGCCCACTGACAAGCACTGATCCTTATTTTCTGCTACAGGTAAAAATTGAGTCCATGGAGCTGCTCTTCCTTAGTCCAGGTTCAGTTCCAGATGTAGGTGCAGAGTTTCTTCAGCTCCCTGGGGTTGTTTTGTTATGTTTAATTTGTCTTGGTTTTCTCTGCTCCTTCACTTTGCCAGTTTTTCATTCCAGCACTGAACTGCACCTCTGTGGCAGTGGGTTCACTGTTCAAGAAGCTTTAGAAAAGTGTCAGGACAGTAAATGGGAGCAGAAGTTTTGCATTTCCAGAGGAAGGGAAGTCAGCAGGGATGGCCCTGGAGTCTTGTGTTACGTTGATTTATTTCCTCTGTCCATTAGAAAGGCACAAGGAACAGCTTGTGTGAACCCAGCTCCATTCTCTCCCTTGTTTTATGGCTTTTCAATATCCTCAGCCCTGTTTTCCTGTGCAGGAATCTGTTGCTTGTGTAAAAGGGTCACATTTTTCCAAGATGCACTGTAGCAGAACTGGGCAGGCTTAACCCTTGATATGACTTCAGTTCTTAAGCATCTGTGAAAAGACGAGATGGAGTTTGTGCAGAAAAAAAAAAAGGCAGGAACCGTGCTAAAAAAGGAATGTTTTGCCTTTCCAGCATGTCCAGACGGATTCTTTGGGATTGACTGCCACCAGGTGTGCAAGTGCAAGAATGCTGCTGGCTGTGACCACGTGCTGGGCTCCTGCCACTGCCTGCCAGGCTGGCAGGGGGAGAGCTGCGAGCAGCGTAAGTGCACCCTGCTCCCACACCCCAACCCTCCCTGGGATGGGATACTGCCTGCCAGGGCACACTTCCAGACAGGTCACCTTCCTTCCCAAACGTGCCAAAAAATGGAACAATTTCTAGTGGCTGTGTAAAATCACCAGCTCTTTTTAATGGTGTTTTTTTTTTAACTCATCAAACGTGATAAACATCAGGTTTTAAATAGCAGAGCTGTCTCCTGCCATATGACAGCTCCCTGCTTTTTATTTTTGTGTGACATTAAGAGATTAAATGTTGTGTATCTGTTTCTGGTGTATCTCATCTAATTATCAATTATAAAGTGTCAGATTACAAATGTACAAAGTGGAAAAATCAGACATGGGACTATTTTGTTATTTAAGCATGACAAAATAGTTTTTTTAAATAATTACTAGGGAAGTTATTTGCTTTAAAATAAATTTCAGCTTCCTAGTTGTTCACAAGTGTGAATTATCCCACAATTTTTAAGCTAACAAAGTGCTTGTATGTATATATATATCAAATTGGCTATTCTGAGAAATTTTTCATTGCATTTCATGGGAAATGAGGTCATTTTCTTTAGCTGCATGGCACTACATATAGAGATCACTGAGCCTATTTGCAAAGTTTAGCAAATAAGTGGGCTTTTTTAAGATTTTCAGGTTTTAGCTTCTCAGTTCCTTGTTTTCCTTTAGGATGATGTCATGGTCTAAGCTTCCTTTTGAAAATATGAGTGCTGTCTGCAGGACTGGGGTGTAGAGCTGGGCTCCAGGGCAGCTTCACAGCGAGCCAGCTCTGTGAGGGAACACTTCTTTCATCCACAGGTCATGGCTTTCTGCAATAGAAAAGTGGTTTACTTTAGAAAATAGAGAGCAATATGGCTTGTATTGAGGCAATGCTGCTCTTCAGCCATACACTATTTTATCATCAGCCCTGTTTGAGGGCACTGCTTGCTCTTCCTAATATTTTCCCCCATCTTCTGAGAAGGCTTCTCCTGCAAAATTCCCTGCTTTTTTGTTTACAGGTGGGTCAGTTTTGCTGAATCTTCCCCATTTTAGACAGTTTTCCTTACATCCCACCACTGCAGTTTTTGCCTCCTCATGCCCTCCCAGAGGAACACTTGGCCCTCCACCTCCCACGACCTGAAGGTGTGGTGGTAGCACAGCCTTTGAGTGTAGATCAGTGGAGTGAGCACAGAACAGAAGCAGACCAGAGTCACTTTTCCATCCCACAGGTCAGAAGAGGTGCTGCTGGACAGGTGCAATATTTGCTCCTTGGTCACAGCCCATTTTTCCTGTCCAGCCACAATGTTGGCAGTGTGTCACCTTGCCCCTTTCCCAATTCTTAACATTAGGGATGGGAAGCTTTGCTCTATATTTCATTAAATTCAATTAAGAGTTGCAGCTCCTTCACCATGGCCTCTGGTGCCCTGCTTTACTTGCATTAGGGAAAAAAAATCCTATTCATTGTCTTGTGCCAGAGCCATTAGAGCTTTGTGCTGGGCTGATTTATTCCTCCTGCTGTGAAGGTGCCAAAGCCCCCAAGACCTCCATGAGTGAGAGAGAGAGGTCAGCTAACAGTGCAGGGTGTCTTCTCCTTTCCTCTTGGCTAAGTGAGGGATCTTCATTTTAATTTTACACCTGGGCCTCATCCATGCTTGTTCAGAGCAAGGCAGCTCAGGGTGGGAGAGAGCTCAGCACTCCCCATCCTCCCAGGGTGTTTAATATTCACCTTGCCTGTTCCTGGGACCCACCAGCTCCAGCAGCTGGAAGGACAGCACTCGTGTGGAAGTAATCAGATTGCAGGCAATGTGCTGGAGGATATTGAGGAATAATTTTGGCATCATGGGATTTGAATTGATCCTAAGCCAGCCATGCAGTGAGTTTTATACTCTGCTATCTAATTACAGGCAGTATGGACAGTGATGCCTTTTGTTGAAGCTGCCTAATGCTTTCCATTACCAGACCGTGGGTTTCAGTTGTTTGAAAATGAATTATGTTAATCTGGGCTGAAATCTGCCAAGCAAGCTCTGCCTCAGCTTCAGTTTGTGCTTGGAGATTTTATTTGGGGATTTTTTTTGAGTGTCCACCTGAGGTATTTTACGTTTCCAAGAAAGAGGCTTAGGAAAAGTATGTTGCCTGTTATTTTTTGTTGTTTGTTGGTTTTTGTTGAGTTGTTTTAATGAACTGTTTCACTGAGTGCTGTGATATCTCAGTGATACAGAAGTGAGGAATTGACATTTGGCATTTCTTTGTGATAGAGATGTAACCTTCCTTTCTGGATACCCCATCTCTGGAAGTGTTCAAGGCCAGGTTGGATGGAAGGGGCAGCCTGATCATAACAGGGATCCCTGTTCATGACAGGGGGGTTGAAAATTGATGATCTTTAGGGCCCCTTCCAACCCAAACCATTCTGATTCACTGCAAATTCATCCAAAGTTTGCAAACTTAAAAAAAAAGCCAACCAAATCCTACAAAAAAATCTCATGCTACATATGGTCTGTAGCAGATGTACACAATTCAACATCTGAATTTTGCCTTAATTCTGTCAGTACTAAACATGCCTCTTTCTGGAGCTCTTGGAGCTCAGCAAATCTTCACTGAAGTGGCTCCTTGGGGTAAAAAAGAGACCACACTGGTTTGAAAAATAAATAGCTACAGAAAAATTTGCTCAGCCAGAGGAACTGATAACAGGGGTTTGACATTTCGTGGTGTGTGAGCACTTGAATTTGCAGATCCCCTGTTCTTTTAAAGCTAAAGCTTCATTTTGTGGAGAATAATCCATTAAAGTCACTTGAAACCAAAGCTACTGGACACCCTATAGAACATTAGAGCCATTATTTTCCTTTTCTCCTGGGCAGTTTTGATGGCTGTTGACTTCTAGTCTGGAAGAAAAGTCTCCAGTTTCATTTGTTCCTTCCTCTGCATGTAAAAGGGGTTTTAAAGACTGCAAACAAATAAATCCACCTCTTGCAGAGGCAAGACAACAAGAGGAAGATTTTGAATCAGGAAAAAAATCTATTCATTTAAACCTTTAGATTAAGTGATCTTCTCTCACGTGAAGAAGGAAGGGATATTTGTACATTCAGTTTTGGAACTCCATGAAATAGCTTCAGTGTATCAATTTTTCCCTAAATCTTCAGAAAAGTACTTTGCAAATCATGATTGTCCCACCAGGAATCAAAAGAACATTTGTGTCTACCCAGTAGAATAGTTAAAATTTTCTTCTCCACAAATTTCTGCATTCTTACCAGAATTTTCACTGAAACACTCTATTGTCTTTTTGGTAAGTGTAACAAGAGCTTTGCACACATGCTCCAAAAACCTCCCACAAACCACTGGTAACCAGTCAGGGGATCTGGTGATGAGCTGGTTTTTCCTTTGGCTTGGTTGTGCTATAGTTCTGGTCTGTATTGTGGAAATATTTAGTTCTGCTCCCAAAACCCGAGCCAGAGCTCTGTAGATGTGCTGAACTTTTCACTTGGCAACCAAGCTTCATTTGCAGAACAAACTTTTAGCTGTGATGGGATTGAGCTCCTGCTCTTTCTTGTGGTTTCAACATGGATGGGGTCCAAGTGATGACAAGAACGAGCAGAGTAGAAAAGAAGTCCAGGGAGAAATGGTGTCTGAGAACCAGGCTGGGAAGCTGGAAGCCTTTCTGACATGGAGAGAAAAGGGCTGAGAATGGGTCAGAGACTGTCAACCAAGTTCACCTCCAAGATCAAGGTGGTTTCACACCTCCCTTCTGTCTCCAGGGACTTGTTTTCTCATAGCACTGCATCATGTTCACTGACACCATGAAAGGCAAAGAAGTTTGGGTGAAAATTCAGTTTGGCTGTGAAACCTGGAAGATGTCATATTCAGTGAATGCAGGACACTCTCCTGGATCAAGGATCCAGGCTTTTTTTGCCTTCCCAGTGCATGCCAGAGGTGCTACAGGGATGAGAGGCTCTGACAGGAGCCCTTGCAATGCAGAACAAAAACCATGCAAGGAGGCGATCCAGCTCCATCAACCCTCTTTGTATTAGTTTGGGTGTTATCTGAGGAAAACAGGGTAGCAGAACTGTCTGTTCTCCACCATCCAAAGCTGTCCAAATCTCCAGTGCAATGGAGACTGCAGGAATTTTATCACTGCCATTTTTCACAGGCAGCAGCACTGAAAGCGGAGCGTTTGCTTACCAGATGACTGCGTTAAGTTTTCACCTGGGAGCCAGCTGCTTAACCAAACCCATTGAAAATATCACCCCTCTCTGACCAAAGAATGAGAGTCTGGGTGAGCAGAGGCACCCAGCTGTGAAAAATGAACACTGAAAACAATGAAGTTGTCAGTTCTCTTACCAGGATGCAAATAAATACCGGGTCTGTCAGGCTGGCAGTTCTGCTGGACCATTAGTTTAGCACAAAGACCTTCTGCAGAGCAGGGGATGACAGCTGATCCATCACCCCCAGTGATCCAGCCCCTCGATAGAAACCTCTTCAGGATGGGCTGTGATACATATTTTTAACCCACATTATTATGTTAGGCTTTTATAAGACACATTATCTCTAAACTGCAGAGTGTTGCAGAGCAGTTTCAGTTTATGTGATCTCAATACAGAACATTTTTTTTAAATGCCTTTTGCAGTTTATGTGTTGGCTGCTATTGTGGACTTAGCAGTTCTGAGTTAACAGTTGAACTTGATGATCTTAAAGGTGTTTTCAAACCTAAATGATTCTAACCTAAATTATTATTGCTTCTAGAGTCAGACATGGTTAATATAGGGAGTTTTATATATAAATATATATTTCCGGGGATGGTGAAGTCACCGTTCTTTGTAGTGTTCAAAAAACAAGTAGACACAGCACTTTGTGTTTTGGTTTAAGGATCATGATGGGTTTTGGCCAGAGGTTGGACTGATGATCTTGAAGATCTTTTCCAACCTTAATATTCCATGATTTTATATGGACTTAGGCACCCTTATGAAGTGGAAAGTGTCACTGGAGCACAGCTCCAACCTGATTTCCCTGGCACTGTGTTGTGCTCTGTGATTCCTGATGGGGTTTTATGGAATTCTGTCGTTGCAGCCTGCCAGGAGAACAGCTATGGGCCGGGCTGCAGGAGCACTTGTCACTGTCACAACGGAGCCCTCTGTCACCACGTAACTGGGACGTGCCTCTGTAGCCCAGGCTGGAAAGGAGCCACCTGCCAAGAAGGTACAGTTGGAAATTCAAATCCCTGCCTACGGATTATAGGGGGGAAAAATAAAACCTGTGTTTGGGGAAAGCTCACTGGTATTTTAGCTCTCAGCTCGTTGCCCTGTGTTGTTGTTGGGTTTGGATCTGCAGTGACGTGAATTGATCCATTAAATTAATCCATGACATTGTGTTGTAGGATCCCAAAGTGCACAGGGCAGAGGGGTGAAACAGCCATAAATGGAAAGAGCTGATTTTGAAGGCTGATGAACGGAGAAAAGGTCCATAAAACTCCCAATTATGACGCTGAAATGAAGCTCTGTTTCTTTTCTATGGGCTGCTTTACTGTCCCATGCACCAGACTGATCCTCGGCATTACCTTGTGCTGTTCCAGACAGAGCCTAAATCCAGACCATGTGAAAGGCATTGAGCCTTCCAGCCTTGGCAATCAGACCCATACGTGAGGCTTAAGCACAAGCCCAGCTCCACAGAGCCTTAAGAAGAGGCTGGCAAAGAAAGGCTGCGCTGCACATCCTAATCCATGCATCCCAGGCAGCAGGAAAAGTCTGTCCATCCCAGCTGCAGAAGCTCCTTGTCCTGTGCCTTCCCCACAAGGTGTCCCTGGGGTGGCAGCAGTACCATGGAGCTGGGAATGCTGCTGTGGCTGCTCCTTGGTGAGCAAGGATTGCTAGGGAAAGGGGATGAAAGTGGAAGGGGTGCAGTGATAATTAAATTTAGCACATTCCCCTTTTAAAACTTCATTTGAATTTTTAAATCCTTCCATAAAGGATTTAAAATTTGGGAAGGCACCAAACTGTTCTTGATGACATGTACCTAAATTTTTGTTTTGTCTGAAGGCCATAAATACAAAACCAAAATGAAAGTTACAGAAGCTTTTTCAAACACACCTTTTCTCTTCAAATGCACGTTTGGGGATTTCTTTTTTCTTTGAAGTGAGGAGGCAAAATAATTGTGTGAGGCTTGGGGAGCCATCCTCTGGTGCCAGTGCTTTTTCAAAGTGACAGCTTGCCCCTGTTTCCATCTTAAAGAATTGTCACTCCAGCACATGGTAGAGTTATGTGGTTTTTTGCCAAAAAATTAGGCTCTATCGATAGAAACTGGTTGTAGTAGGAATTAATAGACTTCCCTAATTAAAATTAGGTAAATGGTGAAATGTCATCAGCCAGATGTGGGCAGCAAGATCAGCTAGAGAAGGAGCTATGATTTTAAGTGGACTGTACAAATAAATTCTGAGAAGAGGGAAGTCAAGAACTGCACTCCCCAGTGCTGAGCAAGCTGGAAGGAGCAAAAAAATATGTTTTGTAGGTACAAATAGAAAGTCTCAAGGTTATTTGGTGGGTCACTAATTCACTTCACCACCTACTGAGTTCCAAGACCAGCTTTACAATGATCAGAGTAATTCCTTACTGGTTGCATCCCCATTTCTGTTTGGTTGCACCTCCCACAGCACCTTCCAGAAGGGCTGGAAGGTGGGAGAGCTGATGTTGAACCTGTGTCCTTCTCCTGCACCTCCTGATGGAAGGTTTTCCCTGCCTCCCTTCGCAGCCTGTCCCCCGGGGTGGCACGGAGCAAACTGCCTGCAGCGCTGCCTCTGCCACGGCCAGGCCACCTGCGACCCTGTGAGCGGCCAGTGCCAGTGTCCCCAGGGCTGGACAGGGACAGCCTGTGAGCTGGGTGAGTCCCACCACCCCCTCCAGCCCTCCAGCACCTCGGTTCAGTCACTCTGGAAGGAAGCTCAGTTGTGCTGGGGTCTGGTTTGAGACGATCTGGAGGAAAAAGGGTGGAAAACACCAGGTGGGGAGAAGTTTAAAACAAAAAATGGGGTTGTTTAGTCAGAAATGAGAAGGCTGAGGGAGGACGTGATGTTGGAACTTGAACATATCTGAGGTGCTGGAAACTTGCTGCAGAGGAGAGGAATAGTCTATTCTTTGTCCCTTGCAAACAGGGAAGACAGGTAATGAGCTCCACTTAAGGAGAAAGAAAGAAATGCTTAAAGAGGAAAATGGTGTATTTCTAGAGACTTTTCTTAAAGGAGGCTTCAAAATTTCCTTCACTGGTGGTTTTTAAGCCCAGTTTAGGGGGGCTCATCATATTGCAGAGGCATGAGGGAGTTCCTGCTGGGGTTGCTCCAGCCTGGCCCCCCATCATCCTCCCCATCCCATTTCAGAGTGTGGGGATGGGCAGTTTGGAGAGAGCTGTGAGCAGAACTGCAGCTGTCACCACGGGGTGTGTGACCAGCCCTCAGGGAAGTGCCTCTGCCATGCTGGCTGGACCGGGGACCGCTGTGATGTTGGTAAGGGCAGCTCCTTCTCCAAATCCTTCATTTGAACTATCAGCCATTTCTGCCAATTTTCTATCTTAAATTTCCAGTATTCTGAATGCCAGTCAGGATTTATGCCCTCTCACCCCATCTCAGACCCACAGGCAGGTCTCTTCCCAGCCATGCCCTTGTCCAAATAATTTTACCTCCTCCCACCTCTGTTCCCTGCCTGCTAAGAAAATGAAGGTATTTCTCTACCTTACACACAGAAGGAAGAACACAGGAAAGGGAGGGAATTTTAAGGAGAATTTTCTAGATCATCCACCTGCTGCTGGGTCTCTGTGGGTCATTGATGGGAGCTCAGCAAACTGGACTGTGATGGTTCAGACAGTTCAGATCTGGAACACGACCCAGATATGACACAGCTGTTTGGCATGCTTAGAGCCATCTGAATCCCTGAAATAGGGATTAAATCTTGCACACAGGTGGCTTAAAACATGCTTTCAGCTCAGCCACTGAGGTGCTGTGCTTTTAGCAAGCCACAAGCAGCTTCCTGAGGTCTCCTGAGGTGCTGAGGTCTCACAAAGCCTCATCCACCAGTGCAACCTATAAAGTCTTCTGAATGCCCACCTCCCTTTCTCTGTGGTCACTTTGCAGGGACCTGGGAGGTGGAAGCAGTTCATGGGCACAGTTCCACTGCTCAAAGAGCTGTCTCTGTGTGCATAGTTGTGTCAAAGCAAACAGCATCACCCTGTCCATGGACCCTGTCAGGATTTACACTCCAGGCTGTGACTCAGTCTTTGCAAACTTTCCTGTGCACACTCACTAGCAGCCAGCATTAAACACATGTAATATTTTTAATATCTTCACTGATATTTTCTGGCCATGCAGTCTGCTAAATATCCTCCTGAGCAGGAGCTCCGGTAGGGAGGATCCTGGCTGGTGGCAGTGAAGGCTGCTCCCCAGGCAGCAGGTTGCAGTAAACAGGACTCCTGTACAACAAACCAATATGATTAAGCAAAAGCCATTTATTGTTTAGATTATACCATATTTATACATTCTACAAACTACTGCACGTGCTAATTGATTGTGCTTCTGTCTTGTCCACGTGTTCTGCATGCACTTCTCAGAGTATTGGTTACAATCCAGGTGCTTCATAACCCTCTGTTATTTAGATCTTTCGGTCTTGGTATTCCATTTCTCAGCCTCTTCTTCCTTAATTTAGCACAATTTATGTCCTAGTAACCTTGACAAATTCCTGAGGGCACTGACAAGAATAACTAGAAGCAGCCTGGCTGCCGCACACTGTGGCCTGAACCTTGCAAACGCATTGCCACAGCAGGTAGAACGTTGCTCTCTCTGCCTGCCCCCAGGCTGCCCCCCGGGATTTTTCGGCAAGGGCTGCGAGGAGCGGTGTGACTGCGCCCACGGCTGGTCCTGCCACCCCCAGACCGGAGCCTGTCACTGCCACAGGGGGTGGCGAGGGAGGCACTGTGACAAACGTGAGTGATGAGGGGAGCAGCTCGGCTTGGGGTGTACGTCCCCCAAACCCGGAGCTCTCGTGGCTGGGGGTTTTCACACCCTCGTTCCGCGGGGTTGGGGTGGAGGTGCTCACAGGGATGGGTGCATGGAGGGGCTGGCTGTGGAGATTTTGTGGGGTTTTTTTGTTAAGGTTGGGATTAAATGTGTGAGACGGTATTTCTTGTTCGGATTAAATGTTTGTTAGCTTTTTATTTATATTATAGTTTTACAAATCGTGACTTTTGCAGTATTTTATTTTGATAAATTAAAAATGGAGTTGTATTTTATAAGGTTTTTCTAAGGATAAACTGTCTAATTAAGAAATTATACTTAAATTATTGTTTTAACTTAATAACTAACTGCTTGTGGTTTGTAATGTGCACTTTTTTATCTAATTACATAATACCCATGAAGAAGAAGGTGAAGAATGACTACCTTCTGCCCCAAAACATCTATCTTGCTTCATATATAATATATACTATATATAATATTATTTATACTACTATTTATATTTATAGTAGTATAAATCTACTATATAGATTATATATATTGTCATATATAGATATATATAAAATATATATTCAATATATACTACGTTCTAAATATATTGTACACTATCTATTACTGTATTCTAAAACTTTATATCTTAAAACTTTAAACTCTTTAGTTTTTCACCCTGTGATACTACGCACTTCTATTCAAACTACACACTCATAATCCCAGTTCCATCATTCCATTTTGGAAGCCTTCCCCACGGCCTCAGGCCGAACGCAGTGCTCTCTTGGCGGTCAGTGCCTGTCAGCGCACAAAGTCTGAAACTCTCAGTGGATTCAGGGAACCCTCAGCAATTTCAGGGTTCCAGCAGGTGGCTTTGTCCCTTCTGCTGGCCCTGACGGGTTGGTGTCCCCCGCAGCCTGCCTGCCGGGCCGCTACGGCGCGGGGTGCGCGCGGCGGTGCCGCTGCCCCGCGGGAAGGCCCTGCCACCACCTGACGGGCGCCTGCGGATGTCCCCCGGGATTCACCGGCCACGGCTGCCACAAGAGTGAGTTCCTTGTCACAGCACAAATGCTTCCCTTGTCAGTTCCTTCGTTTGTTGAATCAGGACGCGGTGATGTAGCGCCTGAAGAGGGAGGAGACAACAACGTGATGGGAGGGAAGATGGCCAAGGCTGTTTGTTCCTCACCCAGCTCTGAGCTCTGTTTGGGCTGCTGGGGTTTGCCCTCTCTGTGTTTGCAGATGTTGGGCTGGCAGGGAGCAGCCAGGGGCTGAACTGGGCCCAAATAAACTGAGGATGTGCCAGTGGAGCGCTGCCCTGCCCACAGCCAGTAAAGCAGCAGCTCTTCTGTTGGCCTTGTCCTTGCGCTAGGCTATCCCTGCTCTCAGAGCTCATGGAAGGGACATTTTCTGGCTTCTCTTAGCATGGAGTTTTGTCCCCTAGAGCTGTATTTGGAAGCAGGCTCCTGTTTTGACCCCAACTGCAACACCCTGATTTTGTTCCTCCCTCCAAAAGTTTGCCTGAGCCCTGTTTTAGTCAAAGGAGAGCCAGCAATAAATAAGAATTGAAAGGACTGACATCCGTGTCCATTATCCTCCACCAGAGGACTCTAAATGCTGACCCACAACCAGGGCAGCTTAATGGAAATGAGATGTAAGAATTAAATGTGGAAGGTCCAAAACCTGTAGGCAATGTGGCTGTCAGCAGGCAGAATGAAACCTGTTGATGTTGATGTTTCAGCAGCTTTGCAAGTTTAAACTCTCTGCAAAGGTAGAATGTCTTTATCCACACGCCTGGTCCCTTGGGAATTATACTGTTATTTTAGTCAATTTCTCCTGACATTTCCCTATGATTTTTTTTCTAGTGACAAGAAAATTGTATCTGGCCCTTGACAGTTGGGCACAAATTGACTGAACAAAACAAAATCAAGCATTCAAGTAACCCCCAAGTAAATGCAATAAATCCAGAGTCCCGGAGGAGAGCGTCATTCCGTAGGCAGGGATTTTATTTAATAAATTTCAGCCCGCTCTTTGTTTGAGCACTGTATTTACCAAGACAAATTTAATTTATTGGTTTGCATTTCTTCTTCCCAAAGCTTGTCCAGCGGGCACGTATGGGCAGGACTGTCACGGAGTGTGCCAGTGCTCTGCTGAGAATCAGGAATGTCACCCTGTCACTGGCCACTGCTCCTGCAGCCCGGGCTACCGTGGGACCCACTGCCACCTCCGTGAGTATTCTGGGGGATTTCTGCCTTTCTGACAGAGAACTGAGTCTTGCAGAAAGCACGTGCTGGAGCTTTGGGTTCATCTGTGTCAATGCAGTGGTGATTGAGAGAAGTAGAGCCTAATTATAGTATAAAAGTTATAGTATTACAAATAAGTTATAGTATAGGACGTAAGCATAGGATGGGTTAATTTACACTAAAGAAAAGTACTTGTATTATTGCAAGGAATTAATTTTAATTTTTTTTTAATTTAAAAAATTCTAAAAAATTAATTAATAATGTTAGTTCAGAAATATAATTAATCCAGTCCTTCAACTTAATTTTAGACCCACCAGATTTACCGGCTAAATTCTTTCCAATCTCATGTCACGCTAAAGAATGTAAAGATCATTCTCTGCATTGCATCTCTCAGCTACACCTGGATTTTGTGCAGCTCTCTCATTTCCAAATACCAAGTCCAAAATACTTCCCGAAATCTCTGCGTGCTCAAGTAAGGACAAATGGTTATGAGAAAACAACAAGCTGAAATTGGCAATAAATCCAAGTGATTCATAAAGTCCTTTCAGTTACAGAGCCTTCTGAGGAACAATCAAATTAAACCAACTGTTACTCTGGATTGAAAAATGGTGACTAGTGTAGAGGACAAAATGCCAACTGGCCCAATGCTCCATCATAAAAAAATATTCCCAGATCCACATGGCTCATGCCGGTATTTTAGGACATCTGTAAAGTTGTTTTTGGTGGAATGTGGCAACTGATAAGAAACATATACCAAAGCAGCCAATAAAGGAGACTCTTAATTACTCTTTTATTTACAACTTTAATTTTGGTTCTACTCTACGGCTTGTAGTAGTCTCATTTAGAGGAGAAAAAAAAGGCAAAAAAAGAAAAAGCTGTTTCTTTCTTGCTCAGTTTTTCTCTCTTTGGAGAGTGCTGATTTCCCTTTCTTGGGAATCTAGCACAGCTCTGTTTGGCTTAATTGCTTTTTGGGGTGACAGTTTGGATACAAAAGCCAGCATGTGTCACATGCACAGCTCTAGTAAGGGTTAAACCACTGTTGTATTCCTTGAGCAGAAATAGGAGAAAGGCTTGCTTTAGAGATGGGTTTTTGTATTGCCATCACGTCATCACAAGTTATTCTTTAAAATATAAATTATAAATAAAATACAAAGGATTGATTCTGTCCTCCTCTGTGCATCAGTTTTTGCTGTAAGTGAGATCGAAATCTGGCCTTCAACATTGGGGCTGGAGCCATCTGGATCCATTATACATTAGATTATAATAAATGTTGTAGTAAAGCAGCAGTGGAGATCAACTATTTAACAGGATCATTTTAAAAGACTTAATCATGGTCAGCCTTTATGTAGCAATTTCTCAGTAGTCATTACCCATGCGTGTAGCACTAAATCTCTCATTACAGTAAACGTCCTCAAACTTGCTTAGATACTTCAGGTTTTATTTCAGAATTTTAAAATTTAAAGCTTAAGCAATTTCACTGAAGTTCTGATAGAGAAGATATAAAAATACTCATTGCAAAATAAAATGTGTTTTTCTGCATTCAGGGGGGATTTTTGCCATGAATTTCTGTGTAGCTGGGATTAAGCCTAAAACATACGAGATTTGAGATTTCATGGTGTTTTGTACTCTGAGGTTCCAAAAATGTACAGAAAATTCTTAAACACAGGTTTGTTAGATATTTATTGGAGAAATAATGAAATTATGGAAGTTCACAGAAAAATACTCATCTGTGTTGGTGTTGTTCCTATTGTCCCCTCTGCCAGACACAAAAATAAGAAGGAAAACAGTTAATTGTGGGTTATTTTAAGTTCAGGGCAGTGGAGGGAGAGACTGTGGGCCTGATTCTGAAGTCACTGACTGAAAACCAAGGGTGGCTTGCGTGATTTTGGTGGGAATACTCCAAGTTCCTGCTGTCCTCCCTGCAGGGAAAGCTGGGGCTGCTCCAGGGTGAAGAAGCTCTGATAGAATATTAAACCAGCCCAGGGAGCCGCTCCCAAACGGGCTCTGGTCCAGTCAACATGTGGTTGGATGCTGCTGGAAACAGTTTCTGGCAACTGTTGCTGTATTTATGAAAAAAAGGTTCAAGAAAGTATCTATAAAAGGTGTAGTTGGCTGGGAAGTCAAATTTCCAGGAGCCAAGAGCAACGGGGCTTTCATGTTCACAAATTTTGGAGTGAGGAGCTGAAAAAGTCTCTTGGCATGGTGCGGAGGAAGCAGACAAACTAGCAATAAGGTTCCCATCACTTGTCCATTACTTGGTGGATGGGCAGATCTACTTGTTAAAAGGAGTAAAAAGCAGTAAGTGGTGGTGAAATTATTTTTTAAAAAAAAGCATGGTATGTTTCTGTGACATTGACTGGGCTGGGAGTACCCAGAGCCAGAAAGATCTCCCCTGCTTCACCCTCAAGCTGAAAGTGACAGGATGTGTCAGAAGGGATTATTCGACAATGTGATTTAATAGCATTGGTCAGAAAAGCCTCAGTGTGTGCAATTGCTATGGAAAGATTTAGGAGCTCTTGGTCATGACAAACCCACTCAAAGCAGGAGGAAAATCAGGAAATGAGGTGGAAATCTGGCTGCCACTCTTTTGTTCACAGAAAAAGAAACATAAGTCAGAAGCACAGGAAACTGTTAAATTAGAAAATGTCTTTATGAGATAACTGGTGGTGCAAGAATAGCCCTCTTTCCAAAGGCAGAGCCTACCAAAATGGTGGGACATGGTGCAAATTGCCCTCGTTATCTGCATCAAAATTCTTCTGCAAAGTACTAACAGATGAGGTGGCCTTGTTATTGGGCATGTGCACGGTGCAGCAGCTGAACATGCCCTGCATGTGCTGCTCCTTCTCGAGCCAAAATACAGGAAATACTGCAAGGACAAAGAATTTGGGAAGGAGGGAATTACTGCATCCCGTTTATGGAGCCACTTCTGCTAGGCTTGAGCTAAGGAACAGCTCTGAAAGCTTTGCCAGGGAGAAGCAGCATTTTTTGGAGTCTGGGAGACAGATTTTTTTTTTTAAAGGAGAAAATCCAAATTATGACCAAAAGGAAAAGAAGGAGGAAAAGAGAAACTCACATAGACCAATTAAATCATTGAATCTGGATGAGTTCTTAACTTCAGGTCTTGGTGGGAATGAAGGGGGTGTTGCAGGGCTCACTCCTTGATGCCAGGGCTTGCACGTGAAGGAGGTTTTGCATCCTGGCAGATGGAAGCACTGATGACAGAGCATTCATTGAGCAGAATCTGTGTTTGGGAAGGGCTGGGGAGAGTATCTGCACATTATAAAAGCATGTATCTGCTTAGTCCTGATGATCTGCTATCCTGGTGTTTGAGCAGAGGCCAACATTCAGTTTTGTTTAAAAAGGCACCCCTTCAAAGCTTCCCATAAGCTCTCCCTCACTGTTGAATAGTTCAGAAAAGCCAGAGATTTCTCCAGCCACTCAGGCCCTGCTTTCGTGCCTTTAGGAAAGACAGAATACATGAAGTTATTTATGCACAGATTGCAAGGGATCTGTTGCTTGGAGACGTGAGCAAATATATTTTCAACCAGGTTTCTAAAGTAGCCACAGACTTTCCTTCTGCCAGGGAAGAGAAGGAAGGGGTGAGCAAAGAAATGACATTTAGAGTTAGTAGCACAAGTGGAACTGTTGGATGATGATCATGCTGCTTGAGCACCAGCTACTCCTTCTTCCACTGCACTGAAAAATTAGGAGAATAACCTGTGTTTCCAGAGTTCAGAGGTGGCACACTGGAGGTTCACTGGTGCCCATGCCCAGCAGCTCTGCCCAGCTCTTCCCCTCTGTTCCAGCCTCCATCACTAAAGATCACCCAGAAGATGTAAACTAAGCTAGCAAATGCATTTACATCTTCCTGATCTTTTGTTCAATTCTCCTTGAACATTAGCTGTCCAAAAAGTAACCAGAAATCCTCTCTACCCCTGGGAAACCTCTCTATAGACAGTTTGTTGCCATGTAACACTGGCTCAGCAATCCATCCAGGTGTGGTGATTTTGTGGTTCTTACAAAAGCTTTTTTTTTGCCTCAGAGAATTTTCTGGCTTTTCATTTAAATAATGTTCCTCCCATATCTATCTTCTAAGGAGGTGTCTTCTGAAATTCTGTGTTGCTGTCATGTGAACATTTTCGTGGTCTTCCATCCACAGGGTTGGAAGGGAGCTAAAAGCCCATCCAGTTCCAGCCCACCTTCCACCTTCCATGTTGCTCCAAGCCCTGTCCAACCTGGTTCTGGACATTTCCAGGGATGGGGAATCCACAGCCTCTCAGGGGAACCACTAACAATGCCAGCTCCAGTTTGCAGGGAAGGAGTAGATTATAGAGGAAAGAAACTTTCTCCAATTTACACATTTTAAGAAGACATGACCTACCCCACATCCATGAGACAGCTGCTAAAAGAGGCAGAAATGGCTCACAGCTTCTCACTGACTTGGACAAACCAGGTGGCTGCTGCCCAAAGGAAGAGTCACTCCATCTCTCCTGTGTAGGAGAGGAAGGGGGAATACATTCATGTGGAACAGAAATCCCAAGAGGAAAACCTCTGTAGAACTGTGCTTGCTTTTCCTGCTACTGTCACATAAGGAGAATGGGAGAGCAGAGAGCCAGGAGCAGCAGCACTCAGCCCAACTCTCCAGCATTTGACAGTGCAATCAGAGCTGTCCCAAGGGCACTTTGTCCAAGGGAGCTACCTGCCCCTCAATGCCTACTACTGGTCCTCTGGAAGTGAATAACATTAGAAAATGAAAATCAAACTTTGATTGAAAGCAACAAAGTGCTTAAGACATGAAATGCAACGGGCCCAGTAGCAACCTAACCTAATTGCTGGGTATTTTTTCTTTTAAAACAGGGTGTCCAGAAGGTACTTACGGTTCAAACTGCCAAAATCCCTGTAAATGCATGAATGGAGGCCACTGTGACCCCGTGTCAGGAACTTGTGATTGCGCTCCCGGTTTCATCGGAGCCAACTGCAGCAAAAGTAAGCCAACATTCATGTTCTGCTTCTGTCAAAACACAGCAAAGAGAAGCATTTGCATAAGAGCTTGTCTGAAGAAAAACAGACAGATCCCAGCTACCTCTTCCTTGAATTGTAAATCAGGATTCCAGCTTTGTAAAAAAATCTCTTGCAAAATATTTTCCCTCACTGCTGCATGCATAGAAGCAAGGACGCTTACCCCAGGATTGCAACCTGCTTGCCCAAGTTTATTTCTAGAGCCAGCTCAGCATGAATTGCTCAAGTTCCTTCTTCCTGTCCAAAATTTCCAGGTTGAGAAATTATCTCAATATTTTGCTTCACACTATGGTGCCATTAGTTTCAATAAATGGGAAAAAGATCAAGTTTTGTCATGGCAAAACTGGTAATGACTCCATGGCAACCCTACTGTTACTTCTGTTTCAGAGCTAAATGGTGTGGCTGAATTTCTGTGCTGCTTCCAAAGCTCTGGTCTCTGTGAAGTTCTCTTCAGCTTATTCACAGAAAGGCAATTTTGAATGTTTGGCTGCTCATAGCTTTGCTCTTCAATGCTGGGCAGCATCAGTATTAAGGAAGGAAAGATGTTTTAAGCTGGAAGGATGAGCAGCTGATATTTCACTCTTCTGATAGGAAAGACAGTAAATATTCCATGTGAAATCATGGGTTACATTTATAATCACAAGTAGTCTCAGAAGGTAAAGCAGTCGTGTCTTTGGGTGAGTTTTGGCTTCGTGGTTGATGCTTTGAAGCACTTTGGGGGGAATACAAACAAAGCCAGCTCTTCCCCTAAGATTGTAGCTATGTTAAAAATTAAAACCGCCGTTGGATCCTGTGAGTGTTTAACAAATGCTGTGTTCCCTGCAGCCTGCCCTGAGAGCTGGTATGGGAAAGACTGTGCCCAGCTCTGTGCCTGTGGCAGAGGCCAGTGTGACCCACGGACTGGCGAGTGCTCCTGTGCCCCCGGCCACACGGGCCCTGCCTGCCAGCAAGGTAACAAAGCAGGACCAGGTCACCTCGCCAGTGGGTGACACACTTGAAATACCCAGCAAATAAACTCAGTGCCAGGCATTGTTCATAGCCACGTTGCCCAGGGTATTTGCTGATAAGGCTGAAGTTTGGGGCCTCTGTCCCTCCCCGCTCCATCACCCAGCCTAATCCTGCCCACACCTCCCTGCCACCCTCTGGGGCACTGGGTTCTCCAGGAAACTGAGGGGTTATGTCAGGACAGAGTGTTTGGGTGACACTGATAAAAATCGTGGTGTAGTGTCCCACCACCCTAGGGAGACCCTAATCATTTGGGATACATGTGGGGAGCATGTCTTTGTATTTATTCCCTGTCACCTTCATCCTTTCCCTGGGATGCTAATTTTTGGGTTTTTTTCAAACTTTGTTAATTCTCTGTAGTGTGTCCCCAGGGACAATATGGCCCCAACTGCCACCTGAGGTGTACCTGTCAGAATGGTGGCATCTGTGACCACGTGGATGGCAACTGCACCTGCGGGCTCGGCTGGACAGGAAGATCCTGTGAAGAAGGTGATTTCCTGCTTCGATGGCAGTGGATTTGTACATTCAAACTGAGGTTTGCAGTGTCCCCAGACAACCACAGACAAGGACAAACAGTCTCACAACTGCCTCTAGAGCTTCATGTCTTTTTTCAAAGACAGTTTCCTCCTGAGTCCTGCTCATGGATTCCCTTGTACATTCCTTATTTCTTCTTCACTCTGTTATTTCTTCTCCAGTCCATCTTTTGTATTCTTTTGTTCATAGGAATGCTGGGTTTTGTCTTTCTTCTTCCATGTGATCCTCAGAGCAGGAGAAGCCTCTGTCTTCCTCCTCACTGGTTGTGTTCTCTTTCATTTGACTCTGAACTGGAGCTGACTTCCCATGTGTTGACTTCCCAGATGTTCTGACAACATCTGTCCAAAGCAATTTGTACTGTCCTGCTCTCTCACCCTTATTCTCCATGACACCTGTCCCTTGTGCAAGACAAAGCACGCTAAAAGAATAAGCTCATATCCTACTCCAGAATCTCTCTTGTCAGCCCAGTCTTCCCACAACTGTCCTGTCCATCTCCAAAAAACCATTCTGCATTTCTGTGCTCCTATTTTTCACTGTAGGTAAGAGATATCTGTATAGTTACGTACTTGATTGTTCAGGAAACCGTAAGTTTACTGCTATGGAATATAAATAAATAGTTCTAAGTACACATTCAACACAAATGTCATCATTAAATCATAACTGCCATGGCTCAATCTCCCAGATTCTCATTTACAGCACTTCTCTCCCTGTCACCTCAAATATTCACCTCAAACTCCATATGTATCTATACCAAGAGCTGGTTGTTACAGGGTTATGTCCCTATATATAAGTGACATCTAGAAATGCCACTTTTTAGCAGCATTCTGAGATGCAGTTGTTCCACTCTCCACCTGAGGAGACTCAGAGTCCTGCTGTGCATCTGTGTGCAGAGGAGGAGCAGGGAGGAAGGGAAAGATGCAGCTGCACACAGTGTGAGTGCTCTGAGGATTCAGTGGCAGTGAACGTTCTCTGGGCACAGGCTCTTAAACATTCGCAGTTAACCAATATCTGGGTGACCTAGCAAAGGCCACCTGTGGTCACCTCCATTTGCCTGCTCCTGTAGTCACCCATAGGCTGAGTTGGGGCTGCCAAGGCTTAGCAGGTGTCCCCACATGGAGTAGTGGATTGTGGGTGTATCTCATAGATAAAACATCTCTGGAGTGGAGCACAGGTGGCAGACATTCACACACTGTATAAGGAACTGTGTGTTGCATCACTAGAGAGAGCTTCACTATTTATATTTTGACAGAGGGAGTGAAATTATTGGAAAATTGAGTCTTGATCTCCACAGCAGTGTGGGTTTGAGTGTGTTGTGACTGGAAATCAAAGACAGCTAATCAGGCATCCTTTTAATAGAGATTAGATATGATGTTCCTGGAAGATCCTGTCTGGCATTTGCAGGGTTTTCAATCTGATTATTTGGACGGCCACGCTCGTTTAAGTTTGTCTGCCCAGATTCAAATTATCCCAGCAGTGGGAAGTTAACTTATTCAGAGATGATGCTGAGGTTAATTATATTGGCACAGTCCCTTCTGCATGACTTGGCTTTCAGTAATTTGAGATGTGTTTAGTTCTGTAAAAGCAGATAGCTCATTATACATGGACAGACTGTTGCTATGTGTGAAAAAGATCCTCCTGGTTTTATTAGGAATTCAAATAGTGTGAACTCCAATGATAACACAGAGGAGGAAAAGCTTCGTGTTTTCTTTCACACTTTTTAAGTGCCTAAAAGAAAATATTGCTGTAGATAAAGAAAGAAAAAAGAAAACCTAATTTATGCCATTCACTACAAGGCTTTACAACACACGGTGCGGGTTCAGCATCGAGTCTGTGAAGAGAGAAATTGAAAAAGGCAGACTGTTAAAACTGGGGAAATTGCTGTTCAGACATCTATATAACATAAAAGGTTTTTCACCAAAGTATGTAAATGCATCATAGTTGTGCAGAAATCCTGTGTCTTCACAACAAATATTCTTTGGTCTGCAAATTATTCTCTGGGTATCATCTCTTGGCGATGCAATCTATCACATATGAGCTTTTCTGGGTGAGGGCAGTGATTATTTGTTTGATTGTTTGTCTGTTTTTCTCTCCATGTCCTGCCAGCAGAGTGCCTCCCAGGAAAGTATGGGGCTGGCTGCTCCCTGGACTGCCTGTGCCAGCACAATGGCACCTGTGACAGGTTCACAGGGTGCTGCAGGTGCCCCGAGGGTTTCTACGGCCACTCCTGTGAGCACAGTAAGTGGAAGCACTCAGGGTCACAGGTTTGGGGCTTCAGAGGAGTCAGGAAACACCTGAGTCATGTTCAGTTAAAATTTTGGGGACATCTCAGATCATCCAGCTCCTTCCAGATCTTGCATGTCTCTGATGCTGGGTGGTACAACTTCAAAAGCCCATGTCATTATTAGAGTTAAGGAAAATATCATTTTTTTGTTGGCTGCCAGCAAATGTCACAGAGAATACAGAGGATTTTAATGGTGTGTATGATTTTCTCCATGAACCTTCTTCATTTTAATCTTTCAGGGTGCCCCCTGGGATTTTATGGGCTGGGCTGTCTTCAGGCCTGTGCCTGTAAAAATGGAGCAAGCTGTGATGCAGTGACAGGACAGTGCCTTTGTCCTTTGGGTTATCATGGTATCCACTGTGAAAAAGGTACTGGTACACCTCTGATGGGAAAGAAAAAAGAAAAAGAAAAAAAAAAACTGAAAAGAAAGACAAACACAAAAAAAAACCAAACAAACAAACAAAAAAAAACCAAAACCAAAAGCAGAACTCAAAAAAAAAAAAAAAACTGAAAAGAAAGACAAACACAAAAACAAACAAACAAACAAACAAACAAAAACCCCCAAAAGCAGAACTCAAAAAACCTCATATAATTACTGAAATATTTGTTGAGAGCCACTTCTTCCATATTTTGAGCTTAATGAATATCCTGAAACACGGAATTTGGGACAGATTTCCTGTTATACACCTGGGTGTTCCCACTCCCTTATAAATTAACTAATCTGGTTCCAATTAATACAGTGAAAGTCCTGGTCTCCATGATGTCTTGCAGCAATGAGTTCCACATGCCATTTATTAAAAATAAGTCCCTTTTACTGATTCTAAATTTGCTTCTAAAACTCCAAATAAGATAATTAAATAGGTGCATGACAATCCTTTTGAGTGTTATGGAGGGGTCTTCTTGAGAGTTCTAATTAAAAATAAAAAATAAGTGCCAGCTACATTTCTGGGACAGATTTACAGCTACCTCTGAGAAGTTAGATTAGACAACCTCAACAGAAGGACAGCTCATATAAATATTGTGCCCATTCCACTATGTTTGATTTCTTCATTAAGCTTGGCATTTACACTGATTTCATTCATGAGCTCTCCCCTGAGACATCCTGAGAAAACTCTGGGTTTAATGTACATCTTGCCATTCAGACATGTATCTAAATTGTTCTCTTGCTGTCAGGCTGTGCCAGGGGCTGGTTTGGTGAGGGGTGCCAGCATCAGTGTGACTGTGGAGATGCTCCTTGTGATCCAGAGAGTGGGAAGTGCCTTTGCCCACCTGGGAAGACTGGAGACAAATGTGACATTGGTAAGGGTAATATTTTTAAGGGCTGGACTGTGTATTGTTAAATCACTCTGCCCTGTTGGTTTCAGAATAACTGTAAAAGGACATTTGCTGGTGTTCAAGAACACGTTGTTTGTAGAAAATTGCTCTTTGTGGTTATCAACACCTTTATCAGCATGCTTGTACCTCTTGATTTAATCAATATTTAAATTGATATCCTGATAGGAAAACTGTTCATGGGTCAGCTGTAAAATGTCATTTGCCTTGAGTTTTGGAGAGCACAGGCTGGGGAATAATAGGCCAAGTTTTGCAAATGTAGTGGGGAAGACTCCAGAGGGTGCAGTTGGACACCAAGGGCTCCAGCTGCTGTGTGCTTTGTCACACTGACATTTGTGACCCTTTTCAGACCAATGCTCAAGTGTGTCCAGCTCTGGATTTGCTTCCCCTGGAAGCAGGATGGAGTCCCCACAGATGAGGGCGTGGAGCTGCAGCAGCTGTGCTTGCCCAGGAACTTTTAACCCAAATGTAATTCCCTCCTTTGCAGCACAGGCACTTGGGCTGTGTGTTGGCCCACAGGAGCAGAATTCTTCTGTAACAAGGATATAAAAATAGGTGAGAAATTTTTCCTGTAGGGAAAACCAGCCCTGCTGCTGTACCCTGGTGGGGTTGGGTGCAGGGTTGAGGGGCAGCAGTGGCAGATTCCTGAGCCAGGCTCTGGTCACAGCTATGACTCTGATCAGAGCTCAGGGCCAGGCTGGACAGGGCTTGGAGCAACCTGGTCTGGTGAAAAGTGTCCCATGCCTGTGGCTGGAACCACATGGGTTTAAAGACCCCTTCTAACCCAAGCTATTTTAGGATTCTGTGATTATGATGGAGCAGCTTTAGGGTAATCACTGGAGTGAAAGGAATTGTGGTGGTTTAACTCTGCATTTGTGATCCCAGTGCTGTGACAAACAAGGTAAAAGGGATGAACATCCATGTGCTACTGTAGAGCTTCACCAGGAACCAAAATCCCCCTGAGCTCCTGGAGCAGAGGGGGAAAATTATTTCTCCTTTTGTTCTAGGATGGGGCAGAAGTAGATTTAAGCAGGCTGTTATTAATACAAATTGCTGTGAACTTAAGCATTAGTGCAACTTGCAAAACTGAAATGGAAAAGCATTTGATTCCCTCAGGGCAGTGTCCTGTGGTCAGGAAATGAAGCTCCCAGTCTCCAGCACTGTCCCAGTGGGAACATGAGCCACCCTCAGTGCCCACACAGTCCTGGGTGTCCCTGGGCCTTTCCAGTAAAACTTTAGGCAGAAGTGGAACACAAGGGGGAAGTTAAGCACCAAAAATGGGAATTGAGGTTTTCTTCCTCACAAACTCTGTGAGTCATTTTTATTTTTCTTAAATCAGCTAGGGTAGCCCCCATCCACGAAAAGCTGTTATGGGGTAGGTTTTATTTGCATTTTTATTTTCAATTAGGCTCAGTTCATCTGTGATATAACTGTGAGCAGCTGTGACTGTGCAGCAGCCATAAAGATAAAAGGCCTGATTTTAATTTGAACTCTGGTAAAGCACCCATTAAACAGGCAAAATGTTAATTAAAAAAAAAAAGAGAGAGAGAGAGAATATAACAGACTTTTATGGGCGTTCTTTTTCTGTAGTAAATTAACATTGCAGACTTTCAAACAGATGTCTTAAATACACATTGTTATTAACATGAAAATGTGGTATTACATAAATTAAAATCAGGTCCAGAGGTGTTTGGGGAGACCTTTTCTCATAACATGTCCTAATTGAAAAGGCCAAGCTTGGAGCACACAGGGCGAGTTCTCCCACGTGCTGGGGCTGCAGCTGATGCAGGGCTCAGCAGGACTTTATTTGCCTGAGGGTGCTCGTGGGAGAAGGCAAATTCCCTGCATACAGGGTTTTCAGTGAAGTGAGGGAGAGCGGGCCATTGTTGGCTGTGTGTTTTGTGTTTTACACCCTGCCTTGTGACCCTGCTGCTCACTTTCTTATCCTGCCTGTCCTCTGATGCTTAAGAAATTGCAGTGAGGATTTACCAGCCTAGCTATGAAATGTATTTGCATTTGGAAGTGAGATTTTTTTTTTTTGTGAGTTTAGTTTGCCAGGATGCAGCAGAATTGTGCAACCAGAGCAAGACATGAGTATCAATAAAATGAATTAATTCTCAGAGTCACATTCTGTGAGGGAAGGCTCTTGCCCAGCACGTACTGACAGCCCAGCCATGCAGGACAGGAGATAGTGTGGATCCAGGATGCTGACAGCAACTTTCCTGAGCAGATCCCAAGATGTTCTCTGTTGGGCTGTCAACCCCTGTTTTTACACCAGCAATGATTTCCATTCTGGGAACTCTTCAGGACAGCTGGGCTGCAGCTTGGGCAGAGCATGTGGCAGACGAAACTTGACAGCAGCCGCGCTTTCCCAAATGTCATGTTTGAACGTGAACAGATGTAGGTGTCTGAGCAGCTTCCTGATCCCACTGAAGGGGGAGGCTGCCAGGAGTGCTCACCCTGTCCCCAACCCTCCTGTCCTTGCAGGGTGCAGGGCAGACAGGTACGGCCCCGGCTGCTCCCTGCGGTGCCAGTGCTCCGGCAGATCCCGCTGCAACCCCCACAACGGGAACTGCGCCTGCCCCAGCCCCTGGATGGGGCCAACCTGCAGAGAAGGTAACCAGCCTGGGGTGCAGCCTTTCCTGGAGGGATAAAACACCTCTGGCCCGTGTTTGGATGGGAGGGTCAACCCGTTGGATTGTTTGGATAATTTCTGTTAATGACATACTGTACGGAAGAAAAGTTTCCTCTCACTTGTAGTGTAACCACAATTCCTCCTTTAGTTTAGGAAAAACTTCGGGAACCTTCTGATTTGGAGGTGTTTTATAGTTTTCCTGCTCTCTGCCTCTGTGAGGAGGCTGCTGTAACTCCCTCCTTTACCTTCTTTTCAAGGTTACCATTTATTGAATTATTTAAGTGTAAATTGTATAATCTATATAATATTTCAGTATTAGGTTATATGGACCTGAAACCATGTTTCTACTTAATTCTCTAGGTGGCCCTCCAAAGCTTCCTTTTTATGAAGAACAAGCTCAAGAAAGAGGGAGTATTTTTCCAAGAGCTCTACAACAGTAACATTTGGACTAATAAATGAACTGTTTTATATGCACAGACGGTATTTGAATTTGGATATGAAAACAGTTATTCAATTCAGCTTGAATTGTACTGAAGTATTCACACTTCTTATGGAAGACTACAGAGGCCATTTAGTAGCTGGATCCTTTTAAAGAGTTGAATCTGTTTCATGTGCTCATTCCTAGCCTCTTGCCCCTCCATTAATCTACTCTGGACATTCTTTCTGGTATTAATATAATTCATTTCTTGAAAGCCTGGACATGTTTTTAATCAGACCAGCTCCAAAGAGTATCAGGATAAGCAGCATGTAACACATCACCATGGAATGAGCCACACTCCCTATCGGGGACTTTCTAAACCCTCTTGACAACCAGCACCAAGTTTGAAGAGTATTCCACAGATTATTTCTCTACAGATTCATTGCAAAATCACATTGCACAGAAACTAGAGGGATTCGTCAAGTTAATTCCTCTTCGAATGAGAAGCATGCAGTCTAATTTTGAACTTGCAGCTGAAGAAGAATCTGCTACAATCCCACAAGAGTCCTCAATACATTGTTAATTTATTAAGAGCATCTTCTGTATTTCTGGTGTGGTTTGACTGACTGGAAGGTCTCTGTCTGAATCTGTCTTCCGAAGAGTGTGGTGACATCTGCCAGACTCTCCTGGCATCCTGTGTTCTCACATCTTACCAGATGAATTTCTCAGTGGGTTGTCAAGCCAAACTGTGCAGCACTTCTCATCAGACAGTATCTGCTAATGCAGAAGAGGTTTTATCTTGAATGGAGAAAGCAGATAGTAAGCAAGGAGAAATGCTTAAAGATACTGTCTTTGGGGTTTGTGCTTTTATTGAGCAATTTGGCTTTTTTATCAAGTCATCTCACAACAGTCCTGATACCACTCAACAGCTGCTGTTGAATGAAAAACCTCATAGAGCACAGGCATTTTGGTGCTATTTTGTCTGTTTAGACAGGTTTTCTTTGATGTAGAGCTATGTCATTTTAAAGAAATGTACGTTCTGTATTTTAATATTCTGTTAACCAGAACTAAAATATTTCAGAGTGCCTCTTTATACCTCTCTTTAGGTTAGGAGTTACAAAATCTGTGTAGTAACCACTTGATTCTGACTGTTTCCAAAGTGCATTTAAGAAGGAGCATCAGAACCATGGTAGATCCAGAGTATGGGCAGTTCCAGCTCTTGTGCTGATCCTCCATTCACCACCAGAACAAAGTGCACCTCTGCAAGAGCAGGTTTTTGTTTTGCAAGAGACAAAATGACAATAATTGATGCTAACTTGGGATTTTTGAAGAAGTTTGTTGCTGTGGTTGGGTAGGTGATGAGCTGGTGAAGCAGGATGCAGGAGGTTGGATGGGAAGGTGAGGTAACAATTTTCCTCCACGGTTCACCCCAGGTCTTAAACACATCTGCAGTCAGTGACTGTCCAGGCCAAAGCAAGAGGCACTTGCTCCCCTGGGAGTTTATTTCAAATTGTGATCTATGGGAGGCAATACAGTTTTAAGAGGTGTTTTCCAAGCTCCATGGAAGTCTTACTGTTGTTATTCATCACTTTGTAGGTATTGAAAGTACAGGTATTTGTGAATGTGTCTAAGTTAATTAACTAACTGTGCTTTCAGCCGGAAAATCACTGGAGCTGATGCTGATCCCTTTTAATTTCTTCTGTAGAGCTCAATGAATGTCACTGGAAAGTTCATTCAATGTAAATGTGGCAAAATTATGGTCCCAGAAGCGTGTGACTCTCAGCAAGGCAATGACATTTTAAATGTTCTTTTGGAGGTATGATGGCCTGGGTCTGATCCTACAATTATGTGAATTTGGGGCAGTTTCACTGGCCAGGAACCTGCAAGGTTTTTTTTTCTGATCTCTAATCAGAATTTCTTCAGTTTCATCTTTGTTCCACTGCTTCTCGTTATTTCAGTGTGGATCTCTGAGGAGCCTTTGGCTTCTTCTCCCCCATGGGGTAGTTGGCTACAGACTTGGTCTTCTCTTCACCCCATCCACTGGCCACATTCCAGTACCTCAGACATTCCAGTTCCTTCCAGCTGCCCAGAGACTGGTGTGGTTACTCAGCAGCATAAAACCCTTTACACTGCTGTCAGACAGCAGAATGTATCAAATGTACTGTTATTCTCTTATTTTTGTAGATTGATGTGTGATTCGAGCAGCTAATCAAAGGGGAAACCTCTCTCAAGCCATATTATTTACACCCATGTATACTTGTTTACATTTTCCACAGTACCTTGATAATAGAATTGTAAATATGTAGTATAAGGAAATAAAAGATTTTTGTATTACGTGTTTTTAAAGGATGTCACGATTTTAGGTACATGATGAAACACATCTTTTAAATGACTGATACTGAGCCTGTGCCAATGAATTAAGAGGCCCAAGTAGATCTGCTTTGGGAAATATTTCAGCAAACTTTTTTTATATCAAAAAATGCCAGTTCATACAAACCACTCCATATGCAGTAGACTTTTTTATTCAAAATGCTTCTTAGCTTCTTTATGTTATTACCTTTGGAAAAGAAGTTTACTTCAGTGCCATCAAACAGACCATTCTGATTTGTGGCTCTGCATGGCTTTTTATTCCAAAACAAAGTACAGCCATATAGAGGTAAAAATCAGAATTAAAGATTTCAAAAGCATTAAAAGAGGAATTTTGACTGAGATACTTGGAATATCTTATATTGGTTCTTATTTTTTTTCATAAGGCAGAGAAAATGTTTACAGGATTTTGTTTTCTAGAACAGTCACAACTTTACATTATTAACTACTAATTAAGGAAGTTTCCTTGCTTCTGATATTACTGTTCTGATTCTGCTCCTTACTACAGTTTAACACATTTACCTAATTCCTTGCCTACAAAGTAGTCTTTATTAATAGACAGGATGGAATTTTTTAATGGAAAACTGACTAAATCAGCTTTTCCAGAGATTAATTTTGTGGCAAGTGAGTGTAATTGCTATTAATTAACACAACTCTGCTTATTTGCTTCATCAGATTCCAGTGAAAGAGTGTCAGGCTGATCCAGTCCTGAGCACAGCACTGGGGCTTCTTGAAAATGGAAGTGAAAAATTCAGTGAAAATGGGGTTTATAGTTAAATTGATGTCCATCTTCCTCTTGGTGGAGGCCTTTGCTGGCTCCCCATTTCCCAGGGGGCTGAAGTTAATTACATTTCCTTGAAGAGAGAGCTCTGTGTATTCCTCTGCAGCACACTTGCACGTGCAGATAACTCCTTTCAGAAAGACATTGGAATTATTTCAGCCATGCAGTTCCTGTGCCAAATCCCCCTCTCTTACCTTGTGAGCTCCAGATAACTTCAGCTGGAGTGGGAAGGAGTTGAGTGTAACTCAGTGGGCCCAGCAGAACCTCACTCACTGTGAATTCATGAAACCAGAACAACATGTTTTAAGTTAGACTTCACTAACACTATCCTCATAGGAAAACAATCAGAATTTTAAAAATTCCCCGCTTCCCCTGCCAAAAATTATTATTCTACTTTTATCCTTTTTATGTTGAAGAACCATAGCTATTAAAGTTTGCCCAGATTCCTTGCCAACCATATTATTTTGATTGGCTGCAGGTTTCTGTTTGTGTAAGTAATAACCAGCATAGTGTCAGGAGTTGCCAACGGGACAAACATGGAAATAATACCTTCATGTCCTTCCCAGAAGAGGCAAAGACACATTTGGGAGCCATCGTGGCTTCATTGTGCAGATCAAACAGTGACTCTGTTAGAATTTAGCTTCTTATCAGAGCAAAGTAAAGCTTAGGAACAATCTTTGAGAGTGCTGGTGGACTGAGAAGCCTCCATCCTCCCATCCTTGTGTTAATATTTTTATATTTAGGCTAGAAACCTTCTCAGTCCCCAGGTTTTGAAGGACCTTTCCTTCAGGTTGACCTGTGGCTGACTGAGCAGCTCCGTGCATGGGCTGCAACTGTGCCCAGTATTTCTTTTGCAAGGTCACAGCTTTAAATTCTGACACTGTGTAAAGCAATTTCCAGCAGTAAGCACCAAATCTCAGCCTTGTAGAGCATAAATTGTTTGTTCTGTTCTTTTTATTGCTTTTAATAAGCACTTGCATAGCAATATAATGTCTCTGTGAATTTGTAATCCCTCTTCAAGGAAAGTGTGGGATGTGTCTCGGGTTTGTACTGTACTTTCTGTTGTAGACGTATTGTAGTGAAAGGATGCTGATTTTTTTATATAAACATGTGATTAAAACTTGGTCTTGATTTTCCCTCATTGCAAGTCTTGAAGCAACAGGTTTATGTTGTGGATGAGACTTTATTCTACTGAACTAGTTCACATTCAGAGCAAACAGGCTGAAATCACACCTGTTTTTGGTTGTTTGTGTAGAATAAATAATGGCCTGTGCCCAAATGGGTTTGTATATGATCCCTGACCAGGGCAACCTGGCCAGTGACTGAGCCTGACAAATGGAGCTTTCTGGCACTCAGACTCCAGAGTATTAGAAATATTCAAAACACAGCATAAGTCTTGCTGGAAGAGGATGGTTGTGAAGTGTAACATTTTGGGAAGACTTGGGCACGGAGTGCTTTGAAGGCATTTGAAACCATACACCTGCAGCCTCCCATCAGCCTGCCTGGGCACTTCCCAGAGCCCAGTTCTGCCAACAAATTGCCTGGTTCAACCTTCAGGGTATTGTCTTCTTGCATTGGCAGGAGCTGAAGGAACGTGTGTGCCTGCTTAACACCAAATAATGCAGTAGGAGTGTGCTGGTTAATTGGAAGTAGCAGGCTAAATTGAATTCAAAATGTGTAACAAAGGGGGAATGGTAGATCAAGCTGTCAGAGAAAAAGTGGACAGCCCTGGCTTGCTGCTTTCTGGGAGAGTAGGCTTGGATTCCTTTTGAAATTTCAGGACACACATTTTGAATTGAGCTGTGTAACATTGCAGGGTTCTGCCTTGCGTGATTTACTTCACTTTTCCTGCAGTTTTCAACAAGGAACAGAATAATTAAGTTCATTTGGTTTGTCATATTTTTGACATATGTTCTAAAAATAATTCTATAATCCTTGCAATTTATCCAGTAATTTCTTTATTAGAAGCCATATTCATACTATTCTAAGAAGCTGTTGATGTTATCCTATAATATCAACATATCATGTTGATTTTAACTTCTCAGATTGCTGTTAAAAGCCGATCAAAAACTAGACATAGAATATTAAACCAGAATATTCTCAGCCTCTGCAGAGTTAGCATTGATCTGTGTTTTAAACCTTTAAAAAGCCACCCCTCTGCAGCGGTTGAAATGTTCATAAATCATGGAATGGTTTGGGTTGGAAGGGACCTTATAGACTATTTATTTCCAACTAAATGTGGAGCAGCCACAATTTCTCTGGCACCATTTGCCAGTGCCTCACCACCCTCCCAGTAAAAATTTTTTTTTCTGGTATCTGAGATTTGTGGGACCAGAGTGATCTTGTGACTGTGTCCAGGGAACACTGTTCCATGGGATTGTCCCTCAGCACCTTCAAAAATCATCATCCCAATCGGCAGCCAGCACTGCTTATCTCTTCTTTTAGTCAGCACTAGAAGTTCACGGGGTGGTCATAGAATATTCTGTATGCACGCAATAAAAACAACCATCCAAACCCTATGAATGGCTTAAAAATGGCTTAAAAGTGCTGTATGATAAGGCACTTTGTTGATTCCTTCAAGCATGGTAGTTAAAAAAAACACAACTCAGTTGTGTTGTTTTATATATGAATAAAGATGTCAGCAAGTAGTCATCTAACTGTCCGTGCCATTTGGCAGTATCTAGCTTCCTTTTCAGTAATAGCCCAATAAATCTTTATCTTCTACTGAGCTGATGACAGCAAAACATCTTGAGAAGCTGCATGTGGTGTAGATATTACAGTTAATACTTAAATGCTTCATGCCATAGTCTACTGGGTGTTTTTTCCCATCCAGATGTAACTTCCTGATTTAAGGCATGTGCTCGCTTCTCCTGCTAGTGATTCCAAGAGCCTGATGATAATTAATTGATTAATTAAGGTCTGTTATCCAAGAGCACCATGTTGGTCCACAGTAACTGAGATCCACCTGCTCAGGTGACCTCACTGACCTCCTACCTAAAGGAGTACCAAAAAAAAGGAGTACAAAAGTTGCAGCTTTGCCATTTGGAGCGGGTTCTGTATTTTGCATTTTCTTTCTGCCTACAAGCCCTTGGTTCATCCAGAAATCCAGGGGCTGTCTCAGCTCTCCCCCCTGCTTTGGAGGTGGCCATGGAGGCTTCCCAGCGGGAGCAGCACTGTGGACTGGGCTCATGTTGGCTGGGTAAGTGGAGCCTCGTTTGGGGTGGAAATGCCCCATGTCCCACAGGTTCTGCCCTGTTCCCATTCAAACCAGCCTGTCATTTCTCTGTTACCTGGTAAGTCTTGGAGTGTCATAAATTATTTATAAAGTGACTTAATGAAAATTCTCTGATTTTTGCAGCTGGAGGAGGCTTTTTTCAACCAGAAATCCAGTTTTTAAATGATTTATTTCTCCTCTAAGAACCACATTAAGATTTCTTGGTGTACATCATCATCAAAAGAGCAAGATTGGTGCAAGTAGAGATTGTGTGGTAATTCCTGCCTGTCCATTTGCTTTTTTCCCCTTTTCCCTGACATTTCAGCTGTGGTAGCTGTTGTGGATCTTGGCCTTGCACTGCCAGGCACAGGGGAAGGCTGCTCTTAATTATTACTTTACATTAAGGGTAGGTATGAAATACAAAGCAGCAAATAGCATCACATTAAATAAGGGCTGTATCCCTGGGTAATGAGGGGTGGGAATGCTGCAGGAGCAGCAGCCATGGATGGCATCACTCTGCTGGAGCCTTTTGTGGAGCCCTTCACCCTCTCAAAAGTAAGAGGTCTGAACAGGCAGCTTGAAAGACTATTAGAACTGCTCACGGCCATAGTTAGCGTGTTAAAATATTTTACAAGAACCCGTGAATTTGATCAGAAAATAGTTATTTTTGGCTGCCAATGTGGCAAAACCACTTAAAATACAAATTCAAGAATGTGTTGAAAGGAGTCAGTTTGCCAGCACAGCTATTGTTTTAGCAAAGTCTCCCCTCTGATCCAACGGGAATCCTCTCCTCAAGTTTTATTACATAAAAAGTTAACATGGATGTCAAGCACCTGGAAATCTTTATGTCTTTGAAAAGAGCGTTGGTAGGGGCTGGATGGATTTGGTTTCTTGTTGCAAACTCTTTTGCTGTGGGGTGTTAGCGGGGGGTTTCCTTCCCTTGGGAAGCTTTGAGGATTGATTTGGTAGTTCAGTGTCACTGCTCTGATAATGTGCTCTCTACAAGGGATAACAAGATGTGTGATTTGGTGCAAAAGTATTTGAATTTGCAGTGGTTTGATTTCTAGCTTAAAACAAAAAAAGAAGCCTTGGCTTTTTCTGCCTTTTTAAAAAATATGTGTAGAACCCCAACCACCACACAAGGGTCCTCTAGAGACAGGGCTGCCTCCTTTGAGAAAAATCCCAGAAATGCCTGTAAGCACTTGGGACAGGATGATTTCAGCTGTAGAAATCCATTTTGATGCATGTCTCAGTCAGGGCTCGTGCAAGCAGAAAGCCCTTGGACCCTTGAGGAGCTGGAGAAGGGATAGGTCTGCAGCCCTTGTTATCTCGAGTACATAAATGGTGCTGCAGCATCACGTGCCAAGGCAGGGGAGATGTGAAAAGCATCATGACCAATAAATTAATGTTTTACTTTGAGTGGGCATGAAGGAGGATGTTGAAAACTGGGTTTCCTCCTGCCTCTGCTGCCAGCAAAACAAAACCCACACAAGAGGGTTTGAAAGTCCCTCTGGGAAAAAATGTTATTGCCAGCTCCACCAGAGTGCCTTGTCCAAGTTGCCCTGAAGGAATCTCTGCCAGAAATACCTGTTAACAATAAGGACCTGTTAATGTTTCACAATTATTTTCCAAAGTATTTAATTGCTGAATCAGTCCCCAACAACAAGAAACTGGTAGATATTAAATACACAGTAACTGTGGAAACCTCTGGTCTGTCTGCATGTGCCAAGACCAAGACACAGCTGTACATCTGCAGGTGTAGAGAGGACTCTGTGTGCAATCAAGATGAATAAAAAGCTGGGGGTCTGTCAGTCATAACTACAACTTTTCCAAAGAAAATCAGCATGTTTTCTGTCTTTTGTGGAAGGAAGCTAAACCACAAATTACTCATGGCAGTCACATCCCAACTTTTCTGCACAGAGGCTGCTCTGGAGAATGAAGGAGAGCAGTGTTAGTGGCCAGTCAGGAGGGATTGTTTGAAATTCCCCATCCCTACAAAGGTGTGGCTTTGTCACTGGCTTCAGACCAGATACAAACTCATGATTTACCACAGGTCTGATTTTCCTGCCTCAAGGTGTATTTACAGAGCCCTTGCTTGGCTTCCGCTCGTGGATGTCAAAGCTGATGAGGCTGACCTTTACAACTGACAAAACCTCACAAATTGCAGCTTCTCTGCCTGATATCAGGGCACCATTGCAGCTTATTTTGTTAGTTTATCCTCCCCAAATGAGGAAACTGCAGTGCTGGCACAACACCTTCAATATTTCTGCCTCACTGTACAGGATCTTAAAGACAAGGCTGTGCCTTGATGGATGTCAGAAAGGAACATTGGCTTTTGAAGTGGTACTGAGAGCCTGTCTTTATTCTTGAGCCTTGGTAAACCTTTTCAGCTTGTAAATTTAGATATCTGCCTACATTTCATCTGCCTGATAGAGTTTAGGAGCTACTTGACAGCAGACCTTCCCAATTTCTGTCAGGTTGATCATTGGTGTGGGTCCCACAGAGCCGCTCCTGTTGGGTGCAGTGCTGTTGGATTCTCACATGTTGGAACATCCATTGCTTGCAAAAGATATTCATTAATCAGTCTGTGGAATATTATCCTCAACACAGACTGATTAATTTTCCTTGGGTTTTCCAGAGGAATAGGTGGATTCAAACCTGCTGGGAGCCAAGGGAGGGCTGGACTGGAGTCTCCTACACCCCTGTGAGAGCTCCAGTCACTGAGTGATCTGATAACCAGAGAACTCCCTATGGCTATCTTCCCACAGGATTACAAATATAGCTTGAAGATTTGTTTATTTAACTGGAATGAGCATATTGGTAATTTGCATGATTTTTTTTTTTGGCCTCCAAAAATGTTTGAGTGACTCAGTAGGTGGCACCCTTTCTATTCCTTTATTTTCCACCAAATGTCAAAAATAAGTTGGAGCTGGAGCCTGTGAGTGTGTGTGAAACAAGTTCAGTAAAAATGTAAATGCATATTTGTCTCCTTAATTGAATATAGTATATTGTGAAATCATTACTGTCAGGACGCACTTGGGTTTATACAAACGCTTAAGTAAAGAAAATATATAAACCTAGATTGACTTGAACAATTTGAATGTGATAGCAGACATCTGTGTTCAATAACATCACTTTGGTAAGCGGTGTTTAATATTTCATGTCAAAGCGAGGAGAGTAATAGAACGGGGTATTTTCAGAATTCTTAGATTGCTGAAGTTTTATGGCACGGCATAATATATAATCTGTCCTTTGTCAAGCTCACCAGAAAGAGCCCTACTGCAGCTGAAGACGTAAAGTGCTCTAATATATATGTTTCTAGACCTCTCCCTGCTTGAGGAATTAATCTTGGGAGGTGCTGAGTGCCCTGAAGTGCCAGTGAAGTCAGTGGGATTTGAAGTTTCTCACAGCTCAGAGAACAGGGATCCTTACAGGGGCTAATTACTCTCCTCCAGTCCCGGCCAGGAAAGCCCTTCAGAGCTCCTTAACTTTTAGTGTGTGAGGAGTCCTCTTAAAACTGGCATCAGGAATGCTGCTGGGACAGTGTCCAGAGGTCCAGCTCATTCCTCCATCACCTGATAAAATGAGAGCTGCTCCCCAGCCTTGGGAATTTAAAATTTGGTGGCGAAGAGGTGAAAATGAGAAAGTTCCTTGCCCAGGGGCAGATCTGCTGCTGAGGGCTGAGCTCAGAGTTCCCCAAAGCAGATCAGAGCATTATCTGCTGGGTTTTGGGGAGTGGAGGAGGAGGAAAGGGGCACCCCCTCATTCCAAGTGAAGTCCATGCACAAGAACATCACCAGCTCAGGGACTCTGTTTGGCTGCAGAAAGTTCAAAGGAAGATAAACATTTTTAAGTATCTTCCAACTCTCTTATTAATGAGCAATTACACTGATGTTCTTGGATGAATTTCCAGTGAGTAATTCATCTACAAACAAATCTTTCTTTTGTATTTCTCCCCCCCAAACCCCAGTCTTTTGTATTTAATTTTTAGGTGAAATTCTGTAGTGAAAGGGGCCAAAAGAAACATGCTTTCCTGAGCCTCATGCTGAATGTCTGTCTGGATAGTTTCATTTTAACTGCAGCTTGGGAAAAAAAATGTAAACATGGTGTGAGTATCATTTTTAAGCTGAAACTGTTTTTCCCCCGTGTTCAAATAGCATTATAAATGTTTGCTCAAAAGAGGCATATTTATTCATCTAGCCTCTGAGAGAACACTGTGTGCATAGGTAGCAATAAAAATGTGTTAAGGGCTGAGAGAGATTCCCCTGGTAAATGGCTTTTCTCTTGACCTCCTCTTAGTGGGGCTCTGCTGCTGCCTCTCTGAGGAAGTATGTTTGCACTGGGGAGGAAGAATTTTTAAAGTTGCAGAGTGTTACAAACAGTGAGCAAATAGCTGTGGGGGTTTGGATGTTTGGGGTTTTTTATATAATGTTGAGAAAAAACTCTTATGGAAAAGACATGAGATGCGAAACAGTCACACACATTGAAAGTTTCTCCCAGCATGCTGTGTTATTTCTTGCAAGGAAGGTGATCTATGCAATTGTTATTCTCTAATTTTTTTTTTCTGACTAATTTCTCAACAAATCTTTTTTTTTGTGTGGCTACTCACCACTCCTGTGTTTGATAGCTGAATCTGCCTGTATGGGCTGTTTGCTCAAAAGAGGCATATTTGGAGAAAAGGAGGTATGGAGAAAAGGAGGATCAGGGGGACCTTATAACTTTCTACTTTTGTGTGGCTACTCACCACTCCTGTGTTTGATAGCTGAATCTGCCTGTATGGGTTGTTTGGTATGGACAAAAGGAGGATCAGAGGGACCTTATCACTTTCTAAACTCCCTGACAGGAGGTTGAGCCCAGGTGGGGAGTGATATTTTCTTCCAGGTAACAAGTGATATGGCAAGAGGAAATAACAAGTGGCTTCAAGTTGTGCCCAGGAGAGGTTTTGGCTGGATATTAGGGAAAACATCTCCTCTGAAAGGGTGGTCAGGCATTGGAAGAGGCTGTGGAGGGCAGTGGTGGAATCACCACACCTGGAATTGTTCAAATAACTTGTAAATGTGGTGCTCAGGGGCGTGGCTTGTGGTGGCCTTGGCAGTGCTGGGTTAATGGTTGGACTTGATGGTCTTAGAGGATTTTCCAGCCTAAATGATTCTCTGGTTCTGTGCATGTTCGGATATAGATGAGACACTCAGCATCATGTGGCTTCTCTGGCACATGAGGTTACTGTTCCCTGATTACAAGACCAAGTATTTTTGTGTGCAGAAATTATTTCCAGTGTCTCTTTTGCATGAGACCATGAAGTTGCTTTTCCCTGAGTTTGGTTCATTCAAATGTTTGTGGAAAGGAAAAACAAAATAAGGAGGAACCCCAGCAGAAAGAAATTCATCAGGTTGTTTGTATGAACAAGGGCAAGGCTTCCCTGCTTTGCTCACCCAACTCTCTCTCCTACCCAATTAAATGTGCACTTGGCAGTTGTCAGACTGAATAACTCATCTCTTCACAGAAGCTGGAGATGGAAAACACCTGCTCAGACCATCCCTGCCCAGTGTAGAGCCATTTCCCTGCAGGACATGGGTCATCCCTAAATCCTGCAGCTGACATGCAACACACAGCCTCAACTGGCAACATCCTGTCCAGAGTTGCACCTCATAAATCAGGCCCAGTAAATCAGCAAGGAAGAGCAGTTACCAGTGCTGTATCTCCCCTCTGCATGGTTTTCTTACGTTCCGAGGAATCAGTGGCATGTCAGAAATGATTCTCTTACCCAAGCACTGACCAGTATCTCCACAGTGCCATATCTTGCCAAGCAGGAACATAAGCAAACACTCAGGTCTGCACTGGGGACTTGAGCAATCTCCCTGCATGGCCAAAATTCCTCCCAGCTGTTTATGTGTCCTTCACGGGGTCGCTGCTGCTGTTATCGATAGCTGATGTTGTTGCTGCTGCAGCACTGAGTCATTTTATCATTCCTGGGTGGGAGGATGAGTTAAACGATGAATCTGTGCATATTTGTCACCATGGGAGCCTCCAGATCGCCGTGTTCCTATGGAAACCTGGCCCTGGTTTAGCTGAACTGGCCCCGTCGTGGGTGCTGAGCACTCAGAACAGGAAAAAAAGCTGGCGCTGGGATCCTCTTGGAAATCTGCTCCCAGATGTATGGATGCTTGTTTATTTTTGTGTTTAAGAGATCTAGAAAACTGCACCAAGATGCAAAATAGCACGGAAGAAACAGTCTTTGCAAAGAGTAATCCTCACTGATTGGCATAAAGCGGGTATGTATTCTTTCCATAAATTTGGGGTGAGATTAAATTACAAGAGGCCTAAAACGAAAGATTAAAAAAAAAATAAATCCTAACTTGGCCAAGATTGTTAGTTTAGAATATATGTAGTGCCAAAAGAATACAAGTTGCACAATTTCACCACACATGCCTATTTCTTAACCCATTCTGGCTTCATCAAACTCAACAGAAGTTGGTGACCCCAGTAGCCTGTGATGGATTTCTGGACTTCACAGTGGGCTGTGGCAGCTGATGTCCTTCTCCTGGTTATGGTATGTTGACCTCAGTCAGGTAATATTGGACATCATAGGGTTATTTCTGCCTTACCTGGTGAGTATTTTCAGATTCCTTAGGTCCTAATCAGAAATGGTGCACCCTCCCTTCTGCTAGACGTAGGTTGGAAGCAAGCTCTGCTGAAAGGCTGCTGCTTCACTTTCTGAAAAAGCCCAGTGTTACTGTGTGCCTTGCCAGGCCTCGAGATGAAGTTTTCCCATGTTCTGTTGAGATATCTGTAACATATGGTGACATTTTCAGATCCTCACCACGCTGAAGAGTCCGTGCCATAATGTCACTGTCACACCGCAGGGATGCTGGGGAAAGGGCTGGCAGAGCAAAGATTAAATTGCATTGGCCAAATTTTAACAAGTTATCACAGTGGCCCTGGGAAAACTTCAGCCATGTGGTTCTCTGAAGGCTTTGAGGTATTGTAATTAAGCAACTCTGTGCATTTACCTCCCATAAAAAACTTTGCTTCCCATAAAAGGTTTTTCGCTTGACAATGCATCAGGCAGAACTCCTGCCCATTGTCTGCCTTATATTGCTGCTGGGGCTGTGCAAGCAACACATCTCCAGTGGCAGCACCCCAACCCAACTGTGTCTGGCTGGAAGGGCCCCGAAATGCCAGCCCTGCCTCCCATTTGGTCACGAGGGAGACAGAGGCAGTAATTTCAGGCGAGGTGGGAAGGGCATGAAAAGATTCAGATTGCCATGAGTGAGAAGCAACACAACATCCATATTGCGTCTCTTGTTCTTGGCATTGCAACAATGCATAGTTTTCTGTTGTCTCTGGAACCACTCAGGCCTGTAATGAATGGAGTACCAGTGATTGGAAACGGTCCTTTTAAGCGGATGTTTCCATTAATTTGCTTTCCTCCTTAAACCTTATAATGTTGGTTTTTTTCAAGTGTCGGCAGAAGGGCTGAAGCATCTCTTGATCTTGCAGATTGTGTGTCCATGTGGATCAGTCCAGGCACTACATGGAATTTCCAACACAATATCCACTTGTTCTCTGAGCTCTTGATGTTTTGATTAGTTCATTTCACTGGTACTAAAAAGGGAGGACATCCAAGGTCTACATTTTTAAAGGTGATCACAGACAGCAATTCTGTTCCCAAAAAGCGGTATACATAGAGCTGATTTTTCAGAAAAGCTGAGGTCACCTCCTTCTCCATGACTTCAGGCAAAGTTGTGGTAGTTTGATGTCTCCAAAGAACTGAAAAAAATAATGGTCACCCTTTAACCCTTTAAAATATCAGTCAAATGTTGAGTTTATTAGGACACTTCAATTAAAGCAAATCTTTAGACAATTATTTGTCAACACCAAAACCCTGTGAAAAATCAGATTAATTTACACCATCCCTTACACTGTCTCCCCTTCTTGCTCTGTGATTTACTCAAATCATAAGAACTCTGCTGGTTTAAACATCCCAGTGGTCAGGAGAGCTCACATATGTGAAAACTGGGATTACTGTCTTCTGAACGTGTCTGAGCAGCAATTTTGTCTTGAATTTCCAACAGCCAAAGGCCCAAATTCCAGGATATTAGTAAGATAGAAAAAGTTGTCAGCCATCTATCTTGTTCTGTTGGAGGAAAAAAAGGTGGGAAAAAGAGAGAGAAATGGAGAGAAAAAGTCCTTGGCTTCATCCTAGTGTGGAAACATTTTCCCATCTCAATTTAGCTGAAAAAAAGAGCCAAGACTAACAGCCAATCCTCAGCAACATAGGGACCCCATTCAGAGAACTGTTTAATCCCATGCTTAAGTGTACCTATGGATATGGGTTCTGTTCAAACTTGCATGTTTTGCTGGATTTGGATGGATTTAGATGGAAGCTTGAAGATCTGGAGAAGTAAGTCTGCATTAGGATGGTTGGTGAGGCCCTGGCACAGGCTGCCCAGAGAAGCTGTGGCTACCACATCTCTGGGAATGTTCAGGGCCAGCTTGGACAGGGCTTGGAGCAATCTGGGGTAGTGGCAGGTGTCCCTGCCCATGGTGGGAGGTTGGAATGAGATGGTCTTTAAAGGCCCCCTGCAATTCAAACCACTCCAGGACTCTGTGCTGAAAGAGGGATATCCTGGATGTGATTTACTTTTGCACCACTTCAGCAGAGAAGTCCCACGTTCCCATGCTCCCAGACGTGCTGGACGTGTTTTGATGAGCTCACAGAAATGTAGGGTTGGCTGGGACCTGGGAGGTCACTCAGCCAAGCTGCTGCACTGAGGCCAAGACCATCCCTGACGTGTGTTTGCCTGCAGTTATTGCAAACCTCCTCCCAAGGGACTCGCTGATTTCCCTCTTTGCATTTAGGGATTCACAAGGTCTGTGGCTGGGGAGCAGTGCCTGATGTCAGAGCCACACCACCTCTGCCACAAACCCTGTGGGATGCAGAGCTGTTCATGCCCTTTCCATAACCCCCCTGGAGCTGTGCTCCTCTCCCAGATCCAGCAATTCCTGTTGACCACTCTCAGCTACACACCAAGTGACCCTCTGCTTTTTGCTCCAGGTCATTTCTCTAGACTTTGTCAGACTATGTCGAACAGGGACTCTCAAAATCCTCCCCAAATCCTCCAGGCCCAAGGTGGGGAGGTGCTGAAGGACCTGCAAATCCCAGTGGCCGTGTGGGGTGACCCATTTTCTGGGGGTTCTCACACTGATATAATGGCATTGTTGTTAGTAAAAGAAATATGCTGGGATTCAGGCATGAATCTGCCCCACAGGATCACAGAGTGATTTAATATTTTAAGCTATGAAACTTGGCCTGTAACAGTTTCTGCAGGGTGCAAGGGGACTTACAAGATAGCACTGTATTATTCACTACCATGGGCCACCTTCTGAATATTATAAACCTTAATTTACTTTTTTTATAATCTGAATGGACTTTTTAAGTATATCTAAGGGAATTGGAGTGAGGAGAAACATTGCTTAATTCAGCCATTGCATCCTTAAAGCCAGATTGGAAACATGGAAACCATATGTGAGCTTTTAGCTAATAAAATAAAATGCCAAAATGTGGCGGCTGAAGCTATTGCACCCAAAATATAATTGCACATATGCTCATTTACTCACTTATAATCAAAACACTAAAAATAAAAAAAAAAATCTTTGATACTCAGACTAGGTGTAACTGTTGGACTAAGTTATTTTACAAAATTATTTTACATGGAAAGAATGTGAAGGGGTTTTTCTAATAGCAATATGAAAAGCAAACTGTATAAATACAGCCACACACAGCAGCAATTGACAATGTTTCACCTGAACACAAAAATGTCTTCAAAATCCTTTAGCAAGCTAAATTTATATTCATTTTATTATAAGGTAATCTTATTTTTAGATGGCTCTAGACTACATATTAATGCTAAATGTGTGTTTTGTGCTGAGTGTTGGTTTTCTTAGTAGAACATTCATTTTTTCATTACTATGAGTCCTGAAGAGATATTTAGCCTTGCCAAAGATGCCAGAACTGAAATCATCTCTTTGCTTTAACACTTCATCCCTCATGTCCTGACTGTCTCTAAAACATTACTTTTAGCTGGTTTTAGCCTCTCTTCAATCCAAGTTTTACTGTCCCAGAACTGATTGGAAGCCTCTTGGAGATGTTGAAAATGGTCTGTTTAAAAATCAGTCAGAGAAACCCTGCTTCTCATGCAGAGGTTAAGGATCATACAGTCCTTTTCCTCCTCCCATTTTTTCCTCTGATATCACTTCCCTGAATCCAAGGAATCTCAGCTCAGCTTGGGCAGCAGGAAGGGGATTTGCAGCGCGTGGTCCCTTGGGAGAGGTTTGCTGAAGCCACGGAGGGATGGGCAAAGAACATTGACAGCATCAGTCTTGGAGGACGAGGCATAGCTCAGGGCTAAACCACTGATGGGGCCACAATAAATTCCCTTTTCCTGTGGATTAGCTGTCAAGAGTGGGAAGCAGGAGGAGCAGCATTGCTCTCTCTGACCGATAGACTGCACTAAAACTTGTCTGAGCATAAACCTCAACCCAGTGTGCAGCAAGGTGCCGTTGTCTGGCTGGAAATAACAGGAGCAGCTCTTTGACTTTGGTAGCAGTGACCTTCCTGGTGCTGCCCTCTCCAAAGCATCACTCCCAAGGCCAGCACAGAGCTCCTAGAAATTAGCCAAAGAGACTGAAAAAATGCATGACGTTGGTGAAGAATCTGTTTTTTCAATTGCCAGCACTCAATTTTTTTTTAGAAACGCGAGAGAAGGGGGTAAAAATTATAATGTGCCTTCTAAAAGGATGGGAGAAGAAAATTAATTAGTAGGGAAGCAATTGGATGGGAATGTGGGTTAAGTGGCTGGCTCTGCCACTGGCTTCTTTCGCAAGCATGGCCAACATCCATAATTCTTCCTCTCCCCAACCTCCATGTCCCTCCTGCCCCCATCCTCCATCTGTACAACAGCTCCCATCTGTAAAGTGTTTCCATTGTTTGTCTCAAGGGTTTGATGGCTTTTGACTCTGTGCAGCGCGTTGCACAACGGCCTCTGGATGTGATTCTATAAACAGCAAATATAAATAGAAGACTTTTAGGGGAGACTAATGAAAAAACTTTAGGAATAATCTGTTTAAAGTGAATTTGAAAGTGAAAAGCTGACATGCAGATGCAATGCTGGGATATCTCTAAGACTGGCTAGCCAAGAAATTGGCCTTTGTTTATTTTCTTATGTGATAAGTTCGATAGCAAAAATGTATTTATTTTTTAATTATAAAATCAGATGGAGCAGCCAAAGGAATGAGTGAAGTCAGATCAAAGATGATAAATTGAGTCTGATGAGTTGAAGACTTTACCTATTTCAAATACCCAACTGAAAGTCTAATTTTGCAGAAATTTCTTTCTTAAGAAAGAGAGAGAGAGGAAGAAAAAAAACACAAGAGAAATGAAAAGAAAAACATGCCATAGCCAATAAGTTGTGAAAAACTCTAGAGACTGGCACTTTCAAATGCTTGGCAGGTTTTTAAGCCAATTTTTATTTAGTCCACTATAACTGTTGGAGGGTCTGTGATTCCCAACTGTTTCACATCAGAGAACGAAAACAACTATAGCCCAGCCAAGACCACATTGGTGACTGCCAGCCCCTTTATGTGCCAAACATGAAAGCAACAAGTCCAGATGCTTTGATCCCAGCATTTTTGGATTTAGCCCAGAATGTTTTTAACTCATGTTAGGACAACATACATTATAACTGGAAATCAATCAATAGCACTGTGACCTTCAAACGCAGTAAATGTTTGGAGTTAGTTTCTGAGCGTGTAATCTAAATTGGGGATTGGAAGTTGGAAGCAATCCTAACCTAACAGAAAAAAAAAAAAAGTGTATAGTTTTAAAATGTGGAGTTGCAAGGAAGCAACAAATGAAGGTTTAATTGTTTAGGGAAAGATTATCAGCACTGGAGATGCATCTGGTGTGGAGAGAGGGCTGGAAAAGCCCAAGGAGCAAAGCAATGCCATCCACCCAAGAGTGATGGAGAAACAATAAATGGGATAATATGAGAGAAATTGATATGGATAAATAAATAAATATAGCCCTTGCCCACTCTGGACATGGTTGGTGTTCACTCCACACTGAGGGTCACCAGGGCAGGGTGGCACAAAAGGGAGAGGAGATGCCCAAGGGAAACAGGCATGGAAAACCCATCCATGCATCCCAGGAATATTTATGCCCAATATCTGCATCCTGGACATTTCACATGAATCTTGAGTGACAGCCCCATGCTGAGGGACTCCTTTGACAAAGTTTGTAGCAAGGAAAAAAAATGAGAACATATTTATTGCAAATATAGCTGTGTTATAGGCAAGGCTTTAGCCTGTCCTATAGACAGACACAAAATTCCTCTCACCTTCACACTGCGGCTCCATCAGTGCACCAACACCTGATGTGCACCAATTTAAATCGAGGTCTGACCTCTGCAGGGAAGAAGTGGCTTCAAAAGGTAATTAAAATAATTTAATCTCTTTTTCTTTTTTTCTTCTGCACTATGATTTAATTGTATTGCCACTAAATACCAGTCTAGACAAGGTCTTGTTAAAAGCTTTAAAATCCCCGAGTAGTTTAATCTATTAGTGGTGGTGAGTAGCTGTTGGCATGTGGACCAATCTCACACAAAGCTCTCTTATAGTAGTGCTCCCAAACTCTATCACAAGGAATAAAAAAACACCCAGGAAGACAAAATGAGGGGGAAAAGAGCATTCTCCAGCTAGAAAAACAAGCTACTATTACCAAATATGAAATCTGTAATTAAGCAAATCACAAATTGTCAAACAGCTATGTCAACAAAATGCCCAACCTGCAGTTGTGGGGACACAGGGACAGTGGTGATGCTAAAAAGGTGTCCATCCTTGTGGTATAGTGCAGGAAAAGGAGAGAGCCAGGTCAGTGGGCACATGGAAACCCCTGGGAGAGGACACACTGCCCTCAGGCTGGAGTGTCACCTGCTGGTGGCTGGTCCTGAGAAGTGATTCTGGGGGCAGGCAGAGGCAGCACCACCCCTGGGCTGAGCCTGGGTGTGCTTTTGTGAGCTCCAAACCCCTGTCAGAAGGGGCTGACCACAGAACGACCGTGTTCTTCATGGTTTTGCTGTTACTTCTCACACCCGGGCTTCTCACACCTGTGTTCCTCACACCTGTACTCCCTTTGCCCTCTGAACACAGCCCTCACCCTCTCTGCTTTTCCAGTGCACCTTATTCTCAGTGGCCTATTTTTAAGAAAAGGGAAGATGCGTCCAGTGGCACAGGGGATACGAAAGGGTTTGCATGAGCTTCCAGCCCGTCAGTGCCAGAAAAAATGGGTTTTTGTCAATACCAGGAGAAAATAACCTAGTGGTAGATAATTGCCCTCGTTTGTCAGTCTGGGCTGATGACTTTCCCGTTTCATTTCCTCCTGTGTAATGTTACAGGGGACATATATGAGATATTCAGAAAAGACTGAGGCAGGGAAGTCTGCAGGAGTGTTTAGTGGGAGGTCAGGAATTTTTAAGAGGTATTATTACAAGGCGGTGTGGTTTGGGTCATGTTTCTTGTAGACATCTTGTCAGGAAACTTTTTGAATAATAAATTATAATCTTTTTATATATTGCACGAGCTTATTAACCTTAATCTTCAAACATAAAACTGAATTTTGAAAATATCATCAGACAAGCTCAGAAGCTAAACAAATAACATAGAAACATAAAAAAAGAGAAGAGAAATAAAACATATGCTGGCCAGAGTTTTAGAGACAGTAGCCACAGCACAGCAGATCTTAATTAGCAGCTACCTGCAGTGGCAGTGGCCTGGGATGAAATGTTTTGATGTGTGTAAATGTTTCTATAAAACAGTTGAAGCTTTCTTAGATCCTGTATCACTTTTTCCCTAAGCGCTGTGGTTTTCCAGCGTGGACATTTCACAGACTGGGATCTCAGGAAGATCTAAAGTCTTTGCTTTCTGTTTTTGTTTCTCCAATCGTAAATTGAGGATACTTACATTTATTTACCATGAAAGGCTCTTAGTGCTTCCAAAAACCCAGTATTTAATGACTGGGTAGGACCAGCAGTTGTGGTAGCAATAGTTGAAGGCACAATCTTGCCATAAATCCTGCTCACACTCAGACTTGAAAAGTAGCTCCATATTAAGAGATACAGAATTCCTGTCTGAAATATTTCTGCAGTGCCATCTTTTGTTAAAAATATTCTTGAGCTTTACCAACACAGACCTTTTCAGAAGTGTAAAGTGAGCAATTTCTGGTCATTCTGCTCAATGCCTCCTGCAAGTGGCAGGGCACTGCTGAGTCTGACTCAGCCAAGGCTTCACAAATGGAATCCTTAAAAGTGGCTTGGGACCAAAGCTCCAGCTCTGCAGTGATTTCCTCATGGTGGGACCTCAGCTCTGGTTTGCATGTGAGGAAATCTGCTTTATCATCACCTCTTCCTTTCCAGATGGGTCAGGATTGCCCAAAATCATGACAAAAAGCAGTGATGGAACCACTGACATCACTTTGTGTCCCAAAAAGACATGGGATGATGAAGTGGGTCTTGAAGAGCTTTTGGAGAAGGAGATGCCCAGCACCATGCTCATCCCTTGTTCATCCCAAGGGACTGACTTCATGGCACCAAGAGAGATGGAAAAGCAGGACCAATGCAGTCTGTGAGTCAGGACTTCATGGTAAGGGCTGATAATGTCTGATAAAGTCAGGAGAAAGTCCACCTTTCTCCTGCCCAAGCCAGGCAGGTGACTGTTGATTCTGCTTAAAGGAATGTTTGCAAATTACTGGGATTCCCCTTAATTCATGTGCACTGTGAATCTAAATGGGAGAGAAAATCTATTTAAGTGTATATACATGTGCCCCACCTTCTGTGCCCGTGATGCTCATTTCTGGGCTCTTATTTCTGCCCTGAACTCCCTGGAATCCAAAATGAAGGATCTTGTCTCACAGCCCACACCTCCACCCACATCCCCAGGGAGGTCAGAGGATGCAGAGGATGCACCACGTCCTGTCCTGATTTACACCCTCCACAGTCCAGCCCTGCCCAGGCTGGCACCTGCTGAGCAGGTTTTATTTATAGAGATATAAATCAGGGAGCTTTCCAAGGTAAAGAGTACCAAAAGGATTTGACCCTAGGTACTAATTTCCTGTCTTAATCTGTAGTCTAATAGAGTGTTCTTGTAAAAATCAACTTTTCTTAAAAGGTGCCTTTTTCAAACACTTGATGGAGGTCTGTGAAGTGAATCTGATTGTGAATCTCCAGCCTCAGAGTGAGGGTGAATGTGATTCAGGTAATTATGTTCCTGTTCCTGTTATATATTAGAGATATCAATAGATTTGTCTTATCTGCTGTGTCACATTTAATTGGTGGCTCTTGGTGTCATGTCAGGACTGAAGACACGTAAAGCTTTTAAATGGGAAATCTGATCTCACCTGGGGGCATCTTCTGTCTGCAGCCATTCTTCTCTGTCCCAGGAAATAATTCATCAGTACCACAGCAGCTCTTGATGAAAAAAAACAATCTTCAAGTGGTCATGAGGAGGTTCTAGGAGGTCTAGGATGAATGGGCAGATGGACAGGAAAATATAGGGGATATCAAGAAACCAAGAGTTTATTCTCTTGCAATACTAATTACCTGTGTTTGAATTTCTGTCCATTTCTCCCTATTTTTGTAAGTTCTCCAAGATAAGAAGAATTACAGTATATTGGTACAGAGATGACCATATTGGCTCTCATCTCATTTTTGGATCTGTTGGTCTTCCTATAACACAAATAATAACTATGGAATACTACCAGATGCTGGGGATTCTTTAAAATTTTTATTTCAAAGTCAGATCCAGATCCAGGCTTAGAACAAGAATTTCTGGCATGGGCACAGAACAGGAAAGGGAATTGTATGATCCTTTAATTAACCATGGAGCAGGCAAGGTACGTTGGCAAATCCCAGTGAGAAGCTGCTGATTCCAGCAATGAGCTACAAGGGAACTTTGTATTATCCTGGAGGAAACATCCTCACAGCTGAACCACACAGCTCATCAGCCCCACACAACTGGCTGGATTTATCCTCTGCAAATTCTCATCCCCATGTACAGAGTCAGCCCAGTGTTGTTAAGCTTGTGAAACCTGATGGGCTCACAGCACGAGGCAGTTCAGCTGCTGCTATGTGAGATCCCCTTCATTGTTCAGGTTTATTGAAAACCTCATGTCCCATCTGTTTCTGGATGCTCCTTTCATGTTCCTCCTCTCTTTAGGCTGTCTTTCCCAAAGAGCTCTCTGGATCCATGTGGGCTTAATAAGCGATTTTGGTGTGCGCATATAAGCGCAAGGACCAAGATGTCTTATTTCACAAAAGTCTGTCACTGATTTATTCCTCCTTCTGCTGCCCTGCTTCCTGTTCATTTCTCCTCACACTTCCAGAGCGAGGGACGCTGTTTATGTTAAGGATGTTTCTTGTGTTTACAGATGGGGCAGCATTTGTAAATGCTTCAAGAGTTGTTGTTTCCAAGGAGCCTCTTCAGGCTTTCAAGAAGGGCTCTCACCATGTTAGTGCTTGTGCTCATTGCTTGTTTAAAATTTGTTTTATATGTCCTAAAAACCTCCCATGGGACCAGCCAACTCCTGATGCTGTTATAGCCTCCTTCCCCACCATCTTCTGGTGGCTGGACAGCCAGGAATGTGTGTGGACACTGGATCCAGCAGCATTTGTCTTCTCTTTGAGTGGGATCCAGCATGACCCTCAGTCAGGGAGGTTTATTTCAGAAAGGCATTGTTCCACCTCTTCTCTGTACCCCACGTGTGTTGAGTCTCTACATCATAACTGAGAGCACTGCAGTTTAATAAAAGCACTGCTATTTTTTATTTTTTTTCAGGAAAAGGTGCAAAACCACACTAGTTTTGTGTTTCATTGCTTTGTGTTCTTTGTCATTTGAGTTCTGCTTGAAAGACACATTTGTTGTTTTGGACATTTTCAAGTTAATTAAAAATATTGTCCAGGAATAGATCAGCCAGAAGCATGGCTCCTCCTGGAAGTCCTTCTGCCTCTCATGGTAGAGTTTGTCCTTCTCTTGACATCTGAACCATAGAGGAACACTGGAAATAAACACATTTATCAGCTAGATGTGGATGCACTTGTCATGGAAGAGTGGACATGAATTTGAATCGACTGCCATCCTTTTTATCCTGGGATGCAGGAGGATATATTTTCCCTACCATTTGGACATAGTTTTGCCTATCCTAAAATAAAAAGCACATGTTTGCATGAAGGCAAAGTGCACGGATATCTAAGCTGTCAAAGAGCAGCAGCAACCAAGCCAAATATCTTTGGCTAAATGAGGCAAGAATTCAAAGCTGAACACTGTTGATGAAGAAAATGCCAAATTCATTGTCATTGCTTGTAGTTTTTTATAAAAGAGGAGCATTGTTGGCTGATCTCAGCAGGCAAATCTAACCTGGAGCATTGCTGAGCCAGTGAGACCTGCAAGTGCATGTGGCAGCTGATGGCTTTTGGAAAACCTCCCCTGAGCAGGAGCATTTCTATGTCTTCTAAGTCAAGCATTCAGCTCCTACTTGTTAAACAACTTTATTTAAATTATACTAGACCCAGTTTCTTGGATGAGATGGAAAACTGAAGTCTCAGCCTCCTGTTTTATAGATTTATTTTTTAAATCTGATTTTAAACTTCACAATGTCCCAATGTTCTTACTAAATTGCTGACATATAATCAGTCAAATCCTGGGGGAATTTTTTTTAACTATTTATTCTCCAAAGTAAATTCCCCTGGGAGGAATTGAACTTAGCAGAAATATTTGCCTGAACAAGCACAGTGGGAGAAGTTTTAAAAGACACTGCACTTGCTGGAGCTTCTTATGCTTGTGAGAACTGTGAAAAGTAATTAAAGTCACCAAATAGATATTTAAAACCTCAATTTTGGCAAAAACCATCTCCATCTGGAGATATGTACAGAGAAACTGTTGTGACCTGAAGCATGGAGAAGTTACAGACTTTGTTTAGAGAAGAATTTTGGGTTAAACACAGAAACCTGCCTACGTATGGGTTTAATACACACAATTTCAGTTTTAAACATAATCCATGAGCCAAATTTTAGGTAGAGCTGCGGGTGCTGAAATGTTATCCAGGAAAAAGTCTGAAAGGAGCTGATACTTCTCTGATAATGCAGCTTTGGGTACTTGATTATTCTTTCCATTTCTGTTTTTATTATGCTCCATTACCAGTAAAATATGCAATGTCAGTCCAGCTCTACCAGTTTTGAAGTGCTCCTTGAGAATTGTAGGAATCTTTTGGCAGGAAAAATGTATCTTTCATATGAAATTCTATAACTATCAAGATAAGTTTTAAAAATATTTTCTTTCTCAAAGAACTGCAGATCAAGCACTGCTGTGCAAACTGACACTCCTGATGAAGCAATGAGCCCGAGCTCCCCGAAAGCAAAGTGAAGAGGCTACAAGTCCATAAATTTGGTGTTATCTGAGTGCCTTTCCAAAAGGTACTTGAATTGATTTGTGTTCTTGGAAATACCATTTTCTGTGTCAACACTGTAGGATGATGCTGCCAAAAAGCCCCTCATTCTTCTGGGGAAAGTGGCAGTTCAGATGTGGATGTGCCTGACTGTCATGAGCTGTTATCCCCACTTTTGTCTGGCTGCAGCTCCCTAGAAGTAGCCAACCTTTGAGATTCAGTTCCTGCTGTAATGGATTTGAGCAGGAGATCCTTAGAGAGTCAGTTTTCAAGCCCCTTGACCTTCCATGCCTTGAGTTTTAATATTATTCCTACAAGTACCTCTGACATAAAGCACCTTTGATGCAAAGAGAAAGTTGGGTTCTCTCTTGGCCATTATGGGAAATATTATCTTTCAAAAGAAGGGCAGCATTTACATCTTTTAAAAAATCAATTCAAGATCAGAAGCAATGACTTCCAATGCTATTTTTCTTTCAAGTTTTCAGCACCCTGAGCCATCTGAGCTCACCCAATAATGGTGATCACTTCAGCTGATCAGTTCCTAGGCAGCCTCCACCAAGATGTATTTGGGTAAGTTACCAACTATGCTATGCCAATATTGTTTTGGGGGTGGACAATTTTCTGACATTTGATTGCCCTGGGTAAGACATTTTTGGTGAATCATTATACCAAAATGCAAAGAAGGTAATTTGAGAAAGATGCTTATGTTTCTGTAGCACTTTGCAGCAGATGTCTCCTATTTACTGCTTTATTTTATTGCTTAATGACTGGATCTCGAGTAATTGAGCGATTTGACAGATATTTATTTGTAAAACGTGATTCATTTAGTCAGACATTGTGAAACAGTTTCATGCCAGTTCTAGATATTTTGGTAGAACTTTCTAAAGATGCAAACATTCAAGTAAATTGCTCATGTCAGTAGCACATCCACTTTTTACTGTTCTTTACTGCGCACAAATATTTGAGTTGACAAAAAAGCGCTGGTGAACAGACTACAGGGACTTCTGAACTTTAATCAACCACAAGCACTGGCAGGGTTCAGAAGTAATTTCCTAACTATGAATCACCTGCAGACAATGAATCACATTCTGGAGAAGATTGCCAAATAAAACAAGCCATCATGTATAGCTCGCATTGACTGGACTATGGAAAGGCCTTTGATTCACCTAGCTGAAAGAGAAGATGTGATGAAAGCACTGAAATAAAGGCATAAAAGAATGTAGGAATCCCAAACCACATCTGCTAGCAGTGAATGGCGACATTTAAGTTCGACAAGGAAGATAAAAGAAAGCGAGACTAAGCAAAATAGCAGGCGAGGAGACACTATCTTACTGGAAAAGACTTGCCTGGAGAAGAACTTCACAAAGCATTTCTGGGAAGAAGACCTTAGCTTAACTTCAACCATATGTGCGAGCTCAGATTTCGGCTGTGATGGAGCAGTTGTCTTTGCTGAACTGGCCAATGATCTCCAGGCGATTTTGAGGGGAATTGAAGTGGAGGGAGAGCAGGGAAGACAAATAGCAAGGGAAGGCTGCGGGGACAAGACGCTCTCCCTCTTGGTCTGGTGCTTGCTGAGGTGAACAGAAAGCTTCTCCAGGGATTCCACTGGCCAAACTCCTGCTGCTGGAGAAGATGTGTTAGGTTTCCACCTCAAACAGAAAGAGGCCAAGATTTTGGGTGCTAACAATAGAAAAAAGGACAGGATCTTGAATAATGTTTTTCAGAGACAGCGCTGAATAAAGGGATAGTGAAATAGGAGAAGAAACCAAAAACTTCCTGGAGGCTGTAAAGAATCACATATAAGAGTAAGTCCTACCACAAGGAAAAGAAAGAGAAGAGGGGATAAAATTGACTTTTTTTACTATTTTATTTCTTTTGAGAGGTCTTTGGCCATGCAGTGAGACAATAGCTGGTAAAGCAATGACAGCGGAAGCAGCGAGAGCCCTGCAATTATCTCCACTTTGATGATTCCCCTCTGGTTGTGCCAGCATTCAATAAACCCTCAAATTGCATGCTGTAGCAGGAGAGTGAATTTACTGCAGCCAAAATCATATGAGTGCAATGAATCAAGACAGGCTTTCCGCACTGCTCAGGTCTGGCTCGTGCGTTCCGCTCCACAGACTAACATATATTAAAAAAAAAAAAGGTACAGCTGAATTCCAAAATCCTAACAGTACCTACCAGCTAACTGCCAGCATAAAGAGGTCAAAATTGGTACCTCTGCCTTGGTTTATATCCTGGGTGTTTCTCGGCTTCTCAAACAGGCAAAAATTAAGTAAAAAAAACCTGAATTTGCTTCACAGAAAGGGGCTGTGGTAGCGCTGAGGTACTGGGCTGTAAAAAGTCCTCTAACAGGGGACTTTACAGACATCAGCCTGATTTGCAGCTGGCGGCGGGCCCTTTGCTTGTATTTGTTTTGAAGAGGTGCGGTGTGAGCGGCGGGACCGTGAGCACTTCCCCGCGCAGCCACGAGAGAGCAGCCGGCAATTAGGGCTGGAGGAGGACGCGAATCACCCGCGGCGCCCCGGGAAAAAGCCCTGCTCGCACTTCCCTCCTCGCCTCGAGCTCCTCAGGCAAAATGCGAGCCAAGCCGGGCTTAGCTAAACCCGCGCTACTTGTTTTGAGTCACTGCGAGGTTTGGCGGTGCAGGGATGGATGCAGGCTGTGGATGCTGCACGGAGCAGGGGATGGGGGAGTTTGTCCCCTGGCTCAGGATATTCTTGTTCAAAGCCAAAGGCTGCCTAATGACTGCTGGCAACTTCGACTGCCCTTTCACGGCGGCAGCTCTGTACCTAAAAGTCTGAAAGTTGAGTTGCCCATTTCCCTGTGTGCTGAATAATAAAGTCAGGCATTGGCTGATCAAAGCGCCTGCCCCGTGAGACGCAGCTGAAATAAGTACCCCACACTTTATTTCTCACATGTTAGATACAATGATAGAGGCAAGAAATGTTGTGTGGACAAGCAGGCACAGGGAGGGGGTCTGTGGGGGTCCCTTGCCTGCTGCTGTCCCCGCCAGGGCACATTCTATTAAACATAGAATCATTTAGGTTGGAAAAGACCTCTAAAATCATCAAGTCTATCCATTCCTGGTGCTCCTGTGAAGAACTGCTGCACTCCCAGAATATATTAAACTCTTGGTTATAAACTCTTTTTTTTCAATGCTTATGTCAGTTTTTACCGTGAGGTTTGGGGTGTGCTATCAAGAAAGGAAAACAAATATTATAAATAATAGAAAATTCTTAATGTTCCCGGACAATACTTTCAAACACGGATAGTATTTAAAAAATGCAGAAATCCCCTGAAACCTCAGATCACACATGAATCATGTAGTTCACGAGGCACATGTTTACTTGTGTGGTTACTGGGGTACATATTTTCACAGGCATGTAACAGCGACTCCCGGGCACGAGTCCGGGGCAGCGTGCCCAGCCCAGAGCTGGGATGTCCAAGGCTCAGTCCCATCCCACTGACAGAGCCTTGCTCACCTCCCGACATGGCCTGGCTGTGCTTGAGCCAGGCTGGGGGCAGTGCCCTGCGTGGCACAGAGAGGACCCTCAGCAAAGGGGCTTTGGCTCTTCGGGCTCAGCTGTGGGGTGTCCCTGAGATGGGGCTCCATCACCTGGGGAGATACTTTGCTCCCAAAACTTTCTCTTGGGAGAAGAAGGAAGAGGAGGAGGAGGAGAAGGGACAGTGGGCCTTAGGCTGTGGAGTCTTCAAAGGGATTTTAGTGCTTTGCCATCCAGCAAATGCCTCAAAGGCATTGAGGTCCCAGTGAGGAGCCCCTGCAGCAGGACAGTGGGCCTTAGGCTGTGGAGTCTTCAAAGGGATTTTAGTGCTTTGCCTCGCATCCTCAAAGGCATTGAGGTCCCAGTGAGGGGCCCCTGCAGCACCAGCGCACTCCCAGGTACTCTCAAGTTGGAGACTTACAACAGAAATAAAAAAAAAAACCTTAACAATAAACAAAAAAGAAAGTTAAAAAACAACAAAGTAATTAACCAGCAGTACAGACCTGTGTGTTTTTTTCTCTTTTGCAGCCCCTTGCAGAGATGCTCTGGCTCCAGCCATTCAAGCAGTTTCCTATCCCTTGACTTCAAAACCAAGCAGCACCACCAAGAACCAGGAGCTCTGCCATCACTGGGACAGAACACACACACCCAGGACAGGTGGGTGAACCCCCTCACCTTTCAGCCAGGGGAGTTTGAAGTCCCCTCCTCACTTACAGCCATTGTGGTGGCCTCTGTCCCTTAGGTGAGCACTTTCTCCAAATTACATTGATGTATACGCAATTAAATGCAATACTTACATGTAAGTACCTATTATTATATAAAATGTGTGAGTGTTGTAAGTGCATAAAATCAGAAAGGAGTGAAAAGCAGAAAAGTGAGTTTGAAACCACTTTAACTCCAGGGATATTTCAAGTCCTGCCTGAGGCAGAATCAACCTAATTCAGCAGAGGTTTCATTCAAGTTATCCCATTGTAGGAATACCACTAATTAAGTCTACACTTAAATATCAGAGAAATTGTAAGGAAACAAAATCTTGCTTTATACTTAATAAACACTTAATATTCAGAACTTAATAAAAATGTTTGTCAATATGCTCAGCTGAGAGAGATCAGATAGTTGGTCAATAACCAGGTGCTATGAAATGTAGTAGAAGGTGCTTTGAAGGACACCCATAGTATTTGGTGGGGAAGTGAAAAAAATCCTCCAAGTGAAGTACTTGATGTATCTATTCCTCTAAATAAATTTGGGGATTAACAGGCAATAACAGATGGTACCATGGGAAAAGCAGTGCCAAGCAGCCAGTGCTCAAGTTAAATTTTCACTAAGTTTTCTCAATTCCCTTCATTTGATCATCCTAAAATATTTTCAGAAGTTGAAATTTTTCCTCCTGAGATATGTTGTAGCCGGTAAATGTTGTTTATATTGACCACAAACAAATCTTTGCAATCTTAACTGAATCTCTGCAACTGATGTCTAAGTTCAGTGAACAAAAATAATCATTCCAAAGAGTGTTTAAGGTGAAATCAAACTGGGGTTGCAAAAGGCTGGTGGAAAACATATTGGATGGCATGGATTGACAGTCAGGCTGCTAAAGACACCTTCTGGATCAGTTTTCGGAATTGCTTATTAACCACTTCAATAATAAACAGAGAGACTAAGGGCATGCAATAAAAGAAAATCCAGTGCATATTTCACTCAATGTCCTCAAGCACGACACATTTATTTCATTCAAAAATTCTTTGTTGTTGACTCTGTAACGTGATTCAATGTTTACTCCAGCTAATGATTTTTAGGGATTTTCATTGGCCTTTTGGGGCTATAAATGCAGTGAAGATCTGCAAGACATGTAAGGGTTCAGTTTGGTTTTGAAATGTAAACCATATAAAAGGAATTTAAATTATGATTTAATCTTCACTAACAAGTTTCTGGAAGACTGTACACACTGAAAGCTTTGTACAGTGACACAGTGATGAAACATAGCAATGGGCTCGATGCTGCAATGCAAAAGAAGGGTTTTATTCCCATATCTGTCTTCATTTGTGTGCTTTGGGGTCAGCAGGAATAGCCCCAAAGGTGGGTACTGCTCTTGGAAGATGCTGAGCAATGAGTTACTTCCAGGGCTCTTCAGTGGAGGCACTGACTCCTAAGGGGTTTCTAGTTCATCCCCTAATGTGTGGATTTAGAAGCAAATATGTTTATTTCCAGTTTCTTTCTGAGGGAAATACTATAGTGTATTTAAGGTTCAATTTAACCACAGTTCTGAAAGTCACTTTACACTGAGGATGAGCTGCTGGGGAAAGAGAGACCAAGGAGTTGGTCCTTAAAGAGGTTTTCATTTCTGCTCTGAGCTCAAATTCACTTCTCACGGCAATTTGAAGCCAGTGAATAAAATGCAAGCGGAGTTACTTCTTTTCTCATCCTTAAGAAAATAAGTCAGAGTGGGTCCTTGCAGTTTGCTGATCCAGGATTGTTTTAAGATACAATTGTTAGGCATGTTTTAAAAAGAAAAAAGATCTTTCAAGAGCTCATTTCCCAGAACATTACCAGCCAACAGCCCTAATGGGCTCACGCCACACAACAATTGTTGACTAATACTATGTGCTTTGCAAAGAAAAAAAAAAAAAAAAAGAAACAAACTGTTATATGTTTTTTGTTGAGATATATTTAGAGAGCTTTCTTATTGTTAAGAGCTTTAGGAACAATAATCAGTGGTATGTCATTCTGGTATTGTTAGCAAAGTCCTTTCTATTGAATTTTCAAGATGTTGTAAAGTGAGATTATGTGAGTAGCACCTCTGGACACTTTTTCCCATCATTGTGTTGGTATCAATCGCTGACTTCCACTGTTTCTCCTGGTATTAAATGAAAATGTTGTTTCCCACTACGCTGATTGGAGGCTGTATAATGCATGACATAACTGATAACCCTACTGAGATTACACATTGTAACATTCGAACTGCACGAGAAATTTGGACAACAAAGTAGGTGGCCGCTTGGACTGGGATACAAAGTTTAAAAGAGAATGTACTGGCATCATTGTTTCAGCTGAAATGAAGAAACATTACAAATGGATAATTTACGAGGCTGGTTCCTCGGGTTTTGGGAAAATGCTTCTTTTTGTTTTTCCCTTGTTGTTCTGTGGGGACAGTAGGTAGAATTTATCTTCCAAGGGCAAAGTGTTGCCCTAAGGGACCTCAGCCTCGCTCACCCCTGGCAGAGCTGTGTTGGAGCAGAAACCCACACCCTGCTGAGACTCCTGACATTTTCCAAAGAGGAAATATTAAAAATTCAGTGGCAGAGTGGAGGAGGAGTAAGTTATACTTTGGAATAGCAGCGAGCTGAGAAAGCTGGATTTCTCAACTCTGTAATAAAACCCCCTGAAAATAATGAAAGGGTTTGAGCTGACTTCTGTGTTACACCCCACCAGTATCTGGGCAGCATAAAGAGCAATATAGCGAGTTCCTCCATAGCAGGTTCTGGCTGTGCCATTTCCCTTACAGCATGTCAGGTTGTTTTGGTCTTGCACTTGTGCTTCAGAAGGATTTTTTTTTTTGAGAGATGACTGAGCTGATCAATGCCTCTGTGCCACACTGCTGGTTACCCACTCCTGCTTCTTTTCCCCCAGCACCATGACAAGTTTAGGGTGGCTCAAGATTTTTGTTGGGGTTTCTTTTGGGTGGGGCTTACCCCAGTCCCTCTTCCTGCTCTACTTTATTCTTCACACAGTGGCCTTCTCTCCCACTTTGCTGTTTCCTAAGCTAACAGAGGGTGGCATATTCAGATCTTGGCTTATGGCTGGCACGAGGGGGAGGAGAGGTCATTGCCATCCCACTCCCTGTCTATCCTTACAGGCAGCAGAGAAAAGCACGGGGAAAAACTCAGCTCAAGCCATGCTCCTGCCCTTCAGCACCTCTCAGCCTGGTCCCTATGCTCAGCCAGGGTAGGGACAAATTCAGACCTGACTCTGGCACTCCTCAGCTGATGGGACGTTCAGTCCAAAAAGTAGTTCTTGATCTCCCATTCAAGTTTTTATGGATAAGTGTAAAGCTGGAGTGAGTTGCTCCACGCAGTGGTTACGGTTTTAATAGCTCTTAAGTAATAAAAACAGTAGAACTACTTCCAGGGAGTACCAGGGAATCAAGTCTTAATGTAATAAAGGTCTCTCCTTCGTTACAGTGGATTGCAAAGTGTTTTGTGGCTTGTGGTTGCGCAGAGCAGAGAGGCTGTGGATCCTTCTGAACCAAACTTTTATTACACCAGTGTGATTGCAGCTGGCTGGACCTCACACCTCTGGGAGGGCCTCCTGAGGAAGGGTAGGCGTGTCAACCTCTCATTAGTCTGAGACTGGCAAAGATTTTCCTCCCTTAAGACCTGACCCCAAGGCTGGGTGCTAGAAAATATTCCTGGCCATGCTCAGATGAGAGAAGAATTCAAGAGAAGACCCACCAGAGTGGTGCCCAACAGGCCACAGGGGCAGGGAACAGATTCTAATGGGGCTTGTTCAGCTGGACAAGGAGTGATGGTTTTAAGCTAAAAGATCTATTTAGACATAAAAGAGAATTTTTTACAGTCTGGGTGGTAAGGCCCTCTGGTTGCCCAGAGAAGCTGTGGCTGCCCTGGCCCTGGAAGTGTCCAAGGCCAGGTTGTGGAAGGTGTCCCAGCCCATGGCATGGTTGGATTGGAACTGGAACTTGGATGGTCTTTAAAGGGCCCCTCTAGTCCAAACTATTGTATGACTCTATGAAACAGCTGGGCACAGTAAAACATGTTCTTCCTTAATTAGGAAGATCAAAATCCTTCAAATATTTGTAGGAATCAGTTTTGAATTAGACCATTAGGTTTTGTTTTAGGGAAGTCTGGGGAGATGGTGAACATCCAATAAAAAGTAAAAATTGGATTATGGATAATAAATGGATTACAAATTGGATTATGGATAACCTGATACTGAGTCTGCTGAGATTTTCACATAAATCCCTCTGAAATTCAGGAGAGATTGAATGTTTAAATTAATTTTAACATCCCAACTCACGCCTGAATTTTATTTATTTTTTTTTTTCTAATGTATCAACACTTCAGATGTCAAAAAAACTTTTGTTATTTTGGGAGTGGAGAAAGATGTGTGGATGAGATAAAATGAGATGAGATAGGATCCTTGGAGGATGCTGAGGTCAGGTTTGCACTTCGTGTGTGGAGAAGGCAGCTCACCACCTTTCTCTCTTTTGATGGCAGCTCTAAAGAAGGAGACCCCACAGCGAGCTGCTGCTGAGCACCCTGAGCTCTCTTATCCTCTCTGAAATCTCTCCCTCCTTGTGAACTTTCCCAGGAGCTTTTCTAGCAGGAGTTCCTCCAGTGGCCACCCTCGGGAAGGCAGACGGGCTGGCGTGGCCTGGACAAAGGGGCTGCTTTGCTGCAGGACCACGTTACCCCGCTGCACACCTCCCCCCAATTAGCCTGGACCTTAATTGGGGCTGACACGCGCCTGTTGAAAGAGATTCCCCAGGAATTAAAGCGCTACTCCTCTGGTTTGAGTTGGCTGCTGATGTGAAACATGACATGGTCTTGGAGGGTTTTCTGAGCTCACCACGAAACAAGCCTGCCACAGGTATCAAGCGGGCTTTGTGCTGGGGCTGTAATCAGATTACAAATTGAACGCTTCCACATGTGCGTGCTGGCACATCCACCCTCGGCTATCTCACATGTATCTGCCCCAAGGTACAGATGCTGAGGTCTTGACATAGCATAATATGGATCTAAATATATTTTCCAGATTGCCTTAGCACATGCTAATGAAAATGAGGAGTAAAAGGCCCGCAAGAAGCAGCTGTTTAAAATTTTCTTCAATCCCCGAAAATCAACTTCTTAATTACTGATAATTTAAGCATCAAAATCACCACTAACCCTCTTGTCCCACTAGACCCTCCCAAGCTGGGAGGCCTGCTTGAAGACTCTTGGGCAAAACTTTTTCTTAGAAGTGTAGCATTTCATCAAATTTCTTCAGCTTTTCTGGAATTAATTAGTATTAAAATAAAGCAGGGAAAAGGCAAGTGCCTGCTGGAGGTGCCTCCTCTCAGACCCCCCGCTTAGACTGCTAAAGCTCATTGTACCACAATACTTTCATATTTCCACGGCACCTTTCATAATAAAAGGTTCCCCAAACGTCCCCAAATGGATTTATAGATAAAAATAGCTTCAATTGCCTTTAAAATGTGCACCCTCTTGGATCAAAGAAAGTAGGCTTTGCTTCCATCATGCAAAAGGATCTGTGTTCAGTCTGGTTTGTGTTCATTCCTAGTGGGGCAACCAGCCCCAAGCAAAGCTTAGGCAGAAGTTTTGGGATAAAGGCTGGCAAGATGTTCCATGATTTCCTGGATCACTGTGTGGCAGTGGGGCCTCTTTCCAGGGATTATCTAAATGTTAGTCTTGTTAAAATCTAAATTCTGCGATAATTTTGCTGAAAACTGTTTTCCTCTAGCAGCAAATAAATCTGAACCAGAGGAAAAAAAATAATGGAGAAGAAGGTGTAAACAGTACTTATTTTTTACTTTTTATTTGGTGTTCACCATCTCCCCAGACTTCCCTAAATGAATCTGAACTTGAGCTGAGCCTTTCCTAAAGCTGGCACCATTTTCTGTACAGAAACAGAAGCTGAATTAATTTGGCTCTTGCCAGCCCCAGGCTAGGTGTACTCACAGACCTACAGAGCCAGTCAATGGATGGGAGTAAGGTGGTTTTGGCCAGGCTGCAGAAAACATTTTCCTGCTAACTGGAGTCCTGGCAAGGAACATGGGCTTTGACATGGAAAAAGGGGTTTCTGTTTGCTGCTGGATACCTTTGTTTTGTTTAAATCATTACTGGAAGCATCTTTAAAACTGAGTTTTCCACACCACTCTACAAGTGAGCAACAAAACCACAACTGGGACTAAATATAGCTGGAAGGGAGAGAGCACAGTGGAGCCATCCAGGAGCTCACAGTGAGTCTCTACATGTGAGAGACCTGACAGAAAGTTTTAAAGTTCAAAACATGCGTGGAGCAACGGGCCAAACTGAATAGCTGAGCAAAAGCAGCCCTGAAAATGGTTTTATAATAACTTCCCCTCCCATTACTCCACAAATGTACCCACTGGAAACAGCAGCTGACACGGGAACAGCGACTGAGACCCACAGGGGTATTGAGGAGCTGGGCCAGGGTGAAATATTGATTAATCATCTTGTCATGCTGGGGCTTTGTTCAGTTCTGTAGATAGGAATTGAGAGGGTAATGTGCAGCTCCTCCATCTAGGAAGGCTGCTGGATCACATGGGAATGATTTGTTGACTTATAGAAAAGTACTACAGTGGGGTGAATGGTAGGATGATGCTGAAATAAACTGAAGGGATTTTTGAAAAGTATTGACTTTTTTTTTTTTCCTTAGAAAAAATTAAATCACTGTAGTAGAAAGCCAGAAACATCAATCCTCACTCAGCATCTGCTTGCATCTGGACAATTGCACCTGTGTGGTCCATTGGGGAGGGTATGACACAAAGACAAAAATGATCCCGTTTTCTTTGTTTATTGGGGAATGACATGAGTAATCAAATCTGGGTTTGCTTTTCAGCTATTCCTCTGGGCGAACAACTCTGGTACTGAGACAAGGCAGTGAAAATCAAGGTCATGGTAAGGGATCCACATGGAGTTGAAGGACTCGTTGATGTTACAGAAAACTTTGTCCCCTCTGCCCATCAAACCCCATGGGCAGTGCTGCTGGGTGGGACACTGTGACAAGAAAATACCAAGTTCCAGACAACTAATGGGAAAATCAGCCCAGGGATTGGTGGCAGTGGCTCCCTAATGGTCACCAGACCTGGTTATGGGCAGGTTGAACTAACCCTGAGCATGGCTCCTGGAGTACTTTTCCTGACAGTCTGTGATACGTGTGCTACTGTAACCCAGAACATTAAACCCAGGGGACACTGTCCCACCCTTTCGCCACCTCCCAAACCCTCTTTCATCTAGGGCAGGTGAGGGTAGAGCTGATAAGAACTGTCATTGCATCAAATTAAAGGGGAAAACGATCTGGAAAGCTGTTTGCAGATAAAACTTGACTTGATTAATCTATTTGTTCTCTGTATTTGGCAGAAACCTAAAACCAAGTTTCACAGTGACTTTAACTGCACTAAAAATAATGGCCTATTTATGCAATTATCTGCATGTACGTGGCCATTGCCTCAGGCCAGTGCGGCACAAGAATATGCACACAGGATATTTTTTTCATCTATTTACTTTTTTTCCTGGTGGAGTTTTGGCTTCCTGCATGAAAACCATTCCAGTGTAGGTTCTCAGCTTGCCACCAACTCGTGCAAAAGGCTCTCAAGCTGAAGGAGCAAACCAAACAAGCCCACACCTGGGCCAAAGACAAAATGACACATACGAATTATTCTGAAATATAAATTAAGTATCTTATGAGCTATGAGAGGTCTTTGGGCACTGACATAGGCTGAGAGAGGAGCATCTCAGCCCTTTCTTCTCTGCTGATAAGATCAGCAAGATGGGCATTCCCTGGGAAAATGCTGTCTTTTCTTACATCCCTCCTCCACAGGTTGTCCAGAAGCAGGGATTCAGATCTGATTTCAAAGGGAACACAAATTAAAATGTTATCTTTTTTTTCCCTTTTAGACTCTAGAAGGCTCATTTTATGCAGCTGGAGGCTCATTTAGCTTCTTAACCATGGATTTTGATCATTCTGGTGAGTAAATATTTCACTATGCACCAGCCAAGCCCTTCTTCCAAAAAGCAGCAGGCAGGCAAAACTCAAACGCAGGGCTCCACAAGCGCCTCTGAAGGTGACACTGCACCAACCTCTTCTGTGAAATGACCTAAATATCCCTCTTTTCCAAGGTAGTGTTTTGAAACTCAAAGGACTTCACTAAACCCCTCCAACAGTCAGTCTATTGAGAGGCTCTGGCTCCTGTCCCACATTTCATGGCCAAGTCCAAGACACCTCCCAGTGCCCCATCCTCTGGTTGCCCTCATGACCCCACAGATCCATCTTTGCTGCAGAGGAAATGCTCCCTTTTTTTGCCCCAACTCAGACAAAACCAAGACAAAAAGGAAATAGATCCCTTCAGTTTTGTAGTCCTTTATTATTTTTTTTAAGTTGATCCTCCCATAGTAATGTACTGAAATGCGTAACAGTTACATTGTACAAAGCATTTAAAGAAAGTACCTCAACTTGCCGATTATTTCAAAATGAGATTATAAACAAAAGGAAAAATAAATCTGGTCCCTCACTAAAGGCCAAAAAAAACCCCAAAAATAACTGAATACCTTCCGTTATTTATTTATTTTTTTAAAACATAAATTTGGAACACTTCATCTTACAAATAGGATTAACATGAACATAACATCACACAAGCTCGCAGACAACCAGCATAAAATATTGGGTACAGTTTTTTTAATCAGAAGAATCATGCTTTCATGAAGAAATTATAACTGTTTATACAATCGAATCAATTTACTGTATTACAAAAAAAAAAAACAGAACAAAACTAAGTTGCATCTATTAGTTATTTAGTTCATTAAAAGGCAAAAAAAAAAAAAAAAAGAGGAATGTAAGAAAATTTCAAACACTGTTTTGCACTCCCATATACACAGATCAGTTCACCTCACTTTTTTGGAAGTACATGGGTGCCTTACATCGTAACGCAGTGGGGGACTGGAGCAGTGCTGTTTGTTACAGGAACAGTGCTATTGTAATCAACAAACAATCGTTTGCCAACAAATAAATACACGGTACACACAACACAAAGGAGAAATTAAGAGGGTAGGGGGAAAGGAAACAATACAACAAAATAGTGACATGATTGTCGAAAATTAAAAAAATCTCCTTACAATGATTCGAACTAGTGGTGCTGTCGATGAACGCGGTGCTTTCACGGAATTATCTGGATGATTTAGCTTCTTGGAGTAGTGAACATTCATAGTTTACAATATACACAAGCCTCTTATGTATTGTTTTTCAGAGTTCTTTCTTTTTCTGTCATTTTTTTTTCTCCTTGTTTTTCCTTTTTTTTTAAACAATGCAGTTGAGAAGGTAAAAGAATTACGGAGAGAACAAAATATTCCCTGTTACTTCTTTCTACATTTATGATGGATAGTGTGCATTTGATAGAACTATTTTCTTTCTTTGAAGGGCTAAAATGCATAAAGCTTTAATGAAGAGATTTGTACATAAAAGCAACTGTTCCCAATCCTGTGTCAAACTATCTTATACAAAAAGAAAATCAATTCAGTTCCTACTTTAAAGGAGTGCCCATGTGTGTATCAATGCAGTCTTAACCCTTCTGCCCCTGCCCCTCAAAGCCGGGTGAACTGGAAGACACTTTTTCCCGGCCCCATTTACATAATCCACTGAAACAATTTTTTATTTTTTATTTTTTTAAAGTCGCATTGATCCTCCAGAAGTCAGCAGCTGCCTTTGCTGTGCAAAACAAAATATTGAGAATAAATAGTTTCTTTCTTTTCTTTTTTCTTTAAAATTATTCCGTTTAAGGTCACCGGACTTTAAATGAGTGACCCTGCAGATTTATAAGGCATTCTGCTCAGCAGTCTTTTAAATAGTCATATATGAAAGAGCCATGCTACTGGTTTGGACTTGGTCCCATCCTCGGAACGACTCCGCACTGTCATACGTGGCTGATGGACTGGATGGCGCTGGATTCCGCGGCGGCTCTCGCCATACTGTGCCACATGTTGGGAGAACTGTGGGATGCAGAATGAAGGGAGTCCTTGTCGGAGAGAGAGAGCATCATGGCATAGGCCTGGATGGGGACAGAAGAAGGACAAGGAGGTCACACTCCCGTGGTGGGGATCTGAGCTTGGACCCATGCCACCCGTGAGGCTGCAGGCAGGCTACAGCCCCTGGGCTCAGCTTAGTTAGGGAAAAAAACCCAACAAAATGCTTTAGGTAAAACCACTGTCAACCCTTTCACTGACACTTTTGACTCACTAATAGTAATAATAATTTCTGCTTTCATCTGGTTTCACAAAGATCAGAGAAACCTTTAATAGCTGACAAGGTCCCAAAGTCTCCTTTGCCTTCAGATTCTTGGCACCGGAGTCTCTTTTCAAGAGGCTGAGGAATCACATTATCCCTTGTCTCGTCCTGTATTTCACCAAATGTAACAGTCTCCTTTGCTGACCTTTCCTACATGCATATTCTGCAGTTTTTAAAACAGGAATCTTCCAAAGGGGCTAAAAAACCCCATTTTAATTAGTTAATGTTTAGAAAACGGCAAAAAATAGCACAAGGATACCATTTCAGTTATTGCTGTTTGTCAAACATGCTGAGGACCTAGAGGTGGTACCATCCATCAGGCTATAAAAAAATACCAAAAAGCCAAGCCAGCCAGAAGATCAAGTCACATCCCTGTGAGGCTGCAGCTAAACTCTGCAGCATCAGTGTCAGCAGAGTGGGACTAGTTCTTATCGTGGCATTTCTGGGGGCAGCAGGCAGAACAAAAATAGTATAAAAAGTAAGAAAAAAGTATGGAAATCCTCTGTTCTCAGGGACCAGAGTGCCCTGCCATATCTCTGGGGTGCAGTGGGATGTTGGGTGAGGCTGAGGTTTGTGGACATGGAGCACAGCCCTGTCTGACAAAGCTAGAACAACCCTGCCTGCCACACACTAACAGCTTAATCCTGTGGGTATTTGGTGACAGTAATATTTTAACTGAGTTAAGCTTTTACCTGGGATTTGGATTTCCTGTACAATGGTTGCTTGAGGTCCTCTGGCAGCTGGGAAGCATTGAAAGCTGCCAATTCAGCTTCACTGTATTGATTTTCTTCCATTTTCCTCATTTTGAGGCTATCTGTGAAGTGCCTTATGTGGTCCAAAGCTGAAAGTCCAGTCTTATTATACTCCTCTTCTTTATACCTACAAAAACACCATGGAGGTTTTAAATGTCAATTAAATGATCCTCTCTGCGTGCCCTCATCTTCTCAGATTTACACATCTGAGTAACTTCACCCTTTTTCAAATTCGTAAACCACCTTGCCTCATGGAATGGCGATCCTAAAGTAAAAAGAATTCCCTTTTCTGCTCTAAAGAAAGGGCTGTTGGGTGGGGGAGGGAGAGTTTGTCTCTCCCATGGTGTCTCCACAGCCTTTCACAAGGCCATTATGAGAGATCCAGGATGGTTCACGGAGCAGATAACGTCTCTCCCATGGAACTGTCTCACCCTGCTTCCTGTCTCACCCAGAACCTCACAATAGCTCCCCAAGCACAGTCAATTTTCCTAACAAGGGCTCCAGACTGCACGAAGAGGCTGAGAGCAGGGCTGGTGTTGACCCAAACACAGACGCACGTTGCTATTGTGAGTGGGAAGCGGCTGCTCCGGACCGGTTCCCACGGCAGCCGGTTTGGTGCTGGCACTCTTGTATGGTTTATTGTTTTCATTCCGCCTATCGGGCACACCAATACTCGGAAGGAACCAACCTGCCAGGGGAAGCTTTGCAGTTCATGTCCAAAGCACTCGTTTCCTCATAATCCTCCTCAGGAGTGCCCTCGTGCATGTCACTCGTCGTGGGCTCTTTGACTGCTTTCCCTGCCATCTCGCTCTCTTCATCCTCTTCATCCATCATTACTTCATCTTCTGCCTCCTCGTCATCCAGCAGATCCGAGTTCTGGCTGGCTACCATGGCTTTTTCATCCTTAAAGTGGCTGCCATTCATTCTGAAAGGACCAAAACAAATGCAAGCTATAAACAGAGATCAGATATTAAAGCTCCTCATGGGCAGACTCTTGGAGGCAGATCTGAAAAGCATCTGTCCCAGCAGAATAAAGTGATTTCTGTATTTTATATCTTGCTTAGCTTCAGACATTCAGGCAGCATTGGAGAAAATTCCACTCAGAAATCAGTGGGACGTTACAGCACCATCAGCATGGGATTTTCCTGTTATCCTGCTAAAACTACTGTTCTAACAGAGGCAAGTTTAGATACCCATTCCAAATTTTCTCATGCATTATTTCATCTCAAGTTTCCAATCATGTATGTAGTCTAGGCAAAACAACTCACTGCCTTTTAACAGAAGCTAAGGGGCCAAGAAACTCTGAAAATCGGATCTGGGATTCTTTAAAAAAAATTACATCCAATATTGCATTCAAAGTCTTAAAGTCAAAATTACATGCATAATTAATTTTACAGACTACCACCCCTCTGGAAGCCATATTGCTTCACTGAATGTATGGATTTCTTACATGGGAACCTAAGGGGCTTCAGCTGGAGACCTGAAGAGCGGTCTGCAATATCACCTCCTTGCTGAACTAGGTTATTGACTGATGTGAAGGGTGAAAAGCAATGAAAAGAAAGGTCATACGGCAATTTAAGTGCATTTGTTCTTATTAAATGAGTAATTACAGCAATACACACATGGAAAACCATTTGGTCTACAAACTGTTATTACGCTGCCCTTTGCTCTCAGACAATGACTTCTCTTAACTACTTCCTACAGGATTTTTATCAAGGACATAATACCCACACTGAAGTAGGGGCTCATTTGGTAATGGTCTCAACCCTGTAGGATTCAGACTCCATTGTGTCCACCACATCAAATGAGAACTAAAGAAATTCGGCACCGCAGCCTCAACGAACGCCCAGCCAGAGGCACAGGGATGTGAATGAGCTGCACCCAGTGGAGCCCCCCCAAAATTCGTGCTACCACTGTATCTGCACCCACCACGTCATGCAGCACAGAGGCCTTGATTCATCTATTGTTCTCATTGTGCAAAAGGTCCTTAACTCTTCCAGGAATACAGTTACAAAAATGGAAACCTTATTGTCCGCACGCAGTTTGCTTCAGACTCCGTGTGCTTCAAACTGTGCGGGACAATATGGGATAGACCCAACGTTGGAGCAAGATAAGATGAACCCTCACAGCCTTGTTGGTGTTTAACATTTGACTTTCTGAGGAGCAAAGCTGGTTTCTGCCACAATAACAGCACCATTTTGCTGAACATATTAGAGTTTCAACTATTTTTCGAGCAAATTCCAGCTGACTGCCATGAGTTCAGTATTGCACTGAAAAAAATGCTCAAGGGAACAGTCTGTCTTTAGAACAGTATCAAAAAAATCTGAGGTTGTGCAGAACAGGGAGAGCTGAAGCAGCCACCTCCCTCTAAGATCATCAGAGAAATATCTCTTTATCATCTTTTATTTAAATAGGCAGAAATAAGAAATTGCTGAGCTCAGTTTGGGCTGCCAACTTGCTTGTTATGCTCAATTGAGGCTGCTAGAAATGAAAGGGAGATGGACTACAACCAAAGTAACAAAAGCCATGTGATTAAGAAAACAGATTCTCTAATTATGCTTTCAAATGCAGCAATTTGCCAGGGATAAAATATCTGTCAAGAGCAGTCTGAAGTGCCAAATTTAGAAAGGAAACACTGCACAAACCAGCAACCTTTCCACTTTGCTGACTTCCTGTTGGAGGACATGTTGAGACCAGATGTGCAAGGAAAAAAATCCCAAGCCCTCATTGCCAATCAAGATGGAATGAAATTTGAATATGCATGTAATCACTTAATCCAATACTATAGTGGAAATTGTGTTGTGTCCACCCTTTTTATCCTTTCACAAAGGCATCTAGAAATTGAGGAGACAACAAAGTTTGTCACCAACAGTAAAAATTTTTTGATGCTGATAATGTAATGCCAATTCAAAAGGGAAAATAATGCATAACGCAACGCCAACCCCAAAGAAATATGTGGGGCTCCATCCCACAGCCTTTTCTGCTTAGCTGTACTTTTATTAACTGAAAATATTTAGAAGTGGTCTCTCTTCTGTTAGTTCAGAAGAATTCAAACACCCATATACTTAATAAATCTTAGTAGAAAGAGCTCTCTCACATGCTGGAGCCCTGTGGACTCCCAGCGCCCACCCGCAGCCTCACGGGCTTTTGGCTACTCAGCATCTTTCTTGGGATTGAGTTACTTACGGGAAAGGACTTTCAGCTACAATCTTTCATTTGATCCAAGAATTTAGCCTGGTCTACTTTATTAATTACACATTTAAATTGCACTTAAATCCTAAGGCTCCGTGCATTTAGCCACAGGATGTAGAATTCACCTGTTCTGCCATAAATGTAAAGAGAAGGAATTTTTCAGCAGACTTAAATCAATGGGGGCAGCCTGAAACTAAGAGCTCCAGATACAAGGAGAAATGTGTTCACAGATGGAATCTCTTGTCCAGCATCTGCCCTTTGAAACATCTTCATACACAGTGGGGAGGGAATCAACACATTTCTTTTCCTGAGACACCAAGGTGGCCACTGAAGGCACCAGATTCTAAAATAACTCTGGCTCCAGACATCACAAAAGTGAAGTCTGCAGACCTGGAAAAGGAGCAGTGGGCACCTTCTGAAGGCAGATCAGACACAACTCACCTCTCCTCTGAGTTTCGGGGGGATTGATTGTTGTGGTTGCTGTTTCCAATAAAATTCCTAATTTCTGTGAAGTAAGAGTCCTCCTTGTCATCTAGGATTGCCCCTGTGCTTTCCAGTTCTGAGTGAGGTGAAGATGTTGCAGTACCTTAAAGCAAAACATACGATGTCTGTTGCTGTTCCTTTTCATTTTCTATATTTGACCATTTAAATCAAAATTAAATTGAAACTCTGGTTAAAATGGGTGAGAGCCAAAAGCTGGTCAGTGTGAACTATCAGCTTTTGGCCATAAAACCAGTAATTAGTAATTATTCATGAGCAAAGGTGATTTCCAGCCAAAATGACTTGGTTGCATGCTGGGTACCATTTCCATGATTTATCATCACTTTTGCCACGTCTCTATTTCAACATCTCCCTCCTGCTCCTTGTGATTCCAAGACTGTCCATTGATAACTGTCCTTCTTAGACCAATGGCTCGACTGAGCAAAGGGAACTTAATTTTTATCTATGAATTACGCAGATCTGCTCAAAATATGGAGCAGCCACTGACACATTCCCTGAGCACTGAGACACCAGTGTCTGATGCCTTTCTCTGAGCACTGGGGAAGAGACAGCTCTGCATTCACTGCATGCCCCTGGTTGTCTCCCTTGAGGCAAAATGCAGACCAAAAGGACTGCAGAGAGGGTTTTTGTTAAACCCTGCAGACACCCAAACCAGCCCAATGACATCCCCTCCTGCCACTGCCTGTGCTGCTGCTGTGCAGTGACCAATTTGCTTTGGGGCTTGAGAGGCACCATTAGCTCCATAATAGCCAGCACTTTTCAGCTCCTGACAGTGGGAATATTTCAGAAGGTGCCAGGAAAATCTTTTAGAGTGCCCCCTGAGACTCTAAATCTAGGACTCCTTTTGAGAGCCAAGTGATTGCGGAGATGGGATTAAACCAATTTTCCCAGTCTGTTCTCAAAATGTTATGGGTTGCCTTAATTAAAACCAAAAGAAAAGACATCATCCAGTGGTCTTAAGTTATACAAGGGGAGAATTTATTCTGGGATTTTCAAAGCACTTTAAATGTCAGCACAGCTTAGGCACTTACCTATTTTGCTACCCCCCACCCCTAGGAGCAGCATGTGCCTGGGGACACTTGGCAGCACTGACAGGGAAGGGGCAATCCCTGCACATGGGACAGGGAGCAGGCTGGGGAGGGAAGAGACAGGAGGGAAAAGACAGAACATACCAGACATGTTCCCGTTCTCGTGCTTTTTTAGATGTCTGTCAAGATTGGTTTGTTGACCAAAACACCTGTCACACAAGTGACACTTGAATGGCTTCTCTTTATTGTGGATGTTACGCACATGTCTCTGCAGGTTAGAGGATATGCTGAAGGATCTGTCACAGTATTTGCATCTAAAGAAAACCAACAAAACAAGTGGGTAGGAAAGAGTTTGTTAGTAGCTGGAAACACAAGATTTTTCCTAAGATACATGAAGAGCTTTCTGGGCTCAGTCTCAGCACCCAACCACAGTTCCTTGTTCCCTACTGAGGCTCAATCCTCCCTGACATTAAGACAAATTTTGGCTAACTAGAGAGCTGTGCTCTTGGAATGGAGACATAATTTCTATGGTGGGGTTTTCAGCTTTAATTCACATTAGACTTTATATTTTAAATACTGCCTCTAGGAATGAGCATAATATTTCTGAGCTAATGGCATCAAATTAGCTATGGTAATTGAGTCCCATGTTTTTTAAACTGTTGCACGCAAAGTTGGGAAGTTTGAAAACAGTAGAGCAATAACTCTATTGTTTCATGTGCTGCCAATACAATACAATTAAACACTTTTGGAAAAAACATGAAACAGATCTCTTCTAATGCTCAAATAAGGTAAAAAGGGCTATTTCTTTTCCTATTCTAAATTATACTGTGTGATTAAATCTTTTCTTGAGGAATTAGCTTGCTTGATTGCTAATCCCAGAGGAAATTTGGTTATCTTGCAAAAACCAGCAATAAACAATCCCAACCTTTAATACTGTGCCAATGTGAGTAGTTTAGTCTATCACTCTGGTACCAGAGGCATCAATTTTCATACTCTGTAGCGATTTGGAGTCCCTAAAGCCTTTACTGTATTGCTCTTTAAGCCATTACTAAGTCATACTATAACTATTCCAAATTCTCTGGCTGGCAAGTAGCCAAGAGTCTTCACCACTTTAGTTTTTCAATCTTTTACTTCTCCCGTGCCTCTCTTACACTTGTCAAGGATGTAAAATTTTTTTTAGTGTTGAAATCACCCATTATGCTACTAATTGCTTGTGGCTTTTATGCAGTGGACGGGTATAACATGCATCAAGACCTTCCTTCAATAAAATTAGATGTGAATCTCATTTCCCAAAGAGACTAGATGCAAAAAACATATTGTTTCCTCACAAACAATGAGCTTACTCTGCTCTTTACAGCTCATAAAATGCAGAAATCTGTGCATTTGTTTTAGTGGAACATGAACTGGCCTCTCTCCAGTTTAAATTAGCCTTTCATTTTCAATAAGGTGAAGCTTTATACACATTTCTGCATGTGACCGTCCTGGATTCAGTATCACACACATATTCTTATCAACAGGAGAGTACACCCACGTGGGTTTTGGTTAAGCAGACCTCAGAAAGGATCCAGATTAGGCAGGAAACAAATAAATACAGTAATGCCTTTGCAACTGGGACCTTTCAGAAATCAGATGACTGACAAATCACCCAAATTTAGGCTGCAAATAACACTGCAGAACTCTAGTAAAAAACATTTTTGCAAGGGAAAATACGTCCGTGAGCCCTACTGAACATCACTTCAATCACACTGGTTCAGCAGTGCCAGCCACCCTGCCAGCAAAGGCAGGACTTGGGGGTTGTGTTGGGAAGCTGTCCTAGCCAAAAGAACTTCCCTAAGACCAAAACTCTCCCATTTCTGCAGCTCCAACACCAAGGATCAGCACAAAACCCTGACACCAAAACGTAATGGTGGGTCCAAAGCTAAGGAGTAAGGGCTGGAGCTGGTCCAGCAAGGATGTTGAATTCCCTGGCTTTATTCAGAGAAAATGTCTGCATTGGAAGGGACCCTAAAGCTTGGTCACAGCACAGACGGGGTGAGGGGTGTGGTACCTGTAGGGCTGCTCTCCAGTGTGCGTCCTCAGGTGGCGGGTCAGGTTTGCAGATCTCGGGAAAATCTTGCCACAGTATCTGTGATAGGAAAATGTTTGATAAGACAACACAGCCTTCAGTGGCCTCATCCCAGTCTGAGCTGCACTGGATGCACAGCCCAAATGGAATCATCACAATATGGTCCTATTGGCTTTGCTTTGGTGCAAAAACATTCAATAAAAGCATTCAGCAAATGCAAGGGATCAACACACACACAAGAGTGGGGCTGGAACTGCTGGCACCAACCAGTTTCACTTGTGCAGAAACAGGGGTTATATGAAAAACGTGTTTTAAAGATCACCCCGAGGTTCTAAGCCCACTGGGTGATTATCAGCCTCATTCAGATTTGGAATCAAGAGAATCTGTTATTAAAGCCTTGGATTTCTGCCTCTGTGTAAGCAAATTTCAAACCTTTCAACCAATTCTACGTGTCAGCAAACGTGACACCGTTCTGTGCATTGAATAGGATCAGAGCAGACAAGACTCAAAGACCTAATCCATCAAGGTATGTTTCTATAACAACATGTCTTGAAAGAAGGTGACATGTTTTCAAAAAGATCAGATAAACCGATATGCCAGTGTCAAACGCCTGCACATTCTGGAGATGATATAGAGACCTAAGCAGTGCAATTTAAAAACCATTCTCCAAACTCAATAATATGTCACAAGAAAAATAATGGCCAAAAAAAAAAAATTATCGTGAGTTCTCCCCCTTCATTCAAGTAGCATATTAATATTCAGTTTATAATTGGCCCATTCTGTTGAGGACATTGAGCCCATTTTTGCATGGGGGCAGAGCACACACAGCACTCTCTTAAGTGAATGAGGGTGGTGGCTGCTCCAAGCAATGACTTTGAAGATTGCATCCCTTCACTTTTAACATCCCATTTATTTTTTCACAACGTGATGTATAAGCCTTCAAAATACCCACACAGCTAATTCCACTCTCCTGGACAAAGCTCCCATTCATTTTGGGTGCACATTCAATGACTATCTTCATTGTGGGGTTTTTTTTAAGTCCATACATGCAAGTCCTAATAAGTCATGTATTTTATCACTGATCCCTTTGGATATTAAAACCAGAAGCCAGAGAGAAAACACGTCTGTAGTTTACGATCAAAAAAATCAATTATGAAAGCACACTTTTATATATTAAAGGGATGAGAAAATTTGGGAAAAAAAAACTTGTTTATATAACAGTTTCCACCTCATTTATCAAACCGCTGTGATACAGGGTGATGCCTTAGGATTTAGCTTTTATATTTTTCAAATTCTGCACTGCATTAGTGTATAACTCTAAAACTCCATATAGAGTGTTAGCTACTGTCTTAAAATTTTGGTCAGACAAAACAATTGCTCTCTGGGCCTGAAACTCAAGAAGATATGTAAACAACGGAGAATTGGGAGGGGCAAAGTTGGAGTAAATTACTTCATTACCTGAAACTGTAATTGGAGGATTAACCTCTTATAGGTAAATGGGCCAAACTTATTGTCTGAAAAACTCGTGACTGTTGTCCATCTTGGGTGTAGCCTCTGGGAGGCTTCTGACAGCCCAAGGTGTATCTATTGAAGGACTGCTTTTATTCTCTTAATCTTATCCAGCCTCTGTTCTAGGCAGCCACTCCAAGGCATCAAGGGAGAGCTCTTTGTTTTGTAACACCAATAATTTAATAAAGAGAATCACAACCAGAGCTGGACACAGCACTCGAGGTGCGCCCTCACCAGTGCCCAGCTCAGCAGCAGAACGACCTCCCAGCTCCTACTGGCCACGCCATTCCTGATCCAGGCCAGGAACCCCAAAGAGAAACGCTTTCCATGCTGGGCAGGGAGAGGCCTGAGAGCCTCGTTGTTGGATTTCAGGACTGGGGAGGCTCGGGGTGGCCCGGGGTACCTGCAGGTGTAGCGCTCCTTGCCCTTGCGCAGCAGCGTCTCGGGGAGGGCGCTGGGCGGCGCGCGGAAGTTGAACATGGATGGCACCGACTGGATCAGCTCGCTGGCCTCCGGCTTCAGGGCGCTGAAGCTCTCCAGCTTCTCGGCCATGTTCTCTATAGCTGACACCTGCAGCAGGAAACAGCACAGAGCCCACCATGGTAAATAACCCACTCAGATTTCTGCCCCCACCAGGAACCCGAAATGCAGAGAACATCAACTGATAAGTGAAAGAAGGGAAAAAAAGTCAGTGCAGAGTTGCAGTCTACACTGCAATTTATGGGTCATGAGGGTAATAATCAGCCAGTGTTCATCTATTCATATTTTTAAGCTCCAGCTCCTATAAAATTCCCGGTTTTGCAGTCCTGCTCTGTGGTTGTGTGCCTACAAGTCTGTGCATCCCATCTACAGAAATCATTGAATATTTATTAACAAATAAACAGAAATAATAACTGAATTTCTAATTTTACTTTTTTAAGGACTTGCAGAAGACACATATTGCAGAGGAAACCTTATGAACACTAGCTCAACGAAGGGCTGCAACATTCCAGATCCAAAGAGGCTCCATCAATGTCCCAGCCACATCCAACCATCCAGTCCAGAGTTCTAGCCCATCTTAGCCAAACACCATTAGATAAACACAGAAGAAATGAAGCTTTGGTGGTTTTGGTGCTCAGTATTCACATTTCCTGTTAGATGCCTATGCTCTTTTTCCACCTCAACATTCCTGCTCTACCTTTAGTTGCTTGTAACTCCTATGTGCTTTGGGATGGCTCCACTCTTGATTAGCTGTCTGTAATTTGCAGGGAGTGGGGATTAAATAATTTCTGGAGAACAGTTTCCTTTAAGCTGTCTGGAACTGACCATGAAAAGCTCCTCCAAAACCTCAAACATTGCCACTTGAAGAGTTCAAGAATGCTGCTGAGCCTACTGACAGGTGAGAATAACCATTCACCTCTCCATAACACCACAAACAGATGAATAAAAAAGAAAGCCAAGCTCTGACCTACAGAGCACAAAACCCACAGCATGAGCCCTGTGCAAGATCTTGCTTGTAATGAAGAAGGAAATTATATGAAAGACAGTTGAAACCTTCTCAGCTGGAACACCTCCACAGACTGTTCTTCAAAATCCATAAATGGCTCCTCTGATTGTTGGAAAACCAAAATTTTAATTTGAAGAACTGGGATTTTTTGCAGATTTATTTAATTTTATTTTCATTGGCAGAATTACACGGTTGTCTCCTGGCATGACTATTTCCATGCTGGTTAGCTCTGCCTTTGGGCTGGGTTGTTTTTTTCCCTTTAGCCTGCAGCCTGCCCTCTCATTTCATGCTCAGATTCCTAATGCTGAGTACAAATTGCAACGTACAGGGTACCACTGCCAATTTGCCAAATGTCTTTCATCAAACACAGTGGAAAAAAACAAAAAATCTCAGAGGGAAGTCAAGATACATTTACTTGTCAGGCAACAAATGTGAAAGCATTGCGAGGCAGTAAGGTCTGTAAGCTCTGGGGTTTGATTCATAATCACTCAGCTGCTAAAACATTCTCCACAGATGCAAGTGGACAGCACATTTGTCAATATGAAGGATTTTGACATGTACTGATCACAGGCATGAGATATGTAATGATGATGCTGCTGGGAGAGGAGGTAATTCTATCTCGGCACCGAGATGTCATTATCAACCCATGCACCTCAACATTACCATATATTTCTTTTTATATGACTTCATATTCTCCTTTAGTTGGAATTGATTCTTAAAGCTTTTAAAATAGTCATTCCGCTGCTTTTAATTCCTTCTAATTGTTCCTCACAAAAATTCACTCATCTATTTTAGAACTGCTGAAAATAAATGGTTTGAGTGAAAAATGCCCTTTGGCCTTCGGGCTGATTAGCAATGACAAGACAGTGCATGGGTTATGATATCACATATTTATGGTGAAGAATAATAAGGGTACTGAGAAGTATAATAAATGTTTTATTTATGTATATTTAATATTCAAGTCCATTTCATTATCTAGTGGGTTTAAATCATTTTTGGATCACAATTTCTCATGCACATAGTGCCCGCCAGTAATATATTAAAGCAGCTATTCTCCCCTCTACATTTAAAATGGCTTAGTCATGCTGATTTTTGCTTTAGTTCTTATTTCCAGGATTTTGCAGAGTAGAAACTGAGACAGACTCTTGTTTCATGCACAGCAACGCAGACCAGCTCTACCTCCAACACTGCCTCCAGGATTACATCAGTCCCAAAATAGGTATGAAATCAGCACCTAATCTTAAATCCCTCATCCAGAGGAAACACGAGCACTTCCAATTATTCTAAAGTATTACTCGCTTTCTAAAAATATGTTTCTCACCATAGGAATGACTATTGTGCTTGCTGTTTTGCTGTTAAGCTGTTTTGGTTTTTTTTTGTTTAAAGCCTGACTTATGTGGTGACCTGGTATGATTTATGTTTTTCAAGAACTGCACCAGCACCAATGGGAAGTGTTTGGCCCCACAGCTTTGCTGATCCAAGGCACTGTCACTCCACTGCTATCAGGATAATTATAGCTGGTACTATCTGCTGGAGTTAGGGCTCCCAAGAACCAGAACTGGGGCATTTTCTTAAGAATCCTGGAGTGTTGTTGGTGCTCAGAGCCTTCAAGATGCAAATCCCTATCGCAAGATGGGTCCCTGGGCTGTGGGGGCATTTTACAGCTCATGAAATCCTGCAGCCCTGATCCAAAACATGCTGTCCATCACCTTCAGTGCAGGCAGACAGCCCCTGCTCACCAGTGCACTTGCAAAACACCAGCTGAGCAGTGAGAAATCCAGGGGGTTTGCACTGAGGGCTAATTCAGACACCAAAACCAAGCAGGAATTCTAAACCTGCCACACGAGCTTTTGGCAGCTGGTACTTGGTGCCAAGCAGGGGCTCCAGGGGACACTCAGGAGGGTGGGCAAGGGACAGATCTCCCCACTGCCCCACACCAGCACAGGGAGGTGCAAGAGCATTAATTGGAGGCTCCATCTCCATTACAACATTGAACAGCCATCGGCCACTGCTCCCATTCACTTGGCTAAACCTTTTCAAACCCATTTATATTTCTGTCAAGGAGAGTTCACCAATTTAATTAGGTGCATATGAAAAGATACTGGCTTTTGTTCCTGCTAAGCCTTTTGCCTGATATTTTTGTGGGGTTTTTTTTTTTGGTATTGTTATCACTAATGAATAACCACTCCTCATCCAGGTTCTGCTCACCATTCATGGGCTCACAGAGCAGGGGCACAGCTCCCTCAGGCACTTTTTTCCCAGATGAAAAAATCAAAACCTACTTAGCCTCTTTTTGAATGGAAGCTGTTCCCTACCTGTGAGCATCATTGTTGTACTTTTCTGTATCTTTTCTAATTCTGCTATGGCCTTTTTGTGAGGAACATTAGCTGTATTCAAGACCTGAAGCCACTATAACATAATGATGTTTTCAACTCCTTTCTGCTAAGCACTCAGGTGATATTTCCACAAGACTACCAACTTCAAGATCTTTTTCCTGAATGACAGGAGTTGGAAGTCACATTTCCCCATGGTATTAGTGGGAATTTACTGACATTGACTTTTATCACTGTTTTAATCCTGGTGTCTCAGCTTTCTCTGAATCCCTGCAGAATCTTCATAGTCAGCTCTGGATTTGGGTGCTCGCAGTGAAGAGTCACAAACTCCCTGCCCACTCACCCTTCTTCCTATGGCATTTACAGACATATGCCACAGTTCAGCCCAGTGACACCCCAAGGTGAATGCACTGTTAGTTTTAAATTATTTTAAAAATCATTATTTTTTTCCCCTTTCCCCCCTCTTTTTTTAGCGACTAAAGGCTAAACTAGGACATGACTTTCCTTCTTCCACAATGAACCTTCCTCTTCCAGCTGAAACATGATTAAAGTAGCTGCTCTTCCTTCCAAACACTGTTAGTACTGATGGCAAACCAAGCCCTGCCTCCACAGGAGTTGTGCTGGCCATGGAGATGCTACTCAACCCACCCAGCTCCTGCAGAGAGGCGTTGGTGAGAGTGCCTGTCCTGGGGGGTGCTCATGGTCACCTCCCCTCTCCAGGGATGATCCCTGGAACCACCAGGGAGGCGGGTGCGTGGCCAAAGCCACCAGCTGTGCTTTCGGGGGTTCTGCACCCCAACCCAACACCCAAGGGCTGTGGTGATCCCTGAATGGGGCACGGGGGGGGAAGCACTGCTTGACCCCAAGGATTGGATTAGTGGGATTGCCATGCCCATGGAGAAAGCTCTCTGAGGAGGCAGGAGAGGGAGAAGATCCTGTTACATATTTTACATACAGCTATTGCCTTACGGACAGGTCACGTGCGCTCCTAATCTGCCATCAGTGAATGACAGTGTTTTATATAGAACAGTAACTTTTGATTTACATATATAAGAGTTGTTGATTCTATCTGTGTCCAGATGTCTGGAAAAGGAAGCAGCTTTCCCCCACCTCCCTGAGAGGCTATTAACCTCCGACTGACGCAAACTAATGTGCAGTCACAATTCCCCAGCTCCGACTCAAAAATGCAGACATTACCATAATCGGCTAAAACAAGTATTTATAAACATTTCAGCGGGCAAGATATCATCAGCAGGGGCCTTGAACATTTGTCTTAAAATTTATTAACCAACCCAAGAAAAAGTGGCATAAATAAAGTGAAGGTTTGCTGTTGCTGCTTTTTAAGAATAACCTGATGATATGAAATAATCTCGCAGACAATGTCATGAATTACATGACCTCCTGTTTGACAAACGTGACTGCTTCATTGCTACTATCACAAAAACAACTGACTTTATGGCTGGACCTCATGGGAAAAAAAACTGTTCAAGTGTTTGCTTTCTATTTTTACTACTGTTATTTGGGGAACTCTTCAAAATCCAACTGCTAAAGCTCAGCATTTCTCCCTCCCCCAGCTGAAGTTATAATGTTGCCTCTAAAATCTGCAATTTGTGAATCATGTTGTCTTGAAACTGCGTGTATTTGGACAGCCAGCCCTGGAACTTGGCTGAGTTATATTCACGTTCAAGAGACCTATCACATGTGGCTGAACTTTATGAAGCAGTAGCAAGAAACTCCTGATGTGCAGTATGGCTCCAGAATAACTGGATTTGTATGAATCCAGTTGGTGGGGATTAAGCTCAGTTAACAGAATGGATCATGCCCTAAAACTAAGCCCAGTAAAACAAAAGCTTTGTTAAGGCACTCACCAAATCCCTTTCCATTTATTTGTAATATTGTTTTAATTATTTACAATGGTTCTTCCCAAAGCAAATACTGTCTGCCTAAAATTACAGAACCTCCTTAGAGTAACCTTCTGCTGATGGACCAAAATGGCATAAATAGATCAAATTAATCCTGATCCATTCAAAACAGATGTCCATTGATTTGCACCATAGGGCTCCTGCCAAACAATGAAAATCCAATCTCAAATGATCTTGAAATATGTGGCACATGCAACTGGGAATTGAGATGGAAAGGCTTGTGTGACATAACCAAATCTCTCAAGATGGAGATTCATCCATGAATCAGCATCCTGCTCAGTCACTTCATGTTTTAAACACCTATTTCTGCTGGAGCTGCTCAAAGTGTGAGCACAGCCAGGAGACGTACACTCACAAAAGGAGCAGAATGATGGAAATTTGAGGACTAAGCCAAAGTCAAGGAAATCAGACAGAAGAAACAGACTGCACTGGGTTTTTCCACTTCCCAAACCTGCTGAAGCAGAGCCACTTTTCTCAGAGCAGAGGATTAAGGGTGCCTGGGCCAAATCACAAATCCTGCTATGGCCCCTTCATGTCCTACAGCAAATTTCCCAAAGAAAATATTTGGGAACCACCTCCTGTGCTCTCCAAGTCTGGCATCTAACCCCACCTCCTGCTTGCTGAGCTCCTGCAGCACCTCTGGGTGCTCTCAGGAGTCCTTTGGAGCCTGCTCAGCTCCATTCAGGGCATCTCTACAGCTGCATAAAACAGCTCTTCCCAGAAGAAAGTGGGATTAAACCCACACAGAGCCAAGGTCCAGCACTGCTGTAGCAGTGTGCCAAGCAGGGCACGGAGCAGAGGGCAGGGCTCAGAGCCCAGGGGCAGCACCTCCTGCAGCAGGGCCACTCGAGCAGAGGAGCACGAGAAGATCTCAGCGCTGGCTCTGCAGAACTCAGCCCTTGCCTGGTGAAACGAGGCCAGGAGGCAGCGAGAGCGAGGAGCAGCAGTGAGTCAGGACCCCAGCCCTGCCTCCTGGCTCCAGCTCTCCCCTCCAAAGCCCAGAGGTTGGGAAAATCTGGGACAAGCATTTATGGGTTCGGCGCTGCAGCTGAGGAGCCGGCAGTGCGAGATCAGAACACGGCGTTTTTGGAGCTGCATCTGCAAAAGCAGTTGCTGTGGTTCTTTATTTTATTTTTTTTCCCTTCTCATGAACAATTTAGACGTATTAAAAACAAGGTTTTATAAAAATAGAAGAGAAAGCCCAAATTTATCCCATAGTGCATTTAAAGCACAATTCCTGTTCATGTAAGGAGGATGATGTAAGTATACACAGAGGACAAATTTGACCTAAACACAGCAAATAAATGGGTGTTTTATTTCTGCATTAAGCACTGCAATGAGCAATTAGGCTCAAAATTTCAAAGCTATTACAGTGACTATTAAAGTGACTAACTCCCAACAAAGTCAAGTGAGAGAAAAGCATAAAATCCTCTGAGACTCTGTATTTTAATGCAGATTAAATATTTATTAACTATTGCTATCTAACAAGATTTCAGCCTGAAAATTTCACTGCAATCTCTGAAGGAAAACGGCTTGGAACAATTTCAGTTACATATAAACAAAAGACTGCATTCTGCAACCCTCACTCAGGTAAAGCTCCCATTGCCTTCACCAAACAAAACCAGCAGGATCAGGTACATAAAAATAAAGCCAATTTTTCACAAGAGCATATTTATCTGCTCAGCTGTAAGACCCTGTAGGAAAGAGTGGCATGCTCCATAATCGAGAGGTAAGTTATCTTTCATATTATATTTTTCTTATGCAATTTATTTCACAGTGATTAAATTAAAAATATAAGCAATGAACTTACCCAAATTCTTTGATCAGGCAATTGGAACTGGGAGCAAAATTGAAACAAAAACAACACATTATTCCTGCATTGGAATCCTTATTGCAATCAATGTACTTATTAAGATTTTATTTAAAGATACTAATTAAAATATTTTTATGAATGATTTATTGGACAGAGATGTTCTCTTCCTAAAAATTACAATCCTTGTAATGGCAAGTTATTGTGGCATGCCATTAAATTATCTAATTTTCATAACTTTTGGGCACAGGGAAGAATTTTGCCCAGCCAGGGACAGGATACAGACTTCAGGGTTTAGGTCTGTAAGTTCTGTTTCAGAAACCTATTTGAAAAATCCATCTCTTTGCTGTCATATTATCCAGTTAAAAACAATAAATTCTTGGTCCCTGAGATAGCAATTTTCCGGAATAAATTCAACAACACCACCACAAGCTTTTAAGACATGAACAATAAGTTTGTAAATATTTTAAACCCTGCCAGCAGAAAATCAAAACTCGTGGAGCACTCCCCACCTGTACTTTTACAGGGGTGAACAGGACTATAAAGGAAAAACAGCTTTTCTGGAAGCCGTTCCCCAGCCCTCCATAAATTCCAAGCCAGATTCTGCCTTTGCAAACAGAAGGCTGCTTTCTGTTCTATTAAAGTTTGCAAGAAAGCATTTTGGCATTTACTTTTTTGACAGGACATGTGCTGGTGGTTTGGTTTTCTTTTACAAGGTTCTTTAGTGCCCGTTACACTCCTGACCTCTGCATCGATCCAGCTCACACCAAGTTACAGACATCATCCCTCTCACTCAGGTAAGTGATAAAACCAAAGCCAGGCTTTGCCATGGACTCTTTATTCTGTTGCACAGTGAGAAATGTGGAGGAGGGGGTTCTGCAGAGCCAGCCCTCCCTCCTGCCCCTGGGGGCTGGCTCTGCCCCACCTGGGCTGGCCCTGCCATGGGGAGGTGGCACCTGACACCTCCACCTCACACTGCCTTGGTGACAGCACTGGGACCTTGCTCGGGCACCAAGGAGAGATTCAACAACTCCCTGGGACAAAACACGGAGGGTGGAAGCCTGGCATCATTCCCACTAGCAGGGAAATGCCCCATGTCTCCATTTTACCCACACATCCTCGCCTGACTCGCAGCTCCCCAGGTAACTCAGTCACACAAAAGAAGATCCAACTACGTGAAAGAATACATAAAAGAATATCCAAATCCATAAAAGAATACATAAAAGAATATCCAACTCCTTTCCAACTCCTATCCAATTCAATATCCAACTCCTTTCCTGCCCACCACAGCCAAACTCCAAAGAGTGAATTTTACCCCAGCAGCCCCTTTCCCACCCACTGACCACCCCTCCTACCACTGGCATCAGTCCAACCTGCAGCAACATCTTCAGAACCCCCAAATCCAACATCACTGAACCACTCTGAGTTACAGCTTCTGAACAGCTAGAGAGCACCAAGCAAAATAATCCTGCTTTTTCTATCAATGCCCTTATTTCAATAATTTGCTCATAATTTACAGCTCCTTAGCTGCTCTAACAGAATCAGTGACTTGATGGGGAGCAACCAGCCTGTTGCACAGCAGGGACAAAAAGCAGATTGAGGTCCTTTGTGTATTTGTGCATTAGCACCATCAACTACTAAAGGGGAATTTTCACTTGTGTTGTCATTTGGGCAGATTTACCTTATTTAAGGTAACTCAGCAGGAGGTGTTAAGCTGCTATTAAACCTTGCACATAAATTCTCAATCATTTTAATACATCTTAAATTCTTATTTAATGCTTATAAATACTTACATAATGCCATAAATACTTATGGCATGTAAATACTACTAAATAATTTCATACACAATCCAACACTTTGTTCAGACATTGAAATTGGTAAGGGATGTTTTCATATGGTGCATCTGCAACCATATATGTTATCAGCTGTTTTTCCCAAATCTGCAGAAGTGTCATTTTTCAGAACATATTCCATGCAAGTTAGGACATAATAACTTAGACTCCATTAGGGAAAAAAAAAAAAAAGTGGTAATTGGGCTGTTTTGCCCAGGAATTCAGAGGAACCTGAACCAGAGACAGCAGCTTATGGTCACGTGCTTAAAATACAGGATGTGTAGAGGGTGTCACTACTAAGGTGAAACAGCCCACAGTCAGCAAGGAGTTCAAATCTGTAAATACCACAGAGCATTTTATTTCAGGTGTAAGATGTAACCAAGATTTTTACCAAAATCTCCTTCAGCAAGGAGGAATACAAAATGAGGGTGCAGTGCTGGTGAAGAAAAGCAATGTACAGTTTGCACACAAATCCTCTTCCTATGCCACATACACATCCCAGCTGTTAAACTGTTTTGGGACACCCTCCTAAATGTTTTTCATCCAGGACTGTGGTCTGTGAACAAGTGAGCAGCCCTCATAAATTCTCTCTTCAGGACTGGAGGAGCAGGGATCCCACACACACTGCACACATTGCAGCCCACAGCAGCTACCAAAGAAACCGTGGAGTGTTTGCACTATGAGCCTTGGAAACAACAGGTGGAAACTTTTCTCTCTTTTATGAGAGTCCTTGAACAAAATAAAATCCCTTTTAAAGTGGGATGCTCAGCTATTCTGGCCATACTGTGAATGTCAATAGTGACTCTCCTTGCTCTGAGCACAGGAGAGTGCTGAAAACATGAGTGGCTGCAAATGTTGGTAGCTACGTTATGGTTTCAGAGGAAAATGGCTCTAAAAGACACACTCAGTTTGAATCTGGCTTCCTCTATAATCAAAACATGTTGTTTCATCTACAAAACATCAAGAAGCTCAGAACAATGCTTACGCTTTTCCACCACAATGGTCCAGCAAAAACTGTGTGCTTTAGGAAATCCAAAAATGACTAAGACTGCATTCATTTCTCTGCACCTGCTTTGAAGCATCAACAGGCTTGTTTACAACATCAAAATTCCCAAAATACTTACTTGTGGATGAAACAAGAATCCCGGGGAAGGTCTCAAGTATTTCTCTTTTAAAGCTTCCAGTGGGTCAGTTAGCTTTCTTTTTTCTACTCTGTAAATGTTAAAATTAGATTTGCTTGTGATGAGTCAGTCTCAATATTATTAATCATACAGCTACTCAGGTTTAAAACAGGCAATTACACATCAAGCAATTTGTTTCTAGGAGATAATAGTAAAAGATAAGGGAGGAGCTCAAGACTTGATTCCCACACACAGCTCATTACTGCCAGGGTGGGGCTGGGAATCACCTTTAAAGTAGATTATACCATTTAATTAGGGAATAATCCCTTTTCAAAAGGTTGATAACCATCGTAATAGGAACCAGTGACTAACTACTAAGCACTTTTAAAAAGAAATAAGACAACTGAACATGCTCAGCACTAAGAGGAGAGAAATTCAGGGGTCCCTTGAGCAATGGGTTCCTTGCCATCTGTCCAGACATAACCTCACAGCCACCACACTGGAAACCTTCCCTGTGCACAGCCAAGGTCAAGCAGGGCAAGAAAGGTGGACTTGTAGGAACACACTGAATCTGAGGCGCCAGCAGCAAATCCTGCACTTCACTCATGGCAGCAAAACACAGCGTGGACAATTCAGAAACAGTGTGGAAATTTGAGGATTTTGCTTTTTCTGTTACTGATGCTCATGGTTTCATGGATGAATCGTGTTGTCCACATGTAGAGGTAACTCATGGCAAAGGAAGGCTCAGTAATAACTGCCAGAATTTGTACAGATTTCATTAAAATCACAGACATGTAGGCTCACAGAATGGCTTGGGTTGGAAGGGACCCTAAAGATCATCTTGTTCCAAGCCCTCTGCCCTGGGCAGGGGACTTTGCAATGCAATTTTAATTAGTTGGTAATGTAGGGCCATAAAACACGGATCATTATTTCCGCTGCTTCAGGCATTCTAAGTGAATATGACGCAAAGAAAACTTATGGTCTAACACAGATATCAATCTGGCATGAATAAAACCATCTCACTAAATAGCATCATATCCTGTTTCTTCATAATGCAGACTTCTTGTCTTATGCACCAGCACTCTCCAAAAACTTTGCCCACAGCATTTCTTTTTCAGATAAAGTAATAAATTAGCATAATTTACATGGCAGTATCCTTTTTTTATAACAAGAGGCTATAAAATCAGTCATTTATATTACAGACTAATATTTTTATGGCTAATATTTCTCTAAACTAATTTAGATGCATGACTTTGACTTGTTAGAGATAAAAGTGCAGAAAGGGCAAAGGGGAGCTAACACACACAGGATGCAGGTGAAATTCACATCCCAGAGAGATGCATCTCAGATCTGCTGGGAAACACCAGAAGGTCTGGATTTTACCACTGTTTTTTAAAATCTCAGTTCACTGACAGTGAGCACCTTTCAAAGCCAACAATGCTCCCACTGATGTCACAAGGCAGACCATGGATGGGGATCTGCACAGCCTGGTGCAGTGGGAGGTGTCCCTGCCCATGGCAGGGGGTTGGAATGACATGAGCTTTAAGGCCCCTTCCAACCCAAGCTTTTCTGTGATAATTCTATGACTAAAGAGCCCACTGGTGAAACTGTACACAGAAGGATGCTGTGCCTTCATCTCTATGAACAAAAAGAAATCAACCCAGTACTCAAGGGTGGAATGACATGAGCTTTAAGGCCCCTTCCAACCCAAGCTTTTCTGTGATAATTCTATGACTAAAGAGCCCACTGGTGAAATTGGACACAGAAGGATGCTGTGCCTTCATTTCTATCAAAATGCCTGAAGAAATCAACCCAGTACTCAAATAATGGCAAAAAAGGGCAGAAATCATTCTCAATTTCCTTACTTTTAATATATCTTAGGGCCAATGTTTTTCTTTGTTGTACTTGTGAGAAACTCCTCTTGAGTTCAAGAGGAGCTGGAAAAGTAGAGTGCAAGGGGTACTGTCATCTCCAGGGGAAGCCAGAGGAGGCAGAATTTTGGAAGAAAATTATTTTCAGGCAAATCAGTGACATCAAATACAGCTCAAATAAACAAACATTCAGTACTGATGCCAGCTCAGAGAATATATTCAACCTCTGCATGTGAAGCTATGCAGGTTAGATGAATGAATCATGGCAACCAGGGCTTGCTGATTGCAGCATTGCCAGTCCCGCGGCTCACTTGGAGCAGCTGGGATGTGAGGAGGGATGTACAGGTCACCGTGTGGCCCCCATGCCCTGGCACTGCAATGGCACCTCCAGGGACACTGGGAGGGGGACGGGGTGACAGCCCTGGCAGACCTGGCTGCCTGCACCAAAGGATGCTGAAAGGCAGCAGAGAGTGCTTTACCTGTATATGGGATCCATAAAGAACGGGGTGGGCCTGGCGTGCTGCAAAGAGGACTCTGAAGCTTTCCTCTGCTCGAGGTCTCCTCCTTTCTTCTCTCCAAAGACGTGGTTTTTCCGAGGCTCAGCCTGCCTTGTGCTGCTGGCTCGGCTTCGGCTGCCCATGCTGAGATCCAGAGGCTGGTCCTGGCTGGATGCAGAGGGGGCTGCTGGCTTTGAGGGGATGGGAGTAAGTGGCTTCTCCTCTTTACGTTTTATGGTGAGGTCAAAGGGAGACTCAGAGCTTCCCTTTGGGATCTTCTTAATTTCACTGGGTGATTGGGGCTCCACTTTCAAGGGTAACGGTCTCAAGTCTCTATCAGGAAATGGATACATTGATTGAGAGAATGCTGGAAAAAACGGGAGGGGAAACATGGAAGGGTAAGGTAAGGCTCCGACTTTTTTGTCTTGCAGCCCCACAAGTCCTGTTGAACCAAAGTACTTTTCAGCAATAGAAGCAATAGCCTTTATAGAATCATTCACTGCTCCTGACACCGCAGTCTGCTCCTCTAAGGATGGTGAGAAAATGGAATGATTGCTGTGGTCTTTCTTATTATTTATTGACGCCAGGCTCTGCAGAGAGCTTACTTTGTCTTTGAACATTTTACCATTTTCTTTAAATTTCTCTTTCTCACTTTCAATGTCACTTTCCAGATCAGAGCCCGAGGTGGTTTCCAGGTCACTGCCACTGGGGGTACTGACATCGTCAAGGTCAAGGTCACTACTCTCTGACTGGTCACTGAGTTTCTCATGTGGCCTCTCTTCAGAGGACCCTTCTGGTTGAAGCTCCACTGGCTTATTCTCCCCTACTGATGGTTGTTTATTTAGTGCCTTCAAAATATCCTGGGTGGCTGGCAGTATCTGAGGATTTGTCATGAGGGGACTTTGGCTTTTGTTTGTCTGATCTGCGCTCGGAAGTCCTTTAACAGGAGAACTAGTAGGTAGCAAAGGTGGCCTGTGGTACAAGCCTGAAGGAAACAGACCGGGGAAGCTAAAAGAAAATCCAGGAGCTGTTGGAAAGGTAAGACCAGCAGGATGCCTATTGGCTCCAAAATAGTCAGCAAGGCCCGGATTTGCATGATTCATATTAACCATGGACGTTTTATCCATAGCTGGGGTTCCAGGAAGAGAAATGCCTTGGCCAAAAAATCCTCCTGCTGCAAAATGGTTCTTGCCCTCACAAAATCTCCTGTGTTTATTTAAGGAAGACGTAGTGCTGAACATTTGTCCACAGTCTTTGCACTTGATTTGGGTTCTGCAATCAGCATGCATGCGCTTATGACGACAAAGGTTTGAAAACTGAGTATAGGATTTATGGCAGACCTCACCTGTATGCAAACAACAACAACAACACATCTCAGGCTTTGTGGTAATTGCCCCCACCCTCAAAGTTGTGCAAATAACACCATTTTTTACCCATCAAATTGTCAATGAGGAAGCCACAGGGAGAGGTCTAGGTGCACAAATGTATAAAAGCAACTGTACTGTTCAAAGTAAGGCATCTGAGCAGACAAATGTCAGAAGACAGCACCAAAACCCACTCCAACCAAGCAGAAAAGGTCTGGGATCACTAAAAGACATACTCTCCTTGTTTGCTCTTTGCACTGCACAGTGCTGCACGTTCAATACCATTATTCCACATTGCATTAGCCCCCAGAGCCCCCCAGCAGCCACGACCCCGTGCTGTGACCCCGCATGAACCCATGGTGCTCCTGTGTGAGAGCACAGGTGTCTTCAAATGGCATCCATTTATGTCACTATTCCCATGTGGAAATGAATCATTAAAATAAATATTTGCAGGACCAGACAGAGATGAAGCTGCCTCACAGAGCTTTCACTCTGCAAGAACAGGAAAGAGGTGAAGGAGAAGACAACCAGGTATTTCCTATTTCCAAGTATAAATGCAACAACCATTTTTTTGCTACTTACAATGAAAAATTTAATCTTGTGGAAGTCCAGGCTGGAACCTAGAAAACCTCAGTACTCTCACATGTCCAATGCATTTCTATTCATGCAGTGCATACAGTGCTCACAGGTGCCTGTAACTCTAAATTCCACATAGTAACTTTCCTAGTCTTAACATTGCTTATTTGCCTCTTGCACATGACAAGATAGACCATATTTCAACAACAATTTCCTTTAAGAATGAAACTCTCTTTGTTTGCACTCTGATGCTCAGTAAGAGCCTGATGAATTCCCTTTCAAACAGTTTTGGGATGAGAATGATTTCAGTCTCACAAATGCAGCATTTGGGAGAGAGCCTGGGAACACACAGGGGAGCAGATCTGCCGTGAGGTCAGGGCCTGATCCAGCCTGTGACACCCTGCACGCTGGAGCTCAGCTCCCAGCAACCTTCCAGTGGCAGGAGGCTGGAAGAGGTCCCAGTGGTGCAGAGTGAGACACTACAGAGTCAATCATATCACTGAGGCAAACAGGATTTTGGAGGCTCCTGGTTTTCTGGCTGTTACAAACCTTACAGAGCAAAGTGGGCAGCAACCAAACTAAGAGTCTGTAAGTAGAAGTGGAGTTTGGAAGAGGGCAATGATTAGTTCACCAGTGACTTTTTGCATCCCTTCTTGGCATCTTTTGGATGAGCAGGAGCATCAGGCAAGCCCCAAGGCTGTGCTGTGCCTTGTGCTTTTCCTTATGCCAAAATTTGCCTGTACTTCTGCACTACCTTGCTTCTAACAGTGTCAGCTCCAGACTTGTTTGAAAACAAGGCAGCACTACTATCAGCAAGCACTGTTATCCCTGCAAAAAATCCTTTTTTTTTTTTTTTCCCAGCAGGAAAAAGCATGTGGCCACTTTATTTTTTATTTAATTTCTGTTATATCATAAACTCTCATCTTTCACACATCAAAGCCGCACAACAATGCGCATTGTGTATTCCGAGGCCTTTTTAACAATCATTTTCATGATTCGAGACAGTCTGACATAATTTACAATGGCTCTATTTTAAGCCTGCAGAGGAAACTGAATTGAATGTATCCCATCCTGCACTCTTGGTTCCCATGAACTGCAATCACGTCCTCTGACTTCCACTCGCACCGGGGCCCGCGCTAACCTTCCTGCTCCTCCAAACCCCTGCCCTTGAGAAACTCCACCACTTGTTGCCATCTCCTAACTGTTTACCTCTTCAGCAGCCTGCTCCGTATCTCACCAACAATGCTCCCATTGTTCCCGGGCCTGATCCTGCCCCATCCACCCGTTTTTCCCCTGTTCACATCCCGCACTGACAGATATCCCCGGGACAATTCGTGGGGTAAACGGTGCAGGATCGGGCCCAAACACAGGAAATTTGCAGTGTGGTAATTCAGGAAGGAGGTTTGTTTCTGTGTATCAGTTACTGTTCCTGCTGGAAATCTTCATTCACAAGGAAAGGCAAGAAAGAAGAGAGAGAAAATCAAAAATCAAGCGAAAAAAAATGGAAGAGAAAGAAACAAAAGAGACAAGAAAGATGAGAAAAGATTATTCTAGTTTCTTGAAAATGCTTGGTTTTCTCTTGTTAAGTAGTTTTTGTCCCTTTAAAAAATAATTTATTTGCCTATTTAACATAGATATATTTTTTATTTTATATAGAATTATTTATCATTCATTTTTGTTCTGATTTTTCTGCAATTTCCTCCTATTTTTAACTTAATTGCAGGCATTAGACTTCTGTTCCACAGTCCAGGGTACAGAATCAGGCCCCTTACCCTCACTGTTGAGGCTTTACACAGTAATTTCCCCCAGCTCTCATGACACTAAGCACAGAAACCAAAATTAAACTGAGCCAAATGGTGACTCAAGTGTTGCATCCATAGGTTCACACAAGCTGGATGTTATGCATTTACTCCTCTCCCATGTATAAAGCAGGATAGACCATATGTATCTTTTCAGAAAACAAAATATCTCAAATAATGCATTTCTAATTATAGGCTATTGTAGAATTAAAAAGAAATAATGTTTTATGAACTTTTGATCTTCTACCAGGTTGCATTGAGGTCCCTGCTTCTTATTCACATGGCTTTATTAAAGATAAGGCTTTGATCAGGTTGGTTGGAGTGGCAAAGGATGGAAAAGAGATTGGCACAGATTAGTTCTTCCTAAAATCTGGGAAGTTCTCCCTTAAAGAACAGTGGTACATTATTAAGCTATTATTCTCCATTAATATATTCCAAAGTCAACAGAATCAAGAAATATTCTACTCTAGAGAAAAGCAAAAATATGCACTTAAAATTTTAAGACATCTTAAGAGGCTATTAAGGGAGATGCAAATTAATAATTTGACTAAATGCATTTTATCTCAGGTTTTAAATTAAATTCAATCAATAATGGCAATAGCATTAAAATACGTAAATATTTATTAATATAATCTCAGCAAACAATTAACAGCTGTACCAACAATTTACCTTTTCGAGCATTGAAATTATTTAAAACTATTTAATGAGGTGCTGCTTGCTCAAGGTGCCTCTTGCATTCAACAGGCATTCTGTTTAATTTTTAGGGCTGGCAGAGAAATTTTGTGCCCAGGTGGCAGCCCTTGCTCCCTGGAGTACTCCTGCTCTTGGGCACTGTCACCTGAAGCCTGGGTGTGCCACAGCATCAGTGACAGGCACACCCAGTGCCACAGGGACTCTGGAGGAGACTCTGTGTCTAAACTGCTTGTGACACCTCCACGGATATTCCCAAGGACTCCTCAGATAAATTTGTGTTGTAAGTTCTACCTCCTTTTCATCACACGACTTAAACTTTGTAGATGGAGGGTGGTTATCAACTTTAATTGTTTCCATGTATGAAAGCAACAGAAGCTGGGTTTGAGTTCTGCTGTTACACCTTATTACACCCTTTAAATCTCACTGCCATACTTTTAAGCAACTGACTCATAAGAGAAGCTCCCCTCCTTGCAGCTTTTACTGCTCTACAGACCCCAGTTTTAACACAAACCCCCAAAAATTGCAAAAAAATTGATCTCGTGCCTACGCACTCCGTACGGTGATTGTCTCTGGACCCCAAATTAGCCAGCAGTTAAGTTTGCATATTTTCTGCTTATTAAAAAAATTACTGTAAGTACTATTTAGAATATGTTCAGCCTATTGTGGCATGTGGTTTCTATTTGGGGAGGCTGGAGATTCTGCAAAGGCAGTGAGTAATTACCTTAGTGTTGGTGAGTTTTCACTCAGGCTTGGGCGGCACACTGTAATGAGAGACAGTTGCCATAAACAGACTGGTATGAGTAAATCATGGTGTGTGGCCTTCTGGTGGAAAGCAGATATCTGCTCTAGGTGACCCTACCTCACTCTCACAGCTCAGCAAAGCCCACCAAACATGTGGTCTCCAAACCTTTTTGTTGTGTAATTACATGGCTGTTATCCGTAGGTTGCTCCATGGGGTTTCATCCCTCATGCCACATGTGAAGAATACCAGTTGTTGTTTTGATTTATCAGGAAAAACAGCAACAAAAAAGCATTTGAGAGATTATTTCATTCATGAGGGGTTCCACTTAGAGACTTCTATGTAGGATGTTGCAATAGGCCTACCTGAGGAATCCCTACCTAACCAGAAGTTAGCTTCCTAATTAAGTTTAATAATTTAATCTGCAATCAGCTTTAAAAATTATTAATGATATTTAATATTGGATCTATTTATATATTTTCCTATTGAAAGAGTCTTAACCAAAATTATTACTAATGCAATGGCAGGTTACAGATTTTGCACAAATGAGTTGCTTAAGCCAATACTCCTCCTCTTGAGAAAATATATGAGTTTGTGGTCAATGCTCTTCAAAGATGTGGTGCAGATATTTCAGTAAATTATTGTTGAGAGCAGCAAAAGATTGAAAGGTTTAGCAGACAAGTAGGGGAGATGGTCAAGGTACCTTTCAAGTCACAGCAGGTGCCTGAAAAGGCCATGGTGGAGAGTAGCACTACCAACAACATTTTTAAATATTTTTTGCCTCTGCTTCCCTGGTAAAAAGGAGGGAAAGCAATCTGCACCCTTTCCAAGCAGGGTCTGGCTCAGCAGCAAATGCAATCTGTGAGGTGCTGAGGATCCCATTTAAGGCCAGTTTTATTGCTGGAGAAGCTGTTAGTGAAGATCTAATAGCTCAACTCAGCCCTCAAACTTGGGGCATGCTTGAGGAAGGTGGCAAGATGAACCTCACTGAACCACTGAGATTTGTTTTCCAAATCCAGCAAAAATCATGGCATCTGCTGTGGAGACTCTGCAGCCCAAAATCTGCTCCTAAAGCAGGAGGAGAGCAGCCAGCTCAGCACAGTGCAGAGCAATGAGGCTGCAGCCACCGAGCCTGGTCTGGCTAAATCCCATTCCTCACTTCGCATCTGTGCGTGGAAAAACATCCCTGGGACAACAGGTACATTTATACAGCACACAGTGTTTATCTGAAAAGGAAAATCACATGAAAATAACTCCTTGAATTGGACCACAAATTACCCAGAACTCATTCAGTAACTCCCAGCCCTTGTGGCACGGGTGGGGAACTCAAAGGGAGCAGGACACAACCTCCTGCTTCCAGACTGCGCTGCTTCGCGGCAACAGAAACAACACTTAAGCAAAGACGTTTAGTTGAAGACTTACATATAAAAGGTTTGACACTGCTGTGGATGTGTTTATGCTGTTTGAGGCCTGAAGAAGTGGCAAAGGTTTTGCCACACTCTGGACAAGCGTGAGCACGAGCCCCCACATGCTGGGAACGAATGTGCCTCTGAAGGTTGCTGGGGTCCGTGAAAACCTGCTAGGAAATGAGTACTGATTAACCAAGAAACTTGACTGTGGAAGAAGCCAGTTATTACAAGAGTCTTTTAAAATTCAAGCCTTGGAGCTATTTTTGGGAGCATTCTAAGGTTAAAACTCTTGCTAATGGCCAGAAATGGGAGCTGTGCCTGCAGGAAAGGGCCTCAGTTTCCCTGGATCACCCAAGTATTGTGTGGGTCTGTTCACCCCTTTGCAGAAGAAACATTTGACTTTGCTGTTAGAAATTGCACATTTGAGGTCACAGATTTATGGGAAATGAGTGAAAATGTGGCTGTTTGAAGCCTCTAAGCATTACTGCAATAGAAATACTTTATACTGACACCTGAGTGTGTGACAAGTAATCCTGTGCACAACTCAGAGCTAGAAACCAGGGCTTGGTTACATCTTACAAGTGTCAGCTGAATATGAAATTCCCAATATTGAAGCAAATCTACCTTAAAACAATTAAGTCCTCATGAAAAAGGGCCAAACTTTGGAAATCTGATAAAAAGCAAATGCAGAGTACCACATACTATACAAATAAACCCCACGGCAAGCCCAGTGCTGGGAAGTGATGGAGATGCTTTACAGATGAGAGCTGTACTCAGTGCAGCTGGGGTGCATTGCCATTGCTTATTTTTGATTTATATTGCAGTACTGTCCTGAAGTTTCAGGTCCCAGCAGCTGGCAGACAGCCTAGGGAATCCTCTGCCCTGTGTTTCCCTGGGTGTTCTTGCCCCTCATTGACCCTCTTATACCCCACCAATCCTTTCAAGGAGTCAAGCCCTGAGCTCAGGAATGCTCAGCATCCTGCATCGGTGCCCATTTCAGACTCCACAGCCATTTCCAAATCAAAAAAAGAAATAAAAAGAACATATTTTCAAAGTAGAAATTAAAACCCTTGAGAAACCATGTGGAACACAGCAGAAGCCCTATGCCCTCCTGCATCCCAGCCTGGGGCACCCCCACTTCCAGGCTCCCCTGCATCCAGCAGCACAAGAAGTGCCAGGCAGCCTAAAAATTCACTGTACCTTGGCACAGTTCTCACACTCGTAGTGCTTCCCGCTGTCGTGTGACATTTGGTGACGTATCAAGTTGGACTTCCAGTTAAAAGCTTTGGGGCACTGGTCACACTTGTACTCCCTCTCCTCACTGTGTGACAGCATGTGCTTCTCCAGGCTGTGGAAACAGGAACAGGGCTCAGTGAGACGTGGGTTTATAGGAAGAGGAGAGAGCAGAGCACACAGTTACAGCCAAAAGAAAGAAAATTAAAAAGCCCCAAAGGCCCAGTCCTGACAGAAATAAGTCCTGTGAGTTCCAGGCTCACCCCAGCCAGGAGGCAGAACTTCCTTCTCCCCACCAGAATAACACATCCTCTCATGTTTTGCCAGGCCACTTGCAAGTGCTCCAGGAGATGCTGCTGCCATCACTCCCCAAGGAGATTATTTCATACACCTCTCACTATTTCACTCTGGTAATTCTTCCCTGCAGTCTGAATTATTTCTGCCTTATGACTTTCCCTCTAAACACACCTTGGATGCCACCACCTGCTATAAATCCACTCCTTTGATGGGAGTCAATTTTTCTTACAGCAGGAACAGATGAGGAATAACTCCTCTGGAGTAAGACAGGATGAGTTTAAGAAGCCTCTAGCTAAGGTACACCACACAACTGAAGTTATTCTTGATGATTATTATTAACTGTGTGCAATTGTGTGGTTGTTTAGTCATTCATTTCTTAGTGGTTTATTCAGTCTATTATTAGGATATTCAATGTCCACCTAAATTCTGTTGTACATCTTTAAATTAAACTTTGTCTCTGAATTTTTATCATTCATTTGTAGCAAATATGTATTTTTAAACAGCTGTATTGTTTGGTCACATACAGAGTCATAACTCACACCACTGCTTGAGGGAAGATCACTACATAATGCAAGAGTGGATTCACAGAAAACCCACTGGAAAGTGGGAATTTTAGCCTGGGATGCCCAAACTGTTTTCACATGAAGTTCCCACTGACCTCTGCTGAATCAGTGACCAAACCTGCTGGGGTTACAGCCTTGTTTGGGTTGTGTAGCCCAAAGAGCAACCTCCATTCTCAGCCACAGGCAATGGAAATGCTTTCACTCTGCAGATGCTCTTACTTCTACCCCTTCTTCTTTTATGGGGGAAAAAAAATTCTGGCTTCTCTTCCTAATACTTTTATAACAATTGACTTTCCATCACATAAACAAATTTGCCATAAGACCCAGAGAAACTCTTGTGGCACCAGCTCCCAGACTGGGACATCAGCACTGGGCACTCCTGGAGCCAACACCCCCATCTTCTTGCTCAGCTATTTCCCCATCTAATTACTCATACCCTCAAGCACGGCTCATTTGGGGCCTTTGTTTTATATAATCTGGATATAGCACACTTTGGCACTTTTTTGCAGTGAACTGTCTGTGTGGTGTATGAGCCTTTCAATAATTCAGAAGTTCAGAGAATGGCTGCATTCACTCTCATTTTTCACTCTTTCTCACAGTACTGCCCATCTATTTATGATGACTTGTTCTTTGTTTTCTGCCTTTTCTCTTCAATATTTAATATTTTAAGCTAAATTTACATTTCCTCAATGATTCCCATATGTTAGATATCGTCCCCTCACTCAGAGGGAGAAAAGAACTTTAACACTGAATAACTCCCAACATGCAAAAACCTCGCAGACCAGAGTCCTGCCTCACCCAGGCAATTCTTCTGCCTTGATCTGCCTCCATCAACTCCTTGGAATCAACCCCTCAGACTGAAAATCAGACACGTGGAACACACACTGCCCAACATCAGCCAGTGAACAAGCAAGACCATCACAGAACCTGCCCCACTCAATCATGTTTTAAGCACCTTCTCCTACCTTTGTAAGTCTGGGAAGACTTGGTCACACTCCTTACACTCCTGGATTTCATGCACGTCCTGAAGGTCATTCTCGTTCTCCAGCTTCTTCTGGAAGTCCTCCTCCACCATGGAGAAGGCGGAGTGGGGTGTGCTGCAGGGGAACTTCTGGTGGTCCACCAGCTCAGCCTTGGACTCAAAGAGCTGGTCACAGTCCTCGCAGCGGTACTGGCGCTCCTCTGCAACACACAGGGGTGGGCACAGGGACACCAGCTCAGTTTCCACTCACCTTTAACCACCACCCCACCAGAAGCTGGATGATGGTGTGGTTAACGAATTGCTCCTCAATAAAAAAAAGAGAAGAACCTCAAAAGAAAGAAGGACTCCTAAGAATGCCTTATAATAAGGCTTTGATTCCCTGTTAACTGCCTGGGTGATATCCAACAGGAATCCCTAACACTGGCTTAGGACAAAAGTTTAAATACCAAGGACAAGTGTTTAAATGCCATCCTAAACAGAATTATACAGGGTCTAACATGGACATCCAGCAGAGGCTGCCAGTCTGTGCATTTCTCAGTGAAAGGGACTGACTCAGACACAAACACCAGCATCTAAAATAGCCAAAAGGGTGTTTAGAGTTTTTTAAAGACTCTTAATTTCCATAAGTCCTTCTGCAGCATCCAGCCCTGTTCAAAGTAAGCCAGAGATGCATGAAGTTAAATTCTTTGCTTTGAATTCCAAAAAATTGGTCATAATTTCTTGCTGAAAAGTGTAGAATATCAGCAAAGTGTTACTTTGGAGTGAGTACTGCATTCCCTTAACTAGCAATGCCTGCAAAAGACTAGATTAGCTGAAGAAAATCCCAAAAAAAACAAATTTGAAGAAGAGCATCCCACAATGTTTTGTTTTGGTTTTTTTCTGCTGTATTTTCTAGTGTTGGTCCATACAAGGAGCCAGACACCCTGGTTGGTTCCAGATATAAATGCCCTGAGGCTCTGAGTCAGAAAGGCACTGGCTGGAATCCCCAATGAATGTTCTTGGTTGCTACTTGACAGTTGAGCTGATCCAGAGAAAGTGTCATGGGGCTCTGCTCTTGGCTGTCCACGAGCAACACTTTGGCTCAGTCTGCTTCTAAATTAGCCCTGTGGGACGTGATCCTGCATGTGACTGCAGAGATTTCCTCTGTGTCATTTGTACAATAGCTACTTGACCATGGGGACTAGGCAGGGAGGAGAGTGTGCTGGACACCTTCAGCAATAACTCAAAAAAGTTATCACTGGGGGAAAAAAACCAACACAAACATCCCACAATGTTTTGTTTTGGTTTTTTTCTGCTGTATTTTCTAGTGTTGGTCCATACAAGGAGCCAGACACCCTGGTTGGTTCCAGATATAAATGCCCTGAGGCTCTGAGTCAGAAAGGCACTGGCTGGAATCCCCAATGAATGGTCTTGGTTGCCACTTGACAGTTGAGCTGATCCAGAGAAAGTGTCATGGGGCTCTGCTCTTGGCTGTCCACGAGCAACACTTTGGCTCAGTCTGCTTCTAAATTAGCCCTGTGGGACGTGATCCTGCATGTGACTGCAGAGATTTCCTCTGTGTCATTTGTACAATAGCTACTTGACCATGGGGACTAGGCAGGGAGGAGAGTGTGCTGGACAGGGGGACACCTTCAGCAATAACTCAAAAAAGTTACCACTGGGGGAAAAAAAAACCAACACAAAACCTAATGGGAATGAATGTATAATCCACACTTTTTTCTTAAGAGAACAAGAATGTACAAGCAGTTACAAGAAAGGGGAGGCCTGCCCTGTTCATTGTCCCTGAAACCCTGAAAATTTGTAAAATGTCCCTCTGGGCATAAACTGCAACATGCTGGGCATTAAGCAGATATCCCACACCCAGTCCCCACTGTGGCTGATAACCCACTGCCCAACAGGCAGCTAAAGGAGATTTTGGAGACTGGGGGACAAATCTGAGCAACAACTCAGGAGTTTCAGAGGAAGAATCTGTGTGTGGGATGAGTAAAGGACAAATGTGAGGAGTAAGAAAGGCTGAGATGTCCTCACAAGTGACAGCAACATTGGCAATCAGATTTCCTCTTTTCAAGGTCACAGTTGTTTGGCTAAATTACAAAAAATAATCTATAATCAGGGCCCATATGTGTCCTGCAGGAGCAGCACAGTCTTCAGATAAGGACATGGATTGCTGTTCTTCTTTTGCAACCCCACAAAAAAAATCAAGTTTCAATCAGGAACAGAAAGGCAGAAGATGGACACATGCAACCACAGTCCAGCTCTCCTCTCTGGCTGCAGTGAAGCCATCCCAGTTTTCAACAGAAGAAAAAGTCTTCCTAAACTCAGGGTTAATGTCAGTGATACTTTCTGTCAGATGAAAGAGTAAGAAGAGGCTAACCGTGGATGTCCGGAGCCATTGTTTCATGTGAATAATCTTCACTCTTCATGAACAGTAAGAGCTCCTCTCCTGGTTCAATATCTGCTACCACTCTGTAGAATATCTGGGAGGAAAAAAATGGAAAGAAAAAGCAAGGTAAGCACTACAGCAGGCAAAGAAGCACCAACCCCTGCTGGTGAGTGTGGCAGACCTCGCGGCCAGAGCCTACCCACTCATGATGAGCATGGTAAGGCTGCTCCTTCCAGCCCCAAAGCCGTTGTGTTTTGGGCTCTGTGAGGATAAAAAGGACTGCTTTCAACAGCCTCTGCTGCAAAATGAGCTGTGTGATGACTGCAGATATCACCAGCAACTTGTCTGCTGAGTTATACCAAACCAAAGCACAGAGCAGCCATAAAACACATCCCTGAGTGATCCTGGTAAGAGAAGGAACTCCTGTTGCACGGAGAAAAGGTACTGGAGTAACTTTAATGCTTGGACTCAATTATCTTAGACGTCTTTTCTGACCTTGATGTTTCTATAATTCTAAAGCAGACATGAGGAGATATTGGTGGTTAAGCCATAGGCATCCAGCCCTCCATTCCAACCATCCAAACAGTCCAAAAAACCCGTGAGAAGAGAAGCTTGCAAGAACCAGTGCACCTGGCTATTCCTTAGCTTCAAATGGAAACCAAGGGAAAATTCAGTCCTGGATGAAGAAACACCCCAAGCAGCCAAAGCTGCTGGTGGTGGCCCTGGCTGGGGACACCTTGGCCCCTCATAGACGTGATGCTGGGCTGTGGGAAAGAGCCCTTTGGGGTGGCAGGCGGCTGTGAGGGAGGGCAAAGGGGACACCCTCCCTTAGGTTCATGCACCAGAGAAGCACACGCCAGCACCACCAGACTCTGCTGAAAGGAAATTCCCAAAATCCATCTGGCTGCTTTCTGTCTCAGCAGGAAATGTGAAGAGCACTAAAAAGCTCCATGAAGCAGCTCAAATAAATATTAGTAACTTCCTCGGGCCTTGTTAAACAAAACCACATGACAGCTATGTTTCCTACGCTAAAAAATGATGCCTTTGCTTTTTCTCAGTGTTTTTTAAAGGTTTGCTCCCAAACTCTCAACGCTCATTGCAGTGCACAGGGAGAGAGGCAGAAAATCACCTGCAGTGATCAAAGTCCCACAGATGAGTTTGTCACAGGTAGGGACAGGTGTCTGGAGGCTCGTGGGTACCTTCCCTGCCGGGTCACCCAGGGTGGTGCTGTCCCTGCCCAGGCACACGCAGAGCATCGCCCACCGGCAGCCAGCACATACCGGTGTCCTCCAGGAGGTGGCCGTACAGCCTAATCCTTTCTGCCTGCACAAGCCATGCCCACTAAATGGGCTAAATACCTAAAATATATCCAATTTGGATGCATTTCCTCGGATATGGAGGGTTTTTTCCCCGCAGTTTGTCCCAAAAGCCGCTGCAGAGAACAGTGCAGGGAGTGGCAGTGGAGGCTGCTCATCCCACACCCCGGGGCTCACCCCTCACCAGGTGACAGAAGTGCTGGCAAAACACATCAAGCAAAAGGTACCAGTGCCACAACCCCCCACTTGTGGCAAATTTTCCCCATAAAAACCAGGAGAAGGAGTTAATGGGCAGTGTGATCCACCCTCCCTCCTCAAACCACCAGCCTGGGCTGTTTGGGCTTCCCATTTGTATCTCTTGTCAAGGGGATTTCAAACTCCACCGAGCGTTTTGGAGGCCAAGAGAGCCTGGAAGTGTCCTGTGAATATCCCTTCATGCAGCCAGGCAAGATTTGGTACCACAATCCCCTGAGGATCCAGTGGTGTTGGCACTGCCAAAGGATACAGGGCTGCCTGATGGGCTTCAGCGTGCTGGGGCTGCACTGAGGCAACACAGCTCATCCCAACAAAGGCCAAACCACAGGTAAATGGAGCCAGCTTTTACCTCCTGCAAATAAACCCGGTGACAGTGCCACATCCAGTGAATATTTGCTGCAAGCAATGCTTGGTTTTCTCTTGTTACGATGGATGTATTGAAAAGCGGATTTTTATTTCCAGAAGTGTAATGGCCTCTGCGTATCTGAAAGGTAAGCTGGATCTGTGGAAGATAGGCCCAGTTGCTGGCTGGTTTGGGGTGAAAATAATGTGTAGAATAATGACATGTGCACACTGACTGAAGAGATTTCTGGAGACCTCTGTCTTGGGGTAGAAGCAGAAGGACAGGACACAGAAGGAGCAGCACACAGCCAGGAGACAGAAGGACTTCCACCACCCCAGAGGGACTGTGCCAAAGCTTCTGCTCTGCCCAGGACTTGCTTCTTCTCACAGGTTTTGTTTCCCAGTCAGGTAAACACCGCTGTTCTTCCTGGGCTGGTTTTGCACCCACACCGAGGAGCGAACAAAAACCACAGCAGAGCTTTCTCTGGTATTTTCCCTGTCCCATCACAGGTGTCTGGACAGACCTTTTCACCTCTCAGCACAGAGGGAGGACACATGGGCTGGGGCATAAAGAGGGTCTTGTTCACAGGCGCTGTGCTGGGGAGCATCACTTCTCTGGGGCAGCCCAGAACGATGCCACATCTTTCCTGCAGCTGGGGGACACATCCCCGAGCAGGAGCAGACTCTGCAGCCAGCTGTCTTGTCTGCATTGGTATTCAAAAATCCAAAAATGATCCAGCTACCTACCAGAAACTGCCTGGCCAGCCTCTCTGTCCCTCAGCAGGGAAACAAGATGAGTGTTTCAAAAAACTCAATTTTTTAAGTTGAGCAATGCTTCTTTACTTTGCATCTCACTCCTAACATTCTCCAAAACAAAGGCTGAGTGACAGATTTCCAGCTCTGGTATTTTCACACCACCAGAGTCTTAACTTTAATTATTATTAAAAAATAATTTTTAAAATTTTTCTATATACAGAAAAAATTTACCTGCACTAACCCTTTATACATAAATTTACATTGCCGTGAGAATCTAAAATAAAACATATTTAAGTTTAAACCAAAACAATCATGCAGGTAAATTTATTCTGATGTAGAAATGAACTACATTGCCTGAATTTTGAGGCAGCAACAGATGACTGAGGGCAGGCAGGGAGGGGGGAAGTTCTGCAAACCCCATGTGGGGAACCTCACAAACTCTCCCCAGCTCCACAGGGACCCCTTGGGCTGCCTGTGTTTTGCAAGAACAGCACCTCCACCACGGGCAGTATTTTTTGTATTAGGAAATGCTATCATAAAATAAGTGGATTTTTCAATTGCAAAGCTTGAAGATTTCTGGCACACAGTCCTGACTTTACTGTAATTAATGAAAGGTTTCAATTTTCTGGCTATTATTTCTCCAGCTGACTGATGCTGCTCCATTAACCAACTTTTTTGGGTTAACCTGCACTGGGGTCTGCTTGAGAACAAGTCAAGGAAGAGCTTCTGCACAGGAGAGAAACAACCAGAGGAGGGGGGAAAAAAAAAATAAAAGCAAAGTCCAGATGCTCATTTCACATGCCCTGGGATCAACGGTGTGTGACTACAGTTTATGTAGGAAGAGCAAAATCGGATTCAGGTCTGGAAACACTTTCAAAGTTCAGGGGGTCTGAGGTGGGGAGAAGCTGGGGGAGGCCAGGCTCATCAGTGCTCTGTGCCTGCCCACACCCACACTGCAGGTCAGAGATCTGTGCTACCGAGCAGAAATAAAAGCTCCCAAACTGCAAAGCCATAAAGGGAAAGGGGAGGGGGGGAAAAAAAAAAAGGAACACACACAATTCACTTTTAAATGGCTGAATAAGGCCTCATTGTTATGAATCCCAGTTTACTTTTCCTGGTCAGGCACTTGAAATTTTATTTATGCTTAATAGACTGCATTTGGCATGTGTAAAGATGACAGAAGCGTGAATTATGAACGACCTTCGACCTATTCAGGAAGTTGTAATAATTGAAATAATAGCGAAACGCGCTCCCCGCGAGCTCGGCTGGGGCCGCGCTCGGCCGCTGAGCCCCTGTGCTTTGAAGCACCCCAGCCAGCCCCCTGCCCCTGCCAGCCCCACACTGCCCTGCCTGGACCCCCTCTGCTGCCGTCAGCATCCCCCAGAACCAGCAGGGGTTAACTGAAGTTAAGGTTTTGGGGGGAAAAGCAGCAACTCAGTCACTGAGCGTGAGCGAAGGCAGGAACTGCCATGCACACATTTGTGCTGCCCCAAAGAGGAGCTGAGTTCTGGTGCATCCAACTAAGCCCTTTATTCCTGCCTACAGCTCTGGAGAACATTGCACGAGCTCCAGAGCTGCTGGGAAATTCAGATTTTAGGCAGGCTAGAGATGCCACTCAAGTGGATGCAGTTTGTCCCTTAACCCCGAGGCCACGTGCTGAACTCACAGCTCCCACCACAGGGGAGGCACCCAGGGATCCTGTCCTGCACCAGTGCAAACAGGAGGACCCAGCTTGGGATGGTGGGATGGAACACAACACCCCAAAAGTGGACTGCTCCCTGGTGAGCCCCACCAGCACTCACTGGACCACATTCCATGGGTGCACCCTCCCCAAGCAAGGCAGCCCCATCTCCCAGCTCCCTTGGGGAATGTGCCCCAAGAGGCTGCCAACTGGCATCCACTTCCACACAGAGCAAGAGTGGAATTTGCTTGAAAAATAAAACAAATTAAATGTCCAAAACTACTAATGAGCGTTATGTCGAAGGAGCTCCATCAAAATGAGGAATTACACCCTCCAGACAAATGAAAAGGAGGAACAGACATACAACTTTACAACAAGTCGTAATTAAGAGTTTGAGGGGGAAAAACAAGAAAGAAAAAAGTCCAAATAGTACAGCTTCAATTTTAGCTCCCGTGATGAACAACTTGTGCAGCTGGAGAGCTGTGTGATGAAACCCGAGCCAGGTTCTTTTTGCTATACTCAGACAAATGATAAATTGAAACAAACTGGAGTTTTTTCAAGGGCCAAGGTAGAGGAGTCCTGCCTGAGAGCTGTACTGGGCCCAAAGAAAACTTCAGCAAAAATCCAGAGGCAAAAGTCAGCAAGTCTCTGCATGCAAGGGGCTGCAGGGGCACAAGTGGGAGCCCAGCAGGGAGAAAGGACCCTCCTCTTCCTCCTGCAGAGAGGGCAGGGGAGCACCACAGTGCCTCAGCACCAGGGCTGTGAATCCTTTCCTTCTTCATTTCCAAAATGCCGCAAAATCTCTACGCAGCAAGGACTGGAGGAAGGATGCTCCAGGAATCCCCATTTTTCCATCTTGTGAGGGAAGAGGTGCCTCCTGCTCCCCAAAACAAGAAGAGAACTGCAGGATACCTCTCTGCAGGGCACCCTTTTTGGCATCTTGGCAGGCTGCAGGCCACCTCCCTCCCCAGTACCACTCAAGTTTTCTTCCACTGTCATTGAATTTTAGCTTCTGTGAAAACCTTGGTTCATCCAAGCTGCTCTGGTCCTGCAGAACCTCTTCCCTGGGGATCACCAAACACTGACACCAGACCCCAACTTCTGTCACCCAGCTGTTCTCCTGAGCTGATCTAACCAATCTGTTGTCCTCTAACACCCATGAACCTCCACCAATGAACCACAACAATATCAAGCAAGGTGCAGTCTTGTCCTTCTAGGCTCTGTGATTGCTCATAACTCTCTGCACTTTAACGAGCAGATGAGTAGGATTTGACAGCCCTCATCACAGAAAATCCCTTATCACTTTTATGAAACATGAATCATCAAGAAAAACCTCATCACTTTTCATAAATGGCAAGAACAAGTTGCTAGGTTTGGTTCTAAACAGTTTATTAGGTCACATCAGGACAATCCAATGCTGAGAGCAGTAACACCACCAGTGCATCAAATTCCAGATAACACAGGCAGCCATAAAGCCCAGGCAGGAATTTCACCCACAGCCTTAGCTCTAACTGCAGCAAGTGGAAAATCACCACTAAGCAGCTCTTCGTTCCACCAGCCCCAAGCTAAAACATCCCTGCTCCACTGGAGACAGATTTTTAGTGGGAGCTGGATTAAGCTTTATTTGCGTAATAACCAACAATTCACAGGAAGAATCATGGCAGAACAGAACCCTGTATGAGCTCAGTGTGTGCATGCCCTCCTGACCCACAACAGCCAAAACCTCAATTTCGCTCTCTGACAACAAAGCCTCAAAACTATTCCTTAAATACACAACTTTTGCAGGTGGCTGTGCGAGGAGCCCCTGCCCGCCACGGACAGGGGGCCGCGGCCGTAAAACCTGAAACATGAAGCTGTGCCTGCAGATTAAAAAAGTTTGTAAAACGTGTAAGGTGGGATCAGATCTGGTGGAACCTACAGCAGTAGGTTCACTCCTGTAAGTTTATATTACTGACATCGGGCATGCTGTTAAAAGTGTGATACTACTGGTTTTGCTCCCTTTGCAGTGGCACGTACTTGAGTATGAGGCAAGGAAACAAAACACAGGCACAAAAACCCACTAAAAACCTATTTCAGCACGCACAGCAATCTAAAACCTCAGTAAAGTGATCTTGAGTCATTCTGAGTTTTCCGTGGATAAACCAAGGGGACTCTTCAGGAGCTGCTTTGTTGGGGGAAAAGAGACCTGGAAGCCCAGGGCAGTTTCACAGCACTATGTGTCTGTATCACTGTCAGAACTCTGCAAGCAGTAAGCAAGATAAAAACAACATTCTGGGGTTTTAACTTCAACAACTACCAACAATCATTCTAAAAATAAAAAAGTTTAAAAAAAAAAAATTTGTAGTTTGAAGGTGACCGTGATCTCAGCCTGGAATGTGTGACAGACGCTGCCATGCCACTGCTTGATTTGCAAATGCACTTTCATTAACATACATCTTTAAAAATAATGCTTTTGCTGGGCTGACAGCACTGCCAGAAAGCCTAATAGAGCCAATCATTCTGAAGTCATTAAAAAGTTGAACTAGATATTTATTTATATAGATATTTAATGATAACAGAGAGGAGTCATCCAAGTTAGCAGAAACTGCTCTAGAATCCTAAACTGACTCTGAGCTGAAAAAACACATTCCAGGGCAAGAACAGTGACAAGACTCTCTTCAGCTTTGCACACACTGTAGTCTCTTTAGGGAAAAGAAAAAAACTGAGTGCCCAGTTTGTGGAATTTCATTATTGATATATACCGAAAATTACATATGTTCAGGTTAGATTGGGTATGACAGGAGATAATAGTAAGACAGCAAAAAGAAATCCTAGATCGACCTCATTCAAAATTTTTTTTAAAAAAAAGTACAAAAATGCAGCTTTTAAGCCCTACTCCAGCTGCAATCAAATGAAACATGAGTTGCATCCAGCATGCATGTTTTGACTGCATCCCACCATTATCGAGCTGTTCATCTCAGCAAAGCTCATTTATACAGTCATAAGAAAGAGCCCAGGCCTTTTGTAAAGTTGATCCTAAGTGATGAAACCTAACCTCAGCCGTGAGTCAGGGGGTGGGGTGGTATGTCTCTGAAAAAACTCTAAGAGAGAAAATGACAAAAAAATGTTTTTCTTTCCCTCTTTTTGTTAAATACAACAGGTAGAGCACAGCAGAGCAACCAGATTACACACTGCCCTGGGCTCATCTCAATCCTGCCTCGAGCAGTCTGGGAACCATACCTATCAGTCAAGCTTGAATTTAACAGTATAAACTTGTGGGCAGCATGAGGCCAGGAGCACTGGAAGGATCTTTTACCTTCTCAGGTACAGCCCAATGTTTGCTTATGAATTTTACAGATGAGTTGAAGCAATTAGAGGTGAACAATTACTGCTGATCATGTGTCTGCGGCTGGGGAGCGAGCGGGGACTGGGGATGCTCCCTGTGCCACCAGGGCTGCTGAGCTGCTGTGTGCCCCTGGGGGAGGCAGGAAGAACTGGGGTGTCCCCCCATGCCTGCACCCAGCACTGGCTGTGGCTCCAGCTGGGCTGGGGTCTCCTGTACCAGCTGGGCTGCATCGTCTCTGCCCTCCAGCTCTAGCCACAACCACTGACACACATCCTCAGCTTCACCTTCTTTTTTATTTCCCCTTTTTATTCCCTTTTTCTTTTTTTCCCCCTGTTATTTTCCAGGAGCTACTAAGGCTGAGTGACCCGAGGCAGCCCCACAGTCTATATGTGCACACTCAGCCCTGACTTGCATTTGTCGCTCATTGTACACGCACACGTTTGGCCATGTAACGTCCATTTCCCAGTTTGCCTTCCCATTATATTTTATATTACCTCTGGTGAGCTTGTGCCAGAAGAAAGCAGAAGGAGGAGCTGTTAGAAAGAGTTTCTTGCTTTAAGATTCGAGAGCACATTTTTAGCATTAACTTTTTAGGCTCTGGTCATAAAACGTTGGAGTACGCGGACGATTTTGTGGGTAAATGTGCAGCGCTTCCAGAGAGCCAAATGAACAACAATCTCTTGCTGACAGCACCCAGATCACAACAAGCTACTTGAAAGACAACCAAACCTTAATTTGCAAATCTCAGCAACAAAACGCTATAAAAATATGGAATTATGAACAGCACGATACTGTGCAAAATAAATAGCAAGTCTCCAGTGAATGAAGGGAATTATTGGCAGCAGTACAGCCACCATTACCAAATGTCAGAAATGTAAACACTAAAAAAAAAAAGAGAAAGTTAAAAGCACCATAACTTTCCTTCCAAAAATGTCAGAGCACGGGTGTGCACTCAGAGGGAGATGCTGATGGTTCAGCCTCGCCTGCCCTTTCAGCTGCAGATCCCCAACACCGACCCAAAGACAGTGAGTTGCTTGACCAATGCACGTGATTTGACTTCTGATCTTTCCTACCTACACCAGCTCCTGCTCAATGTAAAGTACTTGAATTCGCTGTTTCAATTAATCTACATAGTTTCCTTTTCCTATCACTGTTCCATAAACGCTCTGCATGGAGAGAATTTATCGTTTTTCAGCACAAAGCATATTTCAGCTTGGAAAATGTAACTTGCTTTTACTAATAACCTTTATGGTTTCTTTAGTTAAACCAGCTGCTGTATAAAAAAGAAATTATCTCTCGGTCCGCTGGCTCGTTCCATGCTACATGTGCTCAGGGCTGAACTGTAAAAGTTGGAAATGAAAAAGATCTTCTCTCATAGTTCTGAGAAAGTTATTTAACCCAGTTTTAATCAGCTATCTCGCATGAGTGAAATACGTAGCACTGGGCTGCAAATAGCAGGCTCCCTCACATTCATTTCCTATACGGATGGAATTTGATTAGAAAGAATGATTTCTAATTGAAGCTTTGTGTCTGGTTGTGATTCTTCTTTCAATACTGTCAAGGCAATTAAATCAGCTAAAGATAATCTTTAACATCCACCTGATGCAGTTAATTAAGTGGTGAAAAATGAAACACTGATTAAATGAGCCGAATTCTATGTTCCAGGTAGCAAAGTTTAAATTGGAAACAAGAATTCACAATCATCTCTTGCTTTGCTGTTTGAGGTATTTTACTTTAAAGAAGCAAAGCTTCCTCAGCCTAACTTTGCCCATTAAAATATTTCATAATGGCCTGTGTTATCCGCAGACAAAAGCAAGCCCTGATTTAGGAAACACCTAATAACTCATCAGCATAATTGAAAACAAAATGCTTTGCTGCTTTACTGCATTCCTCCTCTGCCTATCCCAGCCTTTTTTCCAACACACAAGGATAAATCCACTCTCTGTTGGGCTGAAACATTACTTAAGTACAATAAATGAAAAGAAAAAGAAAACCACCGAAGACCCTGATTCAGTATTACGAGTTCCAGCAAAGTGTATGGGAAGGCACAATAATATCCATGCATGTGTGCATTCAAATCCAAAGCCCCACACATGCAAGTACACTGGCAACATTATCACTTTTGTGTCCTCCCCTCTTTCCATTAAATTCATGTTACAGCATCCAACCAACTCAACGATTTAACACAGCAATCCAAGTGGACTGCAACAGGAGCCAGAAAATGCTCCTAATTCAAAATCAGCACATAATGCCTTTGTATCCCTTAGAAAGCAGCCCTGAATTTTATCAGATATAAGACCAAAAAAACTCATATATGAATTGAACAACAATATGGAAGACTGAAAATTTGTATTTTCTACTGCCCATAATCAAAATTATTCCATTCTGCATTTCCATCTGTACCTTATCTTTTACCACAACAGCAGAGGCCAAAAGCTGCTGTGAAATGCTGTTATTTTTTTTTTCCATTGACACCTGAAAGTTCCTTTAAAAAGTAAGTCCAGAAAGTGAACACCACGTACCTGATCACTTATTTGACATGCAACAAGGTTGTGCTGATTGTAGCATCCAGCAAACTTGATATATTTGAGCCAGTTTCCTACATCTGGTTGACTGGCATCTATGCAGAACTTCACATTGCAAAACTCATCCAAGATCTAAAAAGAAGAATATGAAAGGGTAAATCTTTCTGTCGCTGGCTGAGTATTCTAATCAAAAGATAAATCATAGATTTCTAGATAAACAAACTTTAATAATAATAATAATAATAATAATAATAATAATAATAATAATAATAATAATAATAATAATAATAATATGTTTATTCAGAAATATGTTTCCCTGCTAAGATTTTTTTAGGAACTGTCAGAATAAATACATAATAATAAAAAGACAACAAATGTTCTGAAAAATGTCGATATATATTTACAAGTAATCGAAATGTTGTCTAATTATTGCAATGAAACACTAGGTTAATTTAAGAGGCACCTGATTTTCTATGCATTCATCAATGACTGTGTCTAAAATTATTATTTTAATTAAATAAGAATCTGACAAGAATATAACAAAAATTATTAAAATAGATGGTGTTGGCTTCATTTAAGGTTTCTGTTTTGTTTCAGGATTTACATTGATTGCAGCACTCATTTAGAATTTTTCTGTTTGTTGCTCGGAACCAAACTTTATCTGGCAAGCAGAGTTATTTATCTTGTTTTAACATTACACTTCCCAAACAGTCCTGTGCAACACTTAAATCCCTCCCCTTAATCGAAGCGAATAACAGAACTCCTTATGTCAAAATAAAGAGAATAAATGAAAAACAATGTAAACACTCATGAAAACCATGGCAGTATTCAATACACACCAATAAATGGTTCCAATTATGCAGACAATAAAGAAATATAATGAGACTGCTCGTGGACAAGCTAAAGACGATGTTCTATTCTAATATTATGACAAATCACTAATCATTACAGCGGACTGAATATCATTATTCGCGAGCTTCACCACCGGCCTATCCCAAACTTCCCACGGCTTCCCGGGGAGCTGACCGCTAAACTGTAACAACCTCGCCTCGGCACCGGCAGCACCCACCCCACTTCGACAGCAAAATAAAGGAAACAACCCTAAACGCCCCAAACGAAAGCGAAGGGCGCGGGCGGCTGCGCCCCGCCGGGGAGCGCGGGGAGCCGCGGCCGCAGCCCGCTGTCCCCGCGGGACCTGCCCCGCGCCCCCGGGGCCGCCACCGGGCCCGGCCGGTGCGCGCAGCCCGCGGGGCAGCCCAGCATCGCCCCGCCGAGCCGGGCTCTGCCCTCACCTCCGAAGGGAAGGTGGAAAAGCTCGCCCCGCAGCCCGGAGCTCCCCGAACCCCGCAGCCGGGCCAGCTCGGTCCGCACGGGCGCGCACGCCGCCCCGCCGCCCGCGCCTCCGGCTGCTCTCGGGAACGGGACCTTTAATTTTCCCTTTCGGAGAAACCCCCAAGGAAGGAAGGGGGGCCTCGCCCCGCGCTCCCCAGCGCCTGGGGTCTGCCCCGGGGCCGGCGGCACCGACGGGGCAAGGCGGCCCCGTCCCGCGGGGCCGTGGCAGCGCCGCCGCCGCGCTCGCCGCTCTTACCTTGTGTCGCCGGGAGCCCGCGGGGGCAGGGAGCGGGGAGAGGGACAAATATCCTTCAGGCGGCTGGAAGCAACATCTCGGCGCTAAAGGCGGGCGGAGGCCGCGGCCGTCGGGGTGCGGGGAGCGGCGGGCGCGGCGCGGGGCGCTCCAGCGTGTGCGGGGGGCGGCGGGGCCCGGGCGGGGGCTGCTGGCCCCGGAGGGCTCAGCGGCGGCGGGGCTCGGCGGGCTCCTGCCGGCTCGCCATCACCGTCCCCTTTCGGCCCCTCCTGGTCTTATCGGCTGGCTTTGGGGCGGCGTGTGCGAAAAAAGTTATCGGGGAAGGGGGACGCTGGGGAAAAAAAAAAAAAAAAAAAAGAAAAAACCCCCCCAAACCCACACAAGCCTCTTCAGAGAAAGGAAGGGGGGAAAAGAAAAAAAAAATAAAAAAAAAGGAAAAAGAAAAACAACAACAAACCCCACGGCGCACCGCTCAACAAAACAAACTTCTTTCACTTCTCCGCCGGGGATGGGAGAAAAGTGAGTGCGCGTGGGAGGGCGGACGGGCGGCTCTCCCCCTCCCCACGCCCGCAGCCTGCCCGCGGCGCTGCTTCCCCGCCGCACCCCCGGGCAGCCCGCGGGGCTCTCGCCGCTCGCCTCTATTTATTCGCCGCCGCCGCTCGCCCTGGTGCCCGCAGCCCGGAGCGGCCGCCCCGCAGCGGGGGCTGCGGCGAGCGGGAGCCGCGCCGCGCTCGCCCCGACGGCTGCTGTGCCGGCGCGTTACCCGAATTGTTCCCGTCACCGCGTCACTCTGGTTATTAGTAACGATATTTAATGAAATGCAACTTTTTTTCTTTTCTTTTTTTCCTTTTTTTTTACTCCCCCCGGCCAATTTCGCGACGACCCCGTTTGGTGCCGCGGAACCGCCGCCCCGCTTGCCGCCGCTCCCTATACGATTTTTAAATATGTTTTTTCTGCCTTTATTTCTTTGGTAACGAATGCCGTGAATGGAGCGGCGGGAGGCCGGGCTCTACCTGCCGGCGGGGGCAGCTCCCCCGGCTCGGGGCTCTCCTGGCTGAAATGGACCCGAAATCCAACCGTGCCGCAAACGTCCGCCAAGTTTGGAACAGCCCGGGCTCACTACGGAGAGATCCTCGTATATGTGCTTTGGGAAGAGGGCAGGGGAAAAAGAAAAACTAAGAGGGCTGAGCTGTATCTTTTATTGCACCATACAGAAGTGCCACCCACTTTTTTTTTTTTTTTCTTTAAGTGCAGATATATTTTTCAGACTAAAAGTGAATTTTTCTTCCCTGGGGAGCCAAGAGGGGCCGGAGAAGGAGAGCAGGGGGAGGGCGAGAAGCCGAGTGACAGGGGATGCTGATGGATTCGTCTCAGCGGCCCGTTATCTGTGACATTGACCTGTTAGCTCAGATAATGGCTATTGTCCGAGGGGAGAGAGACGGAGGAAAAAATAAAATAAAAAAAAAACCAAAACCCGCACGCAGTGGTGGTAGGTAGGACGGGGGGAAAAAAAATCCTTTGTCAATAACCTCAAAAAACCCGGTGGGAGATTCCCAGAGTGCCCGGGCCTGGGAACCGGAGCCCGCCCGGTGTGCGGGGCCGTGGGTTCCTGCCCTCCCTCCGCTCCCCATTGTTGGAGGTTTTTTTCCTTCTTATTTTTCCTCCCTCTCTCTCTCTTTTTCTTTTTTTTTTTTTTTTTTTTTTTTTTTTTTTTTTTTTTTTTTTAATTTAGCCATAAATTGGCCCGGCTCGCGCTATGAGCTGTTCTATTTTCTCCCTGTCAGGATGAGGGATTTGCTTTATGATGCATTGTGTATTAAATACAAGTAATCTGGGAAACTGATTGCTCGAGCCCATCGGCCTGATCAGAGCCCCCGATAGCGAGCCGGAGCCCCCCCGTTCCCTCCCCGTGGGCCGTGCCACAAAGGGAGGAAAGGCCGGTGGACAAACAAAAGCGGCTCCGGTACCGGGCCCGGCCCGCTCCGGGGCTCGCCCGCCGCCGCTGGATGGCGCTCGCCGCCGGGACACCGGGAGCGCGGCCGCCGCTCCCCCTTTTTTGGGGGGGAAAACCCTTTTTTAATTCTTTTTTTAAGTTCCCCTTCATGCAGCGCACGCAGCGGTTCGGGTGTAACCCAGCGCGGCCAGAGGAGGAGGAAGAGGGGGAGGAAGGATCATGCCCCCGAGCCGGGGGTGGGAGGTGCGGGGGTCAAGCCTGGCCCCGCCGCCGGTCGGGACCTCCAACATCCCGGTCCGGGGATGTGGATACACACGTCAACACGCGGCGAGGTATTTCTTCTTTCAAGCGAAAATCTTTTAAACGTCTCTTGCCGCCTTTCCCCCTCTCCCCTCAGACGGTTCGGTGGGCGCTTCAAGAGGCCCAAATATTTCCACAGGGTCCCGTTGGCAATTGTTTATTTAAAACAAGTCGCTCTATTAGTGGAGCAGTCAGGAGTTAGTACTCCAGTCTGCTAGTAATTCCCACCAGGCTGTAAACTGATGCCTCTTTTAAGCCTTTAACTTCATGGTCGTCCCAGAAGTAAAAGTTCTTCTAATGGAGACCCTATGGGCATCGTGCATTCCAGCACATCATTAAAGCAAAGCAAAGCAGCTTGGCCACAGCCAGATGAAATAACGGCACTGTCCACGTTTAATGGGCTTCCTGGGGCCAAACGCTGCCGAGGACAATGGGGGAAAATCAGACAAGTCACTGGTGATTTTTTGAATACCGTAAATGTTCATATTATGCTTAATATTATCCTTTCATTTGTAGACAAGCTGCTTCACGACCACCTTTTCGAGAGGGGTTTAATGTTATATATATATCTCAAGGTGACTAAACACAACACTGAGCATCCTGGCTAACACTGTGATGAGTGTTTGAAGCACTGGGGGAGTGCATTAATGTGGAGAGAGAAAGGAAAAGCAAAACGAAACAAACACGCAGAAAAAAACTGCTTCCTAACATATCCAAATGCTCCAGGACAGACCTGGGAAACAACAACAAGACCGAAAGGCAACACAGTTTCTGCATGTCAATTCCTCCCACCCAGTGTGGTGGATATCAACTTGAAAAATAAAAATAAAAACAGGTGAAAATACATGTGTTGCTGCTGATTTCAGGAGGAAGAGTCAGGTAATTTCCAGCACTTGATGAAGGAGTGGGGTGGGCATTGCAGTGCCCTCCACGTTGGTGCCCTGTCCCTGCTGTCCCTCCTGCCCTCACACTCTGCCTGGCTCATCCCTCCCAGCCAAAAGGCAGTTTCCAAGTGAGGGAGAGGAGGAGAAAATTAAAGGTAAAAAAAATGTAAATAAGAAATTTCCCTTGGTCTGGAAATGGGCCCAACTGAAAGCATGTTAATCTCCACCTCAGTAATTTGGTTCTCCTGGAGAAGACAGAAGCCCTGCTGCTGTGCCCTGCACTTCATAAATCACGTCTTTATGTGGACAAGGTCAGGGCACCTAACAGCTCAGACATGGGCCTTTGCAGTGGCTCGGAGGGCTCCGGCATGTTTATTCTCTCGCACAGATCTCTGAGGAGCAGTCCAGCACGCTTCTAATTACTTTTGATTATTTTCATTTGCTCGGGTCAGACTGGCTTTGCCGGCACTGCTGGAGGGTGGGTTTCCTCCCCCCAGCCCGGCTGTGGGATGCAGGGGGATCAGTGCTGTGCCCTGCACCCCCTTCCCCAGGGCAGCGCAGGGCTCCAGGGACCCCTGGGGCTCACCCTGCCAGTGGAGGGGGTCCTGTTTTGGCAGCAAAGCCTGGAACCTCTAGCTGAGCCAGGGACCCCCACAGCTGCCCTCCCCACCCTGCTGTAGCCAGGCAGAGCAGGACATTTACCAGTGTGAAAAGAGGGGCATGCAGAAAAACACACATTTCACCCCTACCCCCCCAAAAGTACCTACTGCCTTCAGGGAAAAAAAATAAACGACCCTGTATCCTTGCAAAAAAGTTACAGCGGTGCATGTGCAGGCAATAAAAAAGTTGAAGGACCTCTGCTATGCCTGTGGGGACAGAGCTGTGCTCGGGGAGCTGCAGAGCACAGCCTGCACAGAGGCAGAGTGTGAGTTGGTCTGTTCTCCTCTGAGTGCTTAGCAGTCACAGCACAATTCATTGGGAATGCTTGGTGCCCACACAGGGGGCATGCACCACAGGGACACAGGAGTGTCCCTGGTGGTGCTGGGGTCCTGGTGTGGGTGAAGCCATCCCCGTGCTCCCACAAGTGCTGCTGCACCCCCTGTTATGGTCTGTGACAGCACACAGCTGGCAGAAGCCAGCTACCCAAGTTCTGAGCAGAAAGGCTCCACTTCTTCTCTCCCATTAAAATGTGGGGTCTAAAATAGTTCCTTCATATCCCAATTGAGCTTGACAGCCCAGCCCTGTATTCTCATCCTGGTGTGAGTGAGCAGACCTCGTGTCCTGTGTGCCAGGGTCTCCAGCACATTCCAGAGGTGAGGGTGGGTGTTGGTGCCATCACACTGGTGGTACCCACACTCCTCAAGCAGGGGCTGCCTGATGGGAAGGAATTTTCTGGGACAGGGTTTTGAGCCTGAAAACTTTTGGATATTGGGTGTTACTGCAAACCAGGAGAAGGGATATCCCAGCAGGTTTACCTACTTCATCAATCAGGAAGATGTAAAAAAGTGTCAGTGGCTGGTATCTGGCTGCCTGGGTGATTTTACTCCTGTCTTGGGGAGGAAATCCTGCAGACACCCTTCCTTGTGGCAGGACATGAGGTTTGCCTTACTGCAAACAAACCACAGCCCTCACAGCACACCCCAAATTTGACGCTGGGGGAGGCAGTGCTGCTGGTCCACACCCCTGCTGTGAGCACACTCCTTGCAATGCTTTCCTCCTCCAAACCTTTCCCCAGCTCTCCCTGCCAAGGCACGTGCTGTGGCGCTGAGGACTGTTGCTGTTTTCCTTCGCAGCGCTCATTGCTTCCATTACAGAAGAGTCTGGAAGCCCTCAAATCCAGCCAGGGCCATTTTCACACTCGAGGTTACTTCCCCCACAGGGTGAGGCAGCCCCTGCTGGATGAGTCTGGCACGAGTTTGGCTGTGGTAAAAGTCTGGGGAGAAACGCACATTAGCCAGCTTGTCTTAGCACCTACGAGAGCCAGGGCAAGGCAAGGCTGACTGATGCGGCTGTTGGCCTCCTGTCCACTCAGAAGCTGTGTTTTCCTGTGCTTCACCTTTCTCATGTTTTGAAAGGAAGCCAGAATCCTGGAGAATCTGGGAAATTCCATTGGCAATGCCCTTGTTCTGCATTTCCCCGTGTGTGCTGGGCAGTCTGGAAGGTTCTTTTCTTTCTTAACCACCCAGAGAGTAAAAGATCATGAGCATAGCCCTCCAAATCCTACCATCGTGACCAAAAAAGTGCCTGCTTGTTTTTTTTTAAATCACTCTCTCATTCATCCTTGTTGAAATACAACTGAATAAATCCCTCAGGTTTGCACCCACTCCTGCTTCCCATGATATGCTCATCTGGAGATGGAGCAGTGAAAGCCAACAGAGGGTCCACGTGGGGTGGCCAGAGCTCCCACCCAAGGTAGCTGCTGCTTCTCTGCCTGAAAACACAACTTCTAGAAGAAGCTGCCCTAAAAATGGAAGATCCCTAAGAAATACTCCCTGGGAAGGCATCATATCCAGGAGGGAGGAAGGATTTTGACTTGTATGTGCATAATTCAACAAGGTTCAATTAACCCTTAATTTCTTCAATTTTTTTCATTTTCAACCCTTCTCCATTGACAAATAATTTGACAAATAATTTAAAGCCTCCTTTGAAAGACTCCTTCCAGTCCCAGAGCCCTCATGGCACAGGAAGAGCCACAGAAGGATGTTGTGTGGGAGCAAGTCCTGGGGAAGCATTTGGGGTTTTATGACCTGAAAGCAAAATTTGCAAGCCAAAAGAATGAAGAAGAAAATATGGAAGCAAGGAAAATGCCAGGCCAAAGGAGACTGAAGGGGTTAAACAACAGAACTTTACACAATAAGAATTAATGTGATGCATAACAGGTAATTCTATTTTAATAATCAATTTTAGGAGTGACTGGCTATTTTCAAAGCATTCCTGTTGTAGCCAAAGTTTTAACTAGGCGTGCGAGAGCGGGCATAAACACCTGTGGACTTTATAAGAGTAAGAAGCAATTTATCACCCAATAAAAAGTCAAACACTCATGTTAAAATTTTCAGGTTTGCATTTGCTGTTTTAAGTGTCACATGTGTGGATGGTTCTGGGGGAGGTTCAGAAGAAGTGGAAGCACATCCTACACACAGGAACACACGTGCACACAGCCAGCACAACCAGCTCTACAGCAGGGAAGAAAACCTGCCTGAAAGCACCAATGTTACAGTTTCATCCCTCCCACGTTTTGTGTTAAACCCATCGTGATCATCGACCAGAGTTGTCTAAAACCTGGACTAAATGGGCATTAAGTCAGTTGCTATATGAAATTACTGCCATTCGATTTTCAGATAAACCACAAAACTTGATGAACTAACATTGTTCCAGCTGAATTAACTCATCATTCCTGGGAAGAGAAGGCTGTGGAGGAAAGGGAGGGCTCTAATAGCAATGATTAATGCTCCTCCTATTGCAAGGCACTTGCCTGCAAGTAGAGAGATGCCCTACTGAAGGCAGGCTGGGGATCCACCGTGCCTCCAAAACATCTGCCTTGCCAAACCCTGATGGTAGGGTTAAACATTATTTACCTGTGGGTAGGAGAGGGAGAATATTTTGTTATGGGCTTGTGATGAAACTATAAATACACTAAAATCCCCGTCAACGTTTCAAGTCATGCTTGGCAGACAAATCCAGGGACTGAAATTCAGGAATGTTAATTTATTCAGCTGGTGGAGGAACATGCAAAGCTGATCCTTATCCCGTACTCAGGCGATCTCCCTGGGATTAAGCCATAAAGTGTTGGGGCAGTGGTGCCCTGTGAGTGGCTCGGGCTGCCCAGCCCAGGCAGGCAGAGCCCCTCGTGTCCCCCAGCCTGGCTGTGCTCAGGGTCCTGAGCAGTAAATGCTTAACTGGCCCCGTGCGTGCACAGCAGCCCACCTGGGCGTGCAGGAGAAGTGCTGCTCCACATAAATTAGTCACACATGGGCAAAGGTGCCTGATGCGTTTGGAAAAATCTCACCCTGAGAGCTACCTGGTTTGCTCTGAAAAGATTTTGCTCATCGGGAAAATTCGGGGCAGGGAGGGAGGAGAATGTATTTGATGCAGGTGTCCAAATAAACCTGTCCTATAACCCATGGATCACAATGGGTTATTAATGAAATAGCTGTGAACATCAGCGTATCCTTGTGGCAGATTTCTTTCATAAATGAGTTGAACATTTTCCAATTTCAGGAAAGTGCTGCTACCTATAAACTTGGAGATTAAGGGCTTTTTCCCCTAAGACTCAGATCCCTCGGGGCACTTGTGTTCTGGCATGCATCCCTTATTTGCTGAAGAAATTTCAAACTTGGTAATTTAGCACCATACTGATAAAACAAAGAGGGGAAGGAAAAAGAAAACCCAGCAGTTGGGCATGCATGTGAAGGAGGAAAGAGGTGAGTGGTACAGCTTCAGGCATTTTTTTTTCTGGCTTTTTTTTTTATCCACAAGCCATACTGCAGATTTTTTTGTGAGATTCATAGAGAAAACATTCCCAAGATACAACACATAAGATGCATATCAATCCACAAGCTGAGTTTTGCTGATGCAAAATGACCTGCAGAATTTGAAGGAGGATGGAAGCTGTTTTATAACCATTTTTCCATATAATTTATTTAAGCCTAAGATGTTGGGCTGAATTTGCCACTAGTAGAATTACGAGTATTAGTTTTATTAGCATTACAGCAGCACCTAGAGGTCCCAGTGAAAATGGGGACTCTTTGTGGGTAAAAAACTAATAAACATGAGACTCTGTCCTGAAATCTTACAGTTGGCATGGATGGGATAAAAAGTGTGCCAGATGGGAAGAGTACCATTTTATTTTTACAAATGGAATACAGAGTTCTGTTCATGGCGAAAATCAGTGGCAGATTCTCATGCAATATTTTCACATAATTTTCATTCATTGAGAAGTTGTTTTTTATTCCTTTTCTTTGAGTGCAAAGAACAGAAACTGCTCTCTGCCTGCTGGTGCTTACAACTTCTCATGGATAAATAGCGGGAGTCTGCTTGGTCACTGCCAGTTAAAACAGTCTGCGTGCTTTAATATGGCTCATCTGTAGCAGAAATTCTACTTTATCTCTCCTTTTTTAGCTAGGAAAATATTTGAGCCTTGGAAATGAGCAGTTGATACTTTGGAACAGATCTTTAAATGTAAGCACATTGCACTGATTGGTGCCATAAATGAAAGCTCCTCCTATAGAAGCAGTTTTGGGGAGGATACATCAAACTCTGCCTTTGACTTTTGTGGCAGAAATGTGAAACGGAGTTCATGATGTCAAGTCTTGTTGCTAGGAGTCCCCCAGCAATCATGCAAGTGCTGAGCACAAGATGGATCACAATCCCCACCAGGGAGAGGGGGAGAAACTGCCCCAACCACTCCACTGTGAACTCCTAAACCTCACTAAGTGGCTGCAAAGAGCAGCAGGGAATGGGCCTGTGCTCAGTTACAGTTTTTGGGCCCATAGAAGCAAAATGAGGCAATGTGCTAAGAGCAGATGTCTTTCTACCAGGAAGGATTTCAGAGGCTGCATGACCTGTCCTGCTGAGAATCCAGCATAATAAATACAGCACTAAAGATCATTCCTTTCCTTGTGCTTCCCTGTGCTGGAATGCTCACATGGGACAATCCAGGAGATCCACTGGGTTAAGGAGCTGTTGTAGGATGTTTTGGCTGAGGAAGGTGCTCATCTCTGTGGGCTTTTCAAGGAGTCATAGTGAGATCAGGGCTGTCACACATTCCCCAGGGAAACACCAGCAGCTCCAAGTCCTGAACACAGCACTGATCTGGGAGAATTGGGGCTGAACTGGTGGCCAGAAGTGTTGATCAAGGTCAGACAGAGTCCCATTTCCACACAAGATTCCTGTCAGTCCTGGGGTCAGACAGGGCACTCAGACCAGCCCCTGGGCTGTCCCAGGGCTGTGGATGGAGGAGCTGCTCCAGCTCCAGACAAAAGTCAGTCCTGGATCCTCCCACAGCCTTCAGCTCCAGGACCTGAGGGCTGGAGCACAGTGTTTTACTGCTATATTTGTGAACCCTCCAGAAACAAATGGGAGCTAGAAGCTGTCCTGCCAGGCACTGTGAACAGAAGCTCAAGCCAGTTGTGTGTTGCACGAAGGATGTCTGTCAGCTTGGGTGATAAAGCAAGAGTATCTGTCACGATATGAATGACCACAATTTTCCCTGGAGCTTGTGGTGCATTTAACAGGGCCATAAAAGATGCAAGTGGGAGTTATGAGGGCTCATTAGCACTTCAGAATTACTTAATTATTTCATTCTCTAAATTAATCCATGAATTTTATCTCAAATGGAAAACAGTAGGTTTAGACCAAGGTTGCTGTGGACCAAGAAATACTTTCATGAAAAGAAGGAACTGAATTGGTTTGAATGATTTATAAAATGTGAGGGTTTCATTCCAAAATATCATTTATGTGCCCAGAAATCTATGCAGCAAATCTAATCCAGCAAAGGAAAATGAACATTCTCAATCCATGAATAAAGATGGGAAGTAATTCTGCAGCAGATTCAACCTGTGCCTGCCTATGTATGACAAGTAACTGATCTGAAGCCTATTTACACATCTGTTAGGTTTGTATTTACCCTGAGTTTAGGAGACAAAATTTGGGAAAAAAGAACATGACAGTAGCCTTGAAGAAAGCAATAATAATGACAGCTACTCCCTACACTGACAGCTACTCCCTACATCCTTCCTTCCTTTATGCATCCACTGATGGGAAAGAAGGAGGGAGGTCAATTCCAGAGGCAAAGACTGACCAAAACCCCCAAAACTCCAGTAAATCTTTCTGCTTTTGAAAGAGTGCACCTCCACCAGTTTAAAAGGTACAAAAAGAATAACAGAAATGGGGTTTATATGAACAGGGTGTAACAAAGATCTTGTTGATCTGATTTTCAACAAGCCACACAAAGTGTGGTGACCACGGATTATGCTGTTCCAGGTGATTCATTGCAACTCCAGTCAGTAGCCAAGTGTCCAGCAGACACATCTGAAGTGCAGTGACCTTGGCTTACATGAGTGAGGCCAGTAGTAAAAGCAAATGGAAGCTAAAATGAAAGATGTATATTTTTAGAAGAATTTGTAGTGTTTGGACTCCAGCTTTAGATGGCTCAAGAGTATTTTGTAAGCCAAAAATCTGTTCTTCGCTTCTGGTTTGTTGATTAAATAGACTTGTTACCAAGAACTTCAAGCAGAAAAAAATTTTAAAGAGACTTCAGCTACGATATTGTCAGCTTTAGCTGCAGCACTGAACAACTAAAACATAACAGCTCTTCAGATCACAAGTTATTCCCACTGACTGCCGTATAATCAGCATGTTAAATCTGGGCACCTCTTCAGGCACAGTTATTTGTGTGATATATACAGATCGATACCTATTGATTTTATAATTTTGATTCATCTCCATGCAGTGATCCAGTTTCACATCATCTTATTTATCAAGCTTTTCTCCATGCCTTTGCTTCCAAGCTTCCTGACACTTCCAGGCCACTTGAGGAGGGTCCCACCACAACCACCCCTTTTTCCCCTGCACCCAGTGTCATTGGGCACTCACTTGGTCACATTCCATGGAATTTTGTATGCAAAGAGCTGACACAGGGTACCCAGGGTTGTTAATGCATGAGGCTAAGTTTCATAAACCTCCTTTGCTAATGCCATGGCCCCACTGCCCCTGCTGGATGTGGAGCCACTCCCCAACTTCCCCTGGAGGCTTTGTCACCCCAAGGGACTGAGCGCAGCCCCGTGTTTCTTACCCATGAAAGCTAAAACTTAAGGCATCATTCATGCCTTCAAACTTCCCTTTGTGCTTACTTATGAAAACACGAGGGGGATAAAACTTTGCACTGAATATTAAAATTTGTTCTTTTTACCCCTGGAGCTTTTTTGGACCGTCCTGGTACCTGAAGCCCCTGTGGACAGAGCAGCAGACTGCGCAGAGGAGCTGGCACAAGAAGCCCGACAGTGACTGATTAACAGCAACCTGCTTGACACACTGGAGGAAACCAACCCCATTGCTGCTGCTGACAGGGCATCAGGGAAATCCTGTTAACCTCACTGCATTGCATATATGCAAATGACAGCAGATTAACGAGCGTCAGCGATGCCACCACTCCCACTGTGCTCACACCACTTCCCATCACAACAGATTATGTCTGGACACACAAGAGACACCCCAAATAGACTAAATAATGATTTAGCAACTCATGGCTGCCCAAACTCCAGCTCAGTGGGGCAGCCCAGGTCTCCTGCTGCTGGCAGCCCTTTCGCAGCACCGCGGTGGCCAGCGGTGGCAGGATGTGGGGCAAATGTGGTTAAAAACCATCTGCTGAAATTCATGGGCTGAATGAATTTAAGGCACACAGCAGAAACTTCTTTATGTTGAAAATGCCCAACGGGAAGAACTGAACTCTGTTCCAATGCAACAATTTCCAAATGTTTCCGTACAAGGTGCTGAAGGCAGCTGGGATGCACTGCATCCGTGAAATGGGAGTTATTGGGGTGGATGCCTTTGGAAGGGAAACAAAAAGGATTGATGAGGACTAAACATTTCAGCGGGGCTCACACACTCCAGCAAGATAGAAGCATGGGCTAATTACAAAATAAGACCTATCACCATGCAAAAATAAATGACTTCAGAAATAGCTTTAGATATCATGTTAAAAGCACCTTTGGGAACAAAAAGATGCTGTGCTAAAAACAGGAGATCTAAAGAGCTGTTATTACACATCCATTACGTTTTCTGAGCTGTCGCATTTACTTTTTGAAGTTCTGTACACATGATACAGCAAGGCAAAACATTTTATGTACCATAAGAAATTTGAAACAATGTTTAATGTTCAGAAGATAAAGTTAACAAAACTACACTTCAGTGGCTTTTTTATTTCTCTATTTTACAACCTTTCAAGAACTTAAGAGCAAAAGGAAACAAGAAGGAAGGATAAGCAACCATACGTTCCTGCTTGCTTTTTTCTACATTGCTGATCAGAGCCCAAGAAATCATAATAAAAAATGTCTTCTTTTTAATGTCTAAATAGGAGCTGTTGAAACGCTGATGGTACGAAGTGTTTCAGGATGGAAAGCATTTGTTCCTCTTGCAGCTATCAACAGTCATATGTTACATGATTTTCTGATTTTTCTCCCTGAAATTACAGAAGCCTATCACGTCCTCACAACCATTTGGAACAGTTTTTCTGCAGTTTCTGCTTTTTCTAAAACCAAAACCAGCTACCACGATGACTCGCAAGAACTGTTTCTACAAGCACCAGGCAATTCAGATTATTGACAATTTCTCTGTTCCTTATAAACGTTCTTGGTTATATCTTGATGGCATCAACAGTGATAAGTACTGAGTTTATTGGGCAGTGATCCCCCCACAAACTTTCATCCATCTGGATGCTAAAATGCTCCTGATGCAGCTGCTGTAATCATTGATGTTATAGCACAAACACACACACAAAAATCACTCCCTAACCCAAGCATCCACTTCAAATTCAAGTTGCTCATTTGCCTTGGAAGGAGAAGGCAACCACAAACAACAACAAAAAAAGTGTGAGTGTGATGGGAGATTGATGCGAGTTTTAGAGCATGGTGTAGTTCACTAATTTATTGGCCTAATGAAGAAAAAATTGACATCTGAGTGGCATGAGCTACACCAAACACAGCATCCTGCCAAACCTACATTAGACAGAAACAGGTGCTTAGTTTAAACTGTCAAAATCCTCCACAGTAGAACATCTATGTTACTTGTTAATAGAGGGTCTGATAGAAAGTGAGGGATTATTTCTGCCGGTTTCAGGAGGAAGATGCAAGGGAAATAGCAAGAACACCAGCATAGTTTTATATAATCTATTTCACTACATATCTTGAATGTGCAATCACTGAACTTTAAAAAAATCCTAAAAAAATCTTAAAGACTATATTCAAATATATTTTGAACATTTTTTGACATCTGTTATTTCTCTCAATGACAGACTTTTCTTCCCTTAAACTAGAACTTTCAATATCTATTATTTCTATATCAATATCTAATGTCTTCTATTACAACCCTGCAGATTTACTATCTGTGATTCAGAGGTAAGTTTGAGCAAATCAGGAGGGATTTTGAGGACTAGACTATATACCTGCAATCCAAGTTAATGGGGTCAAAATCATTCCTGATACAACTTCATGGAGCATTTTGGTGTTTTTTTACTAGGGGAGAATTTGCACTTGGATGGATTAATTCCTGGCATGAATTTCAATGTTCAAATAAACTACTTAGGGTGGCATCCTTTGACTAAAATCAAATGTATGGGGGAAAAGAGATGGGTGAGTGACTTAGGAGCAGCCTGATGGTGTTTTGAAGGATAATATCCATGCAGGATAGATCTACAGCATCTCCTTAGCTGTTATTATGGTTTTCTAATTATGGTAAAAGGTACAATAAGTTAGAAGGAGCCTATAGCAGAGTGGTAGGATGCAGATCCCCTCCCCTGTGTTTAAGACCAAGGGTGTGATGGCAAAACCAGAGAAAAAGAGCTGCTTCTTAATGATATTCCAAACACCTCTAACAGTAAACTCTGTAGGGATCTCGTGTCACTCATGACTGAACAAGCAAACAGCCTGGGGATGGAGCAGCAACCAGTGAAGGGGGAGAACCACATCCCACCAGGACCTCACTGGTGGTGTAATGGGGTTGTTGATTGCCTGGGCATTTCAGGTGAACATGGAGTTAATGTATGAGCCTTTAAGAAAAGATCTTTAATGACCCAGCCCTCTGAAACTTCCCAAATCTGAAAGGAGAACTCCGTACATGTAACCATTACGTGGGTTCAACACTGACCTGGGGGAAGTGTCACCTCCTGAATCACAAGGGACACTTCCAGTAACATCAATATTTTCCATGGAGGTCCCCCAGCCAAGCCTGCCTTGTCCCAGCCCTGCTTGGAAGGTCTTCTAGGGCTGTAGCTAAGGTGGTATGGCTGGAGACCAAGTCAAGGCATTATTTTATTTTGTTTTGGTTAGCAGAGTTGATATTTGGTCAAAGGCTCCTAGCTGTGAAATGACGAGGAGCTGCCAATTTCTAAGCTAAATGTTGTACATTCATATCCTGCTACCACTAAATCCATTATGATTAGTCAGGAGTGAACTTAGAAGGTTCAGAAATAACGTTTGGATAAACATCCCCAAATTTTGGATGCTTATCTGAGCCTGACCCAAACCCCCTGAGTATGCAGAACTGAGCTGAAAATCTGGCAAGAATGTTAATTTCCACACTTTTCATTTCTCTCTTGAAGGCTATATTTGCAGTTTAAGATATTTCCTTTAATTGGAATTAGCATAATACATTATTTCCCTATGGTGAGAACAGCTTTTCTCTAGTTACTTTGCCTGTTTGGATTTAGTCCAAGGAAGTACAAAAGGGGATGAAAAGGAACACGAAAATCCAAAGTAAATAAGTGAACCAAACTCTTTAAACCCCACAAATGGGTAGATTCTACTAAAGGCTTCCCAGAAAATAAATTACTTGGTCCAACCCTAAAATGATGCTCTTCCTTTTTAATGGTGCCTCTGTACTGGTGACAGCCATATTCCTGTCACATGCCTTTGGTAAAAATTAATAACTAATAATGATTTGTGCTTTGGGGAATTTTGTGCCCTTTCTTTTCTGGGGTATACCACTGCTTCAGATAGCATCTGATTTGTTTAGTTCCATTAGTGATCAGCACCTACAAAAATATTGTGCCGGGTATGGTGAGTCTTTGGGGAGCTTGGAGTTCCAATCAATAAGCTATTGACCTTGCAAAATTTGCAAGATATAAGATGCCATCTCCATGTGTATACTGAATTCTGTGATATTTTCTGTGCAAGTGTAGTATTTAAGCTGCCTTCAGAAGAGAGGAACTTCACATCCAGGTTGCACGTGGGAGGCCCAGCCTGCTGTTGGGAAGACCCAGCCTATGCAGGTGTGAATCCAGCTGCTAGACCTGACCTCACTGCAGACCTTGGGGTGAAGGCCCTAAAATGAAAACCCTGCAAATACCCAAAGTGAGGTTCTTTTCAAATTAACCTCTTTGCAAATCAGCTGGGGATGCGAGGTGCATTGGGAAGGACACGAGTGACCTCAGGCCCTTTCTGAGCACGGGGCTGGGAAGGTCGTGTCAGCACCCAGCTGCTCACCCTTCCTCCTGCCACTCTTCCCAGGCAGAACTGATTATAGCAGCAGCCTGTGCCTGCGTGGGGGGATAAGCACATGGATACATCCACACACCTCCACAGACCCGAATGTTTGCTCACATTTAATAACGGGCAAAACAAATAAAAATGAGTATTGACATGAATGCCTGTTACCCAACGCTCCCAGGGAAGGAAAGCAAGGCCAAGTGCTATTCCATAACCAGTACTCAAAAATATTCCTCGCCAAGCTCAAATCCAGAATGTGGCATTGAGACCAGCTTGAGCACTGAAACAGAAACCCAGCCTGGTGTTTCCCAGCTCCCTGCTCCTTATCAGGGAGATCTGGGCAAGCTGCCGGGCAGTGGCTGAGGGCTGTGCCGCTCCTCCCTGCCAGCCGGGACGGGGCCGCTTGGGAAAGGAGAAAATGTCATCCAGCCCCAACACAAAGGGCAAGATGGTATCTCACCGCTGCTGTGGTGAAGTCATGTACTAGGAAAAATATATTTAGCTGTTCCTGGGCAGTCCCCAGGAGGCTGCAGAGCTGGTCCGATACCAGCCTTGTTCACCTGCCCCAAAGCGCAGTGTGGGACACTCGTGGCTGTGGCACAAAGAGGCTCAGAATGACAATTGGCCCCTGTGCCAGTGACCCCCAGGAGCACTGTGGAAAGGGGGAAAGATGCTGCTTACGCAGCTGAGGACATGCCAGTATTGAAGATGTGAGCTTGTTCAAAGAAAACAACCAGGATCATACAGGGAGATCTGCTGTAAAGTCAGCAGAAACATGCCCAAAGTGAAGAGCGAGGTGTGAAATATTCCCATCATGAAATCCTGACTCCACTGAGGGCAATAGAAGAGCCCTGACTGCCTTTTGGACAGAGAGGGCAACAATTCAAGTGTTTGTTTAGCCGTCAGAGAAGGAACATTACTTGGTGTACAGCCCACATTGCTTTGTGATAAACATGTTATAAAACAGATATTTGCACAGACTGCATACAATGGGAAAGTCACAGGGAAAGGTGGGGTTGGAAAATGGGTTTATAAAATTATAAAAATGCTGTGGAAGAGGACAGGCTGGAGGATGGTGGCAATTCTGTTCTCCTGGCTCAGCATTCTGAATTTTGTTGTTTCTTCTTGCTGTTTCTTCTGTCACGTTACCATAATTTTACAGTTGAACTCATCAGCTGGCATTAGTCAGAGTCACCCTTTTTAACAGCACCATAAAACAAACAATAAAGAAGAATTTGTCTCTGCAGCCATGTACTTTATAAGGCACAAGTCTGAATAAATATGTAACTGTTCACACCCTTTGAGAAGTGCTGGAACAGGAACACACTGAACCCAGTGCACTGATTTATATCTAAGGCAACACTGACTCCAAAATAAGAGTGAAAATGTAGGTTAGATGGATAGTAGGTACTACAAAGAGTAATTGCTCTCTTGTTTTACACCTTGGAGAGCTGTGTGGGGTGGGAAAAGGCCCAAGACAAGATAGAAAACAGCCAGCTTGAATGCATGGACGGGAAAAAAAGGAGAGTCACAGTTCATCCTGCCTGATTGAAAATACTCAAAACCATAATGTGCACTGTAAAACCAGATGAAGGCGGGGAGGGTTGTCTCTCAAGAATCTTCCCTCTACTTTCCCTGTAAGGTATGGAGCCCTTCCAAAAACACACCAGCGCTGCGTGCAACGCCTGAACGGCTGCGTGGAGCTGCATGGCCACTTGCAATGCATGAATTCAATCAGCTGAAAGGAGCCACTGAATTTAATGGTGTTAATAAAAAGAAAGTTATGCATCCTCACTGACCACAGGGGGAAAGTTGGCAAATGGTTTGAGATCCTATCTTCTGGATTTCTCCTGCACAGGCTGGGAGAGCAGAGAGGATTACTCCTGGGCAGCCCTCTTAGGCACAGCAAGCTGAATTTTAATAAATGAGCAAGCAAACAGGCTATCTGTGTAATTTTTGTATACACACTGTGATTTACTCTGTGAAATTTACATGACAAATAATAATTAGCCATTGCACTATAAACCCTCATTTCCCAATGCTCAGTACCAAACCAAAGAAACCACGTGTTTAAAAGGACTTTGCCTCTATTCTTAATGTCAAAATGTTAAAAAAATAGTTAATTTGGGAAGGGAATTATTACGATCAGGTTGTGTGAGATTCACTCTGATGTACTCTAAATGATGTGTTAAATGATGATTTCCAACAGAGCCTGTAGCAGAGAGTTTGTTTGGAGTGACATTTGTTGTGGCACCAGTGGCCACTACGAAGATGAATTTATATATACACTTAAAGCACCTGCCTGCAGAGGTGTCGCAGAGAAGTTCTGCATGAGCAGATGACAACAGATATTTTGCAAGCACTCACAAACTGAATTTGTGCTCCAAAATAGCAACGAAAAGGTTGTCTAGAGCATTTTCTCCACTTCTTTCATGAAACGCATGCAACCACACTCTCTGCTGTTGTTATTAAGCATTACATGGTGATTTCTTCAGCAAATAACACTCCTTTAGCAAACCAGCCACACTGCTAACCTTTTTAAACAGGTTTCTTGCAACCTGTTTAAATTTTAGTCGTGCAGGTTTTGCAGAACTGCTTGTCTTGGCTACATGATTGTGAGCAGTGACATTTATAGATGAATATAATGTTTGAAATTCTATTCAGACCTATTTAGGCACCAGCATCTACACAAACAAAGCTCTGGTGCTCTGAGATTAGCAGAATACTGACAGAAAGATAACCCACACGAAGGCTGAGTAAGGAGCAGTGATGGATTTGCCCACTTTTCTTTCAGGTCTGTTAAGGAACCCTCCCCAGTGAAGTCACTTCTTTACCCTGCAAACACTGAGCTCCGGTTTTACAGCTCTGTGATTTTAGATAAATACAACAATGTCCATGCCGGGAGACAGATGCCACCTCCCCTGAGGACAGTGATCACAGTCAGACCTCCTCTGCTGGGGATCCCTTTGTTGTTTGGCCATCAAGTCTCATCTGCCTTGCTATCCCTTCCCTCTCACACATCTCAAATGTGCCACCCTCATGCCAAAAGAGTTTGTGGAGTTTTCCATCTTGTTACAGTGACAGGACCCAGCAGGATGCTTTCCACCAAACTCTTCCTCAGTTTCTAAGGCCTAAGATGCACTGAGTGAGAAAAGAATGGTTTTTTGTGCTGGCAGCCCTCCTAAAACACCATGGGATTTGTATGGCAAGAGCAGCATCCACCAGCGCACAACACCAAGTGGTTTTCCAAACACCAGCAGTGGCCTTTATGCTAAAACCAGTTGTGCCTGAAATGCCTGCTGGGTTCAGCTCACACACAGCCAAAAAGGGAGTCTAACTTCCCAAGTGCTGTCTTTGCTCTCAGATGCTTTTTTCTTTACTGGTTTTCCACTGTCTGGCATTTACAATATACCCGCAGAGGTGGAAAGGCTTATATTTACCGCTCTTTCCTATCAAAGCTACTTTGAATTTAAGGCACAGTGCTGTTTCCATTTGGAAATTTTTTTTGCACGAGCCATTTACAAGACCTTTACAAGCCCTGGTATGCCAAGACCTCTCCAATTTCCCCAGTTAACTGCAAAGGAGTCTGGCTGGCATGAAGAAGGCTCCACCATCCCACCAAACCCCAGCTGGAGGACAGTCACTGCTGCCTGTGGACAGCAAAGCTGCAGGTAGGGAGAAGGGAAGACTGGGAGGCAGCGGAGGTAGGAATCAGTTTTTTGTGTTCCAGAAGTCTTTTTTCTGCCACACACAGCTAGCCTGGCTTCTGGCAATTTCTTCAGTTTGGATGGGATTGATGGCAGAATAAACAAGTATACTCATTAAGTCCTAAATACATCTGAAAATATATATAAATATACCTAGATATCTGTTAATAATGGTGTAAAACTATTCAAACCTTGGTGCAATTTATTTCTTAGCTTGCTATGACCCTAACTGCTACTGTTTCCATCATCTGGTATGGGACACATAAATGACCTTCTACTATAGCCCTGGTCAGCAGAGGTTTGGTGCCAGCTTTGCAGCAAGAAATCATCATCTAATGGCCTCAGCTAGGGATGAAAGCCAGAATTTTCTGCCATTTACTGTTGGCCTGAAGTGGTTACTTCTCCTGTGAGCATCACATGCTGCCAAGCAGAGGCAGCACCAAACACACAGGAGCTTTTTGGGAAACTGGAGAGGATTTGGGTACTCAATCCAGCTGGCTCTTTGGAAATTAAAGAATTAATACCACTTGGAAAGAAATTAAAGTAGAATCATGCCATAGCAAGGAGAATTGAAGAGGAGTGAGAGGTGGGAGGGCATTAGGAGCAGCAAGAGAAAGGCCAAGGAGGGCCCCTGGAGAGAGCAAACAGGGCTTTCCCGGGGCTGGGCTGGGCTCAGGACCACTTCTGGCTGCACTTGATGGCTTCACAAACACCCAGCACAATACACGAGTGTAACATAAGCCTCAACTCCTCGAGATTAGCCATGGCTGGGAAATAATGTTATCGCTCCCCATTATACTCAGGAGCCCTTGAGAAAAAGTCCCCAAAATTCCCACGAGCTTTAAACGAAGGTGAGATTTTCCCCGGTGCCCATCCTCCTTTCCTAGGAGGTCGTGTGTTCTGCATGTGTCACATTTTCTTAGTCTTTGCCCAGCCATGCAAGACTTCAACCTTTTGCACAGCAGTTTCACTCTCTATGAAGATGCTGCTCCTCTTTCACCATCTCTCACTCTCTGCTCTGCTAAAGTTAGGGATCTAGGATTTTCCTGCTGGGTCAAAACCCAATCTCCTTCCTCACAGGGGCTCAGTTTAACTACACATCTCTGTGCCAGACGGTGACTGTTAGTACCACCCAGTTTCATTAGTTATCGAGGGCTAAAGTTGCACTTCGAACAGTCATCAATCAGTAGGAAAAAATACGCATCAAATTAAAACTTCCAGCAAACTCCAACACCTTAGGGCTTTTTCCTTTTACAAGCACCATTTTCTTCCACTGAAAACAGAACTACTTGTGCAGGTGGTTTTTAAACACAAACAGCTGCTCCATGGAAATGCAGTTGGGGAAAATTATTCAGGAAAAAGAGGCAAAGACAAAGCCATGGGTGTGGAGCAAGAATCTATACCGCCCAAATTCCCAGGGAAATATACGAAGGAAAGAGAAACCTAAGATATAAACAGTAAGTGGAATTTCCATTGCACTGGTCCCAATAAACACACTGGTTTTGGGGGAAGGAAAGTGGGATCAAGGGACCAGAGTGAGGCAGTAGGTGTTGTGGGGGAAAGCGTGGTGGAGGGTTACGGCTCGTAAAAATCCGCTTCATCTTTCAGTGTCAGAACAATGCCCGGGTGTATGGTGGGCTGTGTTATCAGCCAGGGAAGCAGAGCAAGGCTGGGATAAACAGCACCAGACAGCCAAGGGTTTGTGGTCATGATTTACTCCTGCCTTCCCAGATAGTTCCTCCTTTCTTTCTGCTTAATTTCTGTTGTTCTGTACATCTTTTAAAAAGTTCTGTAGGCCATAGCTGTTTTTAGCACTGTCGCTGTAATTTTAATTATCAATACAATATTTTTTGGCTATACAGAATTTTTTTAAAGCCTCAGTAGCTGTATTTTGACCAGAACTACCACAGTCACAGACAAATATTGCTGCTCTTTCCTTATTCCACTACTTTTCCCTGTAATGTCTCTCTTCTATCTATGAACTCTTTTATCACCTCATTCTCCTATGCATCCCCTCAAGTAAAAACTTCACTTTCAGGGCACTTTGGTGTGTGCCATCCCCACGTAGGGACACAATGATAACTCCCCTTCCAATTACAGACTGCAGAGGCAGCTCTTGAAACGCTGCATTTTCTCCAACCGTCTCCAGACAGAGAAGGCTTTTCCCTGCAAACACCCCCGAAGTTATTTTACCAGTTTCCTCCCAACTCTCCTTCAAATTCCTCTTTGAATTCATCAGGATTAATCTCCTGGTATGCTGCAGCTGCTGTCAAAATGACAAGTTCTGGGTTTCCTCCTCTCTTATATGCATCCATTAATGTTCTCTTGGATTGAAAGATCCTAAAGCAGAAACCATCTCTGTGCCCTTTATTCCCCACCCAGGTCTCCTGGCTTTTTCTGTCCTTGTGGTGAAGCCCTGAAAATGTTTGAGTAAAGACTGAAAAAAGCAATTCCTTAAATTTTGTACACATAGGAGAGCAATGAACTCAAGAATGTGAGCAAGCCCAGGACCACCTTCCTACCTGAGCAAGTGTAATGTCACTGCAGTAAGAACCCCATTACTTTTCCTGGTGCTGAGATTGTATAAAATACTTCATGCACAGACATGAAGATGGAGTCTCACCTTGGGATCTGCATTCCAGGAAAATCACATTTCCTGGAGAAGAGGTGCAATGAAAGCCAATCTGATGCTGCTGAAGGCCCACATGGAACTTGTTAGTTCCACCATTATTTTTCCCCTTCTCTACACTCTATATGGAGGCATGGGCTTTGCAACAGGATAAGCTCTTTTATCACACTGAATCAGACCAGTAGAATCCCAAACTGGGAGAGCCTAAGTGCCAGCTAGCCCTGGAAGGTGTGCAATGCTTGCAGCAGACAAATCAGTAGCAAAACCTTAAACATTCAGGAGGAACAGAGAATAATCAATTGGAATATTAACGTGCTGGTAAAATGATTAAAGTTTGGCGTTACACATATTTTCAAATGTACTGACACTTCATTCTCATAAAGACCAGCTCAGTTATGTTTGATTTGTATTCATATCCTATAATGTGAATATATTTGCTCAAAATTGCTCCGTAGTAAATCACCATCACAGAAATAAGCTTATATTTATTCTTAGCATTCATGAATTGCATGGTGTTGGACCACCATATATTTAACACCTCCGAAGAAACCCAACCGCAACTTTTGAAAGCAACACCTTTATATATCATTGTGGACATTGTTTCCTTAACAGTTAATCACACACTCTCCAATCACATGGTTTTTACCTTAAGAGAGAAAAATGAGTGACTCTATAGCTTGAAATGCAAAGCCCTCTACTTGACCTTTCAATGTGAAAAACCCCATTGGGCCAGGTCCTGAGGGTGCTGAGCTCTCTCACCCATGCACTGAGCACCCCTGGCTTCCTCTGAAGCTGACAGAAGTTGAAGGCATTCAACAACTTGCTGGATCAACCTTGTAATCACTAAAAGCTCTCTTCGGAGTGATATAAATACGGACAGTCACTTCACTTCACAGATTTGGCCCAGCATTAGGGTTACTTTAAAACCAAAGCTGTCGGAGAAAATGTTGGATCTATGATATGACTTTGAACCCAGGTCACTAAAATCTTTCCCGACGCAGCATCTTCTTTGGGATTCTTAAGAAAGCTAAACCTGCAAAGACAAATATTATGGCAACAAAAATAAATGCCTGAGTTTTTAACCTTTTCAGGGAAAGTAATTCCTTTATTGGCTGCAGCTAAAACTTCCTACCTTTCTTTCCCTTTTTGTTGTATCTGTGAGTAATTTCTTCAGTCACATTGTTTATAAGAAGTGAAGTTATTCGTAATCATGCCTTAAGAGTATGTACACAAACTGGACATCCTAATAGAGCACTATGTATTAAATTCCTGATTGTTTGACATAAATTCTCTCTCTTTCTTTTACTCAGACAGGAAGCTTCCCATTTATTTACGAATAGGTTAAGACCCTAGTCATGTTCCTAACTGTGTTCCTAAGTGCTAACATATATTAAGTAAATTTAGAGCCTCTTCTGCATAGGAAACAAATTAAACTGGTTAAACATGGAGAAAGACTAAATGTAATCTATCTTTTGTCATGTTTATGATATCGGAACGCATCTTATATGAATGTTCCAATTTGGCTGTTACAGCAGATGGGTTGCTTATGATAAACCACAAGTACAGACAGAGAATGTGATAGTATAAATCATAAAGAAGATAAATAATGAAATTCTTTGAAATAACGTTGGTTAAATATTTAGACATTTGGTTTCCAAGCTTGCTTGCACATATGAAATAGTATTCTCTACTGATGGAAAGAAATGCTCTCAACAATAATCATATTGGGACAACTAATAAGGTCTAAAGGACATATTTGCATTTAGAGACCTCACTGGATTTATATAAAATTTGTATACATAGGGAAGATATTGGTACTCAGGGGAATAGTCCTGGATGGAAACCTGTATGAAAAAGTAAAGACAACTCATGATTGAGCCATTTTTCCATAGGTCAAGGCACACTGGAATTCTCCTCTGTGCTTCTTTGTGCAAAGTGCACAAGTCTGAGAGGAAAAGTGAAGTCTTGTCTTTAACCTCCCTTATTTATAGTTGGCCTAGCTGAGGCAGGTACCAAACCTCAAAATTATTGCCAGGCAGAACTTCTATTTCCCAATTCATAAAACTCCTAGAAACTTTACTTCTACCAGTAACTTAAGAAGGAAGATTAGTGTGCAAATCCAGTGAGGGATGCATGCCACCGAGCTTACAACTGCACCAAAGAAAGTAATCCACTCTCAGGGATTTTATTTTTACTGGAAGATTTACACCTTTCAAAGGTGGGTATGAAGACCAAGTTCCCCTTAGAGAGAGATCAGACTTCTTGAATGCAACCCTCATCATCCTCCCTGGATGTCTAGAAAATGGGTGAATTGCCCCCAGGAGATAATGCTCTTTTTGAACTGATGGTCAATTTAAATTACTGAACAGTAGATGTCTAATGTAGGTCAGATGTCTAATGATGGCATTTTATGAGGCTGATGATGGAGATGACAATCTGGTGTTTCAGTTTTAAACACCACTTGTGTATTTTGCTTGGTGAGTGCCCAGAAGAACAAAGCTTGAGCACACAGCAGTTAAACAAAAAAACATCTATGACCTGTGTTAGAAAATGAAACTAAACCTGTGCCTTCGGTCATTAATAGGATACCTGCCCTGATTTTATTCAGAGTAGGGCTAAGGCTTATCTTCCTCTGAGTTTTCCATGAGACATGCATCATTTTACATCATTTGTGGTTGGTTCCATTCAATCCCTGCAGCAGTGAAAGCAACGGAGGCATCCATTTAATAAAGATATTGGTATATCCACAATGGTATCATTCCTCTGCCCAAATCCTGGCATGTCTTACATCCCAGGCATCCAAGGGCTGCAAGAGCAGCCCAAAACCAAGTGCAGGCAGGCAGTGCTCTCCTCCCAGGAACTGATGCACGATGAACTGCACAGAAACTGGAGCACGCGTGGTGCCCCTTTCTTTTAAATTAAGGATCTTGCCTTTTTAAATGAAGTGATTATGATGAGGGCAGTGGGATTAAGAGAGGACTGGGGCCTTTTGTGCAGGTGGTTTCCCTAATAGGAGACTTTCTAGCAAGAGAGCACTATATATTCTTCAGGCTCAAAGCTAAACTTCTATTAAAACCAATTAATTCATTGAACAGGCTTGTATCGCTTTACAGTGCCTGGGCCTTTACTTAAAAGAAATCAATTGTATGAGTACAGCTGAGAAATAACCACTATAATAGATGTTTTAGCTCTTGCTTTTACTTTTCTCTGATAGCCCTTAAGGTGGTCAGAGGTAAAAGCTAAAGATGCATTGTAGCCTGAGGGATGATTGAATGAAAAAATGGGGGATGGGAGCAGAGCTATGCTGATAGACCAATTTCCCACCACTGCAAGCCAGCGCAATTGATTGATGAATCCTTGCTCTGTCAAGAGGCAGCCCTTCAGATTTGATCACATAAATACTCATTCAACTCAAATTCTGCTTGACAAGCCTCAGACAGCTTTGTTCTGTCACAGATATCATTGGAAGGAAAATGCTCCATTAATCATCCTTAATTAACTTTACCATAGTCTGCTGGAACCAATATGTTCCCTGGCTAAATCCCTAAGACTTAGCTAGATTTCTGTAGTTATCAAATAGAAAGTTGTTTTTAAAGTTCCTCTCCCTCATTGCTGCTAACTACAGGAAATCTTTCCCTGCCTGTTTTCTAGGAAGGCACTTGCATTGATCAGGATGTGGCTTAATCCGTTGACAGTTAAGCTGCTTTGCCAGAGACGCACAATTATACCTATTTCTGATTATAAAAGATTACTGATCTATCCACAATAAGTAATAAGGTGTTGTGCTTCCAAAGCACCCCCTTGTTTCCAGGCTGTGGGAGAGCCTCAAAAATATAACCAAAAATAAAAATAAAACCCAAACAAGAACCAATGTGCAAAGAGGGACCAGGAAGAAACATGGGAATTTAGTTGGATTTGGGGGATAACTAGAAATAATAAATATTGTTTCAGGTGCAAAGCAGGGGGAAATCATGAAGATATGCTCATTAGCCAGGGTTGCCACTATCCCCTCTCACTCAGCAGTTTTGTTCTGCTGCAGGGCTGGAGGAAGTCCTGGGAGCATCTTTTACCCCAAAGAGGAGGGATCCTCAGAGAGCTCCAGCCCTTGGTGGGTGTCCTCCATCCACAGGGATGCTCCTGAAGCACATGGAAGGGCATTTACCCCATACAGTTCCCTCTGCTTCCTTTGGTATTGTTACACTGACAATATTTCTTTCTGTACATATTTCTGATTTTTTTTTTTAATGTGGTAAAAACCCTGCATTCCTCAGGGATCTTCAATGGGACCTGAGGGGTCTAAAACCTTGCTGGTTTGGAGTCTTGCTGCTCTAAGGTACTGCACGGAAGCAATGGGACCAGATTTCGCAGAGAAATTCCTTACCCATTCATTTCCATTGTCTGGGATACATCCCTTTGAAAGGATTCACTGGAGATAAGGAAAGAAAATAAGCATTTTGACTAAATAGAAAGAAGTGTAGGAACCTTGTCTCAGTGAAACAAAGCCTGGAATTGTTCAGGGTCAGGTTGGATGGGGCTCTGGTGAAAGATGTCCTTGCTCACAGAGATTAGATGATCTTTAAGGTCTTTTCCAACCCAAAATATTCCATCATTCTATGGTATTTGTTAATCTCACAAAACCTTTCTCATATGAGGAATTTTTATTCCTGAAAACTGAAAGCTCAGGAGGACACGGGCTATCTATATTGCTAAACATTTATGTGTGAAGCTGGGTGCAAGCAATGAAATATAACCTAAATTGTTTAGCAACTTTAATGGTAAAAGCTCAGGCTCCTTTTGTTATGAAAAAATAGTATTTTAAAGTAAACACTGCAGTACAGAGTGGGGTATAAAAGATCATACTCTATCCCTGCGTACATCACAAATCTTCTGCTTGCTCTGGGGAGAAGTCACTTCGTGTTATGCTCTCTACCAGCCTTGGACTGTGGTCAATTTAATCAATGCTCCTCCTGACGGCAGCGCTGCTCAGCCGAAAATGGAAGTGACCGTTTCAAGCTGTGCACCCCGAGCAGCCAGCTGGCCTATTTTAAACTCTCTGGAAACTTGACATACTAATGTTTCCTTTACAGCACCGAAGGAACCAGTTATAAAGGCATCTTCTCAGGTTGTGCAGCAGAAAGAGGCAGATGCATAAATCAGGACTGCCAGGCCTTGCACACCAAAGGGCCAAACCAGAGAGGCATTGTCTGGCAGCAAAGTGAGGATTACTTGGGTGCATAAATTAGAGATATCTACATTAAAAAAATGGAAAAAACTTCTGCTTTCTCTTCTTGTTCTCAGGAAAACTGAAGCCTGAAGACATAACCAAAGCTGGGACCTTTTCAACTTGTGGAAAACTTTTTGGGTTGAGTTTTCTTTGCCATCAATGTTCCTTTCCCCTTTCTTTCCCTCTTGCTTCCTTCTCCTTTCTCCACACACTAGTCTCCACCCCTTGCTCTTTTTTTTGCTTAATTTTTTTTCCCTTTTTAACCAATACTTTGCAAAAATATTTCTCCTTACTGGACAGGGACCTTCTCTGCCCTTAGCTGCCTCCCAAGCTTGCAGGGTTGTGAGTTAGGTTCCCCTCTCACCTCAACACAGAGGTGCTCAGAGACAGGAGAAGGGCAAGATATTTAAGGTCTCAGAAGGAAGGAGTTTCCTAGCCCTAGTTCCTGCTTAATTCCGTCTGGAAAACAATGATAAATCAGATTTATCAGCACTAACTTGGGTTTTTCTCTTGATGTACGTTGTAGGGAGGTGGGAGCCCTAGTGATCCTGCTCCTTCCAGCACTGGGATCTGTGGTTTTCTTTTGTATTCAATCTTGCCTCAAAATAACCATGATATATACTGATGGACAAAATGCACAATTGAAAGAATACTTGGAGCAGGAAACATAAAAAATAATAATTGTATATATCTAGACCCCTATAAGAACGTCCAGTCCATCTTTAAATCACAAAATGAAACAAACAGGATCAGATATATGGTGAAAAACCTGTAAATGTCCTTTCTCATTATGGAGGTCAAAGAATACATTAGTTATTTTTAACTAATGTCTTATTCGACCCCATGCAAACTTAAATCAGTTTGGGTCTGACTGATTCAAAGCTGTTCTCTGGTTCCCTGCTCTGCTGTAATAATTGACTAGGCTAGACTTTAGAAAGGTCAAAAAAGCAGCCCCGCTTCATATTATTTCAGCTAATAACTCAGTTCTTAAATCAAAATTTAAGAACTAATCTCTCAAAGCACTATTTCCTCCCCCTCCATTAAATCCATATGTAATTTCAAATTAAATGATAGATGTCCAAAATCGTTACTTTTTGCTTAATTACTTTTAAGTTACTGGGGGACACAGCATGAGGGTTTGTTAGAAGATCTAGGATTGTCCAAAAAACATCAGAATTAAGAAAATCTAAGAAAATCTCAGAAAATGCAGCTGCGACTGAAGAACCTGAGGAAAAAACAGCAGGCACTTGACAATCTAAAGGAAAACCAGGCAGACACATTGCAGCATCTAAGGCAGGCTCAGAGGAGGCTGGGCAGCAGGTCTGTGGGGTAGGTATGGTGGGGCTGATAGGGAGCTTGCCAGCACAGATGAGATGTGATGAGACTGGGGGCTTTCATGGAGTGGGAGACAACAAAGGCTCCACATTAACTCATCATCACTCTCTAAATACATGAATTCCAGGATATGTCTTATTGAGTGCAAATTTATGGATTGGCTCATGTCAATTGTTTAACGTAAAAGTTAACATGTAAATAGCACCTTTCTACCAAAGGTTCTGATATCGATTTGTAAAACCCCCAAATCCAAGCGTTTAAATTTCATTACATTAGTTTGTGATGTTATAGTCACTCACAAAAAACTTACTCCATGTTCAATATATTCTCAATTCATTCTGCTGTCCTTATCTGACTCCCTTCACCAGAAAATTGGCCTTAATCCCAAAGCAAGAATGCAAGATGAAGATCGTTAGCAAGGAATGGTGTGAACTAGGGCTGTCATTCTTACAAGCTCCTTGTGGTCATATTTAAGTTACAAAAAGAGAAAAAAGTAACTTTGCTTGCACATGAAGAAGGGGATGGCTTTGTCACATTGGAAGTCACCTCAAAAACCTCTCCTGATTCCCAAGGGAGAGGCTGGAAGGATGTTTGGCCGAGCACATCTGAGGGACCCGTTTGGTACACCCGTGGCTGCCCCACACATCTCCTCTCACCTCAGTATCACAAAAACATCTATTCAAGCTAGACACAGCACGATCAGGCATCTGTTGTAGTCAACCAGTTGACATAACAACACTTTTTTCTCACCTCCCCCAAAATGCCTTTTCTTTCCCCACTTTCAAAGAGATTTTTTTTTAAGACACCAAACATTGGGATTTGACTGCTGTTTGTGGGATACTTATTTGGGACTGCAATAAACTGCGAGCGGTTTGAGGCTGGCTCCTTCAAGCTGTAACTACTGTTGGGTTTTTTGTTGTTTCTTTCTGCCGAGGGAGCCTTTTCTTCCCCGCTTCCCCGCGGCCACTCTGTGCTGTGCTTTTGTTTGGTCTCCCGGCACAGAGTTGTTTATTTGCACTAACAGCGCCGGCCCTGCTCCCCGTGGACTGTTTGTCCAGTGGCCTGTGGAGCCTCCATGACTTTATTGTTGACAAGTGGTAGGTGGGATCCAAGTTTTTGTGGTTAAATTGTTTATTGATAATTACCTGTTAATTACCACTGCTGCCAGCTTCCTATAATTTATCATGATCACTTCTTTTTTTGGTTGCTCTTTGAAATTATGATGTGAAAGAGGAGGGATAACAAAGAAGGAAAAAGAAGGAAGAGGGCCAAATTGTGATCACTCCTTCCTGAGTTTTAAAGCTGCATCATTTGATTAATTTAACGTCTGGCCAGCTCTCATCAATGGAACCCATCAATATGACAAGGGCATCCCCTCCCCAGGTGCTGCCAGACGGGTCAGCTCTTCTCCGCTGTTCATACAAGGAATGGATTTGGTGTAAGAGAACCCAACCACACTTCCTCTGAGTTGTATAAAACCAAACTCTTCACAAAGCAATTTTTTTTTTCTTATAGACATCACAAAACTGTTTCCTTCTATGTCTGAACAGGGAACATTTTTTAGGAATTTGGGTTTTTTTGTAGATCGTCTGGAAGCTGACCTTGAGCACTTAAGATGTCACTGTAGGACATCTGCACCAAGACCAATGGTTCCCTCAGTTGTACCAGTCTAAACTTACTGATCCAAACCAGGACAAGCCAGGCAGCCACATCCCCCAGCTGTGGCACAGCTGCCCAGTGAATCAAGAAGGGAAGAACCTGCCTGGGAAGAGAACCTTGCCCCTTGAGCACAGAACACCCTGGCCACTGGCGGAGGACCAGTTGTCTCTTCAGAGAGCTTCTGGTGGCCCCAGAATTTCTCTTTGAAGACCAAAATTAAAACTAAGTCCATATATTTATTTCCTTAAAGGCACTTCCATACCTATGAACTCTGTCTTGTCTTAACCCTATGTTTAAAGGCACATACATTTTAAGGGGTCACAGTGATAATCGCTATCCCTTCTGAGGTGCTGCCCAACTCTCAAATTAAGTCTGATCAACAATACAGAGCATGAAAACAAGCACCATCAGCAGCCTTGGATATGGAAAACCAAAAGCAACCCAATGCCAAGGGTACCTAATTCATTTTCCTGAACACCTTCAACAAACCATTAAAATTTCTGTAAATGAAAAACAACCATGTTTCCATATTTTGGTGAGTTGACACAATTGCCCCTTTTAGAAGCATTACAGCTGGGAAGGAACTGTGTCTTCATTTCAATACATTCATAGAATTTATTCTAGGTGCCTATTTACACATTTCCTGGCCCAAACAATAGCTCCTGTGCCATGTGTGCATCGGTCACTGCCTGGCATCATCCCTCTCGTGACTCAGGCTGTGTACAATTGTCCTGACAACTCACAACAGTTTATCATCATTGTTTGGTATAATTGGAAACAGAAGTATTTACACACACCCGTGTACTCTACAACTAAATTTATAAAGGCAACTGTCTCTTTTAATCTATAGCACAGCCAGTGTAAACAGTAATTTGAAGGAATATTCAGATTTATTACATTACTCGCTTAAAGATCAATGTTTAAAATGGATATATATTGCATTAATCCAAACACACAACAAATCATAAAGCTATTTACACAATAAATTTACAATTCCCGCAGACACTTTAATCCTGTTTCTGTTTCCAAGGAGTGCTCTTGTCTGCACACACACACATCCACCCACAAACATACTCCCACACTCAGAAAGTACTATTGTAATGTTAATTAACCTAATTTATAAACCACCAACTAGACCTGTAACCTCGGCACAATATACATTTAACCACAAAGATGTGAATTAAAGGCACATTAAGGGAAAGGGACAAAAGAAAAGAAATTTGGCTTTGGGGCTGAGGCGTGATCCTGACCTCAGCCCTGGCACCTCTGGTGTCACCTCTCTGCGAGTCAACAGCATCACTTTGGGCTTCAATCCTGCTCGTCTCACCTTCCTGCAGCCCAGCCATACCCCAAGTTATTTAAACTTCATTTCTGTGGTTTAAAATAATATCCCATTGACGTGGGATCCAAAACGCCTTCAGAGCTAATAAAATGTCACCCTGCCAAACTGAGGCGATACGTGCCAACCTTTAGCCCAGTGTGAAATTTTATAACTCAGTTATAAACCCCTCAAAAAACAGAGCTTATAATGGAAAGGCTGACAGATTCTTAACTATACAGTTTCCAGTGGGCTTCTGCTTAATATACTGTATTTCTTCGCCTTGAAGATATTAATTTACTTTTTGAAATGTTCATTGCTAAGATTAAGCGTAGGGTTTTGAAATGTGTTCATAGGCAATTTATGCAGGCACACAAATGTACTCTTCTCCAGATGCAGAGAATACTAATTTGAAAATGATTTATACGCCGCTCCGCACTGTACATCCATCCTCTGCTCAAAAGGTTTCCCTCTGACACAACACTGGGATCATCTCATATATTAACCCTCTGATAGCATTAGAAATTCATTGAAAAATTGATGAGGATTTTGGTCGATGGCATGGGCTGGAATGGATTTTGTGGATTTCAGCAAAAATTGTCGAGAAGGGCAGAATAGATGCAGAACAGACTCATCAACAAGTGAACACACTGGAAAATAAAGGTCTATCCATACAAAATATGCATTTCTGTGGGAGTACAAGCAACAGGAGGTTGAGAAATGCTGTGAAAAGACAACAAAGTTACTAAATCCTTAGGAGAATCAGTCCTTAGCCCAATGACTTGGTATTTGGCTGTGTACATGCACCATACTGACTAGGGTATTTCCAGAGCAGGCCCTGGCTGTGCACAAGAGACTGGAATGATGCAGGAAAAGTGTAATAACAGGCCCCACAGCTGACATTAAAACGAGCTTGCAGACTTACACATCACTTGGCATGTGAATATTTAGCAACAAACATTCCAGCAACTGAAAATATTTTTTAAAAAAATTTCTACTCTTACACCTCCATCAGGAGTGTAAGAGTAGAATTTTCCACTTTTCCTTTCCTCACTTGGTCCCCAGCTCCTCCACATGTAGATGTTTGAGTCCTGCTTGGATGTCTGCTGTGCACACATCAATGGTTTACCGCCACATATGACCAAAAAAACCACACATATACTTGAAAACAACCTATCTCAACATTTTCAAAGGAAAGATCTTTTCTTTGAAGCTACATGAATGCCTATATTCACTATAAATACGGGAGTATAAAATGCATCAGTGATGAAAAAATACACTTGCCTTTGAAGGGTGAAGGCACGGGAGAGGTGAGCAGGATTTACTTTATTTTTGACCATAGTAAAATTTCCTGGGCTTTGCAGCCCCCGCTCCATCTCGTGTGGCCTCTTGGAGCACCATAAGAGAAATAGCAGCGGACACCTGAAGGCTCATTCAACACTCACAGGAGATGAGAGAGAGAATTTATAGATACAGTGGGTGAGATTTCTTGTGGAATACAGTCTGCTTCATCTCCACCTCGATTTTATCAAAAATATACTGGCAGTCAAGATGAGTGGCTCCCACAAGAGATAGAGAAAGCCAAATATGTGCACCATAAACACACGACCCTAAATTGCCTTAAAGTAAAAGGGGTAGAGGAAAGCTTTGAACTGCCCAGGAACCCTTCTGTTGTTTGAATTGCATGTTATGCTGTGGTCCTTAATAAAATTATTCCCCTGCTATGGACACCAAGGCTAAACCAACCAGTCCATTTGGGAAATTAGCTCATTGGAGGACTGCTGGAAGTGATGCTTTTGGTGATGATGAGAGGTGAGAAGGTCCCCTTATTCCTCAGGGAGCAGACCAAAGTACTCCTCTGAAGCTCACACTCTATTTTTGTCTTTTACCATGAAGATTTTTAAGCATCACTAAATACCACAAACACAGAATTCAGTATTTTTGCCAAAGAGTTGAATGTAATTATGATTTTAGAAAAGATATTTCAGATATCCAATGGAGGAGATTCAGTAATTTGTTCTGTCAACTGGGAGAACACCTTCAGTAGAAAACTATTTCATCTGCCCCTGCTTGAGATGATATATTTTATTTGAAATAATTTCCTCAGCCTGTGTCTGGAGGGTGAAAAGTGACTTGTTCTTATTTATCTTTCTTTTGGGGCTACATGAATTTCAGACTCATGAAAGTGAGCGACTGATAGCAGTTAAGCCAGGCAGAGCATTGGCAGGTGAGCTGAGAGCTTCCACTCTGCTGCCAATGTGTCTCCACTGCAGCCCCAAATATCTCTATATTCTAGGGAATAGCCAGCCTTTAACAGGCACTGCCACTTTTAAAATACCAATAACTGTGATCTATGACTTGGATTTCCTATGGAATGGCAACTAGATTGGTTTCAAAAGTACTTCTCCCCTGCCTGCATTAAGGGTTTGTTGAACACCCTCTGCTGCAATATCCAAATATTAACTCAGGCCATTGATTCCCAAGCATGGGCACTAAAACACTGGGTGCCCACGCGGTGGGAGGGCTCTGAGGGACAGTGGGGCAGTCAGAGATGTGCCTTGGGAGACCACAGAGGGGAGAAATGCAGCAAGGAGCAAGGACTCTGCTGAGAAACTGCAGCTCTCAGCTCTTAACGAGAAACCAAAGAATGCCTAAAACAGAGACGGAAATGTGGCTTTCCAAAACCACCTCTTGTGGTACTCTAAAGCATTTGGCTTAATTCTGCCCTACGGTTTCTCCAGAAGGAGCTGGAGGCAGAATTGAGCTTGTTTTTGTGCTGTGAAGTTGAGCCCAGCCTCACAGGTGATGTTGAGATGTATTCTGGGGTCCATTTTCCAGTAGTACTGGATTTAGCCCTACATGGTGTGCTCAGCTTAAACAAATCACAGAGCAGTTACAAAACTACAGCAGTTCCAATTGCCCTGGAAACACCAAAAGGACTTTACAGGAGCATCCTGAGGACAACACCACAGCTCCTGCTTAGAAAACACTAGAGACACCTGAGAATCATTTTTTTTTATGTTTGCTCTGGGACTGGATGTTTAGGTCTCCACTGCATGGAGTGTTTATGCCATGCTGCTCCTCACAGCCCACGTTCTCCAGGAATTAAGAACAAACAGGTTGATCTTTATCTCCTATGAATCATAAACTATCAGTTTTCAGTGCAACCTTACCTCAGTGCTCTCCTAAGAGCAGGTTTTTTACAGTACGTGAAACCAAGGGTTCTAAAGAATCATAGGGCAGAGATGAATCAGTTAGGAAGAACCCATTAAACATGAATCCATGGAAATCCTCCCTTTTTGTTGTTGTTGAATATGCCTACAATAAACGCTACAGTGTGACTTGCAATTTCCTCAAGTTCCTTTTCTCAGAACAATGATGGTTGGCAGCCACTCAAGATGCTTCAGTAAACTTTGCAAGATAGAAAGCAATTTAGTTTCCCTGTAAGACTTCATTGCTAAAGTTATGCCCATTGATTTCCAGCCTCATAATTAAAATTCCTCATTAAACATGCTTGACAGCTGAATGTGATTCCTTTTACCTGCTACTGCTACCTTTTTTTTTCCTTGTGATACCATTTCATTACAAAAGAACAATAGATTTCCTTTCAGGGTAATATAAGGGCATGGTGAGTAATGTACTTTCTATCCTACAGAAGGCCTAATATTGTTAATTTGCTAAATCAATTAAAAGAAACCACTTTGGAGCACGACTCAATTCCTGCATATGGATCACATCAGCCATAATGTGCAGGAGTTCAAAGGCTGGCATTTCGCCCCAGTTGGCACCTAACAGTTTACTCTGATCCAGGGAATTTGGCTCTTGATTTCAAACAAATGCATCCTGAAGGCTTAAGGCCAGGAGTAGCTCCGTGTGATTTATGTTTCATATTTTCTCATAACACAAAACCTAAAGAGCTAAAAAAAAAAAAAAAAAAAGTTGTTATTACAGGGCATTTGCTGCAATGTTCATGTAAATACAGAATTACTCAACTGCCCCGTGCACCTTGTGTTGTTTAATATGAGCTTTTCCTCTGAGTGGCTGTTTGATTCCCTAAAATTCCTCCTCCTCCTGCCAGCTCTGACAATCCAAAATGGAAATTACCTGTTTGTAAATGGTTTTGCTCTCCAGGCCAGAGAGCTCGCACACAAAGGCAACCACCACCTTTCCCAGCAGGAGATGTTTGCCCTGAAATATCCAGCCAGGAGATGGTACTGGCTGCACTGGAAACATCCCAGAGAGCCCCAGCTGTGCAACCAGCTGCAGGACTGGGGGAGCCTCACATCTGCTCTCAGCCCAACATCAACCCCACCTTCTGCTGGCCACCACAGGAGGGTGGATGCACAAGGAGATTTACCAAAAAACTGAGGGATTTTTACGGGGTTAGCAGAGCTGACCTTGGAAAGGGCTGACTTCAAGAGTCCTCAGAGCCCCCCAGGAATTCTTAGGCTCAAGCACTTGGCAAAGGAGCAGAAACTCCCTTCTCAATCATAAAATTAGCAATGAGAAACGTTTCAAATGACAGATTCAAATTTACAGGCACAGTTAAAACATTTAGTACTGCCTAATATGCCAGGTTCCTGGTGCAAAACACATTGTCAGAGCTGCTTTAGAAATGAAAGAGGGGAATGGATCGTTGCTTACAGAACAATTAATTGTTCCACAGTTTAGGAGAGCAATTACATGCCTTTTTGTTTGTTTGTTTTCTCTCATTTTCAGATGGCTTTCCAAACTCCAGTTTGGAAATCAAGGCATCCAGAGAGCCAATCACCATTCCAGTGGAGAACAAGGTAATTAGCAACATATTGCCATGCAGTGCTGCAGTGCTGTGTCTTTTCATGGAAAACAAATAAATATGTTGTGTTCCTGTGCACTGCTGGTCCCCAAAGTTGGTAAAGCCCAGCCCTGCATGGATTTTCTCTCCTGCACATGAACATAACACTTGTTTATAGCAGTGCCCAGTGACAGTTAATGTGCTGTCAGCATTTTCATTACAAGCCCTATTTTTCTATGGTTTATAACTTGGATATTTTTTCCTCCCAAAAAAATGTGGATGTAATGCTTATGGACCTGATAGTGTGAATATTTTAAGTCATGCTAAGATGAAATTTGATACCACAGGCTGTGAATGTGAAAGTGAGGGATATTCATTCTGACAGAGATTGTAGAAATAAAAGCTTTAAAAGAAAACGACAAATAAGCATTCAAATACACTGGTTTTATGATAGATATTGCTAATTTTTTTTCAGGTGACAGGTGTGGAATGCAGGTAGGTAGTGATTACTGCTGACACTTGTCCTTCCTCTGAGAACTTCTATCCACTATAAAGATTTCAGGAAGCCTAAGTGAAGAGATTCCATTGCTCTCACAGCTGGAAAAGTACAGATATTTTGTACTTGGTAGAAAAAAATGTCAGATCAAGGTTTAAATATGACACCCCTCAAAAAAGACTGGAACATTTGCAGTGTTTGCACTGCAGAACCACCACAGCAATGCAATATGTGCCTCTTTAGGACCAGTTCTGGGCAGGATCAAGGTAGGTAGGGGTAGGTTCAAGGCAAAAGAGCACCATGTTCATTTTGAGCACACACACTGTAATTTTTGGATCTTTTGGAGGTGGAAGCAGCAGCTTCCAAGTGATGAGGAGTGAACATGAAAAGCAGATGCCAAGAGCTGCTCAGGAGATGTGAGGACAGCAAACAGAAGAGGTGGCATTGTTACGGCGACGCTGAGCCAAAGCCACCCCAGGGGCTGCCAGCAAAGGCAGCGCTGTTCCTTCTTCCACAAAAACCACCAGGTCTCTTATTTTGGAGCATGTGCCTTGCTGAGGAGCTCTTTGGCTGTGTGTGATGTGGGTGATCCTGCAGTATATCAGGGAGACACAGGACACATCCCCTGTCTCCGCTCTTTGTTTTTTCTGGAAAGGAAATCCGTCTGCGCGGTCCCCTGGGAGCCATGGGACACTCCACTGGAGGCCTGATAAGCACAGCGTGAGGACCTTTGCCACTCATTGATGTTGGCTGAACCTAAAGCCAGCCTTTCAGGAGGCACCTTGAGCTGCGTGGGCAGCAGGACATCCATTCTGGCTTCCCTGATGGATGAACTCACCCAGCACACGCTGGTGGCACCAGCCTGTGGGACTCCCTTTGGGGTCACAAGAGATTGTGAATAGCTAAGGGAAGATTTTACATGTTACAGACAAATTGTCTTTTCCAAGCAGCGGGTTTGCTGAATAAACTCCCAAATAGTTTAGGTAGGTCTGTTAGGGAAAGGTGATGCAGAAGTGCCTGGGTCAGGAGTGTTTGAGATCTGGATCTAACCCTCCTTTGGACCTTCAGTGTATCCACTGTGCACCCACCCACTTAAATAGAAAACAACAGAGAGTGAAGAAACAGTGGGAATGCTCAGAGGGCCTCAGAAACCACCCCACTGCAAACTCCTCTTTCTCACAGAAAAACACATTTTAGAATAATGAGTGCAAGGTGGAAGGGGAGAAGCCCAGGAGGGAAGGAGGTGGGTGAATGTTTGCAGGCTCATCTCTGACAATTTCACAGCATTATTCATTTCCTGGAGCTGCATCCATGGGAAGTGATACAGTCACTGCTCTTTGAAATATCCAAATGTACGAGGCATGAGGGACTTCTCCTCGTTACCACGTCATTCACATTTTTGAACTCTATATCATCCTGATGCTTTGGGAGAATCTTCTCCCAAAGTAAACAAATTTTGGTGGGGCTTAGTGGAAATCTTTTGCAGCAGACAGAGCAATTTAACAAAATGGACATTTATGAAGAAAAGTTCCCACTTTTGAACAAGTCTGTGAATCAAATTAACACAACATATCTAAAACCTCTACAGTCTCTATATTTTGTCACTGGGAAGAGGAAAACACAAGTTTCGAAGGTGAGTCTTGGCATCCAAATCCCTCATTAAAATCTGTCAATTCTCAGAAACATCTGGATGTATTTTGTTCACATCAGAGCAAAGCTGGGTCTACAATTATCTGCACCAAATGAGGACTCACAGCAGATCCCAACAGACTCTTCAGACCTCCTCTCTCTCCACAGAATGCTCTCAGTACCCTCTACCTGCCATTTTTCTACTTGTTTCCCACCTATCCACCTGTCTGAGTGATTTCCTTCCTGTCTTCAGAGCCCATGGACAACCCAGAAGACCTTAAATGTCTCCACCAGTGCAACTGGGAAGCACTGGGGTCTCTAAGGGGTTTTCCCATAGAGACACGTGGGATGTGCATTGATCTGGGGACAGCAAAGAGAGCACAAGGAGCCTGTGCTGACACAGGCAAAGGAATACAATGACTTTGTGAAAATCCTTGTTTTCTGATCCGTTTGTGCACCTCAAGCACAAAGAAATGTTTGCTCTTAGTCCTGAGGCAAAAATAAATTAAACAGCACAGATTATCTCTAGAGAGAATCAAAGGTGAATTTGATACACGAGCGTTTACTAAGGATAATCTGAGAGAGGTGGCAAACACAACCATAGGCAAAGACTTCAAATTAATTTCAAAGCAGATTTGCCCTATAAAGTAATTGAAAACATACCCAGTTCCTACAGCCATGCAAGAGCCTTGCCATTCCTGTGCAAGACAACCCCAAGACACTCCATATGGGATCCTGACCAGTCACATGACTTTTAATACCCACATGATGGCACTAAAATGGCCTATTAGATTTACAGTGTCATTAACCTTCCAAAATGAAATGACTGTTCTTGGGGGGAAAAAAAAAAAAGATAAAAGAAAGTAAATAAATAAAAATGAGGAAAAAGGAAAATAAGAGAATGAGAAAAAAGAAAAGAAAAATAAAGATAAGGAGAAAAAGTAAGAGAAGAAAGAGGAAAAAAGGGAGAGAAATAAAGAGAAGGAGGAAAAATATTTTTTTTTTTAAAAGGACAAAAAGAAAAAGAGATGAGAAAAGGGAGAGTAAAAGGAAAAAGAAGTAGCCTAAATGCTGCTGGGTTTCGGGTAACCAGTCCATGAGGAAATGCTGACAGGGGTCACTGTGGCATAATCTTTCATTCAGCCCCAAAGCTGTCACATCCTCCCCAGATGTCTGAAACATAGATATAAATTTTCATTATCCAGCAGAATAGGGGCAGAGGTACACAAAATGATTTTTTTAGCAATCAAATTATGGCTCATTGTCAGATTATGTGTAAACAGTAATTTTGTGAAGTTTTCCTGTGGTCATTTATCTACACCCACGTTTAGTAGCTCTGCTGAAGCTGAAATAAAAAAGGAAGGTTTTTCAAATTACATTATTGTCTTCATAATCAAGTTGAGGGACCATAAAAACTGAATAAAAAATTAATATTATTATGGAGGAATTTTGTCTTACTCAACTAAACAGCAAGGTCTCAATATTTTTTTTTATGAAAGCAGAAAGGATGCACCGGTTTAAAGGGATGAGGAAAAACTATTGGTGGTGTATAAAACTAAAATGAGGTATCTCGAAGAACTCTAAAATCTCAGTATTTTCCCCAGGTTGAGTGAGAACAGGATCACATCAGGGTGAAGCTAGGCAGCTTCTCAGGAGCTCTGCAGACCCTGGGCACTGGAAGCCAGTGGCTCCAGGGGACAGCCCAGTCCTGGCCAAGAGAAAGATGAGACCTCTTCTACCTGAACCAAGGCAAACAAATGGTTTAGAAGGGGAGATGAAACTGCATTTCTCATGGAAAGAAAAAACAGGTCATGCCATAATATTTTATGATTCTTCAAGGTGAATTCAACTAAGTATTAGAAACATACAACTTGTCTAGATCTTAGGTGGTTAAAATAAATATCTTAATGACCACCCCTGGTGACAATAATGACTGGATAACCTGGCAGTTTTAACAGGTAAAATATTCCTTACATGTGATGTCTTTGCAGCAGTGTTAAAACATACACTTTGCTCTCTGGTCCTGCTCTGCCTTCAAAAAAGCTGAAGAAATGGCTGTGCTGATGGTTTAGTGCACAAACCGAGGGAAAAAATGCCATGTTTCATTTTTTTCTTGTTTACAAGACAATGATATTCACATTTCTTCATGCAAGACAATGACACCAATAGCTCTTTGTTTCAGGAGGAAGTTGCGAGGCAGGATCCTCTGTGAAGAGCTGGTATGCTCAGAAATGCAAAGCCCACAGTATTATCTGCTTTATTATCTTGCTTTGGGACTGTACCAAATGCTCTGCAAGTCTGGATCACTGTCACCCTGTTACGATGAAAGAAGTGCCTTCGGTTATGAACTACTCCGGAGACACCAGATTAGAGTTCAAAGGCTATTCCCTGCATTAGCAGCAAATGCAGGAATTCTGAGGCAAAGTGATATACTTGGTGTGAGCTTTTGCATATCACTCTATTTCGCTCCATAACCACCACGCAGTAGTCAGAGCTACTGTTTGAACCTAAGCTCCCTACGAGTTGAAAGTTTGGGGCATGTTTATTGGATAACCCAGATTCTTTTCTAGTAGCCATCAGCAAACACTTTGTATATGTCACAAGCCTCCCACTCCCTTCCAAGAGAAAAGGATTGGATGGAAGGAGGAAGAAAAACACAGCTATTATAGATTTAATACATCCCCCGGAAGAAGTAAAGCATGCCCAACTTCAATTTCATACAAGGCATACAGACAAAACTCAATATCCTCATTTAATCTGGGAAATTCCACGTGGAGAGGGAGTTTTATGGATACCAAGAGCCAGATTTCCCGCTATAACAGTCTGGCAGTGCATTTCCCCTGTCTTGGACTCAGGCAAAGCTGACAGAGCCAGCTGGGCCACCTCCCTGAAATGGTGCTCCCCACTCTCCCACAACAAAGTACCACATCAAAAGTTGTTCCAGCCAGGGAACATCAGGAAATGCGTTTGGGCAAGAGATGTCTAAGCAACCCCACCCCCAGCTCACACTCCTGTGTCCAGAGACCTCTGTCTTGGGTCTGTGATTTTATTAAAAAATCCCACAACAAATTCCTGCTTTTGGTACTACGCAACCAACGCACAAAATGATGCTGTGTCTGCTTTAAATTAAAACAAAAGTTGCAGCAGATAGGATCTCTGATACATACTGAGTTGCTTTTCTCATCTGAGATTCTTCCTCAAACAGCTAAAAACAATTAGGATAAATGAGTAGATATAAAGGTCAGCAGTACAAACAATTCTGGGAAAACCAGATAGCTCACTGGATAGTTCCTTTACTTCCGTCACCGCAGAATGAATAGATACAAGTCCAAACGCACTCCCAGCGATCTGATTAGAAAGATATCCAGGGCTCCTAAACAGCTTTTGTGGTTTCATCTCTTTTTTTTCTCCCTAGCTGAATTCTGTCTGTGCTGCCAATCCACCCCAGATCTGGCAAGGCTGAGGCTTTGCTGCAGCAAAAACTCTTGGGGTGTTTTTGCCATCTTATGGTGGAAGGTGCCGGAGCCCACAAGGGAACGCTGACATGTGGCATTCTGGCACGTGAATGTCATTCCTTGGGAATATTAGTCATCCCTGTAATGTCTAATGACATCACTCTGGAAGGAAATAGAACAGGAGAAAAATCAATGGACAGCAGATACCTACCTATTATGAACTATAATTGTGCATTTACCAGTCTGCCAAGCCATAAATCTAGTAGTTTAAAACCCATTTTAGCATACATTCATATATGTTAGGAGGCTATTAACACAGAGGTGAATTATAGCAAACAGGCTTCTAAGCAGAGTCAGGATATGTATTTTTTAAAATAATTATAGCGTTCAGCACTGTAGTTAAGACTCAAAAGGGTTTTGTATTCCACCAGCTTTTATCCCTAACCAATCACAATGGCAATGAACACATCGTCTCAGATTGCAACTTTTCAACCCTGAACTCCTTCCTTGCTGCAAATATTGATCATGGGGTGCAACCAGGAAGGGCCTTATTAAGAAAAACTAGGAAATAATTATTGTATGGGGTTAGGGCCAGACTCAGTTCTCACTGAACTGAGGGCAAAATCTTTCACTCCTTTTATTTTGTGTTAGATTAAACTATTTAAAAGTCTCAACTCCAAAATGGACAAGTTAGAAAAGCCTGAATTAGGCCTCCAGAGATGTTTGGAATAGTGTTTGCTTTGGCCAACAGGCAGTGTTAATAATTCAGGCTGATGGAGGAAAGAGCCGCAGCAAATGGCAGATTACACACCAACAGATTAGGAACAATTGTGCAAATACTTCTGCTGTGGTAGCTCAGGAAAAATCCCTTTCTTCTCCTAGCAGTGGTCTGTCATGTAAGAAATCCTTAGTAAGTTCTGTATGAGCAAATAATAATGATTTTTGTCAATAAAATACAGTTTTAAAAATACTCCTTTTGAAGAGGAATTAGTGGGAAATGCGTATTAAAACACCAGAAAGACTTACTAATGATAGAGAATTTATACCCATGGAAGTTAGTACATGATCACAACAACAGCCAGAAATGAAAAAGCAGCAGTATTAGTGCAGGAAATCTCAGCTTTTCATTTAATATTGTTACATTCATTCACTCAGTTGAGTCCACCATAAACATCATAGAGGTCTGATTTGCACACAGAAAGTGCTGTCCATGTGCACAGATCTTTATTCTGATTGGAGTCCTTGACTTGGCTTCAGCCCTAACGCTTCCGTGAAACACAAGCTGCAATTCCTAAATATATTACTATTGTTACATATGGGAAATGCATGACTGTCCTCTTCCATTTTCCTCAGATTACAGCCCACTGCCACCATCTTTAAAATCCCTTAAACAGTAAATGTATGTTCCACATAATCTTCTATCAAAATGGCGCTTTTTTTCCTATAAAACATGACAAATTGTTTTAACTCAGAACAAAGGTAAATTTAGTAACTCGGTGATATCTTTTTGGCTTTGACAAAATTGCAACTTTTGATTTAAGTGATTTTGAGTAAAATTCCTAGAAATTATAAAGAAACTCCAAAAGTTTAAGGTGATCTTAATCCAATGCTTCCCTACCTTTCCTTTTTTAAAATATTTTTAAATCTTGAACTCACTGATTTTGACAGTGGTATCAGTTCTTCCAGCTGCTCATTAAGAGGTGGCAATCAGCAATCTCACAGACAGATTAAATTACTTCAAAAACTCTATTACACTTTTAAAGACACCTATTATACCAACGTGAAGCTTATCAATTAATGACAGGAGTAAGAGAATATCTAATAAGTGTGTGAATAATGAGGGAAAAGGTTGTGAGGAAATAGCTGAAGTTTTTGGAGCTGTTGCTCTGGCCCTTCAGAGGGGGACGTGCTCATTGAAGTATTACAGTGGGTGCCATGAAAACAGATAGTTTTACCAAAAAAGAAAAACCATCTTTGATTTTTTTGAAAAGCAGCTCTTTCATGATTGGTAGAAAAAGAAGAGAAACTTCGCTGCACATTTCCCTGCTGCTGGAGCTCAGTGGTTTGTTTCCCACAACACCCACTCTATTTCTCTGCTATTACACGCTCTTCCCCTTCACGCCGCGGAGCTGAGCGCGCAGCCTCCCCACACACCCAGCCTCTTCCTCCCAAATACTTATCTCAGATTGATGATGTGGTGCAGGGCCCATGGCTGACAACATGTGCATGAACTCAGTTTCCACACGGTTTCGCCAGAATACGAGCGCTCGCTTTCGGGCCAACGATTTAACGGCAATAAATATTTACTTGCAGTGTGTGGATTCCTAAGGTCATTTTGCAGCTCCAGCAGTTGCTCTGCTGAGTAAGTCTTTCTTTTAAGGACGCCTCTTTGTGAAAGACATCATCCAGCTTCTAAGTCTAAGTTTTTCATTAAAATGTAGTGGGAAGGGTTCTTAACTGGACATGTTGATTCCCAGTGCCAATACTGTTTTAAATCAGAACAAACTTTTTCAGAGCTCTAAGCACAAGCATAGGAGGCCGACTTTAGGCATCTGTTTTTAAAACTTTTGGTGCATTTTCTAACAGTTCTCACTGCCTTTTTTCCAAAAGTGAATCCCACCCTGAACCTTTTCATAGGTTTTCAGTTCCTAACTCAAGCATGAAAATCTCCAGGATTACTCCACATCTGCTCATCTCAGCAACCTTATTTACATCTTAGTGAGGTGAGACCTCTCCCATCATGCCATGTCAAGACTGCTCCTCAGCTGTGAGATTTTTAGAAAGCATAATTGACATTTTTGTAATACACCAGCTCAGCTTTGCTATCTGCTCCCTTTCCAAAGAATGCTGCGAGAAAACCACAACCAGAGTTTTTTTGTGAGCCAGGTTTAACTGCTGGAAGACTGATTCTGCAGGATCTGGAGAAATCAGACAACCTAAATATTGTAGGATGAAACAAAATACCAAAAGCAGAGCTGGGACTGGAGAGGGGTAGATCTTCTCTAAATAGGCAGTAGAAAAAATTTGTAAAGACCTTGGCTTGTGCTCTCCCATTATTGAACTGCTCCTGCCATAAGAGCTTTGTAATTATGTAAACATAGAATAAAAGAGTTTGATCCAAATCCCTGTGAAAGACTCCTTTTGACTCCAGTGACCCTTAGATTAGCCCCAAAGCTAAGAGATGGCAGATTCTTGGGATATGAGCATCATCACCTCCAATGTGCAAGTATTCCCATCTTGTGGGGTAATACAAGCATTTTTTTCAGCTGGAATTAGAAATAAAACATACTAATGGGATATCTAATACTTCCAGTACATTAAAAAAATACAAATTCCTGCTTAATCCAGTCTTTTCCAATTGCCAAGATGGGAGACGGGTTGATATGTTCCTCTAACTCTCCCAAACTTATTCCAATCCTTTCTGGATTTTTTTATGAAGCCCATAAGTGCAGGTCAATTTTTAACAAGCTCTCAACCTTTTGGCACCTTCTGTTCCTTTTCAGATCATTTTGATATTTTAGCTATTTCCTGGCCTGCTTTCAGTAGTGGTGTGCAGGTTTTCATTTGCTGAGTTGTAAATAATTATGCTCTGCCGTCCTGGATTTGTCTTCCACATTCCATCTGGGATGAGATGGGCCAAATAATTTCCTGTTTTCTATATACAAACGATAAATGCCCATATTTGACATAGCTTTCAGTAGTTTTCATGCTGGAAACTTTCCTGATGCTTCTCTCAGTGTGTGATATATAAGGTGTCACGTTTTATTGCATGAATAACTCAGTGCTCTGCTCCAATGGACAACATTTTTCTCAATTTTTTTTAACCTAAAGAGTCAAAATGCTTTGCCAGTTGGAGGATTTAATATTCTAATAGAGGGCAGGAAGCAAGTTAAGCTATGTGACAGAGCAGACACTGCCTGCACTCTAAGTGTGGTGAAGGACAATAATTATCACTCCACAGGGAGTGATTAGGCCCACTGAAGCTTGAGTGATTACCCTTTCCTTTGCTGACCCTATAATCAGGTCTGGACCTCTAAAGTTATGTGCAATTTTTAGAAGACAAACTCTTAAAGAAAGCACGAGTAGTTCTTACACACCATATGCACAATCAGGTAATTCCAGAGGCAGAGCAAGAGCAAACATCTACTACAGAGTATTTATATTACATCAATGCCATTCAAATTCTACTGTCTGTGCAATAAACTCTTAATAATTAGTAGGGAGAAGAGAAGGAGTAAGTCAGTAGGACAGAGCAGCAGTTCTTACTAATAAAAAGGCATTATTTACTAGCACTGGCACGGGGTGCATGGATTTTTCTCACGAGGTGCATACAAAGGAAGAGAATGGCACTATCTTAGGCAGTGGTCTTGCCAAAATATTTCACAAATGCTGAGGTTTTCAGTAGCAGTCAGTGGAGTGAACAGGCCAAAGCACACTAGTGAGAATAAGAAGAGTAATCAAATGACAAGAAACTGTAAAATGGGCCAGTTTGCTTTCAGGGCCTTTTCCTCCTATAATATCAACTATTTATTCAACAACATAAGATAAGAATTGAGAACACAATTGTTCAGGAGAAGTCAAAATGTTCCCCTTCACCAATTTCTTTAGTCAGTGCATTGAGGGAAAAGCATGGCCTGCAGCACAGATAAACCTCAGTGCATTTACCACTTGCCCTTACCTCACTTCCTTCTGACAACAAATCTAGGGTGAGCAGATAAGATTATAACCCATCTGCTCCATTTTAGAGTGACAGGTGTGTACCTTTCCAAAGCCAAAATGCAGAAGCTCTCACTCAGCTCAAAGGCCGGCAGCGCTGTGTTTATGATAACTGTCCCCACCCAAGGATACAGGGAGCATTTTAGCTGCCCTGTAAACTCCTCTTTTTTAACCCTAAAAGAGCATAATGAGATAAAGATGAAGCTGTAGAATGTATTGGATGCACTTGGGAGATAAGCCAGTCGATTATCTGCAACATCTGAGCAGGCTCTGTGCACAGCATCCTGCAGTCCTTGAGTACCTGCTGGACACACACTGAAATCATTATCTCAGAGCCTGTCAGTCTGCAAGTCTGGGCTCAAAAACTCCTCTGCCAGGATTAGAAGAGTTGGTAGGGAACATAATGTTTGGCCAATTTAAAACACTTCACAAGTTAGACCTGAGTGGAGGGGAGGCTTCAGATTGGGATGTCATTTCAAGTGTTTCCACTGACTCCAGAGAGAGTCAGATCGTGGCTTTCAACCCCAGTTTCTGAGAGCTCCTCTGCAAATAATCACATTCTCCAGTCTCAGTCAAATACGTGTAGGAAGGTAGACAAGAAGCATTTGTCTTGATGTCTTGACTCAGAACCTTAGCAACAGCCAGAGAGAATGAGAAAGAAAACTTGTTTGGATGAAAAAAATCTTCACTCTGTTTAGCCGAGGAACAAATTGTGCTACTGTTTCATTCTTCCTTTGCCATTAGCTCTGTTATCATGTTGCTGGCAGTATTTTTCATCTCAACCTGCTCACCATATGTGCATGTGCTTTCTGTGCTGCTAATTGCCTCTTTTTGACAATATCATCTATACGTGCACACCATATTGCCATTTTTATCACTCTAAGCCTATTAATGGCTAGACTTATAGTTCCCAAAGGAATTAATATTAACCAGCTCTCTAAATATTGTTCATGTCTTTCAAAAACTCCTGACTTTTAGAGCCTGACTCTGGCTGTGTGTAATTGGGCTGCTGTATTTCATCCTCTGGGGTCTGGTGTCTTGAGTTTTGAAAGTGTAGCTCAAAAAAATTTATGAGAGCAATATTAATAACCAGGAAAGGCAAAACCTTAGGAAAAGTAAACAACTCGTTGTTGTAGCTGTTTGCTTACCTAGGGTCAAAATCTGCCCTCAGATATACATATGCAAGTTCAGTGGGTCCCTTACATACAGATTTCTGTGGAAAGAATTTGGCCTGAGATGACTTCAGAGGTTTCTTTGTCAGCCCCATTTCCCAGAGAATACTGAACACTCCTACATGTATACACCAGCTTAGGCTTCTCTGCTAAAAAGAAAACAGTTGTAAGGAGATACTCATTTACCAGTGCCCAGAGAACGTGACAGAATTTTGACGAGGAATTTTATACCCCTAGTTAGGCTTAAAAAAATAAATGGTATTAACATGCCACTCAACAAACTGTCCCCACGCTGCTGGGAACCGTGCAAGGCAGATAACAAATGTGCAGCAAATGAGAACAGTGTCATGATTCACTGTAATTCCCAACAAGACAAGACTCCTAAGAATACATAACATTCCATGGACTTTGGAGTGGGAGAACTCCAGTCAGCAGACTGTGCTCCCCGTGGAAGAAACATGAAATTAATACAATCAAAGGGTTTGAAAGCAACTTAATCCTTTAACTTTGGGAGGCAGAGAAGAGGGATTCAACACATCACACATGTCATTGTGGCCCCTGATGGTGAATGTGGATGGGAAGAGCATGTTGGCTTTGCAGACCCCAGCTGGGGGCACCTGGGAGGGTCTGGGTTGGGGGACACTGCTCAAAGGAGTCACTCAAAGCAGGATCACTCCTACACAGCTACTGCAAAGCTATTGCTGGAGCCAGATGTTTAATGATTAGATATTGAAGACCCCAGTACTGCAGCATGTAAATCCTTCTCTGGAGCTGGGTTTAAATCAAAGACCAGCTAGTGGCCTTTTGCAGTTTTTAACCTCTTTTTTATAGAATCATAGAATGGCATGAGTTGAAAGGGATTTTCAATGGTCATCCAGCCTCTCTGCAGTTGCTGTTACTCAGCATAAATGCCCATTTTCTAGGAAGCCTGTGAGTAGACGTGTGTTGGCATTAAGATCTACATCTCCCTTATCAAGCACACAACGTTTCACTCCACATCCCACTTTTTCTGAAGGGGGTGGAGAGCTGGACAAACACTGGGAGGCTGAAATTTAATCTAGAAAGGATGCAACTGGTGTAGGCAAGATAAAGCATTTTGAGGACTATCTACTTGAGGAACTAAAGCACTGATTTGCATTCCCCTACTGTCCAAATTGTTGTTTTCCTCTTTTTCTCACCAGGAGATGAGTTCCCTTCTCAGGGGTGCAATTTAAGAGAAGACAAATGGGATACAAATTCCAGGAATAGTGTCACTGGGGACCATGGTTTATCATGAAGCGAGAAAGCAGTTTAGGAAGGGAAAGAAGGCCTCTCAATTTTTTTAATATGAAGCCTAATTAGTGCAATGATCCTTCAGACCATTAGAAGGTGTGCCAATATTAACTGTGTTGCACTAATTAGTTAATGTTCTGCTTTAAAAAAATCTTTTGACTTTTTCTGAACAAAGAGACAACTAGACGAAAGGAAGGGTGACGTAATTTTTCCTTGTATTTTTTTTTAATTTTTCTCAGTTAATGAGGATTTCTTCACTCATTTATACTTATCAGAACAAAAGTCATCTCAAAACAGCAGTAAGGTTAAAAGAAACTATTTCAGATAAACTGATGTCTTGACCAGCATTAAATTTTTTACTGCTTTATAGTAAAAAAATAAAAGCAGATAAGACACCTTTGCACATGCAATTATAGATCCCTAATGGACAAACCAGAAGCTTGCAGTGAGAGTGTGCCCTGCTGACTCAAGCTGCTGTTAGGAAAGCATGCTGAAATGAGAATCTAATGGAAATTACTGTTCTCTGATGCAACAGTACTTAAATGTGGAACAGTGATCTTGATTGATCTGTCTACATACACAGAAAACTGATTTTGCATGTAAATACAGTGAAAGGAATGGGGAGGACAAACCAACGCTGACTCATCCTGGAGAAATAAATCTGTAACTACTGGCAAGAACAAGAATCTAATTCTGACTTGTCCCATCCTGACGAAAATTTCATGAGATAAGCTTAAAATTCATTGTTGTCAATATCCATCTGAGCTCTAAGAGGGAATCAACCTCAGTTACCCTCAAATGGCACCACCAGAGCCAGTGCTGGAGCCTGATCTGAGTGATGCCTGCTCAGCCCATCTCCTGCCCTGGTTTATGCCAGGGAATTAAACTTAGGCTGCGTTTTGATGCTGAGGATGTCAGTATGGATCCTCTGGGGTGTGTGGTCTGCCTGGCGCTCAGGCTGCTCACTTTCAACCACGCTGAACCTTTCACTTGACTTTTGACCTTTCACTTGGCACTGTCCTGTCATTTCCTTGGTTTCACAAATTTTAGCCTCTCACTTGACCTGTGAACTGTGACCTTTCACTTGACCTCTGCTCTCATAAATTCTGGAAGCTCATACATGTAATCGTGGAACAAATAAACAAAGCCTCCGTGAGACGCTGCTGCCGAATGAAGCCCAAGGGGCTGGGGAGCAGGAGCCCAGCCCCAGCATCACCCCTGGACACGTCCCTTTGTTCCAGCCAGGACTGGCATCTCGTCAGTGGGAAATGCATCATACACTGCCATGGCTGTGGATCAGTGCCTGTGTGCTGTGTCGTGGCAGTGGAAAGGAATGTGGGATTGCACAGCCTCCAGCTCTGTAAGGATGAGCCTCTTCCACTAACCTGTGCAAATATCACAACTCCAAAAGCCCTGGCAGGGTCCTACCAAATAAAATCACCAAAATTAATAGAAGCCTCTCACTGTAGGTGTTGAATTCTCACCACAATCCCTCCCGAGCCCTTTTCCCCCTCCTTGCCAATGCTAATCCTAAAGGCTCCAAACGCAGAGGCATTCAACCATCAGTGCGGTGTGACAATGCATATAAGGAAATTTTTGGTAAATCAGCTGGCTGAGATGGTGCTCTCAGCTGAGGACAGCTCTATCTGTACCAAATCCAGAGCGGGGCATGCACAAAGGATGGCAGAAACAGCAGCAAAGGTTACAGGTGAATAAAGTTACCAACTTATTGCAACAAAAAATATTCTCCTATACAAAGCAAGAGTAAAGGAAAAAATTCAGGGTCTGTGGCAGCTTTACAGAAGGATGAGGTCTTCAGACAAACTTCCAGCACATCTTCATATGTATTTGTCCTGGTTTAGGGCATAAAGTCACCCCAGGACATTAAGTAACCTCAAAGTATGGTCCAGTCATTTGTTTCATCACACAGTACAATTCTTTTCAGCAATCCTCAAATATATAACATGAATATTGCAAGCACAATTTATAACACTGCTAACCCAGAGCAAACCCCAAACTACATGTTTTCTCCTCTTTTTCCTCTTGGTAGAGGGAAAGACAGAAATTGGAAGAAGGCTCTAATTTAAGGATGCCCCAGTGCCAGGTACCTTAAAAGCAAATCAGCTTCTCTTTGATACTGCAGGGATCTAAAGCCAAACAAGTGGCCAAAGCAGCTCACATGTAGAGGGTAATTGTACATGAGTAGGAAGCAAGGTGACATGGGAGACAGACAGGAGCAGTGCCAATCTGCCAAGCCATCACAGAAGAGCTCTCTAACAAAAACCAGCTGGGGGACCTCTGATTTGCTCTGACACATAATGTAATGAACCAGTGCACGCTGTCAGTTTACTTGAATTCACTGTGATTTTACATTTTGGAAGCAAACTATTTTAAATTCATGGGAAGAAAGACTATGCAGAGAAAGCCACTGGACAGAGAGAACAGTCAAAACTTTGTGTTCTTTTGGCTACAGTAAAAGATTTTGTATTTTAAGGTGAAATTTTGTGTGCCTCGTGAAACAAAGAATTTCACCTCACTTGTAGGTGAACAAATTTTGTGTAACTTTCAGAGAAACACTTAGCAAAGTTATAAAGCATATACGTTGCATTTCCAGCAATACAGGCTCATCTTTATTAGCCTTTTCAGGGAAACCTCCAGGTTTTTGTGTTTCCTCAGGAAGACTGTCAGATCTAGTGGGTCTCTTCTCTCTTATAAAATCCTGCACTATATTCTTACTGCACACTTGGACCTGCAAGATTAAGCAACTTGGATGCTGAAGATTAGGCAACACTTACATTTGTTCCAAGATTTCTGTGACATGATTTTCAGTTATCTTCCAGCTTGTCTGGAAATGTCAGGTAGTTGTTGTTGGAAGGAAAAGACGAGTGGTATGGGTTGAAGGAAGATTATTAATGGAATTTTCTATAGGGCAATTTTCTCTCTGCGCTTGTTAAATCCTTTCATTAGTGATTTTATCAGAGAGTAGGGCTGTGTAAACAAAAAGGGTATAAGATGTTTGACATTTAATAACAGAAATAGCAAGAGATCTGTTACAACACCGAAACTCATCCTTCACCCTTCAAGGAGTGAGAAAGGCTCGTGGAGTGGTGATTAGGGATGACTGTGTGGTATCAAGGAGGCACACCTTGATAAGGACCAAAGCATATCTGCATGAATTCAGCCAAGGGATTATTCACTGTGTTACACAACACTCTGCTGTGTTCTCAGGGACACCGCGTGCGACTGAGTCACCCACGGAGAATAAAATCCAGCCTGGAACAGGTTTACAATAGGGTTACTTGGTCTGGGAGAGGGAACCAAAGGAGCCTGGATTGTTTAGTTTAAGAAAACAGAAGAACCTGGCAATTCCTACCCAGCTCTGCTTCCCACCAGCCGCAGTGGGAATAAAGGCTGCTGGTTTCCTGACTTTACTGGGGGTTTTGTCGTTGAATACAATGGGAGCAGAATCAGATCTTGAAGAAGAAAAACAGAATTGGACCCAGAGGAGCCAGGGCTGGGAAAGACCCAGCACGTTCTGGTTTAAATTGAGCAGGGCTATAAAAAGCTAATAAAACTCATATTGAAATATGAGCTAAAAGAAGCGCGTATCACTGAATTATGTCGGTCAAGACAATTAATTGAGTTTAGTACTGGATATATATAATTTTTGACATACTTTAATTTATCTCAAGTAAGTCTATGTTGTTTTCTTGTGATTAAACCTGTTTGTTAAAAATCATCTTGCCTACAGAAACAGTAATAAAGAGACAAAACAACTTTTTCCCACGCTTTGGATTCAGAAGCTCTTTCACTGCAGTGTTAAAAGACTGGAATCCCATTTCCTGCCCTTAATTTCAATGACAAGCTCAGTGGGGTTTTACTGTCTATATATTTATCAAGCAGAAAGTAAATTATTGTGTTAGACACATTGTTCTATTTCCAAGATAAATCTCAGTAGTTAACATTTATGGAAACTAAGAGGAGAGTCCAATGAGGCCCATTTAAAGCCTGTAAGCACCTGAATCCTGTTTGCCTTTTTAAAACTTCCTGAATATGCTCAAAACCCACTTTCATCCAAACCCAAATAAAGCACCACTGGCTGGTCCTCCTGTGCTCAGAGCAATTAGAGCCTAACACCTATGATACACACCTGAATTCCTCTTGCTCCCGGTATTTGAATGAAAGAATCAGTTCTTATTGCATAAACATGCCCACACACCTTTTAGAGCCTGACTCTGAAGATGCTCTATTCAGATCCTCTGCAGCAGTTTTTGATGTAGAATGGACAATTACAGCTTTTAGACACAGAGCACAAAGCCACAGTCTGGATAAATATTGGCAAGTCCGTGACTAAAACCTAATGGGAATGGTGGTTGTCAAACATGACTATGTAATTTAGCAAACACATCCATTGCTTACATCCCACTGAGGTGACTTGACTGTCCCTAGGAGTGAGGTGGACAGCAACTGCAGAGGATGGCACCAGGGGTGGCAGGAGGAGGAGGAGAGGTCTGTGAACACGGGGAGCAGCCAAAACCCAGATCACATATTCTTGATTCAATTTAAGCAGCAACATCTGACTCGGAAAACAATGAGCATCTCTTTTATAGCAAGCAGGAGCACAAAGTGATTCAGCCAGGGAAGTTTAATCACTCAAGGATATTTCCTGGGACAAACTGAGTGCACAGATAGCTAACAGTTTTATATCATCTGCTATGCTTTTAGCTCCACTTTCCTCTCTGATTAGAGCTCCAGCTGTAGGTCACACGAGTGATCCCCCACTCATGGCATGTGGGATTTGGGATCATCCACGCATCCTCCACAGGGTCCCTGTTTTGCAGGTCCTATCCACCACACATGGCTCTGCTCCTGGCCCCCTTCCCCCTCCCAAACCTGGTCCCTGCAAGCCCAGCCCTCACTACAACACTGACATAAAGTACAAATAACTTAATGAAACCACAATATTTTTTTCTGTGTAGACCTGGACTGTTTCAGCCACGAGCAATGTGAGCAGCCACAGGTGTTGCACTAAATAAAGTAATAGAAAATGTCTCCATTGTAACAGTGGAAGCCCTGTTTCAAAATCCCTCTCTGCTTTTTATTAATAGTTGAATTCCTTTCTATCAGCAGTCATAACTGCATTTACCTTATTTTTCAGCAAAAATGTTTTGCTAAGAAAAGATCTACTAAAAATTACTACTGCTTTTCGGTCAGTTTGTGCTTGAGCAAGCTTTCAATCTTTTCACAGAAGGGGAGAACATAAACTTGTGATTCAGAAAAGAGAGGAAACCAGGGGTTACAAAGGTTGAGAGGCCAAGTAGTATGAAACAGACCCCCTCCGTCAAGTAAAAAACTTGGCAGGATAACTAGAAACAGACCAACCCTAAATCCAAGGGTTCATGAGCAGTAACATAATTAGCTGGAATAAAACTAATATTCTAGTGTTAAATTTCACCTCAACACAGACCAGCACTTATTAGGGAGAAACCAGTGAGAATGAGGAAAGATGTGTTTCATTTAAGAAATTTACACTGAGTGGGAATGCACACACAGGGGTTATTTCCTAAAAAGCCCATTTGGATGTTCCAAGTGACTGCAGTCACATTGGCTGCCCTGCTCTGGATGCGTTTGTCAGCCTTGCCCAAAGTGTCTGGTAAAACCCAGTCCACCAGAATCCTGAAACATTTGTTCCTGGGAAAAGAACCACAAATACACTGGAAAAAATGTTGAACAGGAAATGTTTGACCACTGCTACATCACAAGATATCAAAAGAATTTCACATTGGCTACTTCCTTCTCTGAGGGAAGGCAGGGGGTGCTCGGCTTGAAAATAAAATGGCCCCAGAGGCCCTACCCAAACCCCCCAAAAGAGCTGAGGTTTCAGCAACAGTAAATATAGTTTCTCCTTTCCTTTATTAGCAAAAATGGGAGCAAAACCTTCAACAACAACACACATGGCAAATATTGGTGCTGAGAGAGGAGATAAATAACGCCAGCCATCCGCAGGCCGGGCGCAGGAAATTCCAGCCATCTGATGAGCTGTTGGCTTAACAAGCAGCTCTTCACATGTCAGCGACCAGCAAAGGCTATTTTCTTTTTTTGCTGGTTCTCTGGAAAGGCGAGGCAGGGGCAAAGCTAAAGCAAGGCGAGGCACTGGGAAAGGCATGGCAGGGAAGGAAGGCAAGGCTGCCCTGGGGCAGGGCAGAGGATTGGGTGCAGAAGCGAGCGGAAAACCTGTTGCTTTCCGGAGACAGACGGGTGTGTGTCTGCCCCCGGGACTGCAGCGCTACAAATTCCGAGCTGCTCCCGCAGCCTTGTCGCGGCCTCGCCTCGGGCCAGCCGCGTATGGTTTCTTTTTGAACAAGCTATCTTTTAACACTCACAACCGGGATGATTTAACAGAAAGAGAGCGTCTCAATTTTTTTTTTTTTGCGAGCGACATCCCCCCTAGACTCTACCCAAACAAAGCTACTAATGTGTGGTCATTTTCTTGGCAGCGTGGCTGCATGCTGATAACACCGCTGCCTGCTATTCTCCCAGGAGCGGGGCTGCTGGAAGACTGCTCCCTACCTCATCCCCTGATGCTTCTGATGCGGGTGATCCTCCGACTGCACGGCGCCAACCACAACATGCTACCCACCGTGAGAGAGCAGGACACAGGCTGCTCTAGTCAGGAGTTATCGTCTATCATACTGATTGACGAAACCAAGAGTGAGCAGAAAAAATAAACACGAACAGAGGCTGCAGTGTATGGGGCAGTCAGCTGGGAGTTTTAGTATTTGGCCTTGGTGATCCTACTCTCATGGTAGGTTATCTTTTCCTTGTGCTATCATTTATCATAACTTTGAGGGCCAGAGGGAGAAACAAACCTACAATTTTTCTATTGGTTACATTCATTAAACTCTTCTTTTTTTAGCACCACTTCCTTTGCCCCTAATAACAATCCCACCCCCTCGATCTGTATTCCCTAAAGAACAGTGAAATCAAATCTAAGTACAGTCCTCCCCTTTTACTCCTATTACAGCAATAGACCATTGCAAGCAATTAACCTCTGTTATTCCATCAGACCCAGGCCTCAGCCGCACGCTCACCCGGCAGTGCCTGGCTGCAGCCAGCATTAACTCCTGCCTCAGCTCCCTCCATCCTGGCCCCCAACATTATTTGGGCAGAGATGTTGGTTTTGTCACGACCGTCTCCTTTTCAAACAACGCCGGTTGACTTTTGCAGGCACGGCCCAAGTTCTGTATTGGGCCTGACAGCCACCATAAAGCACTCCCTGAAGTGTCAGTAACAAAGATGATTTGTATGGGGCTTGCAGTCGTCCCCTCTTTCTAATAGCTTTCTCATTCCAGCACAGAAACACCGAGCAGAGAGCAGCTGCTTAAAGCTGATACAAGCATTTCTTCTCTCAGCAGGCCATTCTTGCATAACCATTTATTTTGCAGAGTTTTAAAGTGCCTGAAGGATTTAATTATGTACATAGACAACCCCTATAAACTCTATTCTAGGCTTTTTATTGACTTTTGTGCCAGGCAGCTCTTAGGCATTTCAATTAAGTGTTTTTTTATAAGAAAAGCAACAATATAGTAAAAGAATATATTCTTTATAGATAGTTCCAAACAGTTTGTGCCGATTTAATAAAGGTTATTTAATTGACGAGGATTTAAAATATCTTATGCTACAACTTGGAACACACGTCCTTTTGGACCGTGGATCTGTTTAAAAGGGCCTGCCAGGACCACTTAGGTACCAGGGGAAAACAGCTTGGATCTGATTACTTAATCCTAATAACGTGTTGTGAAACTTTAGGAGACTACCTGTCATTTAGCATCGTGGTCAAAATTGAAGTGGTAAATAGCTAAGAGCTGGAGTTTGGCATTGTCTCGGTCAGGGTTTTTGGGATACTGGAGCAGGATAGAAGAAATTTTCCGTGTTCCCAAATTTTCCGGAAAGGCCAACTTTGCCTTTATCTGCTTTCTAAACTATTTACAAGGCTTCTGCAAACCTGCCTTCATTATGGCATAGGATATTTCAGTCCCAGCAGGTGGCCAACAGGAGAGCAGGCCTGTTTGTGAAATATGTAATACCCTTTTCATATACTTTAACCAGAAATGTGCACCTCAACAGCCCTCCTAACCCTTCTAATTTCCCTTTCTCCTCTTAATCTGCTCTGCAAGCCATGAGCATGCATTAAAATCTCCCTAAAACATTTCACCCAGAGGCAATGTAATTCCGCAACAAGCAACCAACATTTCACAGCTCTGGAGTAATAGATTAATTTGAACCTAATGTTGCCCGTCGTTTACTGCTCCAAATGTTCTGGTGTAGACATAGCCCCGAGGCGCAGCGCTGTGGCATGCGCGGCTCCTGGAACCAAAGCTACAGTTGGCTTCACATCTGTGCATCACATTTGCCATGTGCCTCATTATCCCGCGCCCCACTGTGCCTACCTGTCCCAATCAGCTTCTCAGCCACAGGCTATCCAATTTTTTTTCCCCCCCGACTAAGGATCTTTGTTCTCCTTCTCACTTACTAAATTTTTGCGAGACCTCTGCACCCGAGCAGTAGGGATTCTGCGCATGTGAACCTCCAAGCTTCTCCAGGTTCTTAATTCTCCATTAGGAACAGGAAAATTACAACATTAAGTCTCCGACATGTCACTGCATAAATTGTACCATTTGCAGAATCTAATATAAAGTCAGTGACTAAGCACATAAGCATGTAATAAAGAACTGAGTTGTTTGTTTTGACTTTAACAAGTTCGGTCTGCATCAATTATCTGTAAGTAAAGAAAGAGTAATTTCCAATTCCAGATAAAAACCCCTGTCACAGAAAGAAAAGATTATTACATCCAAAATCAAAACCAACTGTTCCCAAAAGTTTAAAGAGCCAACCTTTTAAAATTCATTGATACAAGAGCAAAAATACATATATTTGTGTGTTCAGATGAAAATAAAATCAACTTTTAACAGAAAAGTCTGCCTGTTTCAGTATTTAAAGTTCTGTATTTCATTCTCTATTTATAGAAACATGTGCAAAAAAGGCACAGTGCCTTTATCTCAAGCCACTACATAGTAAAGAAGAGAAAGTAAAATTCAGTCTCAAGCAGGAGCAAGGATTTATCTCAAACCAAACATATCAGTCTGAAACCCAGCAGCTCATCATTGCATTAAAAGGTTACTTTGTTTTTGCTTCAGTATACAAAGCACTTGAGTTTGCTTTAAGTTTATATCCTTTGGATTTTTTCCAGTGAGGAGAAATTAAAAATGCTTTTGGTCTAACAGAGCAATGCTCAACCTCTTAAGGAGATGCGGGGGGAACTGGAGTCTAATGGACACTGTTCTGTTTTCTTCCAGCAGCACCAAGGAGCCTCAACACAGGTAAAAGACCACATTTCTACCTACTCACAGCCCCTTCATGCTGGAAGAGAACCTGACATGACTGAAAGCCCCTTATCCAAGCACTGTTAAATCAAATAAACTCCAGTGGCACAACCGGATTTATCATCCTGTGAGATCCTGAGGTTCTTGCTGCAAACTTCTCCTGGCATCATTTCTAACAGCAATTTTTACCTGCCCTTCCCTGAGTAGCTGTCAATTCTGCCACCAGTCTTACCTGCTGCAGTTTACGAACTATATTAGATTTCTACGCATAATTCCAATGCATACACTCCTAGCACATTTCATTACATGCTTGAATTAATTTATTCTATATGGAATTTGTTACCTTTACAATGAAAAAAAAAGTTACTATTCATTATTGAGAGCAGACAGATGGAACATGTTCAATTTAAGACATCAATAAGAAGGGAGGAGGGGGGGAAATCTTATAATCCGTGTGGCACAACCTATTCCATCTGGTACTTCCAACTTGTCTGCCAAGACTTTTTTTCCTATATAAAAGTGAATGTTTCTCTTTAGAGTTAACGGAACATTCTTGGGCATTAAGACTCTGCATCTGATTTATAGATAACAAGCAACAACACACATTTAACATACAATATTTGGAAAGTGTAATCTGTTTCATAAGGTAAAGGTTGTTTGCTTGACCTAGGAGAAAACAAAACAAAACAAAACAAAACCCACCAAAAAAAGCACAAACTCCAGGAAATTGTGTTTATCTGAAAATGTTATCTGGGCAGTCAGAACAGAAGCTGCAGCTTTTGCTTTAATGAACCATGAAAGTGATTCAGCAAACTGCTTTGGTCTCTCGAAAACAAATATTAAGCAACACCAATGCTAATTTATACAACAAAAAATAAAGTTAGCCATCTCTCAACAGGAAGAAAAACATTTTTAGCACATTCCTGCAAACATCCAGCATCTAGGAGATAATGCCAAAAACAGTGAGGTTTTGACACGTGTCAAAATCAATTTTAACTGTTGGTTTAAAGGCTACTCAATTACTGGAAATTTATTTCCAATGAACGTTAAGATAATGGAGCTAAAGCAATATTTTTTCTTAATACAACTCATTCCAAGAGTGTTTAATCAAAGAGGTGGGGAGTTTTTTTCTAGTGTCTTTTTGACAGAGCATTAACAGTACATTTTCCATACGTTTCATTTCCATTCTTAAAGCATGTCCCCTAATTCCTGCAGTACTTTGCATTAAGCTGTCTCATTATACCAAAGACATTATGTCACTTCTCTGTTTATGAGCACACTGGCCCTCAGCCCTTGCAATAACACCCAGCCACAAACACCCACTTCTGGCAACCAGCCTAATGACAGAAAAGATTGTTTCAAACCAAAAACGAAGAGGAATCCAATTATCCACCTAAACCTTAGGCACGGGGGAACATGTTAATTTGCCATAATCATGTACCAAAGGTTCACATTTATCTTTTACATCTTGGGGAGAGATTATGTGGGCGGCCACGGAAATGAGTGGTCGTGCTGGAGGGCTGCTGGGTCTCACGTGGGTGCACTTGGTGTGGAAAAGCAAAACAACGAGCATCTGCCTCGTGTATCCGATGTCTACCTATCACCTCCTGCATCTCTAGCATGGAAAAAAAAGTGTTTTCACTGCTAATTTTATGGGATTCTGTTGCAAATGTGTCATATTTGCCTTCTTCGAGTGCCACCAAATTTTCTTGTGTTTTAAGGAGAAAACTGTCGCAGAGCGAGGCATTCCTCTGTGGATGGAATGTGCAGGGGTGAGGTTTGTGTCAGCTGTAGGACCTCTGAGCCCAGCACAATCAGAGAGTTAAGCATTCCTATCTGTATAAAACTGGACTAGCCATTATTATTCAATGAAGATATTCAGAGTTTATGTAAAAATAAAAGGCTTCAGCCTCACAGGGGTTTTTGGGGTATTGGTGAAAGAAGAGATCCAACCCATGTGCTGGGGCACCAAGGTCCTCACCTGCAGCATCCCGGCCCCACGTGGGCACTCTGGGAAAGCAGGTGGGAAGGATACACAAGCAGAAGAGAAAAAGTCTGGGGAATATTGTGAGGATGTTTGAAAATTAGCAATACATTTCTTTTTGCCTTTGGTCATGGCTTTCTTCTTTCCTTCTGACTTTCGGTCAGAGTTTACCCTAAGGCCAAGAGCACCACGGGGTCTTTTTCCCTCACTGAAGTTACTGCGTGCAGGGGGACATTTCATTCCTCCCGACGTCCAGAACCTGTACATGATTAAAGCTGAGCTGGGGCAGAATTAACATTCTGCTAACAAACCCCTCCTGCCATGGGGATGTGGGCCGGGAGGGGCGGGAGGGCCACGGCCCCGCAGCCGCTCCCCTGGGTCAGGGCATGCTGGGAGGGGAAATAAGCTACAGAGCAGACAATTTTCAGCTTGACTGGTTTTACTTTCTCTACCAGGCCTCACGAAAACAAACTGACAAAACAAAGGACACAAAATTAATGACCCATGCCTTCTGTCAATTGACTCTTAGTAACAGTGGCTAGTTCACCTTAATTTTATTTTATTTATTTATTTTTTTCCTTCACTTTGAGTGAGTCACCGTAGGCAGCAGTTAAGGTTCATTTAAAAATTCTTCAGAGGCATCACTTGGTTTTCATTAATTTGGTGACTGTAGTTTCTGATGGTGAAGACCAAACAATGCAAAAGAGTTTATTCAAATTTAAAAAAAAATACAACCTCTTAGCCACTGCATGTGTTTTTCCAGTAATGGCTGTAAATAACAGCATATCTATATCCAAGAAAAAGACACACTGCTAAGGGTTGGCCATCTCCTCAAAACATTTTACCTTCTACATTTCCTTTTGAAACACCATTATTTATATGGCTGAAGTTTCACTTGACAGCCCGCCAGAAAGCCAAGTTACAACAAACCTTTTACTGTGAAACAACAGCATGATTTCTGCCTTGGCTTTGCTCATGTTTTCAGCAGAGATGGATTTTATGTCCTAGTGAATCCCACTTAAAAAATGCTAATATCTTGATCCCTCTTGCGCAGCATAGTTTCCCAAACCTCATTGCAATCACAGATTTTCCTTTTATAATTCCTGGCACTTGGGGAGAAGGTGCCTGATGCTCCAGCCAGGAGCACTCACGTCCTTTAGCCCTGCATAGCTAAAGCACTGCAGAACTTTTTAAATATTTACCCCATTATATAAATGTCCATTGAAGGGCACTTACATAAACGATAAGCGCTTACAGCAAACACTTTTAGAGAGCAGGATCTGTGGTATGCAGAGGAGATAAGGCCACTTCCTGCAAATCCTTATTCACAGAATTAGTCCTTAATCAGGCAAATAGACTCCCAGATATCAATAGGATTTCACATGTGAGCAAGGGTGGCAGGATTGGGCTCTTAATGGGACATTTTGAAAATTCATGTCTCTTCCCAGTAAAACCTGCAAGACCTAATATTGATTTTAGTGGCAGTAAAAGCATCCCACTATGCACATCTTGACCAGCAATATCCATACTGTGCAACCTGGTATTCTCCCCTCTAAGAGTTTAGTTACATGTCTATGTAGATTAGCACCATTATTCACCAAGAGTCCCTTTTTGGTTTATAAAAGTGTAAGCTCAGTGTAATCCCTATATAAAATAACTAACAGGTATGTCACAGGCTAAAATTCATCCAACAAAAAGACAGTATTCAATCAAGGAAAATGGGCACGAAGATGCCAAGAACGAAAAGAGTAAATTAAACACCATTGGAAGGTTTTAGAGTGTAAATGCTAGAATAGGTAGTCCTGTGAGAGACACAGAAATACGAACCTGATTGACAGGTCTGGGGAGTGAACTGGGGAGCAGTGGCACATCTTGGAGTGACTGCAGCAGGCTGGGGATGGGGCCAGACCCCACGCCAGGGCAGGACCACAGCTCCTACTCCAACTCCTACCTGTGAACTTGAAATTCTATTCATGCACCAGAGGAAAAAGAGAACCAGGATTGCTAAAAGTCTATTTCCAGGCAGCCTAGCTCACCACTTGCTGTCTATGAACTTCCTAGAAAGTTGGAAATATCATAGCACTGCTCGCTTAGTGCCACTTTTCATGCTGTTTGTCAGCATTTCCATTACAAACCTTTTTAAAGGGTTTCCAGCTCAGCCACAAAAAGCCACTTCAGGCTGAAAGCTGGCGCACAGCTTCCCAGTCTGGGAGTGAACGGCTCCGTCAAGCTAAACAAAACGTGGTTTATCTCTCTTCAGCAAAGGAAAGGCTCTGGGAGGTTTGAAAATTAACAGGAGCTTCTACTTATACAAAGCTGTATATTCTTGTCCTATTTTCTATAGCATTAGCATACAAGCTATAAATTGCTGAGGGTTTTTTTAAAAATTTATTTAAATTACAAACACACGTAAATATGATCCCCCTCTGGCTATTTTGGATGAATCAGGGAGATTTTGCCAACGTCCCTCAGTTAGGCATTCAGCTGTTGGTGACAATTAGAGAGAAGGAAAAAAAGCCAAAAAAAGCTATTTTTTTCACTTAGTCTACCTCTTGCAGCCAAGTTCTGTGAATCACAGGCTGTTGGTAGCTGAGTATTGACCAATCAGCTCAATCAACAAACAATAACACACAGCAGCTTCCTTTTATCTGTAAATGCCAAAGCACTTGAGAAAGGGGCACATCTACAAGCAAATTTATTTTGGAAGATGGTCGAGGTCCCTCGAGGCTGCATGGGAGGAGAAGAGGTGGTTTATAAGGGGATAAGTGCCACTGCCCTGGTTTCTGGTGTGTGGTGACACAGTGACAGACCTGGCACTGCCCACAGCAAATACATCAGGATTAGGAATTGCAGCTCTGGGGTGCACTAGGGCACAACGGGAAGCTTGAGTAGAAATCAGCCAAGAGGCACAATTAGACAAGTTAATGGACCTAAAGTCCACCCAGGGCTGTAATGAAAGGTATCACCTCTGTCTTGGATCACTGGAAACCAAAACATTATCTCTAAGGGAGGGTCACTCCAACCTCACCTGATCCCTGAGGCGTTTTCCCTGGGATCTGCTACTGGTGTTACCCGAGATGTGGGATGGATGGGTGGGTGGATGGATGGATTCAGCTGGAGCTGAGCTTTTTCTTGTGCCTTTCTGCTGCTGATGATGAGGGGATCCCTGTGCAGGGGACTCCACCTGCCTAGGGTTGCACAAGGGCCTGGCAGGGATGTGCAGAGACACTTTGGAGCACAGGACCATTCCCCAGGCTCAGGGCAGCAGGGATGGGGAGGACTAAGGCAGCCATCAGTAAGGAATAACTGAGATTATCCATTAAAAAATCCACAGGTCACAGCAAATATGACTCAAGGACAGCCCTGGCAAACTGAAGTCCCCACATGCACTGCTCCCAGGCAGGTGGAGCATCTCAGCTTTGCATGGAGGCAAAAGTGGCCATAAGGGTTTTCTTCTCTTTTTTTTTTCCAGTTGGAAAGTCACCTGCTTCAGCCAGAGCTGTCAGTAAACCACACACCATGAGACATCTGCAGGGCTAACAAATACTTTCTTCCACAGCAAGACAGGCTTTTTTATCAAAGAGAGCTGAGATGCTGTGTGTAGGAATGCAGGCCACGCAGAGTAAGACACCAGAAAAACTGATAAAAAATGCAGGAATATCAGCAATATAGAAAAGAAAAAAATTGACACTGCTTGTCCATTTAAAAATGCCTTGAGAAGAATATTTCAAATTGTAAGAGTTTTGAATGTAAAGGGGTCCATAGTAACAAAACACTGATATATCTGCTCCTTTTCCTTCATCTGTCTCCAGTATTCATTCAGTGAACAGATGCACACGGCAGCCACTGAAATAATGGGATACTGGTTTAAATGATCACTGGATTAGGCCTTATGGTCTTCATTCAGCAAAGCATTTAAGCATATGTTTAAGGTTAAATACATACTTTTCATGCTTAACTCTACAGGAATAAGCTTAAGTATATGCATCAATTTGAGCAGACACTTAAGAGCTCTGCAAAATCAGGATGGACATGCTCAGACATGTGTTAAGTGCACAGAGCTCCTTAACTGCTGCCTCCTGCAAAATCTCTGGTGGATTCACTGAATAATGGAAAGTGCCTGTCTCCTGTGCACAAACTCTGACCTGGGACAATTGTGGGTGATGCCCGTGGGTGCCACAGGTGGGTCCCCCAGGAGCTCTGTGTGGGCAGTAAAACCTGAGGCTGAGAAGTTGCTGCAGAAGTGCTGGGTGGTCTCTGGTCATGCTGGAGCAGGGGTTATTTAATACCATTTGTAATGGTTGCTTGGGGCAGGTGGTGGCTCACTGAGGATGGGCTGTAGCACAAATGTTGCTGTATGTTATGCTGGAGAGGCACAGAGCACACAGTGAGGGATTAGTAAGGATTTGGTCCCAGAGAAGAACTTCACTTCCCAACCCACTTGGAAAATAAATTCTACTCTAAACTCATGCTATTTTTAATGATGCACAAGGATGAAAAAAAAAAAAAAAAAAACCACATAAAAATTTGCAATTATGTTACTCAAAGAGCTTGGGGGAATTTTTTTTTAATCTCTTTATATCAAAGATATATGATATAAATATAATCTCTTGTATTAAAATACAAGAGATTATATTTATATCATATATCTTTGATATAAAGAGAACTCACTTGATCTTAGAATTCAGTAAATCCCAAATATTTAGCCTAAACTATTTTTGGAGTTGTCTGAAATAAAGGGTTTGCAGAATGCTGAGCCTTATCTAATTTCACCAGATTATTTTAAAGCTCAAATCAAACCAGTATAAATAATGGGTAGAATTACAACCTGCAGGGAATGTCATCACAAATTTCCTGGAGTTTTCCATGTAACTATGAGCATGACTGGTCTATTTACTGAAAGTAGTATATACTGTATAATGTTCACTGAAAACTCATGTAACTCATGCAATATGATAACCACTAGGGTGCTACTGTGACGTAAAGGATATATTACAATTTTATCCAATTCAAACAGGGAAAAAAATGCTTTTAATCGTCCTGCCCTCTAAACAAATACTTTGTCTGTTCTACTGAACTTGAAATTCAAGGTTATATATAAGTCATCCTGCAATAAAAATAATGTTATGGAATAAACAAGGCTGCACTGCGATATGATTTGGGTCTTCAATCACTGAATTTTTTTGGAAATATTTATATGAAGTGAATGTGTTATGTGTGCCAGGATTTTTTATGGTTCTTATAACGCAGTTGCAATGCATCGTATTGTTATGTGCAAAAGCTCTGGTGACAAGCACATAGATTCCAGAGCCTGGGCTGGCTCTGGCAGGGGGAGATGTTTCATGGAGGTGATAGGTTTAGCCCTGCAAGGAGCAGCCTGGCTGCAGTGCTGCCTCAGCCCAGCACGGGGATGCTGGCAGAGGAACCTCCCACCACCCACAGCTGGGGAATGGGACATCCCTTGTCCTCCCACCCTCATGGGATGAGCTGTGGGCAGTGGATGCTCTGAAGGGGGCAGAGCAAAGTCCCTTTGGCAAGCTGAGGGTGTCACAGCTTGGCCACAAATGCCAAAGCAGGAGGGGATAATGCAGTAAAAGCAAAATAATTTTCCTGCTGTCACACTGCAAAATTTGTCCTGCAAAAGGTGGAATCTCACATTGCTTTGCACTGGACTTTGGTGTGATCAGAGGGCACTGGTGTGAAGAGAGAGACACTCCCACTGCTGGATGAGCTTCTGAGAGGCAGAATTACATCCTACCTCAGGTGACTTTCATAACAATAAGTAAAGAGACAGAAATCTGTATTCAGCTCTTCCTCTCTAATATTTCCCTCTTTTTCCAGACAGAGACCATTTAGGCCCAGCCACCTCCAATGATGGGGAAGGTCGTCCTGTGTTTCCAAAATATCACCGTCCAAATGTTTGGGCATTTCTGCCCTCCCAGAGCTGTCACTGTGATGGAAAGCTTTCATTCCCTCACAAACTGCTGCCCAGGACAGTCACCTACATTCACAATCTTTTCAAGGGTTTTGGACCCTTGGAAATGCATACAGATAAGGAGGAACCTAAGGTTTATACAGCAGCAGAAGATACCTCCACTAATTTTCTTTTTATAACGTGATCTCCCACTAAAAAAAAAAAAAAAAAAGTTGCTTTTTACACAAAATTTTGGGAGTCTGGAAGGATTTGAAGCATTAGGGATGACTGCTGCCATCATCCTGCTGTAGCCCCCCCCTAAAAAAAAAAAAAAAAAAAAAAAAAAGTTGCTTTTTACACAAAATTTTGGGAGTCTGGAAGGATTTGAAGCATTAGGGATGACTGCTGCCATCATCCTGCTGTTGATGGCATCAGTTCCTTCATAGCAAGGGATCTCTTCTCCATGGCCACTCCATCAGCTCTTTTTGCTTTCCACAAGGGTTTGAGGAGAAAACCAGAAGAGTGACTTAGTGAAAACTCATCTGTCAGCAGATGTACAACCCCTCTGTGTAGCTACACCCTGACAGGCCAAGTGTATCACCAGTAAAAGGGAGGGTTCCCCTTCACACACCCAAAGGACACTCACCCTTCACCTAACACCATCCTAAATGTACAGAAGAGTATCAAATAACACAAAAATAACGCCATTTCATTCTGTAGGTCATAAAAGCATCATCCTTCCCTGCTGGCCTGCTACTGGAAGTGATGTGTTGCCATCAGCCACTGAAAACCACTGATGCCAAGAGATGCCCATCACAGGGAGCTCATGTCACCCACAGGCATGTGTGACACTCACAGCAGGCATGGAAGTATTTCCAAGGCAGGACTGAATTTTCACTCAGCTTCTAAGCACACAACTTGGCTGCCAACATGGGTTTGTGGATGTAAATCCCTGTTAACATCTCAGGAAGGCTCACATTTGAGTTGCAAACACTGCTGAGGACCATCCCCTGCTCTGCCCCCATCCCTGAGCTCTCTCTTCTTTTCCCATCCCACTGCAAGCTCCAGGGAAATACTTTCTCCCAGAGCCTTATCACAAAAGACAAAGAAAAAAGCCAAATCCTGAAGATTTACTACCAGAAGCCCTCATCAGAATATACTATGTATCTCATAAAATAAACATGGTAATGAAAACCGGTTTTACCCAAGCCCTCAAACCTATGAGCATTAGCAGCTGCTTTCTGTAAAGCTGGTGTTGATGTCAGGGGGAGACAGACACCAGCCTGGGAGAAGCTGTGCTGCAGTTAAACCCACCTTGGCTGGAATTTGCCATGCTCTGTAACCCCACACTGACAATGAGTGTGCACACACAGCTCAAAAGCTCCAAATAACTGACTCTGAAACCCAAATCTGAGTTGTAATTAGACGCCTCTTTTGCATAAACAAAATCAAACTGTTTTGTGCTTGCTTTAGAAATTGGGCTAATCCTTGACAGGTTGTTCTCATTTTCCAATTACCCACTAGGGAATGCACATTGGCACTCTGGCAAATAATTTTTGGCTGTGCCCCTTGGTTGCAAATAGTGTCATTGCTCATGGTTAAATCTGTGAAAATTATACCTCCAGCTCCTCACTGCCTGCTAGAGCACCCTGCACGGCTTGGAGACTGATTCCTTCATCAGGCTCCATATGCTGCTGGCTAAAGGCTATGAGCAGGGCAGAAATCTGCTGTTAAAGGAACCACCCATGCTCTGTGCTGAGTGAGAGCCTGACCAGAATCTGCTTTTTGAGTTCCCATGAACAGGTGTTCCTATAAAAACAGCATCATTCATCTGCACTGCCGCCACAGGCAGTGGCCAGGTGAATCCATGGGCTGCAGAGAGGCCTTGGCAGGAGGTTTTGGCAAGCATTTCCCCAGTTATATCTGTGTGATTTGGAAGAGGTAAAATGTTTCAGCATTGTAGATGGAGGATGGTTGCAGAGAGGACAAACCCAAAAGATGTATAAGCACATGATTGATTTAAACCAGCACATGAGACTGAAAGTGGAATTTTTTCTTCTCTCTGTTTAAATATTTGGCATCAGACAGAAGTCAAAGTGATGCTTTTCCACCAGGACTTTTCTTTCCTTTTCCCCCACATTTCCTGAGGATGAATTCAATAATAAATCACATGCAATTTTTTTAAAATTTACTTTAAAAAGGGACATGGCAGAAAAATGTTTTTAAAGCAGATCCCAGAGGAACCTCCAGTCCTTGGAGCCTCAGGGCTCCAGAGATCCCTTTGGCCTCAGCTACACAGTGATGCCACAACTCTGCCACATTGTGTTTCTGGTACCAGGTACACTGTCATTTGCTCCTCATGAGACAAAAAACCTGAGTGTTTTCATATTGCTTTGCTAAACATTATGGATGGTGAATTATACCCAAAAAACGAACAGGAGTGCTACCAAAAAACCTGTACTTTAACTTGAAACAGTCTAGATTAGACCATGTACACTAATATTTATAGAGCCAAAAGCAAGAAGTTTATGTAGTAATTTGATTTAAAGTAAAATATAAAACCTTAATGTACTTTATAGTCACAGGCAACCCTAGCCACGTGTGTCTCTGTAGATAAATAGATGCACATGGGTAGATACACATACACATTTATAGCACTGGGGTCCCTCTAATCTGCAAAATAATCTTACAGGGTTTTCTGCAGTCAAAATGAATTAGATGAATTAATTAAACAAATCAAACTAAACTTAGTCACAGCAGCGTTCATTGCCTAAAGAGCCTCATAAATCCGATGAGTGATGGGATGATGGCAAATACATCCTCATTACCATGCTAAACTCAGTTTGCTAAATAAATTAGTCATGTCATCGATGTCGTCACTGCATTCCTCTGCCCCAGCCACTGCACAGCTGCCTCTGCTCCCTCTCCTGCTCCCCCAGTACCTGCCAGCTTCAAAGGGGCACTTGGGGGAATTAATGACTCAATGTTTGCAAAGCACCTTGAGATCCCCCAGGTGAAAGGTGGTTTGTAATTCCCTCCTGGATTGTCCTGACTGTGTCAGCCAACAGGAGAAGCCAGCAGTGCTGGACTTGCAGGGTTTTCTTGTGGCTTTGGAGGTGCCCATGAGCCACGTGTTGGGGTGTGGGACAGCCCTGCATATCCCAGGCTGCAGGATGCACCTGTGCAAGTTCACTTTGCCACCATGGATAGAAAAAACTCTTCTCTGTGAGGGTAGTGAGGCCCTGGCACAGGTTACTCAGAAAATCTGTGCGTGCCACAGCCCTAGAAGTGTTCAGGGCCAGGCTGGATGGAGTTCTGAGCAGCCTCCTCTGGTGGAAGCTGTCCCTGCCTTGGCGGGGGGTTGGACTGAGATGATCGTTAAAGGCCCTTCCAACCCAAACCTTTTTATGGTTCTACTATAAACATGGCAAGGTTTATGGTTTATGGGGCTGGCTGGAAGACTCTGCAAATGAGGTCCTTGCTGGTGTTTGCAGATCTGGCCCATCCTGCCTCTTAGCCCAATGCTCATCCTTCTCCTTGCTATTTCTCTCAAGGATACACAATATTCCCTAAACCTGCAGAACAAGTTCTGTTGCTTTTTAATGAGAAACAACACATCTCTCCCTTTTCCTTCTCTGCTTACAGATTTTTTTAATTTTTTTTTTAATTTCTGGCAAGCAAAGAGACACAAGGCAGTAACATCCTCTGCCACTGGATCCCTCCACCCTCCAGCCAAGCATCCTGTTCCCTTCCCAGCAGGGACAGTCAGCCAGAGCTCACGTCATGGTCCTGCACATCACCCCACCACCACTCATGTCCTCCAGGGATCTTGCCAATGCCTCTGAGCAACAAGTGACAAAGACACCCTGATATTTCAAAAGCTTTAAAAGAAAAACAATGGGGAAATAATTCAAAGCAGCTATACAGGTACTAAACCCCTCCTTTGCAAGAAGCTGCCAAATTTCAAGAGGAATAGCTGGCATTTTCTCTCACAGTCTAGGAAAGGGGAGGAAAAAAAGCAAAACTTCATTATGCAACTTTGAATAGAATGAGTTAGGCCATCTTTGGTTCCTGCTCTGGCAGAAGTCCCAGGTAATATTCCAGGAAGCTGCTTTTATAGGCAAAGAAACCCGTAAGCAACCATCTGAACTCACCATGTGTATGTGCACATCTCGTTTACTTCAGGGGAAGTTGCACACATGCATTTGCAACTAAAACTTCTCTTCCAGGTGTAAATTGAACAAAAACATCCCTGAGGAATCTACCTACAAGCACTGGGATTTGTCATTGCACTCGGCAACATTTGTATTCCTCAGTGCAATTTTCAGCTGTGCATTGCAGGAGGGAAGGCATTACTCAGCCTGCTTTATTTTCATATGAATGAGGGTTACTGTAAGAGGGAACATTGTTTTTAATATGGGCCCTGAAAAGTACAAGCCAGCAGATGGCAGTTTAAACCACATTCAGTCCAAACAACATCATATTTTAGCCAGGGCCATTATTGTCAGATCATTTCAACACATATATTTGAAGATTTGACTGTGAGGATGGTAAGGAGACAAAAAAAGAGTGGCTGGGATTGCTGGCAGGACTGCTGCACCCCTGTGGAAGAAGTTTGCATGTGGGCTGTTTCCACTGGTCAGCTCTGCAAGGCTGTGGGCTCGTCCTCAGCTTGGGATGAGCAGAGAGGGGATGGCAATGCCAGAGGAGCTCGATGTGCCCATCTGTGCCCCTATGGGTGCAGGCCACGTCCCCTCCATCCCCCCTGCCAAACACACACCCCTGTGGCTGGACTGGCAGGGTCGTGTGTGACACTCATGTGTGACTGCCCTTGCCTGGAAAGGTGTTTGTATTCTAGCTGTTCCAAAAAGGTGTTTTGTGGATGTTAATTTTTTTTATTTTATATACAGCAGTGGTGTTTGAGGTTTGCAGAAGGCCCTAAAAATGGCCAGACTGTTGCCTAATCTCATTTTCCTTGCTGCATCAGTGAATCTCCCTCAGTGCTTGCACTGTTTCATTAGGTCCAGCCAGGGAGTTAACTTGTGCCAAGTAATTTTCCTAATTCCCAATATTTAACTATGGATAAAAAAGTGGGGGGAAAGGGATGTTCAAATCTAAACCAAAGCATTCCCATTCTTCAGTGGGGTTTTGGCAGGAGGGAGCACCCCACAGCCTCCTGGTGTGGATGGGAGCACAGCTCCCCACACATTCCAGGATGATAAACCTTTGATATGCCTTACACTTCACTGCCCTAAAAATGCAACTTTCCACATTTATGAATACAAACAATGCTATTATCTCTACCTTTCTAATATTTAACTAATCTAAACACTCAGGTAAAATGTTATCTGAAATGGTACTTCTATAAATGCATTAACTTTGTCTTCCTTTGACTTTTAAGATATCTTTCCTTATTAATACAGCTGAAAAGATTGTTTGGAAAGCCTTCGTAAAGTGGCAGAGCAAACAGATGGAGGGCGTTCTTTAGTAGTTCTTTATTATTAGCTTTCAAATGATGCTATCTTCTTGTACTTTTCTTAACGAGAAAATAAATAGAATTTGTCTCACACACAGCTGTGTTTTTCTTTAGCTAAGGAATGCACAAAGGGAAATTTAAAAATCATGCATTATCAGTGAACAAGCTAGTTAAAGTAAATAGATTCCAGCCAACTTGCTTCTAAAAGATTAAAGGTTAATGATGGAACACCTTGATCAATAGATTTATGAATTATCAAAGTCTACAAAAGGTATATCAAATTTTTTGCCATTATCTGCCCAGAAAATGCTCAGGACAGACACACACCATCTCTCAACTGAGCTGCTGCATCTTCTGTCATATCATTTAGTGATGTTTACAGATGAACTGGCATTTCAAGAGCATTTATTAAAGCAGTTATCTGACCCCAACTGATTCTTTTAAGGAATTCAATGGCTCATGCAGAGTTCTAGTTTAAACATACAGTATGATATCCAAGATCCTTCCTATTCTACCAGAGATTATGTGGCAAAGCACTGAACTGAGGAGATGCACAGAACTCTGGTACCACCTCAGCAGTTCTCACTTATCGGGGCCTTAATGCTAAATAAATATGTCTGGATTTGCTAAGTAACCCATAAAACAATTACCCAGCTCTCAATTGTGTCTGAGCAGCTCTAAGACAGCACACCAGGAATAGCATGAACTTGCTAAAGTCAGCTTGTAATCCCTTTCTGGGACAAAGAGTACCAAGGTAAGCTGTGCCTTTTGAAGTGTGTGGAAGGTTTGTGACAGCCAACCCCATAAAACCATGGGCAAACAGTCTGGCACAGGTGGATTCCCACTGCCAGCAGCCAGGGAGGTTTGAAGTCCACAGTAGCTGTCCCACTTCAGGAAAGCTGAAGTGTTTTTTCCTGGCATTCATTGATTGCATTTCTTATGTAAATCTTTTGAAAAGTGTTTATCCCAACACAGCTTCTGCTGGAACATCAACCTTCCTCGAGAGGGTTAACAGTTTAACTGAGTCTGAACACATTTGTGTGGAGACATTACTGAGATTATTTGTTTATTTGGGAAATCCCTGTTTCTCTATTGAGAAGCATAAGGCATCAAAGGCTTAATTCATGGGCAAATGAATATTTTAACGCTGCTCTTTAATGATTCTTGTGGACTTTTAAATCCTGGCCCATATATCCTGCCTGTCCCTAGGAATGTGTGTTTTAATGAGATCAGTGTGAGCCATAAGAAAAATTAAGGTGGAATTGGGTCCTTCGTGGATTAATCTATTCAGAAGATAAATTGGACTCATCAGGTCAAAGTATTTTCACTGGAAATTCAACTCACCTGAGTCTTCAACACCTCTCTCTCCTCCCTAACTATTCCCACCTCTCCACACTTCCTCCCTGGTGAAAAAGTGAACAGCACAATATAGGGCATTGATTTGTTTTAACACAGGAGTGTGTGACCAACTTGTTTATCTCCACACTAAAACACTGCCACAAAATTGCATTAACCCCTTGAAAAAGCCTTAAAAAGCAGAGCCTCTAGTGTCCAAACTTCCACCCCATCTCCAAGGAAATGGAGGAGCTTGGGACAGGAGGCAGTGATAGCCTGAGGATTTGGTGCACATGCTGGTGGCCTGGGGCTATTTAATACAAGTATCTTAATTAAATGGTAAATTCCAAAGGAATTTCCAATTATTCCTAATTGCCTATTACTTTATCAGGCCAATATGAGGGGGAGAAAGGAAAATCCATTGGAGCATGCATTTTCTGCTGTTTATGTGCCATAAGAACAGTGCTATTAACCCATGCTGGCAATTATGATGGGATTATGGCATGCCCACTATGGAAGAATTTAATTGCAGTTATATCAGATTTAAGGCCCTTTCACAGATTATTTCACTCTAGGCTATAACACCAGCCCTGGGTAGCACAGCAGCTTTGGGGCTGAGGCCCTGCAGTGTGGGAGAACATCAGCTCAGCTGTCACACAACATTGCTCTGGTGAAATTTGCCCTCCAGCCACACCAAAACCTTGTCCTCGTATAAACTGTGCCAGTGTCAATTTGCAGGAGCCCATGGAAATAAAAAATCAGCATTGTCTGGCAGAGGGTTCCATTGCCTCAACCTCAGGAGCAAAACCCTTGAGAGGCCAGTGGATCTCACCTGCAATCCCATGAAATCCCACCTGGCTTTGATTTGAATTGATAAATAAAGACAGGTTTTACTGGAAATTGAGCGTAGATTTGTGCAAAAAGTTTGCAAACCTCAGCCTAGACATCTGCCTTCAACAGGCAGCACTTTCTGTAGGACTTCAGATTTCCTGGCAAATATTTTCGGGGCTCTGGTTTCTCATTCCTATTCCTCCCGGCCTTCTCCACTATGGAGTTACATGCCATGATGCAATAAAACAGAAATCTTAAGACATGCTCATTCTCTGTTAAAAGCAGCTAGTTTTAATAACACATTGTGCCTGTATCTATCCCCTTTGAGAAAAACTTATGAAAAAAATTGTCCCATAAGTTCAAAGAAGGTGCCAAAAAATAGATGACTGCAAAGGGATGGCCAAAGGAATATTTAATTTCTTCTTTGGTAGAAAATAGTAAAAAAAAAACCAAAACAATACCAAACTATTTATTTTTTGCAGTATTTAGAGATGCTGCAATGAGGGAAAACCGACACCTCCTAGATGTGAATTTGGGATTTTTATTCTCTACATGCAGCTTTATTCACTATGGATCCTGTGGGCATGAAGCCCAGGTACCTATAGACCTCCAAAATGAAACAGGAGAACAAAGAGACTGAATGCCCTCTTCATGGCAGGTTACAAACATTGATTTTCTATTATTTTACCCAATTTGCACTTAACTTTTTCTATTAACCCTTTGGTTCTGCAGTTTTACAATGTTAAGCTCTGAGGCTGCAGCCTCAAGTCCACGTAATTAGGCACAGCCTCTGGAAATCCTTCAGCTGAGTTCATCTTCAGCTTCCTCCCCAAAAATTGCTCCTGTTTCAAATACACTTCAAAGCACAGGTAACAACTTTTAGTATTTTATCTTAAATTTCAAAACCTTTGGTATTTTCCTTGGTGCTGGGGAGTAGATCATCAATGATTCTGGAGATCTATCCAGACAAGAAAATTAGTATTTGAATGCTATGATTTGAAGTGGGGAGAAGGAGGTTGAGGGGGCTCCTCCTTGGGTGACAGTAGTGAAAAAGCAACAGTGAGCTGATTGAGATGAATGCTGCCTTTAAAAGAACCAGAAGTATCTATTCAGGGAGAAAATAGGACTATTCCATAAAAGAGATGGGAATCAATTACAGCCTCTCATGAATACAAGGCATGAGCACTAGTAAAAGCAACAGCTCTTGACCCACAAGGATAACCTATTTCTGAACCACAGATCACTTTGTAAGAAAACATATGTCAAAACATGCATCTGAGATGCTGTAGCTCCTTTCTTCATCATTATTGAAAAAAAAAAAAAAAACTCCTCAAGAATACAAATTACTTTGTGCAAAAATAAGAATTATCAGTGCAAATTACAGCTGCCCCAATGGAAGTAACGTGCAGTACATGTAATATTAGGCACCTTTGCCCTGTGAACAAGGCTATAGCTGGAATATGACTGCCAGGCAAGGAGCAAAAGAACAGGAAAAACAAAAATAAACTGAAAAAGTCATTGGATCAGAAGCAAAGGAGATAATTTAAGATTTGATTTGGTAAATTGGGATGGCATTATGGAAAAAGTGGTTGTAAGGAAAATCGAGGATTTGAGAACACATCAGTCCAGCCGAAGTCACACAGATCTTTCTTCATAAGCAATGGCTTTTCTCCAATTTAATTTCATTTGGATCAATTACCATTAGCCAGATCCAAGCACAGACTTGAGCAAGCCAAGCTGAGAGAGAGGACATTAAAACAAATAATAAAGGAATTGTAACACACTGAAGGGGAGATGGTCAGGCTTACTAAAACCATGGACACTGCTTCAAAATCCAACACACAAATCCAGCATTAGTAGCCTGCAAGAGAATGGGGCAGTGCTCAGTTTGTATTAACCTAACAAACTAAGGAGTAGGGATTTGGAAATTACTGAAGTTGTTATTGCAACTGTTTACTTTGTATAAGCAAATAGGGGGTTAAGCCCTTACAAGAGTCGCTCCCAGGAATTGTCAAACAATTTACAATCCTGAGAAAAAAATGCATCAATATTGGATTTGAAACCCATCTTGAGAGACTGATCAAATATGAAATCAGTCCTAGAGAGCACACTTCAGTGCAATGCCTGAGCCCTTAGATAATCCCCAACACGCCGAGATTGCCTTCCCCCACCCTGCCAAGGGGAAAAACAGAAGGAATGAGAAAGAGAAAACTGAAGGGCTAAATCCTGCACTCCAACCACTCCAAGTGAGTGAGAAAAGCAGATGCCTTATTTCTAGGTGTGAAAGTGGATGAGACATCCCTCAGTTCCCAATGGCTTGCACTGCAAATCCTGAACTGGGGCTAAGGTCATTGTTCTTGCTTTTTAATATTTTAGCTATTAGTAAGAATTATATGAATAGTCTAACAATTACAAATTTTATTAATTAAACCTATCACATTGCCCCAATTACAAATGTCATTAATTAAACTTATTACATTGCCCCTATAATATTTAATATATATTTTAGCCATAAACTGAAATCTATTTAACTTTGTATGAGTTTGGATGGCTTTTGAATCATATACTTTTTGAAAGCCAGTGTGATTTTTGGTCCCATCAGAAGGCTGTGGAAGACAAGAATTACAGTGCAATCTCTTTGGCTTTAATTTAAGCTGAAGACACCTGAGGTGAAAAAGTCACAAGTATGTTTGTAGTCCAAAGCAGAAGGAATTACACACTGAGATCTAAGAAGAATAATTTTCAGAATGTGAAGATAACAATTTAATTATTTCCTTCAGAAATTCAAAACTGAATTACCAAAGCCAGCACATCCACATAATTTGGGACAGTGTCTGAAGTCTTCATTCCGTTACTCTTGGTTGTCTCTGCTCACAGCTTGCAATTAAATAAAATGCTATGAAAATTCAGTGGCAGCTGTTAGCATCATCTACCACTGGAAAAAATTGCACCACGGAAAATTAAACTACCTGGTGTCTGATTATAATTAAAGTCCAATGGACCAGGAATGGCTGCTTCTGTGTGCAGCTTTCTAGGGACCACCAGCTCCAGCTGAAGGGCAGTGCATAGCTCTCTTTCTAAGTACATCTATAGGAAATGGCTGTGAATATAATTCTGCTATTGGCAGAATACGGGGGCTTTTTTTGAAAGTAAGAACAAAACCACAGATCAAAATCCCTACTCTTCCTGCAGTGATTTCTCATACTGATAATTAAGTCCATTTTGCATATTGCAAAATCACACTGTCTGTCACTGTAAATTTTCTCCGGTTATTGACAAACTGTTTGCAGATCCAGAGATGAGTGGGCCTTTTTCTAAATCCATGATTATGTATATATATATATATATATCACTTACATCACTGACATCATCCAATAAACTTAATTGACGGTGGTTTGTCTTAACTAACCTACGTTTTCAAGGTGTTGTCATGCAGAATGAAATGTGTGTGCATTTAAAATCTGCACCCCCCGGGATGGCTGGCATAGGTACAAATTCTCAGTTATAAAGCTGAGTTATAACCCAGCCTTCCCAAGAAATGCTGATGGCATTAGTGGTGTGATTTCTGATAAGATGCCCAAGCCTTTCTTGCCTTGGTCCTACCTCTGAACCAGCATGTGCAGGTTTCCCAGCCACCTCCAGGGATGGTTAATCACCAGCCAGTGATGCATTTCTGGCCACACAGACCAACAGGGACAGCACGTACAATGGTCCCTGCAATATCACCTCACTCTGCCTCTGCAGTTTTGCCACGTGAATTTTATTTTCCATGGGACTGTCTGATGAAAAATAATGAACAAATTTCTCATATTCCACAGGCAGGGACACATCACGACAAGACTCATACCAGACTTATGTTATGATTCAAAGGAATCATACAGCTCTGCCTCACCAGAAACCACTTGGAACAGGATCATTGCTTTGGATGTGCACAAGGCAGCCGTGGAACAAATGAGCACGCCAAAATATAGCAGAGCTCAAGACACTTCTGAGCTTTTAATATCTTATTAAAGATGAGCAAATGCATCTGAGAACAAAGCAAACAATTAACTGATCTCATTCCAGACCGTTTCAAAATCCATGCAGTGAAGTCCCTCTTCCCCTCCCTGCCACTGAAGCCCAGAAGACACATTATCTTTGAAACCATGCTGCAGAATTCCCAGGGTCAGCGGGTCTGGCATCGTCTGCTGGGCTGGCTGCGGCCTCGGCATCGCGTGCGCTGGGGCTTCCTCGGGGGAAGCAGCACTCGCTGCATTCCACCTTCTTAATGGGGTGTAATCAGGAACACGTTTGCTTCAGACCTATTAGTGAACTTCCCGCTTTGAACCCAGACTCTTTTCTAAAGTCATTTTTGTAAAACCTCAATATCAAATTGTTGTCGTTTTGTTAACAACGGTACCCGGCATTCTCTCTGATGAGATCTCAGCCCAGTGTGTTTCCCTGCTTTTTTTATGAGAAAGAGCTAGTAACATGTCTGTGTTTTCCTTTCTCCTTTAACTTTCTTTTTCTTCTTTTATTTTTTTAATCTGTACAAAATAATGGGGTGTTGTGTTTTTCCGATACTGAATATGAAAGAGAGTCACAACTCAGAGTTGGAAAAGCCTGCCTTAATTTTTGGCTACAAGTGCTATATTTGTTTTTGGATCACTGCATAAATGGGGTAAGATTAATACTTCCTTGGTTTCAAAAACTCACTGTACAAATTTGCCTGACTCAAATACTAAACTTGTGAGTTGTCAGTTTAAACAAGCAGTATGTTTCTTTGTCATTACCCAAAAGAAAAATAAATTACAGATCCTCCCTCCCCACTGCACTCCAAAGTGCTCTCACTTAAAAAATGACAGTGCTTGTAACTGCATCCACAAGTTTTGCTCAATATCAAAATTGCCCTGTTTTAATACTGGGGCATTCCATTCAGACAGAGATGCTGACAATCAGCCCAGCTTAAAAACTACTATTGGGCACATAAATAGCCAGCTCAAATACTGGCTTGCACTGAATCAGGTTTATTAGTACACTCACAAGACAAAAGGGCAGAGGCAGCTATCTCATGTGACTACGCTGCTCAGGCTATTGTATTTTTCCCAGGCACCCTTGAAAGCAGCTGGAAATCCTGGATTTGGCTCAAACAGACCCAGAAATAGCACAGTTCCACAGGAGTGAGGAATGTGCCCATTACCCAGCAGGTTTGCTGTAGGGGTTTATCCCCTTTGTTGACCAAGACCCTCTGCAGGCAGCTCCCCACAACAAGAGCCCCCTCAAACAGCTGGGGAACCTCCCCAAAATCACATTTCTCTGTTAGGTCAGTGGAGCACTCCAGCTCTGGCCTGCTCTGACTTTAGAGGACGTGGAAGGAGTTCTCCAGCCTTGGCTGCGCTCTGAGTGGAGTTCCTCTCTGGACTGCATCCAGCCAGCACGGCTTTCCCAGCCCAGCCTCCCAGAAAACCTGAACAGAGTCCACCCTGTCAGCCTGGCAGGGAGCACGGCTCAGAATTCATGTTTTATGAAAGCAACATCAGGAACACCTTTCAGTGTGCATGAGCATCTATTCCCACACTCAGAAAAAGCTCCCTTCCAGCTCTTGGCACTATCTGTGATCACAAGAAGAAGAAATGTTAAAATCCCTCTGTCTAAATCACTGGACTGGGATTAAGATAAACTGAGGTTCAGTTCTTAACTCTACCACAGTATTTTTGTGTGTTTCAGCTGCCTGTGAAATTCTTCCATATCCTGGAAATCCCAGTTTACAGAATTGCCAGAGCTGCATAGAAACGAGAAATTTCAATTTTTGAGAAAAAACCTCTAAATCAGAATTGGAAACCAAAAAAGCCAATGCTGACCTTGAAACAAATACTCAGGAAAAATTCCTGGATTCAGAGACAAATACATAAGTCAACATTTCATTTAATATTTAAACTTGTTTAAGTCTGTTCACTTTTAATTTTTATTTTAAAGTCTGAAAAATGTTAAGAGAAAAAATGTTGTATTACAAAGTTGTATTCAATATAAACAAATTATCAATGATAGATATATATATCTCAAAACAAAAAATATGCTGACACTAGAGAAACAAAATGGGAAAACTGAACACAAATGTTAATTTTTAAATAAGTCACTTCAACTTTCCCATTAAACATATGGAAATATACACAGTCTCCCACAAAACACTGGTGTCCTACTGGAAGATTTCTCAACGGTTTTGCCTACAGTGAAACAATATCACCATCAGGTGCTGTGTAGATGAAGACACCAGATTTTCCTTGGTATCTGCATAGTCACTTTCTTTCAAAAGACAACTGATAAATAGCACCTGCTACACATTTTGTTTCTCATGAACCAAAAGGCCTGGAAGGGGAATGGAACCACCTTGTCTTTTCATGCCTTCAGTGACTCAGGTGGCTGTGGAGCCACTTGCTGAAAAGGAAAAACTTCCATGCTCATTTTATTTGTCAATCAATTTTTTGAATTTCCCATTATTTCTAATCTCTCTCCCACATGAGACCAAGACTCAAGGAGAGAGTTGGTGGTCACGACAAGTGTTGGGAGATGCAGGAGCTGGGTTTAACTCGCTGCTCTGGATCAAACAACTCACCAAGCAGAAGATGGCTCATGGAACGGTAACACCAGCACGGCTGGGGACTGACACATTGCAGACACACTCACCAACAAGGGTAGTCATATTTTCTGTGCCTGTAACCACCACACCCAACCTTGAGACACATTTCCAAAGGGGAACCTCAATGCAAGGAGAAGATTCTCATGAAAGCTTCTTGGGTTTAAGGTATCCATATTTTATGACAGAAAACAATTTCCTTTATTCGAGCAAGAGAATCACCAACAGCTCCAGGCTGGACACTGGTTTTACCTGGAGGTAACATCTTCCTGCTTAGGAAGCAGCTATTTATCAGCTGCTCCCAGTGCCCTGGACTAGGAGTACCCATCCCATTGCTGGGACCCCTCTGCCCACTCTCCCTGCACTCTACACTTCGTCTGCTACCTGTGATGAGCATCCTGCCTCTGGAAAGAGTCTTGTCCCTCACCAGTGGTGCTTTAAAAGCTCCTGGAGGATTGGTTTTCAACAGCAGATGGCAGATGTGGGGACGCTCACCTGAGCCTTCCTCAGAGACCTGGCAGTTTAAAGAGTTTATGGCCAAACTTCAGCAGAGCTGCTGCAGCTGGTTCCCGGGGAGAAATCTCACACAGCGCTTCTGTTTCTCTTCACTCATTCGGGCTCCATATGTGGAAACCCAAGGTGTAAAAAAACAGAGCCTGATCTAAATACTGCATAGCCAAGCCCGGCAGCTAAGCCATCATTAGGTGTTGACTTGACAAATTTTCTGGGGTCAGTACCTGTGTAGTCTTTCCTATAAAGCAAGCCAGCTTGTTTCTCTCTTCTTGCTGTTGCAGGCCAGTTTTAAACCTCCCCAAAGACTTTATTTGTAGGATGTGCCTTTGCTTATGGAAAAGTAACATGTGCAGACAAAATAACTGTTTTTCAGGTTTGATACTCAAGTCCAGCTGAAACTAATCAAAAGTCTAAGATCTTTGGACCCTGGAAGGGCAAAACTCCTAATGAAGACAGATGTTGGACAACAGGGGGAATGAAAGGGTATCTGGTCTCATCTGTACCACAGGGTGGATTTCCCAAAGGAATTAAAGTGATTGAGTTGTGTCCTTTTTAAACATTATCCTTCTATTTCTTCCACTTAAAGTCATCTCACATGTGTGTTTTTCCCTGTTTCCATCAAGACCTACAAAAAATGCTGGTGCTTGTCTGTTTTGAGGGATATAACTGGGAAATCTTAGTTTTTCCTCTTTCACAGAAAAAGTTATTTATCATTAGCTTTGAGGATTTACTGAATGACTTGGCCAGCTCAGCCAAATCCCACTTATGCACTCATTTACCTGTGGCACAAGCTCAGCTCCCACTCAAACACCCAAAGGAAAAATGTAATTTCTCTGCAGTGACAAGATCCACTGGTTTTTGTTGTGGAAAATGTGTTAAAAATGAGAAAAACGGCTCAATGCCAAAAATAGCCCATCCCAGGGCTGCTTTAGTGAGACCAGAGTCTTTCTTAATATATATATTGTTGAAACTGATGTCCCACATGTATCCTAGCTAAAGATATAGAAGAAGCTTGTGTGCCATGAGATGTTGGCATGGCAGTGGCATCTCCTTTTCCACCCCAACTCTTGGATCCATTTATGCCCTGAAACATGTCATTTCACTATACTTCACATTATATCAACTTTTATTGCTCCACATTCTATTGGCTATGAAATGATACTACCTTTAAAAAAGGAAAAAAAAAATGCAAATAATGGAATTTGTCTCTGTCACTGAAGCACTCCAGAGTTTTACCAGGAAAAGTTCAGTAGATAAAGGCCCTTGTCCCCACCCTGCCTTGCCATTTGTAGTTTCCCAGTTCCCTTAGTGCCTAACCTTCAGTTGCTGTGAAACCAGATGGTTAAACAATTAGATAAATCACGGGCATTGCTTACTTTGTCTCTTCTGTAAGCACCAAACAATAAATCTCACAACTTTCTTGCCACGAAAGCGACGGTGAATGCCCAACCCCGGCTCAGCAGCTGGACTCCTATTTCCTGGGCCCACAGAAGACAGAAAATATCACATTTCTACCTCATTCGACCCTTTCAAAATCCCTGTCACGCTTCATTGCTTTACAAGGAATCATTTCACTGTTGCAACAAAGATTACAGGGAATCTAACAGGTAAGGCCCCAAGCAAACACGGAGCAGAGCAGACCCAAACAGGAGGCACAAGGACTTCATGTCTTATCTGCTCCCCATCTTGGCATTTCTAACCACAGGACTGCCCTGCTGACAGCCCTGCCTGTCCTCAGGCAATGAATCTGTAATAAGATATACACACACAACAAATAATAGAGGTGGTTTGTTGTGTTTGGGGTTTATTTTTTTCGGAAAAAAATATATACCAAGGTAATTAAATTGCTAACATGATGGATGGCCTCATTTTATATTTGAATTCAAAGTGACTTGCTATAACATATAAAAAAGTGACTTGCTGCAAAAAACCTGTAATGATGTAACTTGCACTGAAATAAAAATATGGATATTTTCCTTGAATTATGAAGAATCCAACTTTGATTCTCTTGCAATGACAGTGTATAGCATTTGGATGTTTTAGCCCAAATCCTAGAGCATTTTGGAGGTATTAAGTAACTCACAAGTAGAGAAATTGAGGCACTGTGAGTTTGCAATGTATTTCAGATAATACAGAAAATACAGAAAAAAAAATACAGAAAAAATACAGAAAAAAAATACTCAGAAAAAAGAATCACAATAACCTGGGAAGGAGACTAATTATTTCAGTACTGGACCTTAGAGAAGCCCTGCAAAATAAGATATTGTATATGGCTTTGGCAGCATCACTTGTAGTTAAAGCTGTACAGATTCCCTTTTACAGATCTCATTTTCAGCTGTACTGGCCTAAAGAGACTGTAAGAGTATCATATCAATACCACTGTGACATCATCATGATATGGGAAAATTGCCTGATTTCCTCATCCCCCTTTCTCTCATCCCACAGGAAAAAAATAAAAAGCACTGACCAGCAGCTAAAAATATTTCAGAATAGCTTCAGGACTTTCACAGAGTCATTAAACAAACTAAGGATTTGATGTCATGTTTGAAGGCTGCTGTTAATGGGAAGATTGGGTTGTAATGCATCATAATTTAGGAGACCTAACTTTGCATTTGTTCTCTTTCTGTGAGAAATTTGTGATCCATACTGCAAGCTGTGGGAGCATTGGCCAGCAGCCATCAAAGTATTAAATGTAAATGGCTTGTTACCTCAGCACTTATTTGCTGTGCAGCAATGCTGGGTTTAAAAATCCACTCCAAAACCCTGTAAATCCTGGTATATATTTTCTTGCTTTTGCCTGACACTCACAGAGTTAACAGGCAAAACATTTCAATAAAACTTCCACACAAAGGAGCTAAGATGTTAAAAACTCACTGTTCACATCTGTTCATCATTTCATTGTGTGGCCACACGTTAGATAACTGCATACTCACAAGAGCACAATGCCCAGCCCTGACCTCAGCTGTGACATCAAACAAGCACACGGGGGAATTATTCCAGGCTTTTGGCACTGGTTGACTTCCACAAAGAGGGGAGCAGAAAAACTCTGCCTGATGAGTGGTGAAATTGCAAGATTAGCAACCAACTTTTATCAGTCCTCTGCTGTGGGTTTCTTTGCAATAGGAAAATGTGAGAGTGTAAATAGGTCCATCCCCTAAAATTAGGCAGACATCATAACAGGGCAGTTAACTAACCTGTAATTACACTGTCACTTCTATTAACTCCATCACCCGCTAATAGAGTAAGTTATAGTGGAAGCAGCCAATGTTGTTAGGAGGGTTATTTATTTTATGCCCTAATTAATCAGTACTGACACTGAACCACATCCTTCCTCCTTCCTCATTATTTAAATCACCCATTTATATGGATGAGCCTCTTTGCTTTGTGCATTTCATTAATGCCTCCACATGCTCCCACAAGGAAAGCGGCGGGTGCTGTTCCGGAGAGGGGCAACAGAAATGCCTGGAGGGTGCTCTGCTCTCCCAACCTTTATTCCCTGGGAAGGGCAGTGGGAAGTCAATGGGGTTGAGTCTTTGGTGTCTGGTCCTCTCACAGTGAAAGGGAAGAAGCAGCATCCCTGTGCTTACCCAGTAACAAGCATTTAGTACTTGAGGAGACAAAGCAGGACATCTTTTGGGACGGCACCACCACACAAGGAAACTTTTGCTGCAAAACAGGCACATGCTTAAGTGATTTCCTGAATCGAGGTCCTGATCCTAAAATTGGAAGTGACAGGTAGAAGCTCCCTTACCCGCCGATCACCTGTCCTGAGGCTGCGAGTGAAATAGAGAAGTAAAAGCTACTTGGTCTGCAGGATGGAGATCAAAGTGTGGAGGGTTTAAATTGCCTAGAAGGCAACTCGAAAAAATGAAATACAGAATATCTTCTGCAGGGCTTTATGTAGGGGTACACAGTCTCTTATAGTTCTCCTAAACTTTGGGGGTTTTTTTGCACCCATGTTTTAAGGGGTTATCTCTGCAGTACTTCATAGCAGAACAGCCAAATCAAAGTCTGAATCAAAGTAGTTTTGATGGAACAGTCTAAAGCAAATTTTTTTTACAGCCATTTATTTTACATTGCCTTTTTCCCAAGTTGTTTCTGAGTGCACACCACCCAGGCAGACACTTGCTGTTGCACACGTGTAGACTCTGGAGAGTCGCGTGAAAAGGCAACCAGAATTTTTCAAGTGACTACTAACTTGTCCAAACAAAATGCACAGATTGGTTCACATTAATGACTCTCCCTTGATGCAAGCAGCCTCTCTGAGGCTCTCTTGGAAGGTCAACAAGGAGATGGGGAAGCCTGGCTGAGCACCAGGCAGCAGGACAGAGCCCAGCCTGGGCCCCCAGGAGACACCCGCTCACAATTTCCATGCTCTGCTGCCCTCCCTGGCACCACAGCTAAAGAAGTCTAACATTGAAAAAACACCCCAAACCTCTTTAAGTTGTTATTCTGCTTCCTGCCTTCAACACAAGCAGCTCCTGACACAGTTCAGTCACTTCCAAAGTGGGGCTGAGGTCTGAAAATTCAAAACTCACAGAGGATGGAGAGAAGGATGCAAAGCCAGGATTGGGAAAGCTTTAATGCTGTAGCACTGTCCAAAACCAGCTTAGCAGGATAATGGAAAAGGTCCTGTATGCCAGAGAAACAAAATCTGAACCCAGCCCATTCAGGACTCCCTATATCCCCTTCAGAATGTCCAAGAGCCTCTGACACCTCTCCAGACCCACACCATGCTGCCTAGGGCAGGGACACCTGGAAACACAGGCTCGTAGGTCAAACTGGTTATTGACAGACTCTTTGGAAGCTGCTTTTTCTAAAAGAAGATAAATGGCACAAGGCTGTGCATAGTTTAACTTGAGTAAAGCTCAAACACAGCTTTGGTGGGCTTTCAGAGGACAAAAACCAGTTGCACGATTTACTTCAAAGCTGACAAACGTGATCCTACTTGTAATGGTAACAAAGGGATTTTTATAACTTCGGGAATTTTTAACCTAGAGTAAGCTGAGATGATCTAGTTCAAGAAAATATTTTAAAACATTGTGAACTATATTATTAATTTGGATAACGTTCTTGTTTTGGATTAAATGTACAATTTTACCAGTGCAGCTTTCAAGCAGCAGCTCTGTGCCATCACTGGTAGCTGCAAACCAGCACAGCTCTCAAAAAAGAGGAAACATTATCCAGTGCCACATTCTGAAACCAAAGGCCATGTGCAGCTCTATTAACTTGTGGTTCAAGGCCAATAATTAAACCATTCAGGTTCCATCCAAATATTTTTCTGAGTCCCCAAACATTTTGCCAAACCATGAACTAATTTTCACCGCGAGGGCTTTCTCGGATTTAGCACATATTTGGAGACAGTTGCTCACTCGGCAGAGCTCCAGGGGCTCTCGAAACCTTGTGGTGCAAACTTGTCCAAAGTTGCCAAGTGTGTATTGTCCCATGGAAGTTGGTGTGTCAGAAACCATATAAACCAAACCAAAGCTGTACAACTTTTCCACGGAGCTTGTACCCAAAGCCATGTGAGGGCCTGTTGCCCACACTGTGAAATGTTGCTCAGACAAACCGGATTTTGTTCATCCTTCCCTGTCACCTTCTGACTGTGAAGGAGGCCTTGGCCAGAATTTTCCTCTTTTTTATTTTCTGTGAAAGCCCCCATCTTATGCTTTTATTCGTGAAGAGAAAAATGATGAGCCTTCAGTGGGTTTCATGATGTTCATCCTTCCTAGCTTCCAAACCCAAGAGTTTGAGTGTCCCATCACACTCTGTGTTTTAATGCTCTTTCTTCCAGTCACTTAGATTTCGGCATTTAAGGTTTATTTCTATTAGAACACACAAAATCTACTATAAACGTGAATGTCCACTTAAACCATCTGACAAGGAAAACATTTAAGGTCTGATATCTTTGGAGCAGACCAAAAATCAGAAACTCTGGGACCAACCAAGTGCCCCATCCTGCTCTCATTTCAGTCAACAGCACTGGTCCCAATGGCTCGGCGCTGACAACTATGAGAATTGCCAAAGAAATGCACATTAATTATCATTACTGTGTCTGTTATTGTATAACAGACTGTGATTCTGTGCTTTATCTCCTGGACCATTATCTCCTGCCATGTGATCTAAGTGTTGATACTGCTAATGTAAAGGAACACAGAACAGTAGTCATTTATCCTGCAAAAGACCTCGTGCTTTTCTTGTTCTATCAATCATTAAACAAGTAATGTCTTTTGTGTTATTGCCTTGACATTCATTAACACTCACGTCACAGGAAATCTTTGCAATTAAAAACCTTATTGACGATCTGTGGTTGTTTCTCATTGGCGTGTAACAAGCAAGATAATAAAAAATGAAAACAATAGTGTTATCATAGATAACTGAGGAGGTTTTTCCTTTTTCTTTTTGTGCCTCAACTATTTTAATGTTGCTGGTCTCTTTTTTAATTTGAACATGGACTCGAGAGCTATGAATGCTGGCAAACCACTTTTTATCAGCCCTGAACATCTGAACACCCCTTTGACACTAATCCTGTATCACCAGCTTTTGTGGAAACACTCAGCCTTGGAAAAGTCAGGCTATATGAGGACAAGACAAAAGTTTTTCCCCCTGTGCTATTCTGTCCCTCAGAGATTGTAAGGACCACATGTGCCAAACAGTGGCACAAGAACACTCGGCTCTGCCCACTGCGCCAGACTGGTTTCCACACTGCTGCTGCTGCCCCGAGCCAACACCCTGCAGGGGATGGAGGGAGGTTTGCAGGGAGCCTTCAGTCCTGAGAGGACACACAGAGAGCTGGGATGGACTGCAGGTGACCAACAGCTTGGCTCTGTTGGGTTGCAAAGTGGGGAAACTCTTGACTATGGCTTGTCACTTTGCCTTCTGCTGTCTCCAAAACCACCCTCCCTTTTTACACTTACGTGAAGTCACACAAATTTAGGCTGTGCTTAATCCAGATTCTACCTTCTGTTGGAAAAAAAGGGCCAAAACCTTCTGATCTAGCAGCTGGCTGCTGGGAGGCACCAGAGGTGAATTTGCATGTGCTGTGAGCCTTATCTGTGCTGCCTTTCCTTGTGGGACAGGGCACATTACAGCACTCACACTAAAGTGCTTTCTCTGGAGCTGAGGCTGTGCTTCCTGCAAACCCAGATTCCTGTCTGACTCGGGCCCCACAGTCTGAAAGGTGCCTTCTGGAAGATAATAAGCACAACCTCAATTCCCACAGACATTGACATAATAGAAAAATTAGACCATTAGGCTCTTACATTCTTACAGGGTGTTTTAATTGCAGTCCATATATCTTGAGCATATTTACTGAATGCTCCATCTACACAGAGCTAGCTGAGAAGTGAGGTCAAGTCTCCAACTCTGTTACAGAATTCAGACAGGACAAAAATATTAAATCAGAATCATCCTTCCCTTATTTACTTCTATATTACAGTGCTGGAATTCCTAAAGGCAGAGACACTAAGGCCAGAGGGAACCATTATCAAATTTTGCATCTGATATTTTTCTTAATATCATAATTTTTGCATTTCTGCTCTGTGAGAATACTTCAAGTTCACACCATTACTAGAGAAAGAATCAGAATCATCTTTAGAACCTCTATACCCATGAATAACATCTGGGGTAGGCTTCTGTGTACATCCATATCTCTTGATAATAACCAAAAGTGGAAGCAAAATTCTGGAAAAGATCCTATGGCTAATGTTATAACTCTGGTTTTCAGATGTGGTGGTCTTTCTTTGAAGCCTAAAACTGCATTTATGATCAACCAGGGTGCTAAAGAGCACACAGTATATTTGACATGGAAGCAGATTGTCTTTTGTTGGGCACCAAAGTAGTTAAATAAATTCCTATCTTTTTCTTTTTCTGGTAATTTAAGCATTAATAGTGTTGATACCAAATCTAGACTGCCCATGGTTTTCCTTTTGACATCAAAAGTAATGTTCTTAGAACCAATCAAATTTATAAAACAATCCAACAAAAAAAGCAATGTAACAAAATGCGACAAGTATATTTATCTGCAAATTTAAGTGGAAGAGATTATTTGATATGTTACAGTCATTTACATAATTAATATATTATGCCACAGATTAATTTTTTTCTCCTATCCGGTAACAAATACAACCAAGTGATTAACAAAACTTTATAATTAAAATAAGTTATTTCTATCTCTGATATTTGCTCTTGTTCATCATATTTAATAAGAGAACAGATTTTTCAGATCTGAAACCAGCAGCAACATTCAGTAAATTAATCTGACAGCAAACCCTGCTCTCCCATTAGTGTCTCCACAGTTATTCAATGTGCAGGCCAGAACACCACAATTTTTAACACAATCTTTCAAGGCCATCTAAACTTTTTCAAGGCTTTTTCAGCATTATACTATTGAAATCTGAAGAAAGCCTTAGGAGATATTCTTACTACAAAAAGAAAATTTAAAAATTTATATATATATATACACGTCAGGAATTCTGTAGGAGATAAAACAGAGAACTTCATACAGAAAAGGTGACTTGCTCCCACTGCCAGTGAGGGGCTGGCTTCACACCCCAAAAAGGGCTGCTGTGGGGAGCAACTGTACTGAGAGGGAGAGTTTTCCTGTTAAACCCTGTGAAATCACAGAGCTCGGACTCCAACAGCCTATTTTCTCTTCTGACCAGGACACAGATCCTTGTACCACCTACAGAAAGTTCTTTTATCTCCCTGCTCATCAGCTCCCTGTGAGTAATGCAAGGAGCATGTTGGACAGAAATAAGAGACCTCAGGTATTTGGGCATTAAATGGATGAGCATTGTGGAAAAGGTGTATTGTGAGGGGAATGCATAATGCAAACAGGGATGAGATAAGAGATATCTGATTCACACAGATTATGCCTTTTGTGCCCAATATATGGGTGGCTAGCAGGTCACTGTGCAGGAATTACAAGTAATATAAGCGGGCATGAGGAAGCAATATTTTAACTTGAAAGGACTTGTAGAGGGATGAGAGAGAATTTGCATAAAACCAATAGAGAGCAGATGGGAATGGACAAGCCTGCTGGTATCAAACACACGCCAAAGGAAAATTACAGAAGAACAAGGAAGTTATTGTTGATGGCACTTCGATATCCTAACCCTATATGAAACCAAGAAAACCTCCAAATCCACCAGAACAATCACCTCAAGGGTTTAGCAAAAGACCTCAAGTTTCTACTAGAAAAATATTACATTACTGGTGACAAAAAAAAGCCTTGTCATCAATTGCTTTAGAAGGAAAAAATACTTATATATGAAAGAAAAAAAAAAAAGTTGAGGCTAAATGCAAATGTCACTGCTGTACTAATGTGTGTTATCTGCTTGCAATTTTTTCTAATTCTGTTTTGTGAACATGAGAAAAGGCAGTCAATGCCAGAAATCTCTTTTCTGACAGCAAATATTTGGGCAAGTTTATTGTCTTTATCCATACACCAGACCTTTAAAAAAAAGAAAAGAAAGAAAAATAAAAGAAAATTTGCTCTGGATTCAAAGAAGATTGCAAAGAAAAATAAATGTTATGTTGATAAGTATCAGTGTTCTAGAATTACGACCAGTCCAAGGTGTTTTCAGAGGCATGTGTCAGAGGCAATGGTAAAAAGCAGAGAAATATGTAGGCAGAAGTGTGAAAGAAGTCTGGGCAGAGGTGTGAAAATAGTTTATAGTTTATTAAAATAGAAGCAAGAACGCAGAAACTTTCCCAAGCTGCAGCTGCCCAACTGTGCCTTGCTCTGAGCAAGACCTTCTGCTGAGGTCATTCTGGGAAGCTGGTGCCTCTCAAGTGCCATGGTCCCCTTGTGGGACCCTTGGCAGGAAGGATGGAGGTGTGTGGATCTATTTAAATGATTGTTGTTTGGAAAAGAAATGTGCAGGTCACTCCCTCTCTGCAATGGCAGACTAATTCTATTCTGTCTATACTCTAGAGGAATCAAAGGCTTGATGGATGGAGCCTAAGAAAATCCTAATTCAGGTAGAGAATTGTAACACAATAACCCATGAGTAATTTGTTATAGAGTGACTGGGTGCTGGGAAATGCTGGGGGAAAGAAGGAAGGAGAAAGTTAGGAATTGGGTAAAGGACATGCTGTGCTCCAGCAACACCAAAGAGCGGTTTTGGCCGAATCCCTGTGATGATGCCACGTTGACAAACCTCTTCCATGGTGGAAGAGAGGCCAGGCATTGAGACACTCATTTTTCCAGTAATACAGAGCTATGGAATAAAACTTCAAACAAAGAAGCAGCAGAGTTGACCACGGGGGATTTAGTTAAGCAAAGATTTGGTGCCCATGTGGCCTGAGAACTGATTTCTGAGGAACATTCCTCAATCCTTCCTGGCCCTGACACGATTATTCAAACATATTATAGTGTAACCAAAACCTTTTCACATCGGCATGGTAAGCTGAGACACCACTTGACAGTGCTGAGTTTCAGCCTGGCTGGACACAAAGGCTGAGCATACCTCTGCGACTCAGCACCCGAAACCCAGAATTACATTTCTGCTGGATGACACTTCAGTGGTGACAGACATTAATAGCCCTGTTAAGCATAGATAACACAACGCCACTTCGGTGTCTCGCTAGGAGCCCTTGCCAGTAATGAGCTTTAAAGAAACAATGACTCACGGTAATACAAATTGTCACAAGATCTCACAGAGAGGGATGTGAGACAGCTCAAGGATGGTGGCACACAGCCTGCCCCTGTACCCTGCAGCACACCTCTTCTCATGGCCAGATGAAGGCACAGATAATGCGACCGAGATGAACAGTCAACTGCGTTCAAGTCCCATGAATCACACGGAGCCTTCCATCCCCCTTCCCAAACAATCCTGCCTCGCTGCCAATAAAGTTTCAACGGTTTTTTTGGCACTGCTTCCCCTCCCAGCAACTGCCTCCCTGAATTTCTTCCCTTCTTCCTCCCGGATGCTGCGAGACCCAGCTCTGCCGTGTGCCCACAAGGCCCTTGTCACCAGCCACGTGCTCTGATGGGACCTGATTCTCCAAGGTGGGAAGTAATGGCAGATAAAACTCTCCTCAGGATTAGACAAAGAGCAACATTTTGTCTATGAAGCACCCTTGGAAAGCCTTCTGCTCACACACTTCCAAGTATTTCTGCCCCAAAAGCTGTATTTCTTAGTTAAAACCAGGCATTTTCTTACCTGCAGCGACGCACACCTTGGCTCTGGAAGCTCAGCCCAGCCTTGTGCAATCAGGGCTCAAGCCACCACATCCAGGTGTGGCACAGACTAGGGCTGGCTCCAGATCTGTGCACCAGCTCCACCGTGCAAGCAGGTGAAAATACTCAAATTCTCACAAAGGAAGAAAATACTGGCAGCTTTTGTAAGGAATATTGTAAAGGATCTTACTGGGTGAACAGCAGCTTGGGAGCAATGTTTATGACAGAGCTATAAACTCTTGAACAAATTAAAAGGATTTACAAGAGTAATTCAAGTCTCAAGCCAAGCCTACTGAACGTCGGGAGAGGATTCTCCCAGGGTCAGGAAGAAATTATTAGCACTGTACTTGTGGAAGAGGCTTTAGTATCATTTCATGCCCTACCTATTAAAAAAAAAAAAATTGTCATTTCAGTTATGGCATTGAGGGTACAGGAAGATCATTCCTTATCTCGTCAGTGCTTCACCTGGCTCTTTTTATAGACCCTTTGTTCTTGTTTCAGCTCACCTGTTACAAGAGGCCTCTCTTCCCCCGTCATTTTAATGACCCAACACTTCAGACTCCAGATTTTAGCTCTATCTCAGAGATCTGAACTCAAAGCCTCCAGCCAAACTGTTTATAGTTCAATGGGCTTGCATACATACTTTAAGCTAGAATTAGCATTTTTTTAATACCCATGCTGCTTCCTGTCGATATTATTCCACTTGTTTCATCACTGGTGGACATGGATGAAAACCTCAACAACTTCCTGAGATCTGCAAAGATCTGCATTTCTTGTTTGGCTTTAATATGGCTACCCAAACACCTGCTTTATTTGCAGAGATCCGTGCTATTGAGTGGTGATCAGTGAGAACTTGTGACTATGAAAAATCTTTATTGCAACATGAAATTAAGGAATTATTTAAGATAGGAACAGAGAGCTGTCTGAACACACTGCTGAAGGTAGTGGGATCAGCATCCACTGGTGTCAGGCAAAGTGCCCTGAGGATGTTGCATTCCCTACCCAGGTCTGAGCTGGAAGAATGGAAAAGTTCTCTGGAATCCAACAGCAATGGAATCAGGAAGGAGGAGTTACCCAGCAGAAGTCCATGGAAAATATTAGGATTTTTCCTAAAAGCATGGAAAATAATACTGAAGGTTATAAAAGACAACAGTTGCTCTTTCTATGAATTTTTAAACTCTCCTGTAGGTATTCCACTGCTTCCCATTAATTCCCAGAGGATCATTCCAAGCCCCTTTCAGGATCTGCAGTAGCTCAGGCATCACCATGTGGTGTTTCAGACACAGGAACTTTTATCTGAATGCACACAGAAGGGCAAGGTACATGCTAGAGCTGCTCTGAGCACACAAGCCATGCAAGGCTCCTTTTCTACAAACCAGGAGGAAAGCTACCAACACACAAAGATCCTCCACACTGTATTTTTCACAGGATCTTTCCACTGAAAAGCCTCTGAAATTCTTTCCCACTAATGCAGACTGGGTAGTAAATGGAGAAAGATCTCTCCAGACACTTTCCTTTTAGATCTCAAAAGGAAACATTAATCAAGCAAAAGATGGGAAATTATGACACCTAGCTGCTAAAGTTCAGCCCCAGCGGCCAGCTCGGAGCTGATCACAGGGTGCAGGTGACTATCCATCAAATGACCTATCATAACACACATTAAAATGTCTGGCTTAATCAGGACAGTAGCCAAGAACAATATTATTCTGCTGACTTTCATAACAGCAGGTACAAAAGCAATCCCCTTGAAACACCAGGCTGCATTCACAACTAAATTTGATTAACTAAACAAAATTCCAAATATGACTTAAACTAAATTATACCATCTCCTCCCTGCACACCAAGTACAGGACAGGGGACACTTTGTACAAAGCAAAGAGGATATTAGAGTTGCAGAGTTTTAGGTCTGAGCTGGAAAATGCACAGAAATCTGAGCTTAACTCCTGGGTTGCTACCTGCAATTGCATCAAAAAGCAGAAAGTGAGATTGAAGGTTACTTTATCACCACCTGATAGCGAGGTGGAATCAGTTGTAAGTGTGGTTATGATTACTTTGCAAAATACTTTAATGTGGATGAGGAAGACTATCTTTATGGGGCTATCATAAATTGCACCACTTACTCATTAGAAAAAGACCAGTGTGACTTTGTGCTCTGCCCATGTTGAACTCGGCAGGAGGAAATGATAAAGCCCTTTTATTGCTGCCGATAAAGACACCTCACATCTGTGGGATTACTTCCTCCTGAGGATCTCTGAGCCATTTCTCCCAAGCCTTGGTGATCACAGAGTGGCCCAGCTGGGCAGGTGTTTATCCTCAGCAGCCCAAGGAGGTGAGGCACAGAGCTGTGTGACTCAGGCACACACAGGATGTCATTAATCAGGGCCAGGTTAATCAGGCCACAGCCCCAGGCATTAATCAGAACTCTGCACTTGCCCCTCTTTGTCCCCAGCCCTGGACCAGGGGCTCCTCATCATTCCTACACCCAAAAGTGTTAACTGGGTCCCCATTGTGCATTGAGTGGATGCTGGTGGAATTTCCAGAGGGGAAATGCAGGTTTTTTTCCATTTGCAGGTGGGTGGGTAACACTGCCAGGGAGAAGAGACACAAGGCTGGTGTCACCAGCTCACAAGTGACTCACAGGCACTGACCCAGAGCCAACCACCAGGCCAGTTCAGCACTCAGGTAGTCCTAAAGGAAGAGATTTTATTAATATTTAATTTTCTGAGGAGAAATTGTGCCTGTGGCAGAGCAAGTCAGTGGGAACAAAGAGTGTGGCCCTGGACTCAGTGCTGAACTCAGGATCTGGAGCAGGTTTTTCAGGCACATGCTTGAAGATTTTACTGGAGGAAACCTAAAAATATTCTGTTTCAGTAAAACTTATTTATAAGCACCTAGCTGGTAAGGATTTTTTTCTGACAGCATGTGAACTAATTTATGACCTATAAAAGTAACAACTATAAGTACGATAAATTACTTATTTATTCTACAAAATCAAATCTCCTTATCAGTGAGTACTCTCACTGCCAATGATGTATGCATTACTCCTGCTCTTTACTTGGAGTGGTTTTGTGGAAAGGATCATTATATAATTAAATGTCTATAGACAGAGATGTGTGCTCAGTGCCCCAGCAAGCTCTGGCAGAGAGACATTGCATTTAGTTATGTCAGTTACTGGAAGGTAATTTCCCAACTTTGCATCAAAAAAGTAAAAAATAAAAATTTTAAAAAATGTTTGTCAGGCAGATGATGGATTGTTCTAACATTATACAATGAAAGAAGAGATGGGCATATATTGTATACAATGGCTTTGGTTCAGAAGAGTCAGCAGCATCAAGCACAATAATGGAACTTTTAACTTCTAAATCTGTAAACCAAGTGGAAAGCAGAGAAACCTTCCATCTCAGATGGATAAACTGTTTACCTAAACAGAAGGAAACACCATTAATTCTCATAAATGGCAATGCAGGGGTGCACAGGATATGGATGAGGACAAAACAAACAGCTCCTGTGCCCCAAACACAGCTCGTGCAGCCCTAAGCAAACAGCCTGGGCTGGTCCTGCTCCCTCGGAGCCCAGCCATGACTCCTGAAGCACTGCCTGGTTTCCATGTGGTGATTTCCACTCGCAGAAACAGGATCTAGCTATGATTCACAACGGGATGACCAAAGCCATTTCCGAGGATGCTCCAGATGGCACAGGCTGGGGCTGAGGAACCACAGGAGGGAAATGTGACACACACAGAGCCCCAGCCACGTCCCTGTACCAGCTCAGCCTTGGCAGGGCCAGATCCCTCACCCAGCCCCAGATCAGAGCCACCATCCACACCCAGGGGCTCCCCAGGGCTCCCCAGCCCTGCTCACACCCAGAGCTGGGGGGAAGGACCTGTCCTGCCCTAACTGGGATCAGGGAAGGGTGGTGGCTTTCTCTCCAGTCTCTCTGAGAGTGTCTGCATGGCATTAAGTACATTCTTTTCTCTAGCCTAGTTTTTCCATCTGGGAAGAGGCAAGGGGGGATAAGACTTAATTTTGTGAGTGTGTTAGAAAACATAACACTTTTATGTGTATCCAGTAATTTGAGATCCTGGGATAATAGTGCAGGGAATTATTATTATTATGACAGAAGGCATTTTTACTTCTAATGCAGAAAGAAAACAAATAGCAAGAGAGTGAGCTTGGAGATCTAACGTTCATTTTATTTTTATTTTTAAACTTTCTAATTTTTCAATAATTGAGACCACAGATGTTCACTTCCATATGTGCAACAACCCAGTTCCAGCCCCTCCTGATCACTGATTGCCAGGGAAGAAAGAATATACTAAGCAAAAACAAAGAAAAAATATTTAAATAATAATAAAAAATGTTGATACTTCTGTAATTTGCAATGATTTTCTCAAACCAGCCAGAATGAGGAGAAGCATTTGACAGTGTCTGGGCTCAAAGCCATGGACAGTATCCACTGCTTAGTGTTGTATAATTTACAAACTCCTGTTCTTTCAACAACTCTTCAGAAAATGAGATTGTTAAGTAAATATATAGCAGAAAAACAACTCAGGAGAACAGAGCACCTCCTTTATATCATTCAAAAGGTGGTGGCCTCTGTGAGAGAAAACCATTTGCTGCAGTCTGCCAGAGCTAGGAGAACATCAAACAAACCAAACAACATGAAAGCTATGAAAAAAATGTGCATGCCTTTTTGCCCAGTAACCTCCTCTGCAGTGGTATGTGATACAGAGATAGGTCCTTACACGCATCTGCCATCCAGGGACACAGATTTCATGTGGCTCCCCTGACAATATCACCTTACAAAAGTGACAGTCATTGAGAAACACACTGGAGAAAGGTGTGTTTGTGCTGCTGAAGCTGCTCACGCTACTGGGCTGCAACTTGCTGGTTATTCTGGAGATTTTATTCATCAGTCAGAAAAGAGCTCCCAAATCAGTGGTCCAAAACCTGGCACTTGAGGGCAAGAGTGGTTGCATCCCACCATCCTCAGGCAATGAGCCTGGAGCAGAGCAGTGGGACAAGTGTGTTACCTTTGCCACAGCTGGGTCAGGAAACTTAAGAAATTGCTCCTTTATTAAACATATTAGAGACTCAGCCTTGTTTGCCTACTGATATCCTTGAAGGAAGGGAATACAAAGATGAGGGTGTGAATGCTATCTGCTATATCACCACTTTCAGGCTGCTAGGACAGTTTTATTTGCTTTATAGTAATTCATTGCCAACTTCACACATAAAAGTTAAACACGCTTCTTAAATGATAACACTCAAAAGACAGTTTTCAGAAGGACAAAAAAAATACCCACCAGAAGGCAAATCTCTACTTAAAAGGGGTTAGGTGGAGGTTACAGAAAAGTGTTCCCAGGTTTGTTTTTCCTTCCCAGGTTTATTTCTCCTGGCTGTTCCAGTAAACGGGGTGACCTTGGCCACCCAAGGGACACAACAACCTGCACAGCTTTGCCTCTGCAGAGCCTGGGGTGGGATAAGCACCCAAAAAAAGATGTCCCATGCAGGGTAGGACTACGCAGGAGCTCATCCCCCTCTCCCTGTGGGGCAGCTGTGGCCCCTGAGAGCTGTTCCTGTGCTCATCCCAACCTCCTCGTGCTCCTCCCTGCTCCCCACTTTGCCCCAGCCAAGTACACGCGGTGAGAACCTCAGTGCCAGCAGGCTCCAGAGCAGCCTGTAAATGCTCTGTTTTCTCTAGTGGTGGCAAGAACAGCTTTAAAAAGCTTTGCTTAAATGGAGTTATGAAAATATCAGCCACTGATCCAGAAGTTCTCAACAATCCAGTGATGCAAGGTCATTCCTAATTGCCTCCATCTTTCCTATTCTCTCTCCAGAGAATAATTACCTCAAGAAACAAAGTCCTGGTTTATTTTACTAAGATCCAGAAATTCCCTGCTTTTATAACAACAAGCAACTCCCCTCTTCTTCCGCTTTGGACTAAGGAGAATATTACCACTGTCAGTTAAATGCAAGGGAACTGTTAACCCTTAACATTCACGTGGTGAAAAAATAAACTGCAGAAATAATCGCCTTGCGTTTAGAATTACTCAATACTGTTAAAACAATGGTTCATTTTGCTTGTTTGCAAATGGGAAAAACAAAACTATGCTTCAAAAGCATTTGTTCTGTACATTAGCCAGAATAAAAACTCCCCTGGAGTTGTTGTCTTAGAGCAAGGAACTGCATTTCAAACTTCCCTTTGGATTTTTCAAATCCAAAAGCAAGAGGGATTATGTTAAAGCAGCCTAAACACTCATATCTAGACAGCAGAGCTACACCACTCAGTCACTATGCTGGGCTCATGAGAAATTGGAAGATTGGGTAGTAAGTGAAAAGTGGAATTTTAGATTTGGTCCTACAATCCAGAGTGACTCAATTAACTGAGTTCTCACTATTGCCATGGAATCATTATTGCTATTGTATTGCAGAGCTACAGTGTCAACTATTCAACTCAACCTTATATTGGGCCAAAGCAAACCTCACACAATCTTTTCAAGAACATCTTGGGAACAACCTGCAAAGACAGCTGCTCCAGCAGAAAGGAACAGAGGATTGCTAAAGCCTCCCAAGATCAGTGAGTCCAACCATTAACCCAGCACTAAACCACGTCCCCAGGTGCCACATGTACACATCTTTTATATCCCTCCAGGGATGGGGATGCAACTGCTTCCCTGGACAGCCTGTTCCAGTGATACCCTGCAGCTTTTTGATCTGCTCAGCTGTGGTTTTGTGTTAGTCCAGCCACAGGAATAAGTGGCTTTGCACCTCCAGTTCCAGCCTGGATTTGGACAAAAAGTGACAGAAAGCTATTAAAAAAAAAGTTTTATAAGCATTTCTGACAGGGCGAGGAAGTTCCAAAATCTCAGGAGAAAGGCTATTGCTTGTCTTCACTATAATAGTGTTGAACAGGAGCCTGAGATACAGGTACAAAGAAATCCTGAAACACCGGGAAATCAAAGGGAGGAGTTTAATTGGTTGAAGAGGAGCCTGAGATACAGGTACAAAGAAATCCTGAAACACCAGGAAAATCAAAGGGACGAGTTTAATTAAGAGAGGTTTTTCCTGTTCCTTTGAATAAGCTCAATTGCAAATTAATTTATTCTTTTTCTCAATTTGAAACACAATTTTGCAGATTCTGCAAGTTATTTCAGGTAAGCTACCATACTCTTAGTGGTCTGCCCAAAAAGAAACCAAAGTGAATCTTTGAGCTCATTCATTGCCTACAGAAGTTTCCAATTCATAAAAGTCCCATGAGTGGCTTCAGAAATGAGGATTTGAAGGAAACAGATGCATTCTGATCAAAACCATGAGATCCCAAGGAAACGGGATCCAGGGCATTCATAGATCCCAAAGGAATAATGGCACAACACAGCAGCATTGATATCCTAAATTAACTCTGCAACAGGTGAGGAAGAGGAAGAAGAGAGTTCATTATGTTGGTCACCAACCACTGTAGCCAGCTTTTCATGACAGCTTTTACTAACAGTAACCTTCTATATTCTTTTGCTTGTGACTTTCTAACAATGCCTCTTTCCAAAGTAACACCTTCCATGAGCAACCTGAAGCCAGAGAAACATTTTTTCAAAAAAAATCTGATAACAGACTTCATCAACTGGTTTGCAGGTTAGACAACTATTTTAAAAACCCTTTGCATCATGTGTCTGGAAGAAATGGTGTAAGGTCAAGGTTTGGAAGGTGAGGTTGCATAAATTCCTACAATGGGAGATCAAAGAAACTAAAAGTGGGACAGTGAACATGAAAATTTCAGAGCTTGGCAGAGATATTAATGATTTTAGGAATGCAGCACCCAGTAAGAGAGGCAAGAATTAAGTTTAGACTGGAAGACTACAGAGCACACACATGCACAGAAAATCTGGCAGTACAGGGACCTGCAGGAAGGAAGGAACTTGGTCCCTTGGATCAACCTCCTTTTTCAGCCTCACAAGCCCCTGCAATTCCACAGTGATGATTCCTCCAGAAAGAAATCAAGAGTTCAGGCTGAGGGAACAAGAAGTCCCTGATTCAATTGCATCTCTCTATGCAAAACTACGGGGGGGAAACATGCAATTATCCATCAGCAGTAAGGACCTGCTGAACTGGCTGTGCTATTTGCTAGAGATATAATGCTCTTTATTGAAAATGAATGGTTTGTCTTCTCACAGCTAGATGTACTGCTCTGATATCATGAGGAACATTTCTACTGCCTGAGTTTGGGACAGGAGACAGTTGGTAGAAAATGCCTAAAATGCTTTAACCACTTCTACTTCCATGCCCAACAGATTTACAAGGACCAATGGAGTGGTGACAACCCAGTTGTTTGGCAGAATGGGTGACCCATCTCTCCCAACATGCAGGCAAATTGCAATTCACAGAAATTTCCATCGTTCTGGGATGGTCTCACAGGTGTAGCAACACCACAAGTACTGTTACTTGCAGAGAACAGTTTTTCCCCCAAGTATTGAGCAAGATTATGGCCCAGAGTGAGTCAGCAGGTGGAAGCGTGATAGGGACACTCCCAAGGACACCCTGGAGTCGAGGCAAAGGTTAGTGGAACAGACCTACATTGTCATTCCCATCTGAGACAAGGGTTTTATCTGTGTAAACCACATCTTATTGCTCCCCATTAACAGCATCACCTCTTTGGCTGGAAATCGTTTTATCATATCTGCAGATAACACAAACACTGGCGCACCTTTCCCAGGAACATCACCTTCCTGGAGGTGGCTGCATTCTCCTTGCCAGATGAGCAAATTCAAGTGTCTGCTGCAAAGCTGATTGCCTGTGTGCAAATAATCCTGATCAGCCTCTGCCCAATCTGCTTTTGGAAATTATTATTTTATTATTAACAAACATGAAGGTCGAAAAATTCGTTTAGATAAGTCTGCTTTTCTGGGTTAGTCAATCTTCAAGCCAGGAAACACCATCACTGCTCTAATGGTCTTTTATGATTTCCTGAGAGAGTTTTATCACAGTTAGAGTTTGTGAAAGACAGTGGACTTTCTACCTTCTGATATAAAAATGATAATGTGTATTCAGTGCAAGACTCAGCCTGTTTAAACTAGGTGGAAGCAGCCCATCATCTGCCCATCTACTTTTTTCCTATTGTTTGAATTTTGGAAGAATATATCAAGCTTTTCTCAATGAATATAAGAAAGTTTCTGCACTTTGTGTGACCCTGCTGAACTCTGCAACACTGACTGCTCAACACCCCTGCTGAAAAAAAGCCACTAAATCTTACAAACTATCTCTTTGTTGTCTCTTGCTTTTTCCCAGCCCCTCCTTCCAATCTTACCCAGCCAGTTGAGCTGCACTTTTCACCTCCTCTGTTGACATGAAATGAAGTAATCACATTTATTTGAATATTCACTACAGATCTTGTCATCATCTCAGTTTATTAGCCAAGAAGATAGTGTTTCAAGAGCAAGTCTTAAAACTTTACAACATGGATCCACTCACTCGCTAAAAGCAAAATAAGTGAATTAAAACCTCAATTCATAAAGCAAATAAATGTCATGTAGACACACCACTGAAATCAAGCCATGAAAGCTAATGAGCCTGCAAAACAGAAGGACAGAGCTTGGAAAAAGTCCTAAAGACATCAAAGAACCCCAGGTAGCTTTATGAGGATGCTGCCACAGCCAGTCCCTCTGCAGAGCTTGGTTCACTCATCCACCACAGGACATGAATGAGAGCACTTCCAGCTACAGGCAAAAAGGCTTGGGAAACATATGCCACCTTTGTATTTAAGTACACAAGGTTGTAAAATAAAAAACAAACACAAAGAAACAGCTACATCTTTTGGGGTGCAGCGAGTGCTGTGCTATGGTTTACAAATTTTCTGTTTCCACTGCCATGCCATGATATTGGGATGTAAAAATCAATGTACTTGCCTAAATCCACAAAAAAAAAAGAGAGACAGATGTAGGACTTGAATTCTTCCCTTGTTGTACAGGCAAAACACACAGTACACACACTCTGCACAATACAGTCTGAAATTGTGGACTTTAATTTCTATGAATAATTTACATTCTACATAGGAAATGATGGATCCCATCCTTGGGTGAAATATTGCTAACTGTGTCAGTCCCACTCAGTGGCACATCTGCACTGAATGAAGGCTACCCCTGAGAGAAGAGGGGATTTAAAGCCAGCAAGAGAAAACCAAATTTTAAGCACCTTTGGAAGAGCATAGGGTCGTGACCTTGATTTGTATCTGTTCTAAGGACAGAGGAGTCAGTCTTTAAGTCTGTCACTAAAGCACTTTCCTCAATTTTTAAATTTATGGAGGAGTTGTTAAGATAAGGACAGGGAGCATGATGAGAGGCAGGGTCCATTCCCCTAATAAAAGAAGTGAGAGTGTCTTTGCAGCTGCTCTCTGTGTAATATTTACACAAGACCTGAGGAGAATTTGAATTTACAAGATCATTTCTGGAGTTTCCAAGGGATTTTGGGGCCAAAACACCTCTTTCAAATTAAGACTAGTGGAATCAAGGCTCCAAGATCCAGACAGTATTGATGATTAGGGATGCTCTGCACCCTCCCAGAAAGGGGAAAAAGAGTTGAAGGCCTGTTGACAGATGACTTTGGAAAGAAGGGATTGTTTTCCTCCTAGACAAATAGCACTGAAAACAGATTTTTTAAATTGTTTGGACTGCTGTATCTCATTGAAATCTGCAGTCCATGATGAAACTCCAGGTCTGTCCTGTTATTCTAAAACTCTGCTCTAAAAATGCAGTCTGAAAATGCACAATGGACCACATAAATTGTTTGTCTCTTATAAAATCTCAAAAGGTTTTCCAGTTTCATCTTTTGGGGTTTTAATCTTTTAAAAGCATGTTCAGATTATACTCATTTGATTTTAGTGAGATTGGGCTCTGAAATAAATGGGCTGTGCACACACACTAACACATGTGGAATTCCTTTTCAGTAATCCTCAAAGAGGCTTTTGATTTTACTTCTGATTCATCAAAAAAAAAAAAAAAAAGAAAGAAAAAGAAAAAGCACCAGTGAGCAAGTGAGATGTGCACAGGGATTTAGATGGCTCCAAGGTCACCACATACATTTACATAGGAAACACATGGCTATGGGAAAACTCTCCACTTGGCTGTAAAATGGGTTCCTTGAGGTGTTTTTACAGAATCTGTCTCTCAAACAGATAAAAACCCCATGAATCAAAGACCAGTCAGAGAGAAATGGAAGCTGAATTAATAAGGCAGCTCATCAGCAGCCTAACAACACATCCCGGGGGAAATCCACAGCCCACAGCTCTGGGGACTGAGCCCACCAGGGTCAGCAGGGGCTGGGTGGCACCCAGGGAAAATCCTCATCCACCTTCCAGCCCTGTGGTCACCCTTGAGGATGAAAAAGTGGCAAAATGGGCTGTGGGGCAGCAACCACCAAGTGGTAGGGCAGGTCTGTGTCCTCTTCCAGGAGGAAGCCTTTAGCAGATGCATAGAGCAGGCAGCTATGGGAGGAGCTGGAGGAGGAATTCCTGCTCCTGGACAGGTCCCAGTCTCACCTGGAGCCATGAGAGGGGCCCTGGACTGAGCATGGGGTTGGGAACACTCTCATCCCACAGCTCTGGGGAAGCAGGAGCTCTCCTGTGCCCCAGTGCAGAGCTGTGCCCTGCCCGTGCTGCCATTCACCCCCAGAATAAGGAGAAAGCTCCAGCTATTGTCCAGGTCCTGAAAGTCTTTTATGAGAGAAGAATAAGCCTGAAATGCAACAGCTTTTTTGGTGAAGGAAGCTTCACGTGACTCATCCATCACAAGCTTTATTATTGCTGCAGCCCCTGCTGCAGGTTTACAGCCAGATGTTTTAGGGACCTCGCATTTTCCCCGTGAAATATTCCCTGCACCCTGTTTAGAGCTGACAGGCAGGTGGTTGTAAACTCAACCATAACAGTCAGGGCTGGCAAGTTTTGCCTCAAGATGATAAAAAAAAAAAAAAAGTCCATTATTAGTATTTTGTGATTAATGATTGTATATTGTAAATGTACATTAATAAGTATAATATACTCTCAGTATTTTATTGCTGCTTTTATGATATGACAGGCAAACCTATGAGAGCATATTTAATGCACTCACACACCCATATTGTGTGTGTAATTTACACAAACTGCAGAGATGGCTTAAAATGCATCTAAAAAGGACACAATCAAGGTTGGTAGGGCTCCAATGTAACCCAAATTTTTCTTTATGGTTGTAACTTCTACTGGAAAATTTTTTGCATTCTTCATAATCTCTAAATTTCTGCAATTTATCACAGCTGAGGAAGGTAAAATTAGGGAAAACAAATGGTGTTGGAAATGTAGCCTTGTGAAAAACTCTGCAAACTTTGAAAATATTATTGCAGTCCAATGCAGAGGGGAAAGGGAAATGCTGTGAGGTATCAGAATTAGTGTCTTGTCCCAAGAGCAGCACCAGCAGAATTTAAAATTGCTCCAAGTTCCTCAAAGTTCTCATTTTGCTGAGCTCAGACACAGACACAGCATTTGGCAACCTGCACTCACCTGCCTGGCCACCACCTGCAGCCAAGGCTTGGAGAGATAAAGCAGCAAACAGGTACATTGCATCAACCAACCCCTCCTCATTAATTATCAACTTCCCTGGCTCTCAGTCAGGCCTCCAGGCAGCGCAGCAGCTCCTGCAGAAGGGGAGGTGCCCTGGTGGTCCCTGGAGGATGCTGCAGCCCCTGGGAGGAATGTTCTGTACACCAGCTCCTTCAGCCTTCAGAGCACCTTTCTGAGCAAGGAACAGCTCTCAGCCAGGCTCCTCAAGCTATTTTGTCCAGCATTTACCTTTCACTTTCATTCCTCCCAATTGTTTAATATAAGGAAAAAAATTACCCTTGCTCAACATGTCAAAATACATCATCATAATTCATTGACACACTGTTAAAAGAAAAATGTGTTTCAGACATCTGGATAAATGCACATGTGTGTGCAAATAGGGCACCCTAGGCAACTGCGTTTACTAGCAGCAATTTGCAGGGGCAAATTCCTGACTGTAGGAGCAGCAGAGACATCCACAGGTAAATAGGCTTCTGGGTCAAATTCCCTGAGCTGCAGAAATCTTTGTTTGCAGCTTATCAGTGTTGTATTGGGGTTCCTCCTATTCAAAGATAGGTGTTAAGAAAGCAAAAAGAAACAGAAGGTGCCATGGAAGCCCTTACTCAGATTGGAACTAAGTGATTTAGAGAGATTTTAACTTAGAGAGGTGTTTCCCAAGAATAAAGATTATGTGAGCTCAGAGGCCACAACCTATTTGCTACAATTAAATAGACAAGGTGATCTACTAAATAATGCTAACAAATGCAACTTCTTTCTTTTATATTAAGGATTTCAGAGCTTTTCTGCCTTTTGAAGACAGTGTTTTTCATGAGTGGAGTGGAATAATTCACATGTGGATACAGAATCATGGATCCAGGGTCTGGTATTGCTGTGAAAGATGTGTCCTTCATTCAGCAGGGCTCGTGCCTGCAGCAGCTCCCAAGCTCAGCCCCAGCATGCAAACTCACCCTTACCAGAAATTTGTAGCATTCCAAATTATGAAAAAGGCATTAATATAAACTGAAGGGATCTCTGACATATTTGTCTTCAAAAGGAGGAAAAGACCCCCTTGTTACATGGCACGTTCCCTCTCAGAACTTATATTTCAATCAATTTTGACATTATTAATTCAGTCAATCACGCAAAAACCCCAAGCCCCCAGTGCATCCTTTGATTACAGATGAAAAAACATGTGTACAAGAGCCACATTTTCAGATGTAGCCTCCTTCAGTGGGATTTATTTCTCCAGCCAGCAGAGCTGCCTTGGCCAGCGCTCTGACCCTGGCTGCTCCGGGTTGCAATCCCTGCAGGAGTCGGATACTCAGCTCTGCTAAAAACATCACGTGGAGGAACTTGGTGGCAACTTCTGAAAACTTGAGCTCAAGGGAGTTGTGCTCTAGCATGCAGAGGAGATGAGGGATAGGGCATTTTTATCTTAAACTTGTTGTAAAATGTGTTTATAATCACACAGGAGCAGTGCATTTTTGTTTCCAAAGGAGGTCATTATCCAGGTCAGTGGAGAATTTTACTGTTCAGCTAGGAAGGATGAGCTTGCACAAGCTATGCCCAGCTTTGATACAAATACAAAAAAGCTTTTGAGTTTTTCTTTTTTCTTTTAATACATAGGTAATTCCTCTCTATTCCAATCCACTTGGAATAACACAACTGGAGTAATTTTCTACTGAATTGGTTGTATTCAACAGCCTTGTTAGTGACTAGAGAAAATCCGAGTAAAAAAATAAATAATAATTAGTACAGCTTGGATGCAAGAGTAAAATCTTGGGGACTGGGACCCACTGGTGCTGCAGGTTTTTGTCATTTCTTTGCACCCTCTGCCACCCTCACAAGTGACAACAGCATCTTGATGAAGGTGTATCCCTATGTTTCTTTCTGGCACATATTTAACATTGTTAAAATTGTTAACATTATTAACTTCTGACATCCCAAAAGCAGCCTCCTTCTTCATCCAGTTCACCTCAGAGACACACTGGCTTCAAAGCACAGATGGGTCATTAACATATGACTGTTGTTGGGCATAAATAACCCAAAAAATGCCTAACACAGCTGGAGTCGAGCACATTCTGAAACACTGAAAACAAAAGAGGCAAACTTATCCACCCCATAATTTCTGCAGTCAATGGAGACTGCTGAGCAGCACTGAGAATTGGGCTGCCTGCTCAGACACGGAAAAATAGAGTTTATAAACCTGACACCCTTAGGTAGCAAGTTTGAAACTGGTCATTTTAGTCCCCCTACATTCTGTTTCTTTCACTGCTACACATTTAAATACTGCAAATGCTGCTGCACAGCACCTCAGTGGTGGGAAATAGAATATCTGTGAAGCGCCTTGGAAACATCAGCTGGAAGATGCTGTAAGAGACCAAAGCTCCACCCTCATTTTCCAAGGAGAGAATTCCAAATTCTAGACAATTTGCCCAGTCATGCATTTTATACAAAGTGCCACTGGAAAACATTTTGTGCCATCCCAAATCACTTTTCCCTGGGATGGTTTTAACACAGCACCAGCCTTAAGCTCTCACGAAATGGAGGCTTGCCCAGTGTGTGTGACCCACCCAGCTGTGCCCCCTCATCTGAGCAGTTTGCTGTTCCCCTCTAGGTGACAATCAGCAGCCACCAGGGAGCAGCTGGAATTCCAGTGCAGCACCCCCTGCTCCCAGCCAGGTGCAGGAACCCATCCCTCCACAAAAATCTTGTAATAACATTTCCTGAGTGCAACCTGGGGAGAGCAGTATGAAGTCATAGAGGTAGTATTACCTCCAAAATGTATGAAATATTGATAAGGGCCATATTTCTTCATCACATTAAAAAAAGGGACAAATCCCACCAAGAGGCACATCACTAGCTAACTGGATAACCACATTCCAAGGTACAAAGTGTAAAGCTCTCAAAAAACCCCACTGTTTTCTATATATTGTAGAGAGACACGTGTATAGCATCAGAGGTCAGTTTGCCATGGCTTAGAAGGAGCTCCATCAAACATACATTTAATTTCCTTAGCAGTTTGTTGACATTGACTATTTCTGTCTCAATTAAGTGACTGACCAGACGGTTCTGCCATAGAGATGGGCAGTGGATGGGAATGAACTCTGACCCATTTAAATTAAGTCTAATATTTATTGTTCCAGGCCAACAATGGTCTGGGGAAGCACTGCCTTTGACCTGCTGGGTGCATACAATCATGTACATAAAGGATCTATACAAAATAGAGCCTGGATTGTTTAAAAGATAAACCAGTTCCTCTGAGGTTAGGGATTCATATCATGGAAGATTAAATCTTAGATAGATTTTATCTATAGATAAGAAAAGAAACTTAGTGAAGAATTTAATAAATTAGACTCAATAAGGGTAACTATGAAGACATATATAATTTTTATCAGTTATTCAATAGGGAAAATTAACTTGGCCTTGATCCCACATTTATTTTATTATGCATCCCCTACCAAAAGCATTTAGAATAAAATAATCCTTTCTTGCCTTTTTCTTTGGTTAAACAGGCAATAAAATTGGCATTTTCATGCATGCACACTGGACTTTTGCTTGCTCCAAAACCCCTCTTTATTACTGGATGCAAACAGGTAATGCTGGACACAAACATCAGAAACCCAAGTCTGACACTGGTCTGGAAGGGCTTTTTTCTCCTCTTGGAACTGCACCAACCTGCTGTGAGCCATAAGGCAAACTGCAGAGAACCTATAACGCTGTATTAAATCTTTGCAATGCTGCATTTCTCATGGTCACAATAAGTTTGATAAGATTAGAAAATAAATCGGCCTGTGGTACCTGTGCACCATCAAAGAACACAAAATGGCTCCGCTGTACATTGGTACTAAAAAATATTAAATAAATTCCGCTGACCTAATTTTTTAATGTTCTCATAGCTGGCATTACATATGTATACACACGCAGGCACATTTTTCACATATTTAACCAGTAATAACTTTTATCACCACAATTTTGCTATTGATTGCTTCTCTAACAGTGAAATGCATCACAAACAGAAATGAATGAAGCTGTCGGGAAGAAAGTTCCATAGTAGCTTTACTGTCAGTTCCCATCATAAATAACCATGACATCATATGAGTCTTATCTACGGGTTGCTCTTACTGATCAATGGCATCACTCTAGTAGTGTAAATAGCTTCTAATGTCCCATCTTCCACCTTCAAATAGATTCTGATTATTTATGATGGCTGTTAGGTTACAAGTCTGAGCTGCGGTTTGGATTTATTTTCTACTTACAGCTGCTGTGGATTTCAGGTTAGATAGGATTATTTTTTAGTTAAGATGATGAAATGGGATAGACTTGTCATGGAGCCTAGAAAAGCCTTCATCTCATTTACTCTCTGTAGCAATTTGACTGTGAATCCAAAGACCTTAAAGGCTTTTCATTAAATAATTCAGAATGTTAAAACAGAGAGTGCTGGTTACTTTTGCCAGGTTCAGAGCAGCCTAATCAATTTACAGTTAAAAAGAAAAGGAATAATATTTTTCCTTGTTACTAAACTACAAAGTTTCATTATGTGCAGAACTGTGTAACACAGCCTTACAAAATTGTCATGAAAATATAACAGCCAACAGAAAAATCTGCTTGTCAGCTTTTCCCATGGTGATCATGAAAAAACTAATGATGTTTTACTCACTCACTCAACAAAAACTATTCACCCCCAGGCTAGTCGATATTTGGAAGGATGATATAATCTCTATATTTCTTATGATAATGAAAGTCATGTCTGCCTGAATACAGAGCTCTAGACATTTATTTTTTTTAAATCTATTGCATTCTCATACCCCAAAAATGGATCTTGTAATTGAGAACTGGGACACACAGGACAACAGCACACTGAGAAAAAAATGCATATAGGTTCCCACTTGCCACAACAGATTAGGGGGGTCAATAGCACATTAACTAATTCATTATTCAAATTTCCAGAGTCAAGTTCCTCTCTTGCATTACATTTAGCAAGTGCACCATGTTGAGAGGCATCCTTGAGAGAACGGGTCATTTTTTCCCAGCATCAACAATAATTAATAAATGGTTAGTGTTGTCCAGCACACTTCTCTAAAGAAAACACCCTAATGACACTGAGGGGGAAATCAATAAGGAGAAAAATGCAGCAGTGATAAATATTCTGCTACTCTTATCCTTTGGTGACCTTCTGAAGGGCTTCAGATTTAAAGACTCATCCCACTACAGTCTTTTATTCCCCTCTTTACCATAATTCATGGGTTAATATGTAACTCTGAGCTGATTACAACTTATCTGTAAATGTCTTTTGTGCAACAGCAGTGCACAAGCCCCTCAGTGGAACAAACCAGGCACATTTTTTCAGCTCTCCTTATGGCAATTTATATGCGAATGATAAAAAACTCGTGATGGTATTTGGTGTGATAACTGGACAACGCAAAGACCTTTGGGTTTGGCCTGAAAGAATCCAAAACACGCTCCAATCTTTGTATCTGGGTGACAAGCACTTATTTTTCCATCCAGTATTTCCTCCTTAAGATTGTTCTGTTTGGTGAAGAGCTGTTGTGCTCAGAACAGCGCACACTTCCGAGCCCTACTTTGCCTCGATTAAAGAGTAACCACAGCACCAGAGGTCACCTGGAAATGGAAAGTCTTTAAAACACGCCAGCAAAATCACTGTCTGGGCTAGAGGCTTTCAAAAGACAGTTTAGTAATTACCAATAAAACCCTGATGGCACCTTTCCAGTCTCTACTATTGTTTGAGCTCACAGAAGCACGCGGCGATACCATCGTTTTCGCGCGTCCCCTCTCCCACCCGTGGAAGACTTTCCCCTTTCTTTTCTTTCCCTATGCAATAATCTGTTTCTTATGCCTTAGGTGAAGTTAAAACCTCGGCAGGGAGAAGGAGGGAATGTGGCTGCTGGGCGCTGACAATGGCTGTTTTGTCACCGCCAGGCGCTGGTGGCCATCGGGAAACGCGGACCAGTCCAGCACTTGATGCCAGGGTGGATGATTTATTGCCTGAGTGTCTTCGGTGGCAATTGGACCCCTTCCCGCTGTCACTCACGCCTTGCAAAGATTTGGTCCTAAAGAAGAGGTTCCCCCTGGTCTAAAGAGATTACAATGCTTGTCATAAAGTGTCTTTTAGTGGAGGGAAATGGGTATGAAAATGGGTAAAGAAAGGAAACAATTGGAAGAGGAGAGAAGATGGATGTTCTGTAACCTTTTCTCAGAGACCCGTTTCTCCTTCTTTTTCTCCTGTCTTTAGCAGGTTTTTGTTTTGGCTGATGACAATGCGTAATAGCCTGATAAATTGATTTTGTGAGTCCCCTTTCTCATCTCTAGAGAAGACACTAACTCGTTGGGACTTCAGAGGGCTCTCGGAGGCAGGAGACAACAATTAGTTTGTTGGGGATGTCAGAAAGGAGCTTCAAAGTTTTGCCAGGAAAAATCCTTTCTGACAGATCAGTGCTGACAACGTTGGCAGCTGCTAGGAAAAGTGGAGCTGGAAACTCCCTCTGACTCTCAGGAGCAGGGAAAAATTGCAGGACATTAACTCTGTACAGTGGGTTGGGCATTGGTGCTGTTGCTTTTCACTGAAGCATGTATGGCAATGACTAAAGCTTTCCACAGGATTAAAGAAGATTAAGAAACATTTAAAATCAATTTTTTTCTAGGCTTTTGGTTGTTTGGCTTCTTTTGTTTTTTACAAAACCTTAATACATAACTTTTAAAAATTTTCACAAAATCAAGAAAGCATGTCATAACAAGATAGATATGCTTCTGCAGGGCTGAAATAGGTGGTCTTGATAGTTGTTTTAAAAACTCGTCCTAGAAACACTGGTCTATGTTTTAAAAGTGAAATTTCAAAATGCTCAAATTTTTTTTGCCTCTTGAATAACCAAGAAAATTCTTCATGACTTTCTGAAAGCACTCACACATCTGTTGTGCAAAACCAGTTGCATCGAGGTATGTTTGTGTGCCTCCCAGTACAGGAAACCTCACAGAAGAGCTCTGCTTATAAAACCCCCTGAATTCAGCAAATTTCTAAGATTTCTTAGCCTGAAAATAAAAATATCAGCCATTTCCTTAAGGGAGAAGCACTGGTCAGTCCAGGCTTGCTGAAAAGAAGCCGCTAGATCCGGTTTGTTGACAGATCACAGATCCAGAGGAAAGCTGTGCTTCACAGGTTTTGGGGAGGAGGATCTGACACTGAAACCTGGCAAAGGCTTTGTGAACTTCCACAAAAGAAGTTGGGGACAATTAGTCTCTATTAAATTGATAGGGTCACGTTACACAATACAACTGCATTCCAGGAGAAGGGCATTGCATGTGTTGATATGGGCTCTGGCACATCTGTTGGTTCCCTGATATATGTTAGGAGACACAAATATTTATGTTTTATTTCACCGCAGTTAATATGGATTTTTGCTGTTAAGTGGAAGATGCCTAATTCTGTGCTCTTGGTAAATTTTCACATAAACACATACTCTCCCCAATCTCCCCTTTGCCATGATTTTATTGGAGATCTCAAAGAGGCAGAAGTAGCTTTCCTTGAAAAATTTTGAGGAAAGATAAACTCTCAACACCAATACACCTATGTGATAAATCAATAAAAAATTAGTTTACAAACTTAAAAATCTTTTATTTCTATCATCCTATACCATACATCTATTTGATACAGGTTGGTACCTACACACCTTATTGCTTCCTCTGTTTATTTCCTTGATAAACTGCAGTGAGCTGGGAATAAACCACATCCTGTCGGAACTGATCCTGCACAAAGAAAGCTTCCACTGATCAAAACTTATTTGAAAAGGAAGAGGAGGGATGAAGTGTATGGATAAAGAAATAAACCATACCTTTCACACCCAGGGAGAAAAGGGCACGTTGCACATTCAGTAGTTACAGCCAATTTCATGAGAGTATAAATTGCTTTGCCGAAAATCTCTTTAGGTGCATTAATGCTGTGGTAAAGACACAGCTCTGCAGTAATAATTGCACAGTCATTTGCTGGCTTTTAAAATCACATCAGTCCAAATAATATCACCCAGGGTTATACATCCTGCTAGAAGCAGTCTATTAATATCACACACAACAAAGGTTCAACAGATCTTGACTAAAGCCCAGATTATTGGAAAGGTGACACAAGTCTGGTGTGAGAGCTGCTGACAAAGTTGGGCCCAGCAGACATTTCTCAGTCCATTTCCTGCTTTGAGCTGCTACTGGGAGGTGAAAAACAATCAGGGTATGTGGGAAAAAATGCCCTTCGAGTGGGAGAGAAAATATGGGTTTTTTTCTTTCAAAGATACACTAGAACTCCATCAGGCTATTAATCAAACAGATAAAACCAGCACTTCAGTCCCTGATGCTGACAGAACTCTGTGCAGTAACAAAACCTTCTCAACACACCAGGAGACTCTTAAAATTCAAGCACTCTCAAACTCAGCAGCACCCCTGAGAGCTACAAATTGAGAGAAATTAATTCTGTGCCTCTGCACCCCTCATTACCAGGAGAGCTGAAGTAGGTCAAATGCAAGTTAATCTCTTAAATTCCACTTTTGTACATGGATGTTAAAGCAGCCATTACTTTTGCACTGGCAAATGTCTCCAGGCTAAAGTGCAGAACTTTAATAAACCATAACAGGTTGGTATTGAATATAATTCCAGGTAAATGACTGAATTTTTTTTTTAAACATTTTAGTGTTGTGCCCTGAAATTCCCACCTCATGCATCACTGCAACAAGCATGTCTGAAAGGTTTAGCTGCACCTAAATGAGTATTTGTGATAAACACTTCATCCTTTTGGAATTAGTAAATGTGCATTAATGTTAAACAACTCCTTTTTTTTATGTCAAACATGCAACAGCAATGCCAAACTAAAGATGATGCCAGGAGAGGCAAACATGTCTTAAAGGAAACAAGTCCCTGTTGAATGATGCAATAACACACATAGCAATGCCTATCTCAAGAGATGTCTAGCAAACTATACATGTTCCAGCCCTCATTTCTGTCCACATTTCACAAAGGTGATCAGATGTGGATTTATAAGTGAGCAGATACCTTTGAACTCCAGTTTGGATTCTTTACTGACAAAACCCACCAAGACTGTAATTTATTTTTTTTTACAGGTGCATCAGTCCTGAGAGCTCAGCTTTTAAACTGCTTTCCCAAGGAGCACACCATCACAGGTAAAAACACAAAAGCTGGGGCTATTCCTGTTAAACCAGTGGCAAAACTGCCTTTCCAGTCTGTGTAAATGCATCTACACAAGATATCATGTTCATCTCAGACAGTGACTCCAATGGAATAGAGGTTTTTTTAGATCATATACTCCAACAGACCTTGCACACAACTCCTGCTGATGCCAAAGGGAATTGCATGCAAGGGAAGAGCCTGGTAGATTTTCTACAGTGGCTTCCCTTCTCCTGCTAATTCACCCATGGGTCATGTCCCTGCTGACAGTAGCAATTCCATTAAAAACAATATATTCCTGTCCCAAGCATTCCAGACTTACATTATAAACCTTGGAGAGAATCACATATCTTCAGGTCAAAGCCATACCTCAGTATGGGCTGGCCATTGCACGTTTCTCCCTGCTCCTAACAGATCTTCAGAAAACACCCTGATTGTCAGAAATTTTGGCTAATTATCTCCAGTTCCAGCCTAAGTTCAGTAGATATCCACAGATGGTAGAGAACTGACAAAGAGAATAATCAACCAGCAAAATAAGGAAAGGGAGGAAAGGGAGGAAAGGGAGGGAAGGGAGGAAGGGAGGAAAAGGGGGGGAATAAAGGCAAGAATAAAGGGAAGCATAAAGGGAGGAATAAAGGGAGAAGGAAGGAAGGAAGGAAGGAAGGGGATTTTTATATTGTGATAAGTACTGGTAGTGCTTTTTGAAATATTGTTTAATGACTGCAATAAAATAATGCTGAAAATCTGCTTCTACATACAGCCTGCACATGCATGGGGAGCTGTAGATTTATTGCCATGATCATGTGTTAGACAGTTGTGTTGATTCCTCCATATCTTCAGAAGCAAGTAATAATGACAATTTTTGGAGGTAATAAAATTTCCCGTGTCTCTCACATTAATGTGTTTCTATCACTGACTTCTTAGACGCATTTGGAAACAATCAAGTTCTTATTTTAAGGAGCCTTAAGATAAGGTATCTGTGAGCTCTGCACTTGGGGTAATTGATCACATTTGTTTCCTGTACGAAGGTTTGACTCCTCTTTCCCTTAAACTTGGCATGTTTCTCATTACCCCATGCCTTGTTAGCCCAGCAGAAATGTTCTGCCGTGGTGAGTGAAAACAGGACGATACTATTACAGAGCATATCTAATCAGGGATGGCAGCCCTTCCCCATCTCCAGGACCCTCAGCACCCAGAATCTGCTCCACAGAGCCCTCTGAGGGAAACAGGAACATGCTGCTCTCCAGGCCACTCCAGCAGCACTTCTGGCCTCCAGGCTGCAGTCCTACATGGTGGTTCTGCTTCAAGAAGGCACCACAAACTCCAGAAAAACATAGGAAGTGCACTCAGTCTGTTTTTCCTTCTGATGATAAAAGTGTCAGCTTTAAATTCAGGAAGCATCTTTGCCTTAGTTGTGAATTGCCACATGGTAGCACTTGTCTGCAAGGGGGTTTTTAAGTTCATAATACAACAGGGCTTACTTAAAAACAGCCCTGCTATTCACAGAGCATTTTTAAAAAAGCCATTAAACTTGCTCACAACCAAAGAAAAAAATTAGTTTTTTTCATGGTCTGCCTTTACATTGGGTTTATTATGTTGGAGTGGATCATGCGCTGCTTACGTTAAAGGAAAGTCATGGCACTGCATCTACTTTTACCAGCAGAGAATTTGTCCTCATTTATTTTGATTGAAAAACTGCTGTTATGTTACATTGTAAACGGACTGGTCCTGTTGCATGAAAAATGTGCAGTGCTGTATTTTTAATTTCCTCTCCTTTGCATTCCTTCTCCCCCTTTCCTACTAACAGTCGAAACAAGAAAACTTGAGCATTTACCAGAAAGACAGAGAAGCAACTTTCCCTCTAAACTCAAAGCCGTGTTTGTACATGAACCAGCAGGGAGGATTTTAATCAGGCCTTGCTGGCTCCCAGAAATCACCTACGGACAGCACAAAACTGCTGCAGGAAGAGAGGCTGGGAGGAGGCAGGCTTTAGGGGCATTTCATTTGACTTGCTATAGACTTGTTGCTTGTAATATCTCATTTAAAGAGCCAGGGAGTTTTTACCCACTGAGAAAATAGCCTGTAACAGCCTTTAAAATTCCTGCAGCTGGCCAGGTTTGATATTCCAAGGTAAAAGCCTCTTGCCACTAAGGGATCTGCAGTGCTTTCACTGAGTGTTCCTCTATTCAAAAACTAATGTTGAAGTTATTATTAGCAACACTATCTTCATCTCACCGAAGTTAATATACAGAGTTGGCTACCACTGAAATATTTCAGTTTAGCAGAAAGCAAATACTTCATTAGGGAAATGTTAAACCCAGTGAGGGATCATTACCAAGTTTAATTGATGGTAAAAAAAATAAAACTACTAAGTGGGAAAGAAAATCCTGTACTCCTAGTGAAAATAGATCTCACCAAGAAATGAAACATTTCTGGCTGTTTCTCTTTGAATTCCCTTCTTTTCTAAATATGCTTTTCATGCTGTATCTCTGCAGCTCACTGTAATCTGCCTAATTTGTTCCCATGCTCTTTCTGGGCTGTCTTTCCTCTCTGACCATCTTGAGAACTTCACACATTGTCAACCTATCATAGGTGAAAGCTTTTGAAGATCTACTACTTTTCTCCAAGCCTAATAAGGTCAGCGACCTTTCAAGCTCTACTATTTCCTTTTCTATCATTAGCCTGATACAGGCATCAGCTACCTCTCAATTTTCTTCATCTCTTCAATGCCTCACTTCTTCCTTTGGACACTGTCTAATTAGGAACTTAATTTCCTCTTCCCTGATGGAGTTTTTGATAATAGAGAGATCCTATTCACCCCTGAAAGACAGAGCAGCACTACGATTTCCTGCTCAGGGGTGTCTTCAGGTATGTTAATTAATTTTCATGGTGCTGGGTCTGCCACAAAACCACAAAGAGCAGCAGCTCCCGTAGGAAATCCACCCGTGGGGAGGAGTCCTGCCCAAACTCAGCCAGGCTGAGCTTGGAGGGAAGGACTGCAAGCACGGAAACAGCCAAGAATGAGGCTTTGATGCCCTGCAGAGCCCATTTTGCATTTCTGAGTTAGTACTGGCTTCTCTGAGGAAAAGGCACCACCTTCCACCAGCTTTAGGGAGACTTTGTCACATCCCCATTCCCCAGATCCACTGTGCTCCAGGAGAGGATCTGCCCCTGCCCTACGACCACGTGCCACAGCCATGACCTGCCCACTTTTCCTGCACACAAACCACAGAGCACCTCAGTCACACAAAGGCAAAAAAGAGTCTGGGATGAGCCCAGTATTTTTTTTTCCAGAACTGAAATTTTGAAAGTAATTTCAAAAAGTGCCCACTTTTTTTTTATAAGCAATTATGGGCAAGGGAAATGCATTCTGTGGGAAAATCTTCATGCTAATTTAAAAGCAAAATGCTGTCCAAATAAACAGCCTTTCACCTCTTGCTACACTATTAAGGAAATTTATGATTTGTTCAGTTTTCTTTAGCACTTTTACTGCATTTTTTTTTTTTCCACAGAGTCGCTGGCTGCTCTGCCACGAGCTGTGCCCTTCCTCCCAGCCAGGGCATGTGCCAGGGCTGCTCTGCCATCCTTAAGGCACTGAGAACTTTTTGGTAGGAAACCTATAACCCATCTGTGTCTGCCTCTGTTGGCTCGCATAGAAAGTGCTGGGAGCAGAGTTGTGCTGGGGTTGCTGGCCTTGCTTCAGGAGGATATTTGGCAGCATCTAGCATGTCTGTCTGGGAAATTTGGGCAGTTTCTGCCCAGTGCTTGATGAGAGAGATGCCAGAGCTGCTCTAGGGATGCAGAGCTGGCAGAGACAAGGACACAGTGCAGGGCAAATGCTCCCACACTGCCACCCTGGGACAAGGTGGCAAGAAACAGGAGATTGACTGGGAATTCCCTTCCCTTCTCCCCATCAGTGCCTCTTTTCTCAGGGGTTGGTTGTTTTGTTTTGGTTGGTTTTTTGGGTTTTTTTTGTGGTTGGCAGTAAACAAAAACATCTATTAAAAAAACCAAAACCAAACCAGCAAAGCCTGCAGTCTGCTTGTCTTGTGCTAGGGACAGTTCTGAGGCCAAACTGCACAATACTGGGGCAGAAGACAAACACGAGGTTTCCATTCGCCTTGTACTGATCCTCTCTTGGTCATCCCCAGTCTCTTCTCTGACATAACCCAACACAAGGCCCCAAGCCCCCAGCAGAAAGCTTCACCTCCTGCTGTTTAGCACAGCCCCTCCATGCTGGGAGGAAGGGGCTGCCACAGGTTCAGGCTCTGGAGTGGGATTGGGGCACCCAGGGTCCCTGCCTTGCTCTCCTGAGGGTCCCCTGAGCTCCTCAGTGCTGGGCAGACCCCCTCCCCATACTCAACCTGCCCTTGTGCCTGGCAAAAAGCTGGCTCAAAAGTGGCACATGCAGTGGGGATTTGTTATTCCAATATTTTCTTGGTTTAGTTAGCGTTTTGAAAGCCTCGAAAATTTAGAGTTGAGACTCCCCCCAATCCCTCACCAGCACCAAGGCATTCCTTTCCCTCTTGCACACCTATATCTCAAAATGACCACATTCCCACACAAATTTTAAAACTTATCTACAAAGTTTCCTATTAATCTTTTACCACTGAACTAAAACATTCCCTTCCCCAGTGTCAAACCAGAAACAACCACGAGACCGTGTGGTGCATCCAGGAATGTTTTGTGCCCCTGAACGCCTGTGTTTGTGCATTTTTTCTTCCTTTCTTAAGCCAGGGCTTGAGATTTGAGTTATTCTGCAAACAAGACCCAAGAGAGACACAATTAGACTCCCCTGGAGACTGACCCCTTCTAGTGCCCACCTGTAGCCGGACCCAGATAGCATCCCAGTGCAATGAATTAGCACTCTAAGCTGATTAGAGCAGCTCTGCACAACTCTATTTTATTGACACAATGAAGAGAGGACAGAAAAGGGCCTGAAATGAGAAAATCATTTCCATGCTGACTGAATTAAAAGAACAAAAGAGCTCCTTGCAGTTGCAGCATTCAATTTGTCAGAAAAAAAGGAAGCCACTTAATGGATCACAATAGATCTGAGCAGACAGATGAAATTTAAAACTTCGGCATGAGCGCGATTACCAGCTAAACATATTCTCAATCATTTCCTCCATATGCATAATTTAGTTGGATTGTTTACTTCGAGGGTTTGTTGGGGGGAGTTTTTTGCAAAAACACGATGTGAGATGTTATCTCCTAAGTGTCTTTGCATCCCATTTTTCCCAGCCCGGAAGGTTGTTGTGTTGGCTGGTAATACATTTTGTTGTAACACAAATTGCACTAAATTGTGGCTGCCTACATTTGCCTTTCTCCCCTGCCTCTAGAAGTAAATTAATATTTTCAGTGTATGGAAACAAATAATGCAAGATCATCTTATTCCAAAGCAGACCTAAATTGATTATAAATCACATGCATTATTCTGCTCTGCTTCCAGGAGAACAAACGTACTGCAACTCCTATTCTAGCAAAATATATTAGTTTGTGCCACTATAAACAGCCTTCTCATTAAATTTAGGCTTAAGCTAACAGTAATAAGACACCAATACAGACTATTAAGGGGTTTCTCTGAATGATATATATAATTACTTACAAAAGAGATATGCAATTTACTTTAGCATTTTCAAATCAAAATCTACTAACCCGTAGAAGGAAATATACCTTTAAAATAAAGCTGTGAAATAAATTGAAAACATCAGTATTTTAGGCTCCCTGTCCTGTAATTATGTAAAAGCTTGAATCTGACTCTGTCCTAATTCGAAAGGGAAAATCAATTGCATCTGTAAAAATATTTGACTTTCCCAGATTATATTTATATTTTCTACATAATGAAGTATTAAAAGAAGAAAACGGCAAGCACAGTCCTGCAAGTATATTGGCATATAAATAACATCACCTCCCTGCATATTCCTTGAAAGCTAAATATTTTGGGTTATGGAGAAGGGAGCCCTTTCTTTTACTGCACAAAATTTTAAAAGCTTATATCTTGTTACAATATTTACAAATCAAATATCTCTTGCAGACTCAAAATTCAAAACAAAAGTCATTTTCTGAGCCTCATTATGACTTCAGAGCATCTGAATTCAGAGCATTTGCATTGATTTGCCCTGACATATATTTTTATTTTTCTGAGCATGTTTTAATCAGTTCACTTGACGTCCTTTTTACTATTCAGTTTGCAATTTTACCAGCTTGTTTGCATCTAATTTTGAGGTTTAAAAAACTCCCAAAAAACAGTAAAGGAATTATAATTGCTTATAACTCCCCTGTTTTGAAGCTGATACCCTGCTAAAGAGAAAACCAAGCTGAGCACAGGCAAGGTTTACTTCTGCTGGCTGCTATTACTGATTTGCCTAAGCACTTCACAGGGGTAAATACCCAAATCATTCAGGGAATGACTGACACACTCTGACATGTGGTTAACAGCCTTACCCTGTGCTTTGCCTCTACAAATCTCACCGATGCCAACATAACCTTCCAAATATTTCAGATAATCATTTTCCCCCTACTCTTAAAAAAACTTTTACAGCCACGTCTGAACCATTCAAAGGATGCCTGATTGGAAAGGTTACTGTAACCATTTATTTTTTTCATCTTTTATTTTTTTTAACCTCCCAACTGATTGAGCTAAGAGTTTTTTACATATATATATATATAAATTAAAAAAAATATATATATTTAAATATATGTATATAAATACATATATTTTAATATATTTAAATAAATATATATTAAAATATATATGTATGAAATTAAAAATATATATTATAATAATTTTTAAAGGCTATGCATGAAGCTTTGGGATATTTTAGCAAACTCAACGTAGTGTAACTTTGCTGACAGCCTGTCACATTTCACTGACTGTCTGTCTGGGATCCTGCGATAACATCTGCATTCACTCAGGGCGAGAGCTTACCCTAAGACAAAAAAGTGGGTCCTGCCACATAATGCTCCATCATTCTGTCAGTTCTGACATGGCATCTGAATTTTTTTGAATCACTAAACACTTTTGGGACTCTGGTCCTTATTATCTTTCCTTAGTTTCTATACTCGCTCGGCAATGCTGAAAAATGTAAAATGTGCAAACAAGGTAGTGGACGGCTCGGGCTTTTTGTCGTCTAATCCTCAGCTCCTCATTCATGCTCACTGTTAATCTCTTAAGACATTATAAAACTGTTAGACAAAGAAATGTGAATACCTCTGCTTCTAAGCAGAATGGGAGGAAACCAAGGAAAATCTGGATCATGCTAAGCTTTTCTTTTCACCACAAAAATGGTAACTTAAACCTGTTGCATCAAATTATAAATAATTCCCAACACTAAGGCTGGGGTTTTTTTTTCTCTTCCTCAGCATTGCAGAGTGAGCCTGGCAATATCACAGGAGGAGGAACGGTACCACTGAGCCTTTCCAAACACATCAAATGTGCAAGTTACACACAAAAAAAATCTACAAAGCCCATGAGAATATGGGCAAATTGGGTTTTAATCCCTCTGCTGCTTTTTGCTCAGCATGGCACAGGGCTCATCACGCTGTCAGGGCTGCTGGAGAGCACTTTGGGGGATTTCTGTGCTGCAGAAGGAGCAGGGGCTCGGTGGGCTGGGGTTTGGATGCTGGATGGGACAGGGCACGGGCGCCTCCAGGCTGGCTGAGGCTTTCCTGCCTGGACGGGACCAGGGCCCCATTTCACATTAATCCAGCTCTGTTTGGAGCCGTCTGCTATTTCAGGTCATCATTTCACTCCTCCTGACTCCCACTGCTGCGGGGGTATTAACATGGGGACAAAAGCTGCTCAAGCACCTATTCTAAACCCATTCAAACTCAAACCCACTAAAAAAATCACACCCAAAAATTATACTCTTGCAATCAGCTAAATTTTATTCAGGAATGCTGGGGCTGAAAACCAGAATTTTCATTTTCTACATCTGCATTGTTGCCATGGGTGGTGGGATCAGATAGTCCAGTCTTAAAATTGCTCCAGAAGCACAAAAGTATTCGAATGCAAATGCCAAACAAGTCACTCTCCCTGGGCTAAATACCTACCACGAGGGTTTCTTTACACACAGAAACGTCTGTTAAAGTCATAATCTTCAAATAATTATTTAAACTATTGTGAAATCTGCCTAAAACATGTTTTATTCATCTCTGTTTGCATTAGTGTGAGGGAAAAGGGCTTTAATGAGGGAAGTTGAGATGTTGCCTTTTTTGCAACAATGCCAGCCATCAAATTGGTGAGATGACTTGAGAAAATCAGCTTTTGAAAGGGAATAATGAGGGTCCATACCGGTAGGGATTGAGCTGCTCTGCTATGGTTGGAAGTGGTGATATTTCAAGCAGAGGGAAGAGTTTGTGGGAAGGAATGAGCAACTGTGTCCACAACAGGGAGAAAGCCCCAAGATAAAATGAAGTGAGGGACACCAAAATCTTGACATGAGGAGAGTTGAGGAAGGAAAAGATGCAGTAGAAAACTAAAATATACGCAGCCACTAAAAGACAATCAGAGCTGGTTAGCAACCCATGTGCATAGCCAGTGCTGGAGGCAATTTTGGCACTGACCTGCTGAAAAATAAATTGAGGATGATGAGGGCCAGATATAAAGGGCAGGGATAGGTAGGACTTACAAAAGACTGGTAGAAGCTGAGAAGTATGTTTTTCACAAGATTGAATGAGGATTCCTGCTGACTCCAAGGTTTTGGGACAATGTGGAGAACAGCAGCACCAATTATGAGAGGAGGAGAACAGGGATGAAGGAAGTAAAGAAAAGTGCACAGCCCAGGGTCAGCAGGTAGATGAAAATGCAATTTGAGATCACAGATCTACAAGCAAATAATAAAATGCCTCCTCACACAGTCTTAAATGGGGGGAAATGGTAAAATACTGTTGTATGTGCAAGAGAGGAGGTGTGTACCAAAGGCAAGGCATTGAGCACATTGCTGCTCACCCTGGCTATCAACACCATTTTGCACTGGATGCACAGAGGGTTTTTTAGGGTCATTTCTGGGTTTAGCATTAAAGACAGAAAAATTGTTTTCTCTCCTCCTTGTTAGCTGCTCATTTGTCTGCCTACACACGAACATATTCCAAACAGGTAGATGCCAAGTTAACACTGGAAAGCAAAATCACTTTTTCTATATTCACATGCAAATTTTGCCTTATTTGAAGGTTACCACTAGATCAATACTTACAATTTACCTTTATAGAATATTTTCTGTAAATGCAGCAATGATGAAACTTTCCCATCCCCAAACTTCCATTTTCCCCTCCAGGAGAGCTTTACCTTTTTTTACACAAAATCAACATTTCTACCACAGTTTTTAAATACCTCAACCACAAACCTCTTTGAAAACATTAATATCCAGATTTATTTTTTAGTAAAACACCCACGTAACAAATAGCTATACTTTTGGTAAGCCCATTTGGCCACATGAGGCTGTTTCAAGAAGATAGGAGGGCACTGAAGGCTCCTTTTGGAAACCCTGAGCAGCTCCACACCAGGTCTCCAGCTCAGCCCACTCTGTGCCTGCTGCCAATACACTTCATCAAGTTAAGACTAAGAACAACACTTTGGGAAACCCACTATACACCAGAGCCCCCTTACGCCGTAAGCTTCACCTGATGAAATGTTATGCTTTTTGTGGGCTCTTTTACATCTTTCCACACTAAACACGAGGTCTGTGCTTTAAAAGGAAGGGCCACTTAACATTTGTATTTCTTTCCCAAATTAATGAGTATTGTATGTACCAAAGTTAGCACAATCACCTAAAGTCAGGCAGGATTGTGACAACCCCTGTCCTCACTCCTGTGCATGCCACCTATGATTCAGCCAGGAAATATGAGGGCTGTCACGACAATAAAGCTCCATATTAATCCTCTCTGGGGTAGAAATACCCTATTAGCCAATTACTGTTTTCTGGTTTTATTTCCAAATAAGTATTTTTTTTTATTATTTATCCAATGAACATATCCTAATCTGCAGGCTGTAGCAAAAAAAAAAAAAATTGGGCATTTATTTTGTTTTTCAGGTTTTGTGATGTCTTCACTAGACCAAACGCCCGGATTGCAATGCTATTGTTAAACATCAAACCCCAGTGCTGTGTCCTCTGCAGAGCATGTGTTCATCTGGGTTAATAAGCATCTTGCCATACCCCAACTCCTGGTTCATTTGCTTCTGTTTAATGACGACCATCTCCTCCTGCCCACATGTATGCTCGTCTCTCCACTGCTTGTTGAGCCATCAAGACACACCTTTGTTTCATTTAGTATGCAATTTTCACCTCTGACCCAAGAAACTAGTCTTAGGCTTCCTGAACTTTATTGCCTGTTAATAGACTGCTGGCTCTCTTTTCAGCAGTCATAGAAATGGTGGAGAGACATTTAATTGAAAAGAGGGACAAAGCTAGAGCCTGAAAGGCAAAGTCAGTAGGGTTTAAACAAAAAAAAAAAAAATCCAGCAATAATATGTTTGAGGAGGTTTGGATATTCTTTACAAGTTCGTGGCTCTTTACACAAATAAGAAAGACATCATTGATTTAATTATCTTCCCGGGGAACAATGGTGTAATACCCTGAATGGTGCTAAATGATTGATCTGGTAATTCATCTTCTGCTAACAGCTATCTATGCATTTTGTTTCTCTCCAGCCCTCAGCCCGATGACATTAGCAGCAATGTCACGGAGCAGTGCTGGGCTTTCATAAAACACCCACAGATGCTCTTTCCTGCCAGTGTTTAGGGACACATGGTTATAATTTTGTCTGTATTTCTTTGTCATAGATTACTTTTAACTACATCTGTTCAATTAAAACAGAAAAAAGAAAGACACAGCTAGAGCCCATCAGCTTTATATCAGAAGAAGCCTGTTAATGAAATAGGGAGATTTAATTTTGTAAGTGTTCTGATGGGTGCGAGATGCCTTTATGTTTTTTCAGAAGTTCTGTTTGGTGAATAGTTAGGAAAGGACATTATTACAGCATAAGGATATTATTGTACACAGAAAGGCATTATTAAAAGTGATTTATTGTCCCATGTTAGGAAACTTATAGGAAAAGTCTGATAATATATTAAAGTTGTTTATTATGGACTTCATATAATTTTTGAATAATGCTGCTTTTTCTTTTGACAAGAGCAATAAACTCTGCTGATATAGACATACGTTGATTATCCCAAGTCAACTGTGTTGCTTAAAGAAACATGCCCAAACAATCAGCTTCTGACAGCTGCATCTCTTGTTATTTACAATAGCCATCACAGTAATAACTCACCATTTCTATATTAATAAGGCAGTGAAATTTATTATGATGGTATTGAAAAGTTATTAAGTACTGCATCCCAAGTGACAAAGTACCACAGCACTGTCACTATCCAAAAGCAGTTGCCCATCCATCACAAAGCTTTCCAGATGGCCCTGCATCTTTATCGCTCCCAGGTTGGTGACATCACCTGTTCACCCACTCAAAATTGATGATGAAAGCAAACAGATCTATCTTACTTACATTTACCAAATCAATTTAATTTTACAGGCCGTGGCTTAGTGACATATTGACTGTTTTCCTTAATGGCATCTACTGTACTTAATGCAAAGAACTCATCTCTGAATCCTGCCTTGCATAATGTGGCATTTCATAATAAATTTTTATAATGTATTTATTTAATGGGAAGAATTATGATTGTTTGTCAGTTCTATTAGATGCAATTATTATTCTCTTCAGTTTAATATTTTTTATTTTTCTTTCTGATGTTGTCTTCCTTAATGGCTAAATTCAATTTACCCGTTTTGTCTTTTAAAGGGATGTCTGGCATATCTCATTTATTTTTCTTTGTAATTTGATAATCTCAAATCTACCCCAATGGCAGCTTTTGTCTCTGTTAATTGAATGTTCTTACCTGCTTGGACAGAATGTTACTGAACTCAAAAGCTACCTTGGTGGTGTTTAAATAAATAAAAATCTCTTTGCTCTGAAGAGAAATACAAATTCCTGAAGCATCCTCTCGGTTCTGCTCTGAAGAAGGTAACAAAACTTCCTTCTCCCCTTCCTACTTCTAAGTCCACTTGACCCTTATGGTTTCACTCTGCTTCCCTCAGGAGCTAATGCTCCTCCTGATTAAATTAAAACCTCAGTGGCTTTGTGGGCAATACACACACAGACCTACAGAGAGGTTTCTGTGGCTTTAGACTCTGCCATGAAATGTGCTATTTCCTGCCCTCAAGGTCAAGGACACGGCAGAGCATCCACTGTGGCTGGAGAAAGAGTCAGTTCCACACAACCCATTCTGGGTTTCATTGGGACAAAAGCTTTTGTGAGATTTTCCAGCTGTGCCACACCAACAGCTGCTCAGCCTCCTGCGCTGGCTGAAAGCCTTTTCCTGAGGCTGTTGCCACGCTGACCTTGGGTTGGCTCAGAGCCTCACCAGATCCCCTGAGCACAGCCCCAGTGCCAGAGCTGGCTCAGGATGGGGGTGAGCAGCACCTCCCTTCCAAAAACCACTGCAGCCTCTCAGCTCCCTTGTGTGATATCAATCTAAAGGTTTTCTGAGGTCAGCTCCCCTGGCCAGCTGAGGAGGGAGCTTTGGTGCTCCCCTCCCAGCAAGCAGCAGCTTTGTCTGACCAAGGGAAAGTTGTGGTCTTTGCCAAAATAACAAAGCACCACATCCCACCAACCTCATGCAAGACTCTGCTTAATCATATTAATCAAAAAATTAGAGGAATTGAAGGGTGGAGGAGAAAGGAATAGTCAAGAAAAGCAACACAGACTAGTGCTGAATGATCCCCCTTGTCCTCAGCATCTTCCACCCACACAGAAAAACCCAAAGGACCAACAGCTCCCCTTTGCTGTCAATACATTTAATTCAAACTGAATGACAAGTCCACCTGCTCGTATCTTGCTATTCAAGGACCTAATATTTGCTCATTTGCTGTTATAAACTGTGTGTTCTCCAGGCAGGGAGAAAGCTGGTGATAAGCCCAGGGAGCTGGCTGGAGTATGGTGCTGACATCCACGGTGAGGGCAGGGCTCTGCTCATGAAGCAGCCTCTGCCTGCCTTGCTGCAGCCGTGTCCGACTCAGGCACAGCCTCACCACGAGACCCAGATGCAAACAACAGAAGAATTCAGACTGGTAACCCTTGCAGCAATGTCCTTTTAGTGCACAGCTCTGGAGGGGCTGTCTGAAGCACCCTCGTGCACGCTCAGCCCAGGCAGGACACACGGACTGAACTCCGTCCCGTGCGCGCCGAACACCGCGTCCCTTACGGAGAGCTTAACACGGCAGCTGAGCACGTGCTTAACTCAAACACCTGGGTAATCCTGTTGATGATAAGCTCGTGCCTAAGTGCTTTATTGGACCCCGGCCAGCGTGCTCTATGCCTTGCAAAGCTGAGCTCCAAATGGGATAAAGCATCACCTATGCGCTGAAGACAAGGTAAGGGTGTCACCCCCACCTGCAGCTGCCAGGAGTGGATGATCTGTTGATCTGGGGGAGAACACGCTCTGCAAGGCTAGATTGGTCTTGTATTGATCAAAAAGCAGCCCCACCTCCCACCATAAAACAAATCATTCCTTTTTTAATTCCAAATAACAGAGTAGCCCACATCCTTGTTTCTGGTTTTGCTTCAATAATAATTTTGTGAAAATCCCTGGAGTGTCTACACTGCTGCAATCCATATGAAAGGAGAAAACCTAGGCAAGGAATCTGTATTATACTCCCCTGCTTTCCAACCACCTGGCTGAGTGTGGTGATGTTTTGCATGTTAATGCTGTTGAAAACAATTCAAGAAAAAGCCAAGATTTGGTCTGTAAAAGTCACAGACCACTGGCAGTGTGAAAGTGTCAAACAACAGCAGAAAATCAAGGGTTTTATTGTTTAACACTAAAACACACTCCATATCCCAAAGAAAAATATTCACAAGTGATGAAGTCTTTGTTCTTCTATTTTTCTTTTTGAAAAAAAGATTATCTACTGCTCTTTCCCAGAGTGATTTTCCTGACTACAAGGGAGTTATGTCCCTCAGCACTGTCACTGTTTATTAAGAATAGCTTAACTCAAGTTTTAAGATGTATGAATTTCACGGGAAGTTATTTAGAAGACTTTTTGCTCTGTTTTTATTAAAAACAAAACAAACAAGCAAAAAAATGCTGCTTTCAGCATTCTGGCATCGATTTTTCCAAAGGACCCAAAAACAGGGACTAACATCTGTACATAGGAATTGGTTGGTAACTGCCACTGAGTACAGTAGAAGTCTTTGGATGCTAAGAAAATCAAGCTATTGGTTTAGATGCTACAACCCATATATGTGAGCATTTAGATTAGATTTCATCTCTAAAAGCCTATAATTTTTTTAACATATTATTTAATTCTTTTAGCAATATATGGTACACCTAAACCCCAGAATCTTGAATAAATTTAAGTTTTAAAACTGCCAAAAAAAAAAAAGCAAAAGAGTGCACAATTAAAGCTTCAAACTGTGACTCTTCCAGTCCCTACAAAACAGTGGGAAGCTTGTACTCCAGAACAATTTTTAGGAAGCTGTGCAGTTTTCTCAAAGGACTCACATGAAAAATGTTAGAGGAGACATAAATAAATAGCCAAATGGCCTCCTAATTTCCATTTAGAAGTAATAGCATCAGCTCAAGCATACTCTACCAAATATGAGTTGTTTTTCAGCCTCCCTGGCATGACAGGAAAATATACTCTGCTCTATAAACAGATTATATGCTGCTTTATAAAGCTCTAAAATATTTTTTTTTACTTCTGTGACAGGTTTGATTTATTAGAGTTTATTGCTCCTGGTTTTGCCCTCCTAGTAAAGAAATAAAAGTTTAGGATCAAAAGAGCTGTGAAGAATTTGTTCTTATGAATGAGACTTTGAGTTTGCTAGAGCAGCAAGAGACCTGAGTTGGGATGTGGCTGTCCTCTGGTCCAAGGTGGGTGCGTGTGCTTTGGCGACCTGCTCAAAGCCTTGCTTTGAAATCCTCTCCCGGTTGTTTTTCATAGCAGGGCATGAACCACGATGAAATCACTAAATTTGTGCTCCCTTACTTTTGTTTAAAAAAAATTACTGCCATCCCTTAAAAGCTTGTTTTCTTTGTTGATTAAGCAGCAGTCAATTTTCCCTTTTCAAACAAGCACCGAGCAACAGCCTCCCGACCCCCTCGGATATTCGGGCTGCCGGCAAATACTAAAACCCCCGTGACAAACTGCAAAAAAGCTCGACCTTTCCCCTTGTCCGGTGACCCCCTGTTCGATTTGTACTCCAGCTAACCAATACCTGATTAGATAATGCTCAACTCCAGCCCCACAAAATGAGATAAAATTCAAATTTATGGCTTTTCATTTAAACTGATCTACAGCACTCTAATCATGACCCAAGCGCGACTATATCACAACAAATTCTTTTTGTCCCAGAGTGTGTTTTATGGCTGAAGTGTATAAATGGACACAATGGACATTGTTTTCTTGGGCTTGCTCTGACAGAACTCTGTGTTGATCCCATAGGGAGTCTTGCTATAGGGGAATGTAGGAACAGGCTCCATGAAATTCCTCAGCCTGATGCAGAAAATTTTTCTTTATCATCAACTGCCTGGCTGCAGAATTCAACAGCAGCAGCAGTTGCCTCAGCTTCCACTTCTCTTCCAGGCTAATCCCACTATCAATTCAGATGTATATCAGCCACAAAAACTGAAAGTCAGAAGTATCCCACAGCTGGAAACACCCAAAACTATGACAAGTTTTTGCAAAGGAAAAATATGTCTTTTTCAAAAATGTAGCTACAGTCCAAATCTGTGTGTAATTGTAAACTCTTCTCTCCAAGGTGAATGTAGGGTTTTCGGTTAAAATTTTATAGTGTAAGATTTTAGACTATCTAGCAATACTAAACAGCTGCAAAAACGGAGCAAATTTTTCATAACAAAATGGATAATATGTGCAACATCAGAAAAAGGCTGAGGAAGATGTCTGTCTTTCCATACAAAACTGTTTTAATGTTTGTTTTCCTCAAAACACCTTTGAAAGCTAAACACCATTGTACATTCATATCCAAAGCACAAGCCCCAGGAAGTGGTGGATTCCCGAGGGGTGTGATGATGAGCATCTGGGGTGGAATGAGCACCACTGAAGTTCTCTCCAGCACTACCAGATTCCCCCACATCCCTCCTCTAGCCCCAGCCATCACTCTGAGACATTTTACTCACTCTGTAAACTCTGCTAACCAGAATTTCTTTGTCTCTCTTCAACTACAGTAAACGTATTTAACCCACTTGTTGGAAAAAATATTCAGTTTCAAGTTCCTCTAAGCACCACAGAATATTTCTGGGTGAGTGACCAAATGGAAGAGGGACTTGACTGTTGATTTTGTGTGATTTTGCTCCAACACTTTTCAATAGCTTGCCCCAGCTGTCCCAAATAAAAATCACTATTCAAATGGCACGAGTCCTGCAGCTTGAAAGGGATTCAGACTGCCAGCTGGGCTTCCAGCACTATCAAGATATTAATTTCTTGTCTGAATGTCACAGACCCCAAAATCTGAAATATTCCAAGCAGGAAAACCAGTCTCTAATATTGTAGCATATTGCCAGCATCTAAGGGCGTGAAAAGCTAGATGGGTTTCCCTCAGTCTTAGTGGGATTATCCTGCTCTACAGCACTTGAGTGTCCAACCTAAAATACCCTAATTTTGGAAAAATGTTAAACCTGCAAGTACAGCCATGTAGCAACAGTTTTGCTTTAATTTCTGTTATCAATATTTGAGCTTAATTGTGGTGTGGTTAAAGGTCAAATTTTATGGTTTCCTGGTGCCTTTTCCAAATGATAAAGATTTCTCACTAGCAATTATATTGCATCACAGTCTGTTAACGCAGTAGAGTTCTGCCAAGTCTATGATTTCTCCTGACACTATTCTGTCACATTGTCACAGGTCTCACAAGAGTTTAAACAGCTGGATGGAAAGTTTGTAATGAACTCCCTGAGTGTTTATGGATAGTTAAGAGCAACTCAAGCTTCCATTTTCCACCATATCTGCAAGGCTCTGCTCCACAACGAAGCTCCATTTTTCCTGGGAAAATGAACTCCCATCTCTCCAGAGGTCAGGCGTGCCCCTGGAGAGCCACACAAACCCTGCATGGCTCCCCTTATCAGAAACCAAAGGAAACGTACAGATGGAACGCAGAGATTGTGCTCTGTTCCTACAGCACATTGTTGAAACCATGAATAAAACCATGCAGGAACATTTGTTACATCATAACACAACACAGCACCACTTGATGTCTGAATCCCTGACCTGACCGTGGACCAGGAGCTCATGACAGATCCTCAGCGATACCACAGTGAGGAAAATGCTGTCCCTGAAGGCAGGGAAAGCAGGATCCAGCACCTGTACTCACAAGGGAGTCCATGAGCTCCTTCAGGGAAAGGATTTCCCAAAGCATCAGCAGAAGTAACACGAACCACACCATCCCCATGTGCACTGGGTATGGCACTAGCATCCAAACCTACTTCACCAAATGAGTGGCAGAATTCCCATTAAGTAAAATGGATCAACCCCCCAGCTTTTGAAGCACCCTAGTAACACAAAGTTGTTCAATAGCATGTTTAGCTATACATCACTAAATTTAAGGGCTATTTTAATCATTGTTGACAGAAAGTGGCAATTCACAACCCTGAAAACAGCACCCAGTTTCATTTCAAACCTATAATGCAGTGATTTTGCAAATCCCTCACCCAGAGACATAATGCAGGACTATCCAAGACCTGATTTAAAATGGTATAGAAATGTTCCAACAACATTTTTTCCTCACTTTCCTTAAAAGGATCATCACCTACCAATATCCACCTACATTTCATGCATGAAGAGCAATACTAATTTCTGACTTTTTTCTTTTTCAATTTACACTCGTCTCCATCCAGAAAACACCAAAAGACCAGGAAGCAGTTTGTGCACATAAATATGGGTTGGCTGCTGCAGGATAAGATTCAAATTCTGCAAATATTTCTGTGTTTATAGAGAGACACACAAGAACTCAACAGACCAAAAGAATGTACATCATCTTACCTCCCAGCCGTAACTAGGATCTTTCAGGTGTGGCCGCTGCTCTCCTACAAAAGGGCCAAATTTTTCCCCTGCTTCAATCTTCCTTTTGGTCCATATCCCTAATCCTGCTCCAGGAATGTTGGATTCTCTCAGCTCAAACTCTGAAGGAATGGGAATGTCATCAGGAATGTATATTGGAGCCTTGTAAGGAGAGCTCTCCTTGGGTGTGAAAGCTTCGCTGGAGGTGGCTGGAGAAGGCGGCTCTTGGATGCTGATGGATGTTGGACACTGGACATTTGCAGCCTCTCCATCAGCTTCTGGCACTTCCCCCAAGGGAAGTTCTGGAAAGCTCTCATACAAACATTCATCACCTGGAAAAGAAAGACAAACGGTAGGATTTGAAACACCCTGACAGGTTTTGCTCATGAAACCCTTTCAGACTGCACATGGAGTGGAAGGGACAGTTTGGGAGACGTCACCAACCACTAATCCTGCAGCACAGCCTCACCCTGGATGGAGCTGAGCCTTTTCTCTAGCGTAGGCCTGGGAGTAACACAGTGTTTCTGAATATTCCTGACATCAAAAGTGGTTTGCATCACTGAGCACAGGCGAGGGAATTGCACACAGATGTACAGGCAGGCACACCCCATTGTCCAGTCGGCTCTGGGTACAGCACTGCACCCCGCACATGCTTTGAAATTACAACTGAAAGCCAGCATTACATGTTACAACTGAAATCTAAGAGAAGTGAAAAGCAGGAAAGCTTCACTGGTCTTGCAGAGAGACAGACTGAACCTAAAGTAGTCAAAATTAAGTTTGATGGCCTCCAATTAGTCTTCGGAGAAAGGATCCAGCCTACCACACAACTCTTGGCAAGAGCTTCAGCTGATGTAAATCAGTGTCTTACCATTGACCTCCAAGAAATGCAATGGTCTAAAATAAGTTCAGGATCCAAACAGCACCTTATAGAGAACATGAACCTTCTCCTCTTACAGTTGCAAAAAAAAAGCTGGGTCAGATCCAAAACACATTAAAAAAAAAACTACCTTCATCTCTGGGGCTAAAACTGCCAACAAAAAAAAAAAAAAAAAAAAAAAGAAAAAGAAAAAAGAAAAACTCACTATTTTTGACAGCCTAAAATGTAAGACTGATTATAAATTCCTTTTAGTCAGAAACTCAGAGTCACTTCAGCAGGGGCTTTAGCTGCACCAGCAATACAGTGCTTAACTCAACTCTACATGTAAAGGGGTCAAAACAGCAAAACTAGCCAAAAAAGCCTTCTTTACTGTTTATATTCATTTAACATATTCATGTTCTTGGGGTTTTATATACACCAGAACTCATTCCACTTAATTCAAACCTAAATAGGAGGTGAGAATACTGTTCTCCAAGGAGTGAAACTAAGAGATCAGGTATTTAAAACCTGAGCTTGAGAATATTTGCATAACATGGTTGGCCCAGAAATGAAAGCGTTACACTGGGCTTGGCTTTCAGAATGACTCTGTTTCAGTGAAGAAACAGGAAACTTTAAAATGTTCTTTCAATTTCTTGCTCATTTAAGAAACTATCCATGGTAGATTAGCACCGTATGCCTTTTCCACTGCAAACTGGTCATAGCCCATTGTCTCTCACATCTTTGTTACATATTATCTCACGGTTTTATATCTGTACTTTCATGCTTCTGGTACTGCCTAAGACAAACACTGGGACATAACAAATCATTGGAATAGATTGCTCCCATCACAGGACTGGCAAACTGGATTCTTCATCTGTGAGCAATTTATTCACAGCCATGAACTGTTTTTCTTTCTTTTATGTGGCACTGGCTATGACCTCATACATGTCACAGGAAAGTTCAGCTACCCGTCCCCTCTGCCTCCGGTTTGGCAGACTCTGCCTGCCCTTTCACAATTGAACCCAATATTGATCAGTTGGTCACTTTCCTAATACCTGGCATTCTGAGAAGTAGAAAATCTTGACTGACTCCACCATTTAGCCGAGAAGGACACAGAGAGGGATTTCCCATTGCTTGTGGTTCAGAAATCCTACCTGTCAGAGTTGACTTTGGTAATGATGCTCGAGGGCTCATGAAAGCACTGGTGCAGAGAGCTTGCTCTCATAAGCCCATGCCATACCTTCCTACCACTTATCTGGGACTCCAAAGGACAGGAAAGAGGGCATGAAAAGGATAAAGACACAGCTGTACCTGGATGCCACCCCTCACTTTGCCCTGCACTGAGACAACCCCTTCAGCAGCCACCTCTGTACACCATGGCCCTGCTGCTACCCCCTGACACAGCTGTGCTCCAGCATCGTGGGACAGGTGACAGAGGTCCATCCACACCTCCTGAGCATCCCCCAAAACTTGCACATGTTCCTTGACTTTGCAGGCAGGCAGCAATGCTGCACCCAGCCTGGGCAGGCGTGCTCCCGTTCAGATGTCCTCCCCCAACTGTTTAGATTGCAGTCCTGCCTAAAAGACTTCAGCTGTTTTTGAAACAGGGGTAAAAAAAAGAAAGCCTAACCCATGTATACACATGGGGTGCAGGAAGAGAAATCACACAAGGAAAGTGATCTGGATGATGATAAGCACATGGCTCACTTGAAGGGGGGCGCCGGGGGTAAAAACTTCAGGCATCTAAATCCCACTGATTTTCCATGACAGCTGGGTGCCTGACACTCAAACTCCTCAAAAAGCCCATCTCACACAGTCACTGCTGTTGTCCCTGTCCTGCCAAGCAGAATCCCATAAAACCAAGGCACTCTGTGTCCCACAGTCAACTCTCCTGCACAAAATAACAGAGTATCTCAGCCAAATAATTGAAGTCACAGCAAGCAGGGACCTGCCCTGTGCCTGTCCCCAAGGGCCACCTTCCCTCAGCTCCACTTGCCAGCAGTGCCTGCCCACAAGCCAGCACAAGCTGAGCCTTAAACATTCAGCAAGCACAGCTTTACAGATGTTTCATCTTCCCCAGGGACAGTCCAGTTTAATTTCTCTCTCGCAGACTCAAAGGCCTCAGTTATACTTATCTCAGTCATTCTGGCTACGCTCGTTTTTTAGCCATATAGGGTCAAACCTGCAGCTGATAAATTGGCCTCTGAAAGCCTGGCAGGGAGACAAGTCCGTTTGCTGGGTCTATTGTGCCTCCTTTGATTTCCAGCAGCCACACCCGATGTCGTCGTTAAACACGGGCTTTCAGCTTGAAAGCTCTGGAAAATATAATACTCCTCTATGCCCCAAAGCTCTAAGTGTGGGTAAAATGGATTACTGAAATGGTCCTTTGCCTGAAACAGCAATGTATTCTAGCAAAAAAATATATATTTTTAAGCCTCAGAATAGACACAGAGTTGAATTATGACTGAACAAGAGATGTGAAGACCATTAAGACATATTTGTGATATTAATGGTAGAAGCAGCTCTATTAAAATCAATGTACATGAACCAAGGTTCTGGTCTCAGTTTGCAAAGGACATAACACTATTTTTCTTAAAATTTACACCCACGTGGATCAGAGGGACTTCCAGCAAGACCATAGGATATTGACTGATAGAAAACCTTTGTAAGGTTAGAATTAGACACAGGGACTGTGCTGATAAGCATCATTTTCACAGTGAACCGCAAATTGTTCACACAGATAGCCCTCCAGTTTTGAAATTCAAGATGGCTTCTTTCAACCTCAATAATTATCCCCACCATAAATGGGATGAAATAAAAAATGGGGCCCCTGATAAGGGAACAGATGAGATTAGGTTATGTGGAAGCTTAGATATTAGTCTCCATGAAATTCTTCACCACTATTTTACAACAAAAACATGAGCAAGCTTCAAAGGAAACCCAGGAGTAAAGGTTAATTGCTACTAAAAGGCCAGGGTGGACACCTGCATTTGCACTTTTGTCACAACCTTGCCCACCAGCAGGAAAGAGCCCACGTGGCTGGGGATGTGCCTGATGAGGAGGGAGAGCAACGTGCCAAAGCTGCTGCTGCAGCTCCAGGACCTGGGGTCATTCCAAGACTGAGAGGCCTTCTGTGCATGGCTGGGAGGAGGAGAGGACTTCCTTCCACTAGGATGCTTCTTAGTTCAGCCCAGTTTTCCTCTCCAAGAGCAATTAGGTAAGAGGCACTGATGATGGAGGCAGAGGTTGAGCACAGCCCAGTGCTGCTGTCAGAGGCCCCCTGCTCAGCAGGGCTGTGCCTGCTGCAGCTGAAATGCCACACCATGGCCCCTCACAGTGAGCAGACATGCTGGCCTGGTGCCCTTTTCTGTGGTTCAGAGCAGCCTTAAGCTCAAAGTTCTCACAAAGTCTTCCAGGGATCAAATCTGCACCCAGATCTCCATGGCCAAAGCCAGGCGTAGCAAACAAACATATTCATAGGGAATTCTGTTCTTCCTTTCCTTGGGTCATTTGTGCCTAAGGACATGCATTGCCAAGTGACTACTGATTGTAAACACGCCAGCATATAAATGCAGTTCACTGCACTTGGTTTCATAATGTGGCCACCAGTGATTTAATCATAAACTGGATTACTCTGGAGGAAAGAGGCAAGCTGAAAGCAAAGGCATCTAGACAGCCTAATTCAGAATGCCATCACCTTCTGAGCAGGATAAAGCAAGAGCTGAGATAAATGTCAGAGTGGCTCTTTGCAATGAGAAGAGCCACACAGTTTCATGCCTGCAGCTTTTCAAAGGTGAGATGACCTCTAGTCCCAAAGATTAGACACCATGAGGACACAACTCTGTTTGATGGCAGAATTCCATCACATGTCAGGAGCTTTGAGCTCCCCTAGCTGTATAGACCATGCCTTGTACAAGCCTTCAGCAACGCTGCATTAATGAAGGGTTGGGGATGGTAGGATGAGGTGATTTAATCCCTTCTCATACAGGAGGTGAGGGTGGACCTGAGTGTACCACAAACTCCTGAACTGGATCCTTGAAAGAGACCAGTGAACATTTATATTTGTTTGACCTAGTATCACCATTCAGTGCAGAGGAAATCAGCCTGGAGTATTTGCAGGGATATCTGAAAAGGAGACAGGCATTTCCTGTTGCATACAAATGGACACCTTTATCTGAATTTGTTTGAACAAGTATTAAAGAAAAAAAAAAACCTGTTACAGGCAGAGACTGATTGATTACAAAATATATTCACATCAGTCTAGAACACAGGAGGTCAAGAAAAGCAGAAAATTAAGAGAAGAAAGCCCATTAGCTTCAGAAGGAGTTCTTAGCCAGTGGTGAACAAAATGGGAGCCATCTGACTGTCCACAGGAGGCAGGCACAGCTCAGAGGGGGCCAGAGGAGGCGTAAAGAAGGATCCTTAGCTTTAGAAACATTTAGAGATTGGGTTACTATCTCCAGGTACAGGAAGGACTCCAGCCAAGGGCTACATTACTCTGCTTGAACACTTTATCAGTCAACGTACCCGCAACTGGTTTGTGCCGCTCCCTTTTCACAGAGCTGTTCTGTGGAGCTGGACCTATTGATGGTTATTTATTATTATTTGTATTGTAACACAGTCTGGTACCCCCAGGCAGGACCCCATTGTGAAAAGCATTGGGCAGACCTAATCAAGTGAGATTAGATTCTAACCAGACTAGAGCTAGTACCTCCCAGTTAGGTGGAAATCATAAAACATGGGAGAGAAACACTCTTTTACAAATGGCAAATTCCATTGTACAACAAAAGAGATTACAAGCACGTTTAGAGATAAACACAGCACTTGAAGCTGTTCTGAATCATTACTTCAATTACCAAGGAAAAATACTTTCACAACCATTAGTCTTCAAACACATGGGGATTTTACATATTTGTATTACTTGACCCTAACACAAGCATGAGAAAACCAAAGCTGTCCAAAACTCACTCAAAAGGTCCAACCCCAAAAACCACGCTCATGCAATGAGAGCAAGGGGGACCAAAAAAAATATATTTTTTCAAAGCACCCGTGTGGTGGCCCCAAAGGCCAGATTCTGATTTCTCTTACACAACTGCTAAATCTAAAATAATTACTTTAGACTTCCACCAAGAAATAAAAGAGATCAGCGTCTGTCCTGGAGTTAACCAAAATTACTCAGATTTCTTCAGATTGACACTAATGTAACAAAATGAGAGGGAAATGTGGTGCCCAGATTTCAGCCTTCCCTTCATGCTCGTGACACTGCTGATCACAGAGGGCATTCTCCCAGCAAAGCTTCCACACCTCAGCCTGGAGCCACAGCGAGCAAACCCTTCTGCGTGCTGGCAGAAGAGGGAGTTGTAGGAAAAGCTGCGCAGACAAAGGCAGGAGAAAAAGGCAGCTCCAGGCAGCCTGAGCACGGCTTTGGGGCTGAAATACATAAATCACCAGCTCCTCATGCTGCTGCACTGTGGGCAGCAGTGTCTGCATGAAATGCAAAGGGAGCTCAGCCAGAGTCACCTCTGGAGCATCCCATGCCAAGCACACCTGGTGGCTTCAGTCTGTGCCTCGTGGCAAGGTGCACATCAGTAAGAACAGAGCAGATAATTCACATTAAAAATGCTCCTTGTGTGGGAAGCAGCTTTTGGTTCTCAAATCAGAGTCTGCAGAAAACACCCTGAAACAAGAGGCTCATACTGGCAGCAGAGGGGATCTCCTGATGAGCACCAAGCACTTGGGAGAAATCTGTCCACAGGCAAGTGAGAAAAGGAGCAGAACACGCTCTAGAGCATCAGGTCTTTAAGAGAGGATAATTTCAGCATTGCCAAGTGTTGGTACTAGACCAGCAGAGTTATAATATAGTAACTGTGCAGGGACCTGCCTGTGGTCTCTGGCAATTCTCACCATCAGCCCCTACAATAACTAGTAGCGTTTGGTGCTCTGCCTAGTGTCATTCATGTCTAATTGAGCAACACAGTCAAAAGCATCTGATGGGGACCAGACGTTGGCTTTTAATTAGGGTCCAGCACTGAGAGACTTTGGGTCAAATTCTACTTTCATTTGTACAGGAGCTGCTCTCCTTCATGTGGGGTGGAAGTTGCACCTGCATAACTGAAAAGTAAAATTTGGCTGTTGGTTTTCCTGTGCACTTTTCCATATAAATTACTGTACCACATGCGGCAACAAAGGTTTATAAATGTTGGCTGGCACGCAGTGAATTTATTTACAAGTTAAGTCTAATTTTTATTTATAGTTCCAGTACAATCATCTCTGGTAGAAATATTTATGTTATCTGTACTTCTGGTCTGTTAGAGCCTACTGCAATCATAAACACGGCTGAAAAATTATTCGCAGTTAGCAGGATTTAAACTACCCATTATATCACTAGCTAGTGCCAATAAACTTTGGTGCTGGTTGATAAAGTTTCCTCAATGGAATAAATATATATTTGACTTTCAAAACCTTTCCTGGGTTACACAGAGTGGGGGGTAAGAGAAGAGGGAAATGCCAGCTGTAGGATTTGATATACTGAGAGCGGGATCTGCAGCTAGCAAGGAGTCTGGAGAGATCCACAGGGGCTGGGAGGCAGCCTAAAGCATGCTGAAACTCTAACTAATAGCTTAAATTTGTATCTTGGTAAGATATTTCAACTGAGGGGAGCTGCAGCAGCTAACACTCACTAATGCCCTTCATGACTCTCTATATAGAAGAGACCCAAGGGGAGAAAAAAAAAAATCTGTCTTGAAATTTTTAGCCCTGAGTACTGGTCACTGCTAAGGGAGGAAAAATGGATTAGGGGAGACAGCTTTTGTTCATTGTTTGATTGCCATAATGGTAAACATGACATATATTCTCACACTGACATGGCACAAGAAGCCAACCAGCTCAGGACAAAACTAAGGACAAGAAGGTTAAATGTGAATTAGTGAGACCAGCCACTTATACACAGAAAATACTGATTAGGAACAAAATGTAACTAAATCTGCATCAGCTGGGGTAAAACAGAAAAGGTAATGCACTTTAACAGTCCCTGCCACAGTGAAAAACTATTGCTGTAAAAGAACATTTTTAGATCAAAACAATTACTTAAATCTACAGTATTATAATCAACACAAATGAAACTTTATCTCAATGTAATAAATCAGTGTAACTGAACTTCTTTTCACTCATTAGTAGACCTTTACTGTTTTAAACTGAGATGTGTCACAAAGTAGCACTGGAAATCACATGCCTCTTTCCAGCAGAAAGCAGTAATAAAAGATGACTATTCTACCAAATTATAATGAAGACAGATAACAGAGTGAATTATAAAACAAAGGTTATAGATAGAGACTGAGCCTTGTAGAGGTAATGACTTTTAATTGGATTGAGTTTATCATATTTTCAGAGGTACAGCACAACCAGAAGAAAGGATTAGAATTATTTCCACATTTCATTATTTGGCATAATGAGAAAACAGAGGGAGGTCCACATCCCTGATGTGTTTGGTAAGCCACAGGAGATGTTGAACATGTCAGTATCTGGTAGAGCTCGGTCCTGAGACACAAATGCATTTGCTCCTTTATAATGCCGCAAAGTGTAATCACTTGAAAAAAAATAAAAAAGGAAAGGGGGGGAAAAAAGCCAGGTCATGAAGTTTTGTTTCAAAAGCATATTATGAATAAAAAGGAATTTAACCCCTTCCTGCCAGCAGGTACTTCAGCACTAGCCTGCAAACACCCACCCATCTGCTTTCAGGAGCTGAACAATTCCCACTCTAAGCACCAAGAGCTTAAAAGAATGAAACAGACGCAGCTCGGTGACCACATCATCTCTCTCACACCATCAGGGCAAAAACAACCTGGGGAAGACACTGGGGAGGGGACCTGCACTGCCTGAATCCCAAAGAGACTGCACTCCACCTGGGAAGAGGAGGGAACAGAGACCAGTGGGGAGAAGGCAGCCCAGAATCTCTTCAGTTGGAAGGGACCATCCTGCAAGGAACATCAATTCCAACCCCCAGCCTTACACAGGGCATTCCCAAAATGCTGGGGATAAAAGAGCAAGATCTGAGAGATTATCAGAGCAGGATGTAGCTGCTCCTGAGCTATGCCCAAGTATTCCAGGGAGGGATGGACTTTTGGGGAGCTGCTTTTGGAAAACCGAGCTGCTGTAGAGCAGAGTTTCGCACCAGCAGCCAGACAGCTTTTTAATTATGCAATTACAGTGAAAGAGCATTAATTATACTCGAGTGACACTGTGATACACTGTAGTTAAGTCCTTGAAGCACTAACAGAAGTACTCATAACAAATACACTAATCAGGAAAAGTATCGGGTAATTAATCCTACAATACTGTCCACTTCAAAAGCTCAAGGTCTGGCAAGACTGGCTTCCAGCATTTGTTTCCGAGGAGATACAAGGCCACAATTTTTCCTGCAAGCGACTCCTCAGCAGAAGGTCACCCAGTAACATGCAGGATGTACTTAGCTGATTGGAAAATCATGAATCTCAAGAGCAACTTTACATCGTGTCAGGTGTATTCTGCAGCATTCTGAGGCATCAGGATATGTTTATATTCACTATGTTTTTACTTTTTACAAAAAAAAACATTTGTTACAGTTTTATTTCATCACATGTGCATACACATTTATTCCTGTATGACAGAGCTGTTTTGGGTGGGATTACTATAAAACTTGAATGAATATTTTTTCCATTTGTCTCCATGAAACCCAGGGTCTTGGCTGGCACATTTTGACAAGTTTTACTCATTGATATTTCGTTCAAAAAAACTACACCTTTTCAGAGTGCAACAATCTTTGTTTCATTTTGAAAAAAAAAAGAGTGGGACTACAGTTTATTTTTCATGGCTTCCTGGTCAAAGCCTCAAATGTTTTGTAGATATTTATTAATATATATTAACTGTAAAGAAAGTTAACTGCTAATGTAATTTATTCCCTTCTTTGTTCCATACACCTTGTATTGCTTTCTCTGAAGCTGTTGATCTTGGAGACTCAGAGGGGTCCTGGGGAGCTGCTAACAGAGAGCAATAAATCAGCACTCTGAAAGCTTCTGGTTCATCCCAATAACTTGGAAGAAAATTTGAAAAATAATCCCTTTTTTTCCCCCTTTTTCAAACTGGCAATCTTCACAAGCTCTATTGTTTTCTTGTGCAGGCTGATATATGACAGCTTAAATAAATACATAGTTCTTAATGGAGTAAATTCAGCCTTCATGTAATTGGATGCCATGCCATTAGAGACCTTGGCCCAGGCAGTGCTCTCCATCCCCAAGGATCTCACAAGGCTCAAACTAACAGGAGGTTGTTATATACTTGATTTCTACCTATTATGTCACTGTGGACTAATCCTCTGTTATAAAGAGTACTTAACTTTATATCTATTTATGTTTACGGACATGGATTTAAGTACTGTTTATAATGACAAGGATGTATATATACAACATGTATATGTAATATAATATATATATAAACACAGAGACACATCCTAAATCATAGAAGTAGTGGAGTACTTGAGCAAAAATGGCTTGAGAAGCTGAGGGGTTTTTATGGCAGGAAAATAATGTGGCTTTTCCTGAAATTGTTCTGAAAGTGACTTGAATTCCTTCTGTCCAAATTAGAGCCAAAAATGCTCAGAAATTTTCAGGCTAGACCATTACACTTCACAAAGCCATAAGTGGTCATACAAGAGATACCCCTCCCCACAGCACCAGTGTCTCTAGCAGGAAAGAGAGCTGCAGTGGTGCAATTTGCTGCCCACAGAAGACACTTCCAGGGCAAGGAAGTGGAAGGAACAAATTTCATTTCAATGTTTTCCCTGGAAAGCTCATTAGAAACTCAAGTCAAATAAAAGCTGCCATTCCTGTAGAGCACTTTGCACAGCAACATCAAACTGGTATTTAGCTGACTTTCTCCACGCTCTGGTGAACCTCAGTTCCACAAGTTTGGTAGGGCCATGCATAACTCCAAGAACATCAGAGGAAAAAAATCCAGGCGTTGTCATGAGAAGGTGCTGAAAGAGCTCTCAGAGCACATCCACGTCTCTATCTCACCAACCACAGCTGTGGAGGTGAACAGAACCAAGCACAGTCACAAAACAAATCAGTGGCATGTTTGGAAAATAAGCAATTTATCTGGACTTGCTATTCCTTGGTCTCTCCTCACAGAGCTTCAGTTGATGTACAGACCACAACAGACATAGGAAAAGCTGGAGATGAACAAATTGAGCCTTCCAAGGGCTCTAAAGCAAAGACTGAAATGTGGTGAGCTTTGCACAAAAAGCCCATGTTGGGTATGGAGAGAAATTGCATTGTAGTGAGGGCTACAGGTTGTGGAAAGCTCAGCTGGAGGATGGGAAATTCAGGGCCAAGCACCAGAAGGAGCCTGGTTTTGGGACTCCTTCCCAAGGAACTCTGCTCAGAGCTGGCTGTTCCTCACCTCACCCCTCATCATCCCACTTTTCCCACTGAAACAAACACTGCTCCCCAAAATCGGTGGAAGCACCAGAATCTCACTTGTACACCAAGCCTGTGGGAGCACAACCGATAGCCCAAAGCTTGAGCAATACTTCCAAAAATAAAAAGAATCTATACCAAGTTCTGCAGGGACTGAAAGGAGCTTTGGTCTCTTGGAAAGTGCCTGCAGAAAGGACATTTCCAGGGCTGAGACCACCAGAGATGCTGCCCAGTTCTCAGACTGGGCTGACAGACTCCCGCCAGGCTGGAGACCCCATTTCCATCCCCTGCTGCTCACCAGGACTTCATCTCAGGATTAATCTTGTGTTGTCTCACCAGAGGCCAAAACCCCAACACTTATTCACTCAGAGGGAATTTTGCAGGAGGAAAAGGGCTCAGCATGCTTTTTGTCCAGGTATTTTAGGTGAGAGGCACAGACCAAATAAATACCATTTGTTGCTTAAAGTGAAAATCCCAGCAACTACTTTGAACGGGAGCATTTGGTAGTTGACACATCTACGGATGTTTTAAATCATAAGGGCATCCACTCCATTTTAGTTTTAATGTGTTTGTGTGCGAAGTTCTTTGTCATTCCAGCCCACCTGTCTCAGGGCACAGAAATCAAAAACAGGAGTAACTCTCAAATTTCACCTCAATTTAATCCATCACAGAAAGCAGACTGGTTTTGCACTGTATTTAAAATAAAAAAAAAACACACCAGGACATTTAAACAAAGTGACACAGATCATCAGCAGATCAACTGAAAATGACAGCTCAATCAAACAAATGTATGTTGAGAATTTCCACAGGGCAGCTCTAGCTGCAGCCAAACCAAATTTGTTTAGTATACATAAGTTAGCTGCTTAGAAACATTCAGTATGCTGCTAGCCAGATGATGACTTTCCCAGATAAACATGTATTTAACCAAATATCCCCCCACCATGGAAGTGCTGGCAGAGTTTTGATGGATTCTAGTCTCTTGAAAATCTGATTTTCCTCTGGTGGCAGGCTGGTACCAAATCCACCCACACAGCCCTTAACTAAAAATACCTAAACACTGCTTTAAAATAAATGTTATAACCACCAAAAGGTAGGCAAAACTTAATAATCCTCATGGAGTGCTTCTGGCTGCCAATAAATTCACAAAGTGGCATGAGGATTAAATACAAATTACAAACTTGGGAAGCACCAGAGAAAACTGCACATCCTGTGTCATAGATCAAGTATACAGAGGGGAGGGGATTTGTCTGATTCCTCTTTTAGAGCAAGGTATTCCTCTTGAAATCAATGAAAAGTCTCCTATTGATTCCAGAAATGGCACATAAATCTCTTACTGAGGAAATATATTGATAAGAGCTCCCCTCTGTGATTTTGCCCTGCTTTAGAGCAGATTTCTATGGTGTCATTCAAGAATAGTCAAAAAAGTAATTCTGAAGATGAGAAAGTAATTTGGCAAATTTAGTTTAAATGTCATTAAAATATACAAGTTTCATCCAGACTCAGATGCTCGAGCAAAAGAGGTTTCAGTTCAGACAACAGCAGAGCTCTGGGCAAAAATCAAGGCACTGGATTTCAGCCATCCTAGAAAGATTTTGTCCATAGCTACTGAAATTAGTGGCCAAAAGCCCATCTGTTGTGAAATAGCCAGATTTTATTCAGGGTGAGAATTTTAGGGACCAGCAGTGCACTTGCTGTTTACCCACACACATACATACATGTTTAAGGGGTGACTGTCCAACTGCATAACTCCAAAATGAGTAAGGGACAGAGAATGGCTAACGCAATTTGTGATACAAATTATCATTTTGGTGAAAATCTATATTTAAACATTTTAGGGGTTTTTTTTCGACTTTTGATTTCTTAAAATAAATGACTCAAAAATAAAAGCTACTAGGCAACACATATCCGCTCTTCAAAGTTCTGTCAAACAAAAGAGTGCCTATAAAGCACATATTCTGATGGACATCTGCTTGCTATTTAATAGCCACAAAGAGAGTATTTACAAAAAAATACAAATGCTACAAATTAGGAGGCCTGTGATGCTGGAGCATCCCAAGGAGTGGTGTTTATACAACGATCAGAGGGACGTGGGATGGCAATGGAGAGAATAGATGCTTACAGATATGTCACTGCTTATTTCCTGGGGGAAATAAATGCACCAAAAGGTCATTGTAAGTGATGTAACCACCCCAAATAACTAGTACCCAGCCTGAAGGTTGCCTGAGAAAGCCAATCAGCCACTGTGTGCCAGCAACAAAAGATGTATCATTGAAGACTCTGATGAGGAGACCAAGGTGCCCCTGCTGGAATGCAGAAACCCCAGTGTCCCATTCCCATCATCTGTGTCAGAGGTCCACAGACCCCATGAGATGAATAAAATGAAGTTTAAAGCGTCAGAGTCTGATGGGACTGGGAGAGAAAGAAAATTCCTGAAGTACCCACAGGAGTTTGCTGTACACAAAAATGCTCACTGTTGAATACTGTAGGATTTCCTTTAAAAGTATCTGTTTGGGGGGAGTTTAACTCATGAGTTTTGAGTGCATAATTGTGCTTTTGCCAAAATTTGCACATTGACATATTGCTAGGGAAGAGAACCATGGGAAAGCAAGGATGAAGGATGACAAAACTCAAAGTATTAACCCCCAGAAGGATTCCTGCTGCATATTGGTTTTTTTTCAAATGCTGTTTCTCAAAGTGCAAAAGAGCCACCTGATGATACAGTACAGAAACCACAGAGCTCAAAGTTAATATTATTTTGAGTGCTACAAGATTATTTTTAATCTTTTCCCCTTCTGCTGCCCCTGAACATAACACAAAACAAGGTGAAGTTGTCCATGCAACTGGAAAACAAACAAGATGCAAACTCTGAAATTAACACTTGGAAGAGAAGTAACTGTAAAAATAAATAGAAAATGGAGTTTTGACAAATTAACCTGATCTACCCAGAAGAGCAACAAACAAAAAGCCCCAAACACAAAATTAAACACTCCCCAAAACTCTTCCAAAACAACAACAGAAAATTGTATATTTTCTTTAATTTTAGCAGTATGGCTGCTTTCAAATTTTATGATCCAAACCAGCTCAGATGAAATCCATCAAACTCTAAATATAACCAGCCTCTTTTTCTCTAATCTCAACAAGCAATACATAAAATACAATTCCAGACTATTTGAGCTCTTGTTTGCACTCCACTGACACACATCAAGAAGGGTGGTGCAGATTATTGTTGGTAGCAGGGAAACCAAATATCCGACCATAAAATCTTCATGCCTATCAACAAGAGGTTTGTCACTTAAACCTAACTTTTATTCATTTAAGTAAAGCCATTACTGGCTCTCTAAGGTGCAGAGCACCCACCCTGCACATGGCAGGAATCCAGAAATCCACACAGCTCCCTCAAAGTGCACAACCAAACCAGCAAACCTTTTGTTGTTTTCCCAGATAACTAGGAACCATCAGTAGCATTCACAGCCCTGATTCACGACTAGTTTAACCCAGTCCAGATAGGCCTGAATCAGCTCACAGTGTGTATTGAGAAGCTGAATAAAAATAAAGGTGATTGTAGAAGTTAATGTAGATAAGAGCTAGAAGCAAGAAACTGAGCTTCATAACCATGACCAACTACAGAAATCAAAGCACAGGATGCATGATGGTTTCCACTGCATTCCTCAGCCTCAGAGATCTGCCAATATTTTGCACGTAAGCACACGGACCTTCAAAAGAGCCGGGTTTGTCCCAAGAAAGTACAAAACAATCACTACAAAGGCAAGCAATGAAAAATCCTCCTCCTGAAAAAACACGCTGTAGAAATGAAGTATAAATCATAAAACCCAAATGAAAACAACCACTCCCCCACCCCAAAATTGCCCAAATAATGGGATGAGGAAGTTTTCTCTGATGAGATTAAATACTGCAAAGCTCTTTCCAAGTCCAGTAACAAGTTACTTCAGAAGCAGTGGCAGAAAGCAACACAACACTGAGCAATGCAGGGCAACACAGAGGCAAAGTAAGGATTGATCCAGAGCCCTGGGACAAAAGCTTTGCCTTCCCTCAAAATGCATGGAAAAGGCTTCTCACAAGCGTGCCACCTTGCCTAACTCCGCTCTCAGGGGTTTGTGCTCAGGTCAGTGGAAGAAAAATGAAGCTAACAAATGTTTTTGAAAACGCCAGTTCTTGAAAGCAAACTTATTACGCTGAGGCCTGAGCACCATCAAGCACAAAACTCTGGCATCACAGCTTGAGACAAAATGCCAGACCTTCACACAAAGCACCTCTCTAAGATTATTTCCCCAACTCAGCAGAGAATACAGAGAAATAGGTCATATATCACAGGAGCAAAGCAATACCATGCTCAGCAATGAAATTCCTTGGGACAAAGGGTCTCCACATTTATTCTACCCCACCATCTCTCAACATATCTCAATCTCACAGGAGGCCAGCTCCCTACCCCTCAGCCTGCCACGTCCAGCCTGGGATGCAAAAAGTCTGGAAGGAACAGAAATGAGAGGGAAGATGTTAAAATTAGTCTTTGCTGCCTTTTGCCTTGTTTTCATCCTTTACAGTGTTCCTTTTCAAGGACGCGAAATCCAAAAAAATGGGCAGATTGCTATGATTTTTTACAAAAGGGGTTACAAACATGGACACCAGCCCAGGAAGTCCATACTTCTTATCATACACCTACCAAAAGCAGTGGCCTCATGGTGACCTGCTCCACCAGGACACTGGGACACCAGCGTGGAATTTGGAGTCACCTTTCACACAGCTCTCTCAGTGTGGAGTCCTCACTCCATCACTCCCATGGAGAAGGTGCTCCTCCTTTTTACTCTCTTCTCACTAGAAAGCTCATTTCTGGCCTCAGAATATTCATGGACACTTTATTGCCCATTTGTACTTGTTCCAGCACTGTCCTTTAGCTTAAATGATTTGCTAGGAGTGTTTGTCACCTTCAGTATCAGACATAACCTCTATCAGCCTTCATTTTCCTCTGCTGCACAAGCCAAGCTTTTTAGCCTATTCTTGTATTCAATTATCAATCATCAGCTGTTCAATTAGAGACTGTGCAAGTCTAAGACCCAGGAGCCTCAGGAAGAGAAATATCCCAGCCAATGTGACAGAGACAACACCAACTTGTGTCAGGAGCAAATATACAATGAATCCATAAATCAGGAGAGAAAGCAGGGGCAAGAGGAGAATTGAAAGCAGCATCTCCCCTTTCAGTGGGTTAATGTGACTTCTTCTCCCTTTGCTGCAAAAATCACATCCAGGACAAGTTGCTTTCAGGAAGCAATTACAGGGAAGCAGCAGTGCAGAAGATGGATCTGTTTCTCAACTCTCCCACATGTCACTTATCAGGAAGGAGCTGGTCATGGGGATCACAACTTCAAATCTAAATATTTCCAAAGGAGGACATCCCTAGATGTGAATATTATCTACTGGCCACACAGGATCTGCAGTTATACAAACCACTTGGAAGAATTTTATGGACCAATCCAAAAAACATCAATTAAATTCTGATCTGTCTACTGTTGAAGGCAAACCACTGATTGATGACACAGGGCAAGATGTCATCTGTGCTCTCTGTTGCACTATTACCAGGCTCTGTCATACAAATTTCTTGTGTCCCATGGTTGTGGAGGACAAGTATGGGCAAAAGCTGTAAAATGCAAATGTAGGAGCCTGACCTAATGTTTTCAATATTTTTATTTAACCTAAATGTCTTTGAAAATTAATCATAACTGCAGATATTCTCAGCAATATTTCTTTGAGTTCTGAATGCAGGTAACTCCATCATATAAACATCTATCTGTGTGTCTCAGGGCAGAGAGGAACCTTTCATTACAAAGGCCTTTCTTGGAAGAAACTTGATCTTGCTAATATTAAAAAAGCTATTTTAGAATATAGCTCCCTTCCATAAAAAGTCTCCAGTGATTTATTTTCATTCCAGTATGGGGACAAAAAAAGAACCCAAACTATGAAACCTAAGGAAGCTTCTGTACAAAATAAGTAACATCTTACAGTGAGCTGCAATGATGCATTTATTCAAGTCAAGCTAAATATGCCCTAAAGAAGCAAAAGTTCCTTTCAATTAAAACATTTACCAGTATCATTTTATTTGTTGGAAGTGTACAGATGAGAATCTACAGCAGGTGCACGTGACTATTTCTAACACACACTAAGAATGGGCAAAGCCATTTTAACTCCTTGCTGTATTCCCTGTGTCTTTGCTTCCCTTTGGCAGAGGAGGAGTTTGTGCCTACCCACACCCCCCTCAGAGGGCAGATCCAAGCCTTTTCTACTAATAGATGCTGAGGTTAACACGAAGCAATTCAAAGCTTCTCATTAATTACTGCTAATTGTCATGGCAATCTCCTTTCCCCCGTTTTGCATCACGAGCAAATGATTTTTTTTCATTGCAGAAGAGGTAAGAAGAGAGATGCTTGGGAAAACATAATTAGCTCCGCTAATTAGTGTGATCTGATTTGAATATTTCTATTTGCTTTTGTAATTAAAAAAAAAAAAAAGGCAGCTCAATGAAGTCATCTCCACATTCTAAATATTCAGTTCATAAATAAAGACAACTAGGCTGCAAAGCTGTTTCTCCATTTAAAAAAAAAAGCCACCTCTGATGGCAGAACATCCCCAGGGCAATGCTGTCCACAAACCAAGAGGGAAGTGTCCCTTCTCCCAGTGGGAAAGCTGAGAGGACACTGCCGTGAAAAACCTCCACAACCCAAAGTTACTTTAAAGCATTAATAACCTAAAATTAGATTTTTTTTTTTTTTTTAATGAAGAAGTTGTGTCTGCTCCCTTTGCCCTTCATCAGCAATTAGGTCAATTTGCATTGGCACCTCTGGGTCACATCATTGCTGTTCCCCTGCCAGTGGTGGATTCAGAGCAGCACAGGGCAACTTTTAGGGAGGGTGGAGGACTTCTGCAGAATCTGTTCTAGAGCTGTGTCAGAGCTAGTTTTACTGAATTTAATTCCAAGCTGCTCAGGAGTTCCTTAAACCCCTTAAACCCTCAAAATTTGGAGATTTGAATAGATTAACTGAATAGGTTTTATCTCCATTGAATCCTTCTGGGATGAACAATGAGTTTTCCTCTCGATGAGAAAAGTGAGTGAAACATTCCTGTGTACATAGAGCATGCCACAGTAGTGATTTCCTTAAAGCTTTGGATTTGGCTGAAAAATCCAAGCACTGAAACACCTACTACAATTTCTGTGAGTATTGTGAACAAAGAGGATTCTCAGAGCTGTTGAAGAAGTATAAATAAAAACACATTCCTTTATCCAACATCCCAGCTACTGAGGGGCTGCTGTGCAACCAGAAGAGGCCAAGCACGTTGTTTTACACCACCAAGGCTCACAAGCCTGTGGTGTTAGATTTGCACAAACTGGGTGAATAAAAACAGGTACTGATTTATTCAACCTGTTTCTGTTTCACATAATAGCCTGAGCAGATTATGATATTCTCTTACATGCTCCCAAATCCAAATATGCTTCTGGATATTTTTAAAGTCACGACTGACTGGAAATATTTGTGATTTTAGCTGTTTTGTTTAGCAATGAGCAGTCAGAGCTTGCCTCTACCCCCCTGACCCAATGAGCCCCCAAACATTTCCAGCCCAGGCTCATGCAGATGTGAAATTAATGTTCACCTTCTGCTGGTAACTCTTACCAGCAAAATAATAAATTCAGTTAATAACGGAAAAGAGTATTCATGGTGCTTTCTTGACAGTGCTCATTCACCTCTGCACTTGTTATGGTAAAACAGAGTATTTGACACTGCTCACTTCTGGCAAGGCTCCACCATTCAGACAGTGCTGCAGCCACAGGCTGGAACAGATCCTGGGCAGTAAAAAAAATTTTTAAAAAAAGCCAACCAACATCAAATTGTAAAACACAAATGTTTTCCTGATGGAGCAGGGGTTTTCTAGGAGGCTGCAGCCCATCTCCAGGTAGACTCCCATGCCCTGGAGGTGGTGTTTCTGTACAATAGCTGTGGCCACTGCACAGAAACACCTTCCCTGCACAGGGTGAAAGCCTTCAGTTGTTCTTCCAAGCAGGACACAATATGGAACCTGACTGAGGAGTTTTCTCCATAAACAAACCAAACCTCTTTCCTTACAGAGCTGCCTTTCTTCTCCCAAGACCCTCTAAAAGCTTGGAGTCTCCCTGAATCTATTAGAAATCTTTCCTGGAGAGAGGAACCAGACATTGTAAATGAACCTTGACTTAGAAGCCCCCTTGTACCTGCAAATATCCCACAGATTCCAGAGGCATTTTATACCCTGCCTATTCACCTGTCATGCTAGCTCTCACCCTATGATTCATTTATTTTTAATGCTTTCAGCAGTTTTTAACTGATACTTTTCAAGGTGTTAGGATATCCCCCCTGTAGTACTTTTGGATTTGCTTGCAGAACTAATACACTGTGGAAACATACAGAGAATATTGTTAAGATGCTTTGAGAAAACTTTTTAAAAGAAAGCTGTCCCCATTACCTGCAGTCACAGAGCCACATGTAAAGGACTAATAAATAACTCAGACCAGGCTCCCAAATAAGCCTGGTGAGCACAGGAGGAGACCAAGTCCTGACCCAGGCCATCCAGAGGGGACTTGGACCATCACCCTCCACACAGCACAAACAGAGTCCCTCACAGTATGGTCTGGATGGTTTTAAAAATTGGTGCTTTGGGTGTACATGGCAAGTAAGGGGGATGAAGACTCACTATTGCCCACACTCTGTTTGGTCCAGCCCTGGTTCCCACAACAGGGATCCCATCAGGTTCTAGCAGAAAGAATTGTTCTCCAGTTGGTCCCTTCTCTGCTTCTATCTCCAGAAAAACCCTGACACTAGAAGAGCTTGTTCTTGAGCTTCACAGGATTTTTCATGCTCCACAAAAATAAATCTTTTTGAACAGTAAAGATCTACCAGGAAAGAGAAAAATCCCCAAACAGAAAGCTACTGGAGCTTAGCCTCACCTCAATTCAGATCTGACAATATTGTAGCCACTCTGCAGGGCTCATTCTGGCACAGTAGTGCCAGAATATTTCCCAAAGTCCCAGGCAACTCCAGAATTGCCTCTGGGCTGTGCACTGCCATGCTGGCTCCGTCAGCACTCTTCTGGGCAGCTGGCATGAAGTGGGCTTGCCTCTCTCCACAACAGCTGCCACCACACTTTCTGGTTCTCCTTTTGGTAATTCAGTATTAAGGCCAAGAACCCCATCTAAGAAAACATTGAAAATATGACTCAATATTCAAACACCTGCACATTCTTAATTATCCGAGCGGCTCCTTCCATCAAAAATATTCATTATTTGCTGCATTTCTTAAATAACGGGGAAAGTCACCGCTGCATTTCCCAATAATGTAAGCCCACAACTCTATTTTCCCCATCTGCTATGCTTGCCTAAGACTGGTCATTTGTTACCTGCTAGTTCCAATTGATTTCCTTTTGCCTCTGCTTTCCCTCGCCATGAGTGCAGGGAACAAACAGCACGATTTATACCAGCCATCCAGTACCAATCATTAGATAACAAGGCCCTTTACTGAAAGCATTTAGAGTAAAACAATACTTTAAGTTTACCTTTGCTTTCACTTCCTTCTTTATTACTCCAGGTTCAAAATAAGGCCAAAGAAGTTCCACTTACACGGAAGATTAGACAATCATCCAATATAAATCCTTCACATCCTATACAACGTACAGGGCTCGGATTCTATTGCAACTGATTAAATTCCTCTTTTCAATTGGTTTCATGAGATTCTCAGACCTCCTTCTCTTGTGCCCATTTGCCACCTATTGATTTGGATGTGGAGAGAACAGCTCCATTTTTGGAGCTGTTTTTTGTTCATATTCTTTTAACTCAAAGAATCCCAGGTGTGGGTGAGTGTTGGGCTTCAGCTCATCAAGCCTGATGGCAAAGCAGAAACAGGGATTGGGAAAGACCTACTGGTTTCCCTCCTTGGTTTTTCCATTTTCCCACCTCAAAACAATTAGGAAGCAAGTGAAGTCACTTTACACTGATCCTGGTTTCATCCTCCTTCCCCTCTGCACTGTGGAAAACTTTTATTTCCCTCACAGAAGAGAGCTGGACTAGAAGAAACTAAATATGAGAAACTAAGCCAAAGAATGTAAAAATCAGCAAGAAACTCAAAAATTCAAACCTGCCAGGTGTGCACTGAGGCTCTTTTGGGTGACTTGGTTCATCACAAGTAGCTGATGCTGCATGGCTGGACAAAATGCTGTCCCAATGTAATGCAATTCCTATACTAATAATTGCTGTGTGCATATATATAATGTATTCATGCCCAACCTTTGCCAGATTCAGAACCTTCCACTGAAAATACATTTTTTTTCTAAAGGCAGATTATGCTCCAGTAAAACTTTAATAATTTTATTCCAGCAATGGCTGTTCTACCTGCTTGAATTCAGGGTCAAGGGAAGTGTTGATACTCAGCCACCAGAGGTGACAGGAGGAGCTCAGGTGTTTTAAGAGAGGCTGCCTGGAGGGCTGCTGGCTCCTCTCACCCCAGCCATTACCAGAAGCAGAGGGTGATGTAGACAGAGCCACACTCTTCTGTACACACGCCTGAAACTGCAGAAGCAACAACGCCCAGAAAATTGAAACCTCTCAGGTCAAGGCTGCCAAACAGGCTGGTTCCCTCTGTGACACTGAACGGGCCGTCTCCATTACCTAATTCTTCTGGAAGTTCAGGGAAAAAACGTCTCCCAGTGGAAACTCCTGACTCCCGAGCACTTTGGCAAATCTGGATCTTATTTAGGTGCCTAATTCAGGGCTGAGCAGCAGGGTGATAATAAAAGAAAAGATTGTGGCAATTTATCACTGGAGAGCAGCACAAAACCCTTCCCAATTCTTTTATTAAACAAACTTTAATCAATATAGTCTGGTTTCCTGAAGTTAGACGCGAGCTGGGAAATCCAGATTTTGATTTCACCAAATAATTCATGGCTACATCTCCAGAAACATGCTGGAGAATCCTCCTTAATTTTCCACAGAGTTATTCTGCTGGAATAAAATTGATTCTGTCTCTAGCATGGTAATGCATTTTTGAATCCTGCCTTATACATTTTAGCAGATGCAGCATAGCAGCTCTTTTAATATTTTATTAATATTATATGTAAGACAATATCATTTATCACAGCATTTTGAGACAAGGGTCAAACACTTCTTCTGACAGAAAAATTAAAAATCCTTTTCATTGAATATTTATATGTTCTACCATAAATAAAAAAAGAAGTTTTCACATAAAAATCTATTAATTTCAAATCCAAGTGCTTTGGGTTTTATGCAAGTGCAAAACCTTTGTAAGGGACACATCCAAACCTCAGTGAATCACTTGAAAATGCCCTTAAACCCCAAGGGGCTGAGCCTGGGCCCTGTGGCATTTAGTTGTCAAAAGGGGAACCTGGGTACATACACTCATGTGCTAATAATTGAAAGGTCAGTTCCATATACCTTTCATTTTGCACAGGGCTGTACAGGCTGGGAATTTCATCTCCAGTTACCCACAGGTCTAAGGCTGCCTCAGCTCATGACAAAAGAGAAAACTGGTGTAATTCAAAGGACAGTTGTCATGCCCAAATTTTAAAAAGTGTTCAAATTCCAAATAAATTTGACTCTAAGGTTTTTACTGAGGCCTCTGTGAACTAATACTAAAAGGTTGTTGTCGAGCTATATCAAAAAAACCCTTCTGACTGCAGCCAACTGTCCATCCTTCCTTCAGCAGGGGGGCTGCATGTAATTTTCTGCCTTCAATTAAGATTCACCACTAAATTCATCTTCTTTTAAAACCACATTATTGCACCCTATGGTATCACATGAAATGCACAGCAAAGGTTTGGGAATTCTTTTGGAGGATGATGGGGAGTGGAAGCCCATGTTACAGGCACAATGGAAATAAATGCATAATTCAGTCCTTGCTTTTTTATTTGTCCTTGGCATTAATGAAGAACAAATTAGCTACTCTCCTTGGGTGTCTACCAGAAATAATAGTAACAACTAGAGCTCCTTCCCCCCCTCAGTAATATGTTCCTTTGTAGATAAGCACTGTGAAGAGGTAAAATTATGTCTTTTAAAAGTTTACTGTTTTCTTGTTCTAAGATGTAAATGATAAGGTTGGGACTGGGAAGTAATTCAGAAATATTTATTCCACTGAGACAATAGCTTTTTGTCATCAGAAGAAGGAATTGGTGGCTACCAAAATGAAACAAACAGCATTAACCATGGCTTGTGCTACACCAGTAAATAAGAAACACCTTTCCAACAGCTCAGCACAACAAAGCCTGGGCCCTGACTGAGGGATGGGAATACCCACCCCAGAAGGTGACCTGGCTGAGGGACACAGCGTTTTTATTGTTACTCATACATGTGCAATAAATATAATAAGACACTGGAAGCATTTCCCCCTCTTCCAGACGATTAATTTACAGCCTGTTTCATCAACCTTTTATGATGTGTAACGGGGACTTATAAAAAAACATAAACATCTTTGCATCTTTTTACAGGTATGACATCCTGACCAAGGTGGTTCTTGGCTGGGAGGAAGCATTCAGCCTGGAACTGGAGCTTACTTTAAATAAATTGACTCCAAAGCATTGAAATCCATTATACAACCAAGACAAAGCACCAAAATAACACCTCTCAAGTGAAGACCAGCATGTGGACGTAGCTGAAAGACAGATCTACATGCAATGCAATGCATTTGTGTAATTAAATCAACCTGCCACTCTCTCATCTATTATGCAGATGCAGAAATACTAATAATTATTATCCTCACATATCTAGAAAGACTGAATAAATGGTTCCAAGCAGCAAGAACTTGTTTGTGTTTGGATCTCTCTCACCAGAGCTTCTTTAACTAGCTCCTGGGTAGAATTCATTAATTTTTATTAACAGGGAAAACATTTGTCCCCGTGACAATATTTGCATTGCCTGAATGATTTTCACCTCTGCCACAAGGTGTACTATCGGCTCATACATCACGCGATTACTTGGAGAGCAGAAAGACCCTCAGTCATTAGTGAGTGAATTAAAGATGATCTAAAGAGCTATTAATCACAGTGACAAAAGCCTTAATGTTGCTGTGACCCTAGTGGAGCCTGGGGACTAAAAGGGAAGCCGAGGGAGAGAAAATGGAAACATATGTTTTCTCCAAAATAACCTACCTTAGGAGAACTGTCAAAGATAGAGTCCCCTCAAACTGAGAAATTCTGCCATACCACTGCTCCTAGGTTTTACTGGGACAGGCTCTGTAGCCAGTCTACTTTATTATTATTTACAGTTACTATAAAGTATTAAGCAATAAAAGATACATGGTATATTCAGACCTTTTTCTTTGCCAAGAGTTATTTAAAACCAATATATTTAGAGCAAACTGATACTGCTAACATACTGTAGGATAAACAGAGATCACTTAACTCACAATACAGTGAAAACTGGAGATGTAGCATCCACATCCCTTGTGGAGAACATAAGGCACTAAACTCTCCTTCTGCATTTTCGATTTGAAACTGTACTACTAAATAAATTCAAGAAAAAGTGAAGCCTTTCATTTGCTGACAGCAGCTCAGATTCAGCAAGGTGAGTCAGATGTCCAGACACAAAGCTTAAATCACAAAAGCCAAATATATTAATATTTCTATTCTTCCCAATAACTACTTTAGCCATCCTCAGTTCCAACCTCTTCCTGTTGGCAGTGGATTAGTGAGTTGTGCCTATAATAAAGTTGTCTCTTTTTTATGGGTGGTAAGATACCAAAACAAAAACTGTACCGAGAGATGCAGCTGAGAGTCTCATGAGAAACACTACACTGCATTGTACTTTCTTCAAATATTACAGTCTGTAGGCAGAAATTAAATAAACTGGTATTTCCCCATCTGTTTGCACCACAAAGAGATGTGTTGGAGCAGCTGATCTCCTGGTACCCTCATGGACAGCAGAATTCCTTCCTGCTAAGTATGCTCTAATGCTGCTTCCAAGTCCTGCTCCCTGAGGATCTGACCCACAGCTCTCGGAGGGCTCCCATTTGCTTCATCAACTTTGGACACAGAGATGCAGGGAAACATCTCTAATGAGCACAAGGGCCAGAAATTAAAAGTAAGTTTAAGGAATACAAGGAACCTTCCACCTTTCTCTGCTCTCCTTTCCCTCCAACCTCTGAGCCTACAAATTAGACAAATTCAGTCTCCCAGAATTCAGTCAAGAGGGTTTAAAGTCTCTTGCCCCAATCCCATGCTGGACTCCACAAAGATGAACTTGTTCTTACACAGGAGTGCTGCCTTACTTTTAGAAAACTCTGAGTATTTAGTGATGTGATATCTGATCAGTCTGGAGCAGAACTTTCATCTCAATGAGAAAGGGCACTACATATTCATCTGGTGTCAGAGCCATACATAAACAAGCTTCCTCAAATGACAGATCAGAAGCAAGAAGTGGCCTCTTTTTTCTAATAGCATCAGCCCAGCTGCAGATCTCAGTGGCGCTTATTCTCAGCTGGTCTGCTTTTAACTTTCACTTCCCATTTAGAAAGCTAAATTGGGAGTGCTTTAATCTTCTGGCTTCGTTTCCTTAATGAGAAGTGAAAGGTATAAGTGGCAGCAGGTAAAGAGGTATTGAAAGCTGTGGCAGACTAGCATTTAAATTTTAAGAAAAGCTAGATCAGAGCATTTTCTAACATTCCTTTCTTCTGTGATAGTAAAAAAAATTTACAAAAGCCATAAAAAAACAAGTTTTTTTGCTGGGAAGACAGCACATCAGCAGAAGGGCAAACTTTGAGCGGGGCAGAGAGGAGAATATGGATTTTGTCCTGGGGTATGCTGCAAAACTCTGCCCTGATGCAACACTGAAAGATGTTCATTTGAGCTCACATTTCCCCAAGAGTGTGTTCAGCTACAAAGTAAGCAAAGACACTCTTGTTGCTTGTAATGTCCTCAACACCTCACAGGATGAGACCTTAGGAGCAGAAAACAAAGTTGTAGTTAAGAACTCCCCCAAAAGCTTCATCCTGAAAGTGTTTTCTGCTAGTGGAAAACATCATGGCCTGGCTTCTTAGGTTTTCTTTTCCAGATATTGAAAAAATTGTCATGTCCCTGAATAATTTCTTCCTTCAAAAACCTGAAGAAAATTAAGAGAAAAGCAATCTAACATGCATTCCATGAAGAAGCAGGTGTGATGCCAGGACAAGCTTTGTTTCACAAGCTTCAGCCTCTCAAAGAGCACATTTCATTGCTCATTCCTTCACCCAAATACTTTTCCTGCTAATCTGTGTTTGTTTAGGCAGGAAGAAATTCCTATCCATTTTGGTCACAACCAAGGAGTCTCATAGAAATCCAGGCCCTGGATTTCAATATCTGTGCCCACTTGATGATATCACTTATGTCAACATTTCCAGAAGTGGCCACTGCCTGGGAGTCCCCTTCCACAAGTGCAGTCCCACTGCTCTGCTCCTCCCAGTGCCTCAGCACACCTGGGTCCCCAAGATCTGCTCCATCTTTACATGTCTCCCATTTCCATTAAATAACTACACAGGAGATATAAAATTAGAGTTTCACCGATTTTGTGTCTCCCCTTCCAATAAGTTACAGCTGAAGTGACCTGGGGAAGAGTTGTCAGATAAAAGTGCTAAATCTCAGCAGCAGAATAGAGCAATTGGGGCACATTTCATGAATATTACCCCATGTCCATCAGACACTACATCATGGAGCACACCACTGGTGCTGCATTCCCATGGGGAGCAGTCTGGAAAAATAGGTTTATATTGTGCCAAGACACCGGCTAACATCCTTCGCTGTGGTCCCCACTCTGTACCTGAATTTTGCATGGCTAATTAAGAGGCAACAGCACCTAATTTCCCACTGCACTTCAGGTGTTTGGAGGAGTGCTTTGTTGTGTTTCCCTGCATTTCCCCTGGGTTTTGTTCCTACACATCCGATCCATGTGTTACTGACTTAGCTCATTAAATATAAATTGACATCTCCACTGTGCTGAGCAGGGTATCCTCAAAATCCCTTAAATATCATCGTGCCTTAGAAGTAACACAGAGCAGGCCAGAATATCCTGTGCTAGTGAGAGTCTGTGAAACAAAACTAACAGAGGTTCAGTCCCCTAATACATGGAAAAACGGGGATCCAGTGCAAATGAAGCATAGGATGGTAAATAAGAACTGTATTCGCTTGCAGTCATGCACTATAGCCATTAAGCCTTAAGGTCTTAAAGGTACCAAGCAATGCATATGATAAATTTCTCAAAAACACCCCAGCCATAACATAGTTCCTGCTGATTGCTCATTTACCCATAATGCATGCTGTCATAGCAAAGCCTGACAAATGACAGCCAAAGCTCAGGTTATTTTTTACGCTGACTGCCAAGCCCCTCACCTCAGATTATTCATTTATTAGGGCAATCACTGAGGTCTGGGTACTTAATATTGTTTTCACCAAATATGAAAATGATCTACTTGCCTATTCTTTAGTTCCTCCTAGGGCAAGCCATTTATCATCAGCCCTGGATAAATGACTGCTTCATTATAGCCATAATTTATGAGATGTTAGAACTAAAGAGCCACACCTAAAGACTTAAAGCTTTAATATGGATTAAAATAAGATAATCAATCAAGCATATACAAATTCTCTTCAGAATTATTTCTTGCTTTGAAATGGCTTTGCATTTTTAGAATGGAAGTAGTCTTAAATTTCATCTTACCCAACCCCAGCCAAACTTGTTTAAAGTCCATGAGGAAGTCTAGGATATAACCTTGTTGGTCAGCCTTAGATACTGCTGGGCAATCATTACATAATTCAATAAAATTGCCTCTTGAGCTAAGGACATTTTTTGTAGTTTTGATGGCATAGTCGTAACCCAGACTGAGAAGATTTGCAGGCCTTCAGTCCTGATGAAGTGGGGAAAATGCAAAGTGATGCCGGACTCCAGAATTCTCCACAGATACTGCCATGCTTTTCATCCTCTCCTGTGGAATTTTGCTGCTCTGGTGTTACAGAAGAGAGACGGTCGAATGTTACACTTGAAAACTATTTCTATGGTGTTAAGGGGGTTTCTCTGCCTGAAACAGTATTTCACAGCTCAGAGTGTGGGTGAGGGAAGCTTCTTCCTCTAGCTGGGGAATTAAATATTCCTCCCTTCCCCAAAACAGTGTTACAGCTTCAAAGCAAAAGTTTCTGATTGTCTCGATTGTGTATTTGCCAGCACAAAGCAAATATAAATGTTATTCCTCAAGCAAGCACCTTGCTTGAAACACAAGCCTAAGCCCACTTAACCACTTCATCCTGCATCTTCTGAAGCCCCTGTTGGAAATACATAATATTTCAGACTTTTGATCGTGTACCCCCAAGACAAGGATGCAGCTATGGTTTCCATTGCCAGCCAGGCATGCTCTGGGCAGTGCTGGAGCCCCAGGGACTCAGGCAAGATGAATGAACTATCCCAGGAAGCCCAGAGCAAGCCCATGGCAGCAGGCAATTCATGATGTCATGATCAGGCTTTCAGGAGTGGGTACTTTGTTTTCTCTTGCACCAAGCCACAGCCCTGGCAGGTGACATGGACAACCTCAGCATCTCCCTGGGGTTCCAGCCTGGATAATGCACCCAGAAGGAACGGGGGATGAGGCACACAAAGACCCTGTACTTGGAGCCACAATTACCAAATCCAAACTTTCCCAACAGCTTCTTGCTCTCAGGATAAGCGCCTGTGGCATGTGTTTTACTGACTGTAAATCAGTGAACAACAATCTGCTGATTGTTGGGCTTATGGTGAGAGAGCACACTGCAGCTTCACTCAACGCAGCTTTAGCCAATGAGGCTTCCTCAGTAATGCTAACACTGATTTAAATTTAATCCCAGCATCAGGCTTTGTTAGCTACAGGACATTTTTCACTCTGGGTTAAGTCCTCCTCTCATACAACTTGGTGTCAGCACTTCAGCAGGAATAAAACAATCCAAGCTCTGCAGTCCCCATGTGTGAGAGCTGTTTAAGCATATCTGCTTAAGGAAGGAAATGCTTGATACACACATTATAGAGGCAATGAAATTTAAAATATCTACCTATGTGGTTATAAACATACAAATGTATAGAAATACATTTGTTTGCACAAGTAAATATAAGGGGTTTTTTGTGAGTATGCAAATAAACAGCTAAACCACAAGATTACAGGCACAATCTCAAAGAACTTAAAGACCATATTTGCATTCAGGGCCCCAAAAAGTCCATTTCCCATTATTTTGGGAAACTTTAACTGGAAGTTCAACAGAATTGAGGCACAATGCAGTTCTTACCCTCAAATGTGCTAAGAAAAACCCAGTTCACACCCCTGCATGCTCCAGCCTGGGCAGGGAGGTGATGCTCCATAGCAATGGAGAAGCACATGGACCACATTTATCTCAGGGCCACTGGGCTTGGGGACAACACTCCCAGCCAGGCTGCACCAACCCCTCCCTACCCATTTCCCTCAAGGAGACCAGCACCTCTCCAAGTCAAAATCCATCATCTTCATCATCCCTTAAAGCAAATTCTCTCTCAGAGCAAGGAGATGTGTTCCACATTCTTTGCCAAAATAAATGCAAAATCAAGTTAGAAACCCTCCAAAATAGGGTTGGTAATGCAAATATTGACACAGCAAAGAGGAGGGAGTGCAAAGCATGGCTGGACAGACAGTCTGAATACAAAATATTTCACAAAAATGTCATCTTTATTTAGTGGGTGATGAAATCAGCAACTATTTTAAAAGATTTATAGTTTTTTTAGCCCAGACAGTTATGCCCCCAAGTTATCTAATGGGAACATGAAGCAAAGGCAGTTTTCACAAATTATGTCTGGGATTAATGTGATGAGCACACTAAATGCTGGCCTCCTGCTGATTTCCATGGAAGTTTTGCAGGAGCAGAATTTCTAGGAACAGGTAATTAAGCGATGTTCTTCCCCACCCCTTCTTTCCTACACAATGGCTTTATAGTTACATAATTTAATTCTTCTAAATTCTTCTTACAGGAGGCTGAGTCTCCACCAGTCACCACAACACTGAAGGCACACTCAGGGTGCAGAATGGAATAGACACATTGAGAAAACATGCAGGAAAAATAAAAAAGGCACTTGTTTTCAGTGCTGTCAAGTGGCACATACACCTTGGTGTCATCTTGGGCCAAATCCTGCATGCTGTAGGGCCATGGCCCTGTGGTTTGGTTCACCAGGAATTTTGCAGCCCAAGCAACTGCTCAAGTGTTGTGTCACCTTGTTAGCTGCCACATGAATTGCTGGTCCAGCCTCTGTGGAGTACCCTGCTTCTCTTCTCCTTTCATGAGGAATAAACAGCATTGAGGGTAAGACAAGGACATCATTAAGTGGAAAAATTCTGCTTCTCAACAGCTCCTTTCCTCGGGTAAACACACCTGGCTAAGAGGATGCACCAGCCTTGGGGACCCTTCACCAGTAGGAGTGACACCCATTCTCACTGCTCAGTGATGAGCAAGTGTAGCGTTAAGGAGAATTAGGACCAAACTCTGAAGGCATCAGGGTTTTCAAAGACATCTCTCTAATTAGTGCTCCTCAGCAGCTCTGAGTCAGGTAGCTCAAAAAGGCTGTTGTGGTGTTTCCAGGTGGACAGCACCTGCCAGCAGCTCTGCTTGGGTCATGGAAGTGTGGTACAATGTCACCCATAGCCCTCCTGATTGATCTCCAGCCCCTGGAGAGCCTTGTACCTGCAGCCCTGCCCTAACTCAGCAGCACCAAAGGTAGCTGGTGTCTGAACAAACCCCCTGCACCTTCCCCACAAAGCCCAGATGCAGGCTTATCACAATATTAATTTATGCTGCTAAAATACCCCTTTCTATTCTTGTTTTTTTAATGAACACTGTTGTTCTATTAAGCTGAAAAAGTTGATGTGAACAGAACAAGGAACAGCTTCCATGCAAACTGCTAAGTTACCAATTAGCTCCTTAAAACAATTGAAAGTCACAGAGCCCCCTCAATGCACAGAGGTGGTTAATTAATTAACATTAGATGTGATTAATAATGAGTCTTGTTTAATAGTAAATATCTGCCTGCAATGCCTGCATGTCAGAACAAAAAGCCTTCAGAGAGCGGGCAACTATATTTATCCTGATTGCGTTTGGGATTTTAACATGTTTTGTGCAGGCTGACAAATGGCCTATTAATTATCTAATGTTGTCTGACAACAACAGCTTGATAAAGATGTATGTTTTTGAATTGCTGGATGAAAACTGCTGGAGAAGAGCCCCACAGGGGCCTTGCTGTCCTAAAACTGGGCTCCAAGCCATGACAACAGGCAAGACAAAGCCCTATCTCCTGCCACAGCCTTCGGAGATAAAATATGTCTTGGCATTAGGGACGTTTTCAGAAAACTGCTTCTGCAATATCTGATTAGGAAAAGGAGGAGTATGTCTTTACTAAATTGGGGTTAAGGCATAATCAATATCATATATGGAGTGTCTGGCCTATTCTGCATAAACACAGGCACTTCATATTATTAAGGAGTCTATAATGCAGAGGAAGCATATGGCAGGACATTGCAGTGCTTTCTATTCTTTTTATTTAGAACTTTATCTTCCAACCTGTTTGACAGCTGCTCCTAAGTGGTTTCACAGTGCCAAATTATTTTTATGATTGTTTGATGTTTTATTCTCCCATTTCAGTTAATGAGATAGGATCCCACAATGGTCATAATTCAGAGCTGTCAGAACTAAAAAGCATGCTTGTGGCAAGATAGCCTGATGGTAAATAAGGCTAAAAGCTGTGGATAATAAAAACTCTCTTATCCGAGTCTCCTCTGCAATCAAAACTTGGTTTGGATCCTTCTTTCCTTTGTGCTCTCTTGTACTACAGCCTTCCCTTTTGGACAGGTAAACTATCAATCTTTGGGTAATGTCACCCTTTTAATTCTGTTCAACCTTTCCTTGTAATGAAATGTGTAGGATACACAGGAAATGTTGAAATGTCTAAAGATATTGAGTGCTATATTATAATTAAAGGGCTGGAGTCCTGTTTATTGTGCCAAGGGAATAATTTGTCATATATGCTTAGAAGAAACTGTTCAACAAATGACCTTTAAGAGTCCCAGGAAATGGGATATCTGTCATTCCCTGGGGAATTTAACAAAAACTTTCAAAAAGTTGACATTTCAGATCCCAACTTTCAGCATGATAACTTCTGCATCTTTTATTCTTGGATGCTTTATATAGAGAGCATATAAATAAAGACCATGAGATATAAATAAGTAGTCTTGGCTGTTAGACCACAGGACTGAGAACTGGGGCTTCTTTGTTCTTATCTCTACCAAAGAGTTTCTGCATGACCTTGCAATTTCATTGCCAATTGTCTCAACTTCCCTAGTTAGAAAATATCTGTAAAATACCTTATCACTCATCTTAGACAAGTCTCCCACCATTTTTTTCAGGAATGCACTACACAATTCTATTCTTTAGCTCAGATGCTACACCACCTCTATTTGTGACAGGACAAATGATCAAAGATCCTGTTTGCTTTCAGAATAAAAAAAAATTGTGCAACTGGTGGATTAGGAAAATATTCCAAGCCTAAAACTCTTGAAGGAGTTGCAGGAATTGCACTGGTCCATGTATACATGGTTAAATGCAAAAAAAGTTTCCATTATTTGGAGAAAGCAACATCAGGCACACAACAGAAAGAAGGAAGATGCAGGCAACTTCTCCAGGTGTTGGCAAAAGGGAATGTGGGACAGGGAGGGGCAGAGCACAAACTCCTCAGGAATCTCCTCTGGAACCCTTCACCTGTGGCTTGCTTATTAAGGTGAACTCCAACTGGAACTCATAGAAAAGCCTCTAACATCCACCAAAACAAATTCTGATCCTCAATACTGACAGCCAGGCACCTCTAATAAACTCAGAATGAATAACTTATATCCACAGTATGTGCCTCATTTCCTACCACACTTCTTAAACAAGAAATCGTGGAAATGATTGTGAAGCAACCAGAACAAAGCACAGCAATAGCCAGCTGAATTAGCACTCAAAGCCCAGGTATGCAAATCCATGTCTAAACAAGTCTGCTTTATTTGTATGTGTTTTAAGTCAATTCTTTAGGTCCAAATACGTCTCATAATAAGCAAGAAAACTGGACAAAGCTAATCTCAAGTATTCCACCACACAGGTCTCACACACAGTTTGTGGTTGGAGCATGGCAAATCCACATTGTTATCATTTTTTCCTCTCCCATTATGAAGGCCAAGTGTGATAAAAAAGGGCAGAGCACTGTAGGGGCTGCCCACATCCGAATCCAAGCACAAGAGAGCTGATTCAGCAATCTCCTGGTAGGTTATATGCAAAAGGTGTAAGAAACACTTCCCTTTGCATCATTTGCCCAGACTACAGCTAATAAATGTTGCTGTAACTGTCAGATCAGATCCTGGGGATCTGCCAAAAAGCCACGGGAGCAAGGCCAGAGGAGGAACACGTAGGAGCAAATGAAAGCCAGTTGTGCTCGTGATGTCCAGTTCAGAACAGCACATGTGCCAAAGCACCACTTTGGACAGAGACACCTTGGCCACACCAATTCCATCAGGAAGAGAAGAAACATGAGCTCAGCCCATCCCTCTGCCAGCCTGGGGCTGCCTGCACCCGAGGCAAACACTGGAGACAACCAACACAGGCAGCCCTGAAGCTGGCAGAGCACTTGCACATCCTTCCCAGTGTGGGAAGGGCAGGAATATCACACAATTTTCACATTCCTGAGGTTGCAGGCTTGTCATGTTAGACCATCGCCACTATTCAGGTTTTTACATTTATCAAATAGCAGAACCCAGCAATCCCTTGGCTACAGGGGTCTCACTGAGGGCTTGATACAAAAGATCTCAAGTCACCAAGCCTCTTTCCATAGACTTTCCATCTGGGTTCACAGCAGTTTCCCTCTCTTTTTTTGTCTCCAGTTCAGTACAAAGTAGATTGCTATTGATTTGGGGTATCGGGGAAAGGAGGGGAACAAGGAGGAAACCTCAATGTGGAAGGCATAAGGAAATTTGATACAGCTTTGCAAAGTTCAGGTACTCCTTTTTTCAGTCACAAGGAAAGAAAATTGATGATGCCACAAGTTTAATGCTAATTGATTTATTACCTGCCTAAGCAAATCCTGGGCAATGCAATGGCAGGCTTAGACTTAAAGCAAATGATTTACAAGATAATGTTTGACTCTGGGAAAGGGTAATCAGATCCAGATACAATGGATGATAGGATAATTGAGAAGAAATAAAAGAGGATAAATTGCCATGTGCTAATGAGCTTACAGGCCCTAATGGGGAGGACATCAGTTTTAACACTCAGGTTATGAGCTAGGAGCAAGGGGTTTTTTTCTTCAACAGCTAAAGATGTAGTGCTGAAACAAACCAAGATTAATGGTGTCCCACTCACTTACTTAGCCATTCTTTACACCTTCAGCAGCTTCCTGCATTAAATGTCTGGCTGTTTTTAAGCCAGGTTTATCCTAAGAAACTCACCTCACTTGGAAGCCATATTACCTATTTCTAGGCTAAGGCACGTCTGTTGTTTGGGGATGAATGACTCAAAACAGCATTTCTCCCCCTTGCAGCACTGGCTGCCTGATGAGTTTGCAATGTCTTTGCAGGTCTCTTTAGGATCATAGGAATATTCTCAAGCCTTTATACGGTCTCACTGCACTCAGGTTTTGAAGCAGTTGCCAGAGCAATGCTGTCTCACCTCATGATTCATTTTTATATCTTTTTCTCCCTCCATCCCACATCACCACCTAGAACCAGGGACACTTTATTGGTATTTCTGATTACTGCTGTAGCCATCTAAATTTTTCAGCAGGATGGGGGTCTCTCCAGCCCTGATGTAGAAATGCACTGTAGGAATGGTGCTAGCCACAGAGTAATAAAAAGACAGTGCCGTGTGCTGTTATTGGTAAGGAATACAGAAATGAAGCACTTCCTTAGAGACCAAGCCCATATTCCAGGGCAAGGCTTCCAACAAATTAAGTTTAATATGATGAATTGTGGTACAGTTCCAGAATGAATACAACTCTCAAAAATGCAGGTCAGCTGAAGCTTTTAAGTTACAATGTGCACTACATATCCAATAGTCAATTTTAAAGAAAAATATTTCTAGTTAATATGCACAGAAGTATCCATAGCCCATATGAGTGAAGGCATGGGAAGCCTTTTCTCTTTTTTAAGATGTCAAGACACTAATTAATTACAAACTCCTACAAAACACCAATTAATTACCTGCAATCTCAGTGCAGGTAGCTCCTTTCCTAGGGAAGGGGGAGGATGCCAACAGGAACCCATCAGATCAGAACCCACCACCCACCCCAGGGAGCAACACCCCATGAGCAGAGGAGCAAAGGACAATCTGCCCCCACAGGGATACACGTGCTCCAAAGAGCAGCTCCAAGCTCCGCTCTTTGAGTCACCTTTCATTGTCCTGACCCAGATTTTAACATTTGCTTTAGAATTAGAAACACGGATCATAAAACCACAAATTAGTAAACACAATCGTTTGGTGCTGGTACAGCTCCCAGAGGCAGGGATGGAAAACACACATTTTCCCCGTGAACTAAATTCTAAAGCTTTGAAATGCAGATGCATCTGGTACTAAATACAAGTGCAGTGGTGCCTGTCCCTCTGTAAGGAGAGATGTGGTAACGAGCTGGTTCAAGCACTTCTGCAGGAAACCAGGATCTAACTTGAGTCCATGATCATCCCTTTCTCCCCCACACACCTTATCAAGTATCCCCTGGAGCTAAGCTATTGTCACGTTGAACACAGAATGATTTCACGTCAAAGTAAACAAGACTTTCCACGGAAAAGTCTCTGGTCTAGTTGTAAAACAAAAAAGAACAACTAAAAAGGATAAATATTAAATGTCTTAACGTATTACAAGTCTTAACATATTAGCATGTTCCTTCAGGGAAACCAGCCTGGAGCTGCAGACTTGAAATAGCTGCAATTAGTACAAGGATTGTTCTACTTGAAGCAACTTGCCTTTTCTGTTTGAGAGGAACACACAGTGCGAGTTCCCTGTTCTGCTATCGGGCACTTACTGTACAAGCAAACAGGATATGATAGGTGTGACTCCAGTAATTGTCCCTATTCACTCTTACAGATAAAATATGGGTTTAATTTGTTGGGAGGAAAAAAAAAAGGTCAGCTGAATATTGAAGAAATTGCTTGTTTGCTTGTAGGCATTGATGTTAGTTTTAATTTTATTTACTGATAGATGATTGTGCAGCTCTGAGAGAGTCACAGCAGACCCAGCTCCCACTTCCACAGCTATGGCAGTTTTTCTGTTGATGTTGAACCAAATCTCAGTGACCTCCATATGCAAACTCCTTTCCCTCAGTGGAGCCTTCCAACATTTTTCACAAAAAAAAAAAATTGCAGGCATACAACTAAAGCCCACCTTTTCTTTTCTGAGGTGCCAACTTCAAGTTTCTGGTTGCCTATCACACTAGGGCCTCACTGTGCTTATACTCAAATGAAGAGGCAGACAGGGAAAAAAAAAAAAAAAAATTGCAGACATACAACTAAAGCCCACCTTTTCTTTTCTGAGGTGCCAACTTCAAGTTTCTGGTTGTCTATCACACCAGTGCCTCACTGTGCTTATACTCAAATAAGAGGCAGACAGGCAGACTTAGAGGGAATTGTTGCTATTTGCACATAGCTGCACAAGGCTTTTAGAATGGCAAACAAAAAATTACAGGAGGACAGAAAGAAAGCAGGACTTCCTCTGCACCAAAGTGAAAGCACCAATGTTTGAGGGACAAAGGACGCCACAGGTCAGAGGCAGAGAGGCACTGAGCCACCAAGGCGTGCCACACCTGCAAAAGCAGGAGCTGGGACCCTTGTGCATCCACATGCAATGCTGAAGACAACAGATCCTCTCTAAGTGCTGTCATATGGATGCTCTTGGCCTTAAATTTCATCTCACCTATGTCTTGCTTTCTGTCTAAAGGTATTCTTTTCATTAAACATTTTTAATATATTGGAATATTTTGTTTGCAGGTCTTGTTTGGGTTTTTATTTTAACATTATTCCCTACAGCAACCAATTCCCCAGCCTGCAACCACCGCATTGGGATCAAAAACACACACATTCAGTGGAAGCTCTACACCTTTCTTGTCTGTAACAGATGTCTCTACTAAGGCAAAACCTCCCCTGCAGTCCCAGCTTTCCTCCCAAACCTCTCCCTGCCTCAGTGGAACCTGTGACACAACCTCACACCCACTGAACAGAGGGTGTATTTTGGGAGACTCCAGCTCTCAGGTCAGGACTGTGTCGTCTCACTGACCTCTGTGAAATGTGGCTGCACACATTCCCCTCCTGCAGACCAGGGCAGCATCCCTGCCTGCAGATATCTGAGGAAACCTCTCTGCTGCAGGATCATTAACACACCTCGCTGCCTGCAGGGAGCAGGGCAGCTGCCGTCCTTCCCACACTGCTGTGGCAGGAAATATTTTATCCTCCTGCAGCTGTGCCAACATTTCCAGAGTGCCTTGGCTCTGTAAAAGCAGACTTTTTGACCCTGAATTTGGCATGTGCAGAAGGCAGAGGCACAAACAGGCTCACAGTGGGGTCAGTGCAGCCCCATTTGCACACTCACCTTGGTCCCAGTGTGACCAGCACCTCTCTGGCTGCACACACTGGGATGGGTCCAGGAGGGTCCCCCAGTGCCCACAGCACACACACAGAGCTGTTACATGAGCAAAACATGAGCTGCATCCCCTGCCACACAGCATGGCACAGGCACGAGGGAAGGTGCCAGCTCAGGTTCCCTCTGACAGGGTTTCACCATCAAACACCAACAAATCAGAGGGATCCTGGGCCAGCACTGGAAGGTGGATCAGAAAACCCGGGTTCATGTCTCTACTGCATTAGTTTTCCCACAGGAACAGGTAGCTTCTAACTCAGCTGATTTTTTAAAACAACCTCTTGCCTTCTTGGTGCCTCAGTTTCCCATCCATGTAAAGGGGATCATTTTAATTGCCTGGTTTTATCCCAGTTTTCCCCTTCAGACTACCCACATTCCAAGACAACAGCTACTATGTATGTGGGGCAACTGGTGCAGCTCACCCTGACCACACTGCAGGCATACACCTGGCTTATCAGTAATGACAAAATTGTAATATTTGACACTTCCCACTCCCATAGATTTTAACTTTTTTCAATTGATCTTGTTAGCCCACCAAATTTATTAACAGCTACCAGAAAACCATTTACAATACATAGAATTCAAACAGCTTAATCTGCTTTGGACTTTTTAAACTAAACATCTTAATCCCAGATATTGAATATGATTCCAAAACTTTTTGGGGGGCAGGGAATTTGAAAAATAATTTCATCTGAGATGTTAGCTCATACATCAGTGATTTCAGCTTGATGCCACTACAAGTGAGTGAGATGCAATGTTTTGAGAACCAGAATGAATAATGGAAACATCAGCTCAGCCCTGACCCTGGGTGTGGAGGCACCACTGTGCTGGGCTACAGCCCCAGTGCCTCTGCTGCAGCCAGCAGGTAAAGCTCAGAGCAGGGAAATGCACAAGGGGGTGGGGAAAGAAATACAATAATAGTGTAGAGCATGGATAAGCCATACACAGATATTGGTAATTTCAAATAGGTACTTCTCAGAGGAGCTGTACTGCACACCTTTGACCTTTAACTGGAGTGCTCAAACATTGCTTGTAATGATGACTACCAATGAAAGTCCTGTGCTGTGCTTGGCTGCACTTTCTATATGAGTGCCAGCAGCAAGATAAATGATAAACTGGTTCACTGGAGTACTAGTGGTTTGGGGGCTATTGATTTTTGGTCCATTCTCTTTAAAAGTGAGATCTAAAAAGTTGACAGAGGGTCATTAATTTCATCATATACTTGTCGACTCATCCATAACCAATCCAGGGGCTGAGTGCGCTTGTCACTCTCTGTTTGCACTTTATTTGTTTAGGTTTTCTTTGTGATTCTACATTTTCCCCCTTTATTTCAGCTTTGTGTTTATGTTCCTGCTGTTATTTCTTTTTCCCCTCCAAGTGAATGCCTCGTTTGGACTTCTACTGAAAAATGCTCTCTTATAATATATTTATATTATAAATAAATTCAGTGGCTTCAGTATCAAATCTGTGCTAGGAGAGGAAGTCACCTCTGTTTAGTGCTATGCATTTAAAAAGAAAAAGAACTGCTATAAAATTCATCAATCTTAATTGTGCAATCTGTAGGATTTTGATTGAACAAACACTTGTCTGAAGACTTCAGGGTCTTGTTTGAAAGACATATTAAGAAAAGAGTTGAACATTTCTCTTGTGAAGCTCTATAAGTCCATGACAGTGTTCTCAGGTGACAGAGAAAAGACTGAATTCAAATAAACATATGACCATAATTAGTAGAGTTCCCTTCGTGTCCTTCTGATTAAGCCCTTAGCAATGCATTGACTAAGAAAATATTTCAGCAAATCTTACTATCAAAAAAAAAACCCTCTTGGCTTATCCTAGCTTTCATAGAGTGAGACTATACAGAGAATTCTCCATAATTATTGGTATAATAACAACCTGATAGAAAAATTTAAGACCAGAAGAGTACTTTATACATCTAATATGTAAAAATATCCACAGAAGGAAGTTATTCATGTGCAGGAGCTGCAAGCAGGAGGCAGGTTTTACCAGCTTAAGTTAGTTAAGTGTATTTCTAGGTAATAGTGTCATCTGTCTCCCAACACCAAGTTCATCTGCACTGTCTTTCATTGGGAGCCCAACAGAAAAGTGCATGCAGGAAGTAACAGAAAGTGTGATTAACTACTACAGGCGATGGCAGAAAATTCCAGCATTAATAATATCACAACTTGCCAGTAAATCTCTTTTTTATAGGTAAAGAAATACATTTCTACTTTAAAGTGTGTTTTTATATACCCCTGAGTGCCCAACTAGTTAAACTACCAAGGGAGCTCTACATGATTTAGAAGTTAATCCTTCAAATGGCTAACAATTGAATGCCTCAGCTGTTTGTAGTTTCCTACCGCTGGCTAATTTCATTTTTGTTTCATGTGTTCAGTGGCAAGCTTTCATTGTTCAGAGCTCTGACACCGAGGCTGTAAATGTAGTTAATTTAGTTAAAATGAGGCTGGGAACATTCACACCATGTTCAGCTTGTTGTGACTAGGCCTGGTAGAAGTTGAGGTAGATATGTCTGGAGAGCAAACAAGTGGGGGGGAAAAAGGAGAGAAAGACAAAGGAGATGATCCAAATTTGCCAAACTCAGGAGCATTAAACAGCTTTAAAAAAAATTTGTTTTTTAGCTTGTTGTGACTAGGCCTGGTAGAAGTTGAGGTAGATATGTCTGGAGAGCAAACAAGTGGGGGGGAAAAAAGGAGAGAAAGACAAAGGAGATGATGCAAATTTGTCAAACTCAGGGGCATTAAACAGCTTTAAAAAATATTTAAGTTTTTCAGGGCCAAAAAATCCAAATATGTTGAAATATTGAATCATCAAGTGGGATTTACCAGTGGGTTTGGCTGTCTGGACCTACCTTTACCAGTTCCTTTGCTTTTGCCAACAGCAAAGCCCATAAATCCCATCCTTTCTCCAAACCCCATTTTGTCTGATTGGCACTTACAGAGCTCAGAAAGCTCATAAGTGCTCAAAAACATCTACAGCAGCTGGTGCACAGCTCCTCACTGTCCATGCTGGGAACCCAAACTGAGCCAAGGTGTCTCTTGGTCAGGTCCCAACTCTACCAAAGGGACACCTAAATGGATGAAACCCACCCAAAAATCAATACTTTTTGCTGGCTTGGCATGAACAGCTGAATCTGTGCAAAGAGTGACCACTTTTCCCATTCACATCCCCAAATAAATGATGCAATATAAGGTTGAAGACCCTCTTGACCTCAGCAGAGCCCATTCTTGTGGGGAACAGAACCCCCAAATCTCTTGTCCATGACGCCAAAGAAAGGCTCAGTAGCTCTGGCACTTCCTGGCTGCATTTCCCAACTCAAGCAAGCAGCTTCTTAAAATCCTAATTATAGTCTTGATTAATAGATATTATAACACAGCTCCTGTTTGCCTGTAATTATATTTGACACAGAGATACAAATCAGCAGTTTAACACACTGGAATAGGATTCATAGGATTTTATAGGATTATGGACATATACATTTTTATTAAAGCTCTATTGGTTTCTCTTTAGCATTCATCAAAACTCTCCCTTTATACAGAGATAAATATATCTTTTTTTTTTTTCCAGAAAGTCATTAATTTTGGAGTTTGAGAAAAATGAAATAGACGAAGTGGGTAATTTTTCACACTTAGAATAATTTCTCTGTGATATTATGACTCTTTTTCTTGCACTGCTCTGGGAGATTAATATGGCTGTTATTTTCTCCACTAATTGGCTTTACAGATAGCCATGGGAGATAGCACCTAATAAAGCCAAACGAGAGAAAAATGTTAACAGCACTAAGCTGTCCCATAACAAGATGGTCTATTCATTAAGAAGCAATATTCTATTAGAGAAGATTTTTCAACAGATTTTTTAAATAAAGGGAGTATGCACTCAAAACCAAAAATTGATTTTTCCCGATTGTCCCTTTCCCTAAAGCACTCCAGGTATGTAAGGCAGCATGAACACACACACCTAAACCACAGGTGAGACACCACCACAGGGTCTGAACATCTCTTATCACCTAGGAACAAAGAGTGCCACCGCTAAAATAAAAAAATAAAATAAATAAGTAGTGTCACACAATCATCACAAGCACTGACCTTGACCCCAATGCTTTATCTAAAGCTGAAAAGCAGGGAGAAAACTGTCTGAACTCTGAGTAAAACACAGGCCAGCAACAGGTATTGTACAAGAATAATTTAAAAATATGATGCAATTCTCCCTTATTGACAACCAGAACGTTTTATTAGCAGCTTGAAGAGATAAATATCTCCTATTAGGAACCTGCTATTCCTGCAGCACAAATGTCCCTCCATGCACCAAGATGACATTTGGATGTGGGGACAAATCTCACACCATTTACCAACAGCACACTCAGACGTGCTGTGTGTGACACCAAACCCCACAAATACCTCCACACAGGATCCTCCATTTTGGAGCAGCACAGCTGGGAATTCCTGCAAATATTTTTCCAACCTAAACCATTGTTTAGCAGCCAATATGTTAAATCAGCACTTCGAAAACAAAGCAACTCTGGATTACTACCTAGGAGCGACTGCTTCCAGTGTCTCTTCCATCAAAGCAGGTCAGTTAAACACTTATGTATTTTGCCAAAAATCCCACACAACGCTAGATATAAATCCCCAGTGTGATATTTGAGAGGGACATTAAAGGAACAATCACTCCAGGTGAGTTTTAGCTTGTTGGAAGGCAGGACCTAATCACAGGGACTCTGAGCAGCTGGTATTTCATTTCACTCCAGCTCTGCCTGGCCTCCAGGTCCTCCACCTGTGTGTGGGTGAAGGCACAAAGAGTGTCTTGGCAGCTGCTGCTTTTGGGACAAATCATCATTTCTCCACTAACTCTCCCCCAGGAACATTTTATATTTATAGTATTATTGATACTTTAGGAGATCAGCATGGAGCAATTCAGGTTCCCATTACAGTAACTGCTGAAGACATTTAACAATATTCTAAAACAAGATAAAAAGCTTCATAGCCATAGATTTGTGTCTCTGGTCTTCACTCCATTGCTATTATTTCTTTTCCTAATCAGGTTTTCCGCTATTTAAATATACAATCGGGTGGTACTGAAAGGAACAGAGTAAAAATAAGTAACAAGAGATATATTGAGCACTAAAGCTCTAGACTCATATTGATCACTCCTACCAAATGAGAAAGGCAAGATGTTTGTGGAAGATGGGAAAAGCCAAAATATCCACAACAAACAAACAATCACCATTTAAGCACACAATTTTTGATCTAAGGATTTGTTCCATGGGTGCTTTGGTATCATACAATATTGAAAGTCACCTTAAGAAAACTCTGCTCACAGCTACACAGGCACAAGTCCCACTCCCCCCACTTAGTGTATTAACTGTGCCACTCCAATCACGGGGAAGATCACTGGGAACACAGCAGGAACAGCAGAGCAGCATGAAAGAGCTTTCTGTGAATTTCTCCCTCCTGCTGTATCCTTCCCCCGTACAATCCCCCTTGAAAAATCATCAGGAAAGAGCATCACATTCAAATATAGACTTTCCTCTAGAGCCACAACCACTGGGATTAAGACTTGCATTTGAGATCACTTTAAGATTCAATTCTTAATTTAAAAAAAATAAAGAAAATAAGTTAGAAGAAATCTAATGTCTTTAAATGAATTCAAAGAAAAAAATTGCCCTTAAAATTTCTACCTGCCTGTTTTGCTGGCTGGTTTCAGAGCAGCCCTGGGCAGCCAGAAACCAGCATAAGGTCAGGACACAAGAGGCCAGTTACCATTTTAACATTAAGAGAAAAGAGGAAAGTTTTTTTACAGGTGCATAAAATATAGAGTGAGAAGCTGAAAGATTGTTCCTCAATTAAAGTTACCACATTTTATAAACCAGGACTAGAGGAAGTTTAAAGCTTTTGCACAAGAACTTAGTTTAAGCACTTAGGCTAAATAAAATGAGCAAAATTACCTACTTACTTGAGAGGTAGAAAAGGAGCTTTAACTTCCACTACAGACACCAGCCAAAAACTTCTGAACCCCCTGAGCCAACTTTATATCTGCCTTTCACAGCTGAATTGGGTGAGCTGTGTAACTTGAACACCTTGAAAACTCCAGTGATAATGAGCAGGCTGAGCCCTTCTGTGCCAGGCAGAGGGTACAGCTCGGGCTGTATTAAATATAAATTTAATGCCCTGATATTTAAACCCTACGTATAAACATTTTAACATGCAAATAATATATATTAAATATGTAGATTAACAGCAGTAATCAACCTGGACTCAAAAACAGAAAGAAAGAAGAAAAAAAAAATACTTGGAGCCACACAGGTGCAACCCCAACCATGTTCACAGCTTATGGCAAAACGAGCCCATTTCTGAAATTCACCCCCTCTGTGTCCCATTGCAGGTGGCTGGGAGAAGGTCAAGCAGTACCTGCTCAGGGGACACCCCCAGCATGGCCCTTCCCACGCTGGGATGATCCCATCCATTGGGAAAACCCCCCCTCCATCACACACTGGCCCACAATCAAGGGATGGCAGGTCCCTCTTACCCAAATGAGAGTGGTGCCAATCCCTGGGCCCGTCCCCCCTTCAGCTGTCAGGGCTGCTGCCACCAGCCCTGCAGATGTCACTGCAAGTGACACTTCTGGCTGCTTCAAAGGAGCAGATAATTAAGGTAATTTTTTAAGCTGCTGACACAAAGCCATTCCCATAATGTTGAGAAAGTGGTATTTTTTAATTATTTTTTTTTTTAATATCAGGCACTTTTGTCCTTGAAACAGCACCTGTTGTATTCAGTGGGATCCATTCTTTTTCTCCTGGGAATAACAAGGATGATTTTGACCTCTCCCAGTATTTACCCACACTCTGTCACGAGCATCAGGAAGAGTTTTTAGCAGTAGAACTAAAGAAAGCAGCAGCCCTCACGCTTCTTCTTGGAATATCAGCCACAACACAAACCAGTGGTAGCTGCTTTTCCGACATTCCAAGGATTTCCCAGCTAGGAAAAAAAAAAAAATCCTGCACCTTTTATTGCAAATCCATATCTAGGAAGTCAAAATATACAAATTAATATCATGGATATCAAAATACTGGACACGGATGCATTGTTATTGTACTCAAGGCTGTACCAATGTTTTCCTTTCAGTGGTTTATAACTTGGCTTAAAATTTTACTCCTGGCTGAAAACTGGCACAAAATTTGAAAATTTGAGAAAAACCAGCAGACAACTATAAAAGTCTATAAAGCAGTGAAATATTAAACATCCATTTTTACCGTAAAAATAATATTTTTATTTGGAAGATGAAAAGAATTTCTAAAAGATGGGGTATTCCAGCCAATGGTCTCTTGTGGAGAAAAAATGTTCTTCTTTGCCCTGCCTTCCCACAAGGTTGCTAAAAACTCAACACATTTTTAAGAGGAAAGTTTAAGTAACAGACTAACAGAGAGAAATAGGAAAAATACTAAAATGTAGCCTGTGACTACCAGAATTTAGGGTGTAGTTTGTTTTTCTTTTTCTAGATAACACAAGGTAAAAATTAAGTTTACCTAGATTGCAATAAAACTCTTGATGCAACAATACTTTGAAATTATTATTTAAGATCATAAAAATGAAGACTTGTGGGGGAAAAAAAGAAACACAAGGTAAAAATTAAGTTTACCTAGATTGCAATAAAACTCTTGATGCAACAAGACTTTGAAATTATTATTTAAGCTCATAAAAATGAAGGAAATATACAATTTGTGGGGGGAAAAAAGACTTTTTGGATGGGTAAGAGATGGCTATGAAAAGAAATATAACACATTGTAGGTGGTAGTGGTGAATTTACCAAGAAAAGTAGAAAAGAGGTTAGAAACAGAAAAGACAAAGGACAGCAACATCAACTTTTGAGAAAATTGAGAATATTTGGGGAGAATCAGGCTACTTCAAGGACTGG